>NC_091250.1:92153883-92778883 GCF_042477335.2 Ovis canadensis | reverse complement strand
CATTTCATTTGTATATATGTTCATTCTTATTCCCATCCACGTTGTACTTAATTATTGTGACTTTTTATGTTCTGAAATTGGGAGCAAGATTTTTCCTCTCTCTCTTGTTTTTTTTTTTTTTTGGATATATTGAGTCTCACAAATTACCCTATGAACTTTTTTAGATCAGTTGGTCTATTTCTGCAAAAAAGGCAGCTGGAATACTTCTTGTAATTGTATTGAATTCCAATACAACTGAATCAGCAGGTAACTTTTGAGAGTATTGCTTAATCTATTAATTTATTGAGATTGCTGTTCAAAGTATCACAAACTGACAGAAATTTATTAAACCCCAGCAATTTATTTTCTCACAGTTCTGGAAACTAGAATACTGAGAACAAGGCATCAGCAGAACTGGTTCCTTCTGAAGACTATGAATTAAAATCTGTTGCATGCGTCTCTCAGCTTTTGGTGGCTTGCTGGCAACCTTCGAGGTTCCATGTAGATGACATTCTTCCTGTGCCTTTGCATGACTTCTATACACATTTCTTTCTCTTCACATGGCATTCTTTTCATAAGGAAACCAGGTTTTATTGGATTAGGAACCCATGCTCCTCCAATATAACCTAAACTTACTTTAACTAATTACATCTGCAATGACCTTATTTCCAAATAAAAACACATTCCACTGAGGATTAGGGTTCCACATAGAAGTTTTAAGGGAACAGACTGCTATACCAGCTTCAATATTTGATCCTCTCATCCATGTAGATAAGATATTTTTTATATTTATTTAGGTCTTCTTTATCATTTTTCAATGATGTTTTGTAGTTTTTCAGTGTATAAATCTTACTTTGTATTGTTGAATTATTATTTATTTGTAATTCTTTTATGCTATTATAAATAGAATTACCTTCTTAATTTCACTTTCAGATTGTTCATTGTTAATGTATAAAAAGATACAAAGATACAAAAAAGATACAAAATTATCTTTGTATCTTGATCAAGTATCTTGTAAGATTTTTCATGTCATCTGAGGATAGAGATAAGCTACTTCTTCCTTTCCTATATGGGTGTCTTATTTTTTATTCTTTCCCAATTGCCCTTGCTGGAACCTCCAATTCAATGCTGAATAAAAGTGGTAAGAACAGATATAATTATGTTTCTTGATCATAAAGAGAAGTTTTGCAGTCTTTCTACATAAAGTATAATATTAGCTGTGAGTTTTTCTTTAGTTCTCCTTTAACAATCAGACTGAGGAGTTACTCTTTATTCTTAGTTTGTTTCGTGTTTAGTTAGGAAAGAATGTTGAGTTTTGTAAATTTTTTTTTTCCTGTATCTACTTAGATGAACATGTATTTTTTGGTTTAGTCATATGGGGTATTAAGTGGTTCATTTGTAAGTTGAACAAATCTTGCACTCCTGGTATAAATCCTACATAGTTATGGTATATAATCTTTTTATGTTTCTGGGATTAGGTTTGCTAGTATTTTGTTAAATATCATTTGCAATTATATTCACAAGGGATATTTTAGAAGGGCCTTACTTAACCCTTCCAGAAGTAGCTCCTCAAAACTGGCAATTTTTAAGAGCTACTCAACTCTTTTTAGTCTTAGTTTGGTGAACAAAGCTGACCATATCTCTACGTCAGATATGAGCTATGCTTATTCTTCGTGAATCAAGAACTGTGTTTCTTATTGAATCAGACACATTTCTAGTATTTTAGTATGATTTAGAGCTATTAGAATTTTGTTTTCTTTTCCATTTCTGAGCAGGTCAGATCTCTTTATCATTCTTCTCCTGTATCCCTCTCTTGTTATTTTATCTGTACTTTGGGTTTTATTTCTCATTTCTGCCAGAGTCTCAGAACATGTTTGAATATATTTGCATACATTAGTGCCAACTTATTTTATTTTTACTGGAATAATCTAGCAATATTATTTTACTCATCACAAATTATTAGTAAACTTGATCCTGCATGCCCTACACATAGTTTCTAACATACTGGTATGTTCAGGATTTGCTTTTACTGGAAAAGGAAACTGAGCAGGAATTCTTTCATATTCTTATAAATTTTTAGATTCATAATGATGTCCCAAATCAATTTGATGTGTTCAGTGACAAAATAAATCCCCACATAATTGTTATTCAAACAGTAACTTTGCAGTCATAAATCACCTTTTCTTAATTCCACTTTACATAAAGATACATTCTAATTGTTCTGAATCATGTTAAAATACTAGAAATCCCTCTTATTCAATAAGAAGCATAGTCCTTGCTTACTAAAGAATAAACCTCATTAAAGATTGAATATATTAATATAGGATTCTCATTGCTTTACAGTCTTCTTTCTTACTTAGTGAATCTCCAAATGGGACAAGATGCTTGACTTAGAACTGTGAAAAGCAATACATGTAGTGGAAAATGAGAGAAGAGAAAGGAGAGAGATACGCTGTTTGCTTATTTATTTGTTTTTAAGTTGTTGAGGGGTGGAGGACGGAGTAGGGAAGTGGTGGAGATTTGTTTATTCCTTGAGTATCATGCATATCCTGGATATGTGTTTCCAGTGTAGTGTGAGAAAATGGCTCTGCCTATCTCAGTGCAGCTCTGCTCTAGACACTAAGTGTTTCCCAGTGTTCTGTGAAAATATTTCCCATGAATGAATGGATAAATAAAAGCCATGGCTAATTATTTCAATGGAAACATGTTGTACTTCTTCAAACTGAAACAATGGATAAGTCTTCCTGATTCTACCATTTCACTAGAGGGATTAAAACAAGGAATCTTGTCAGTGGAAAACAGAAGGTGAGAGAATTGCCAATAATAGCAGTAGTGAATCTCTAGGAGAACAATGAAAGGCTTAAGTCCATGTCATGTTTTAGTGAGGATTTGCCAGGCAGACCTCTATCCAGAAATATCTATACCAGGTAGAATATATTTACTGCCAATGGAGGAGATAAACAGTCTAAACTTATGCATACATTCATGCCTTAGAAGTCAGCTGATAGCAGTACTGTTAAAGATATTCATGGATGAATGACAACAAAACTGAATGTCTTGATTATAAGACTATTAAATATAGACTGAGTTGTGGGCTTTCATGAAAAAAAAAAAAAAAAAAAGAAAGAACGTGTCTTCAAGTTACTGGTGGAGAAAATCCTGATGGAACAAGATGGAACAAACTGAGAAATACCTGTTACACAAATATTTGTTGTTGTTGTTTGGTCCCTAAATTGTGTCTGACTCTTCTGTGACAACTTGGACTGTAGCCTGCTAGGCTCCTCTGCCCATGGGATTTCCCAGGCTGGAATACTGGAGTGGGTTGTCATTTTCTTCTTCAGGGGATCTTCCTGACCCAGGGATCGAACCCATATCTCCTACACTGGCAGGCAGATTCTTTACCACTGAGTCACCAGGGAAACCCTACATACATATTTACCTGTGTGTTTCTACAGTTTTCCTGCTTCACATTATTTTCAGCTATTTTATTCTATAGATTTATTTTCTCCCCCTATTCTACTACTGAAAATGCTCAAGTCAACAATGACTTAACTATCAAACCAGTTCATGATTTTCACTCTATTATTTATCTAATCTCCTTGCCACATTTAACAGTTAATCGCTCTCTTCTTGAAGTGCTTTCTTTCCTTGGCTCCAAGCCTTTTATTATTTTTCCTCTCTTCCTTTCACATTTACTACTGTTTGTAAGATTTTTTCTTAATTTTCTTCTTCTATGTACCTCACTTATAGAACACACAAGAATATTATCCTTGATCCTCTTCTCTATGATTTTACCTGGCTACTTTAAAGCTGATGACTTCCAAATTGTAGCTACTAGACTAAACTTTTTCTGAGCTCTATACTCATTTTTTTTTTCCTGAGCTCTATACTCATATTTCCAATGACCTTTTTATTGTTCCTTCTCAATGATAAATAATGTCTTATCTAAACTTGAATATATTCTGCATTTTGAAGCCTGTCTCTCTCTCTGTATTTGTTAATTTGTTCTATGGCACTACTCTCCAAAATATCATCCAGACTACTGTCTTAGAGGCTGCTCTAGTTTACTATCTACTACTCAGTTATCACCAGTCAGCCACATGTCCATGTTTAGTCTATCTTCTTAATACCTCTTAAATCCATTCTCTTCCTTTTTTCACTGCTACAGTTAAAATAAATTATTTTATGGAATACCTGGGGTATAAGTAAGGGAAGGAAAGAGAACATATCAGTGGACACAGTATCTAGCTGGCTGCCACTAAGTGTGACTTCTAGTCCTCAAAACCCCATCCCTGAGAAATCCTTTAACCTGCATTTATAGGAAAGAGCATGGTTAAGGAAATTAGAATTATTAGAAGAACTATAATAGATTCTAAAATTATAATAATACTAAATAACTAGTAAACTAAAATTAGAAGAATACATCAACTTGTTCTCATGTCCCATTAGTCAAAGATTTATCATGGGGCTTTTACAGCCTTACACTTTGGGGTTGCACATATGTGGTTATCAAGTGGGACCACAAAGGTCAACAGGGAAGCCTCAGGACTAGCAGTACAAAGCATATGATCAGAGTAGGCCATGTGGGAAAGTGCTGTCAGCCTGCAGCTGTCTGAGGTCAGATGGAGCCATACAAAGACAGCTGAGCCAAAGAGGATCTGAAGCGTTTCCACAGAGGTGTCTAACACGGCTCCTAACTCCTTTTCCTTCTTTATTTCATCTAGCCTGTTTTCTACAGTACCACCAGCTACATCTTGTAAATTTTAAATCCTACCAACCAGTCTTAACGTTCTTCCATAATTTCACAAATCTCATGTGATACATTTTAAAATTCTTAATATCACATGCAAGGGATTCTTGGTCCAATTCTTGCTTATCTTTGCTGTATTTGTGATACTTATGAACATTTCTCCTAGGAGATAACCACAGCAAATGATCAATATTTTATGCCTGCTCACTGACCTGTGGTTTCTTCTGCTTAAGATGTTCTCTTATTTGTCGTTTACAGTGACTCAAATATTACTTTTTGAATGATACCTTCTCTGCCATCTCCTGACTTAACTAGGTTTTATAAAATTTCCTGAACTTCTCTAACCTCTGGTTCACATTCAAATATAGCACACAACAAAATGGTTTACAAATTAGTTCACATGTAGAAGATAGGAATTGCATTCTTTTCATCTTGGCTTTTTCTAACATCAGCAAAAAACCTATAATATATCAAAATGTATTTAATAAAGCAGACTATACAAATGAATAAATCTTATATTTGCCACTGTCCCAAATTCTTATATCTTGAATTTTAACTTGCACTGATCACCTTTTCTTAGATATGTGTATTTTTTTATGGTGTCCATTATTTGTTTTGTTTTTGCTGATCCATTCATATTCCAATGTTTTGTTTCTGCAGCCTGATTTCAGATTTTTTAGGAGCAAGATGTTTCTTTGTGTCTTCCATAATATTGTGCACAGAAAATAACCTCAGTAGTCACTATTGATTTCATTCAAAAAGTGAAAACAAATGAATATTTCACTTCCATTAAATGTTTTACTTAAATAATTCTTTTTTGAAAAAATTACAAGAGTTTGAGGCTGAGTTAAAAAAAAAAAACTTGCTTTTCAGTTCTCTCAATTACCAGTAATTTTGCTTTATTTTATTTGTGAGTTGGTAAAATTAGCTCTGGGACTTCCCAGGTGGTGCTAGTGGTCAAGAACCAGCCTGCCAATGGAAGAGACATGAGTCACAAGTTCGATCCCTGAGTTAGAAGATTCTCTGGTGGAGGAAATGGTAACCCATTCCAGTATTCTTGCCTGGAGGGCTACAGACCATAGGACCACAAAGAGTCATACATGACTGAAGCCACTTAGCACAAAAAATTAGTTTTGAAATACCATCAGCAGTTCCTTCTGCCTATGTGAGGGTTTTAGATATTGAGCACCATGTAACACTACAACATAGATAGCATGTTAAAAAACAGAGACATTACTTTGCCAACAAAGTTCCGTCTAGTCAAAGCAATGGTTTTTCCAATAGTCGTGTATGGATGTGAAAGCTGGACTATAAAGTAAGCTGAGCATCGAAGAATTGATTGTTTTGAACTGTGGTGTTGGAGAAGACTCTTGAGAGTCCCTTGGACTGCAAGGAGATCAAATCAATCCATCCTATAGGAAATCAGGCCTGAATATTCATTGGAAGGACTGATGCTGAAGCTGAAACTGCAATACTTTGGCCACTTGATGCAAAGAACTGACTCATTTGAAAAGATCTTGATGCTGGGAAAGATCGAAGGAGGGAGAAGGGGACAAAAGAGGATGAAATGATCACAGACTTGATGGACTTCAGTTTGAGTAAGCTCTGGGAGTTGGTGACAGACAACAGTGAAGCCTGGCATGCTGCACTCCATGGAATTGCAGAGTCAGACAAGACTGAGCAACTGTAGCACTACATAAAGAGTACTATGACAATGTTTTCACAACCCTGCAGCACAGAATTTGGGGGGATTTATATAATAATTGGTGAGAAATACTATTATAGAATTGTGGAGCTGAACTATTATTCGGGAATTTATTGTGTATAATATCTGCATGCCCATGAATGATAATCTCTCAATATTTTTGATATAATGAAAAGAATATTGTGTTCTCTTTCTCAATCAATTTATTTGGAGTTTTCATCATTCTCCCTTCAACAGATAAAACATGCCTCATTTGAAAAACTGTCATACATCTGACATGTGACAGAGAAGCAGTGCTAATTTAAGGATGGTTCTATATTTATTTATAGTGAAGTCTCTGAATATGAGTGTGTATACTTTTTATAATTATGAGTAGTAGAAAGTGGCTCATTGGTTAGGTACTTTTCAAGTTACAGGAAATATGATACCTAATGTATATAAGCTCCAAGATTAATTAATGACACTTGTTAGTTTTGTTTTTAAACTCACATGTTAGGAACAGGGAGACTAATTTTAAAGGAGGATAATTAGGTTCTCTCTTGCTTCTTTCCTATCTAAACTATCAAAAATTATAAAACCTCATTTCCCCCCACTTTTTCCTTCTCTCTTGATTTCTCCTTATCTTGTCTGAAGATACAATTGATTAAGAGCACCTTGGAGAGAATGGGGAATGAAAGGCCATCAGAAAAACATAATTATTTTCTATTAAACTCTGAATTTATTCCAGTTGTTATGTTTAGTTCTTTACTAATTATTTCTATCACTGATTACTAATCCATCATTTTTTGTCAATTTTCTTTTCTTTCAACAAGTAAATATTTAAAATTAATCTTTTTACACTAAGTCCTAGCTAGTTATCAATTTTAAATATAACAGTGTGTATGTGCCAGTCCCAAACTCCCAATCTATTTCTCACCACTGCCATTATCTGATGGTCATATATACTACTCCTTAATAGTTCAGGGTAGGTAATGGCACCCCACTCCAGTATTCTTACCTGGAGCATCCCATGGACGGAGGAACCTGGTAGACTGCAACCCATGGGGTTGCTAAGAGTCAGACCAGACTGGGCGACTTCACTCTCACTTTTTACTTTCATGCCTTGGAGAAGGAAAAGGCAACCCACTCCAGTATTCTTGCCTGGAGAATCCCAGGGATGGGAGTGCCTGGTGGACTTCCATCTGCGGGGTCACACACAGTTGGACACAGCTGAAGTGACTTAGCAGCAGCAGCCTTATTATTTAATACCCTGTATATAATTGCCATGCATTTTAAAAACTATTGTTTAGAAATAATTTATTTTATTATTTTAAAAATTAATTAATTTATTTTAAAGGAGACTAATTACTTTACAATATTGTGGTGGCTTTTGCCATACACTGACATGAATCATCCATGGGTGTACATGTGTCTCCCATCCCAAACCTCCATCTCACATCTCTCCCCATACCATCCCTCTGGGTTGTCCCAGTGCACCAGTGTTGAACACCCTGTTTCATGCATCAGACTTGGACTGATGATCTATTTCACATATGGTAATATACATGTTTCAATGTTATTCTCTCAAATCATCCCACCCTCACCTTCTCCCACAGATTCCGAAATTATATTTTTATATCTATGTCTCTTTTGCTATCTCAGATAAAGTGTTGTCATTACCATCTTTATAAAGTCCATATACATGTGTCAATATACTGTATTGGTGTTTTTCTTTCTGACTTACTTCACTCAGTATAATAGGGTCCAGTTTCATCCACCTCAATAGATCTGATTCAAATGTGTTCTTTTTAATAGCTGAGTAATATTTCATTGTGTATATGTACCACAGTTTTCTTATGCATTCATCTGATGATGGGCATGTGGGTTGCTTCCATGTCCCAGCTACTGTAAACAATGCTGTGATGAACATTGGGGTACAATGTGTCTCTTTAAATTCTGGTTACCTTGGTGTGTATGCTCAGCAGTGGGATTGCTGGGTTGTTGCTTGGAAAATCCCATGGATGGAGGGGGCTGGTAGGCTGCAGCCCATGGGGTTGTGAAGAGTCGGACACAACTGAGCGACTTCCCTTTCACTTTTCGCTTTCATGCGTTGGAGAAGGAAATGGCAACCCACTCCAGTGTTCTTGCCTGGAGAATCCCAGGGATGGAGGAGCCTGGTGGGCTGCCATCTATGGGGTCACACAGAGTCGGACACGACTGAAGTGACTTAGCAGCAGTAGCAGCTGTATGTCAGTTCTATTTTCAGTTTTTCAAGGAATCTCCACAATGTTCTCTATAGTGGCTTTACTAGTTTTCATTCCCAACAGTGTAAGAGGGTTCCCTTTTCTCCACACCCTCTCCAGCTTTTGTTGTTTGTAGGCTTTTTGATAGCAACAATTCTGACCAGCATGAGATGGCACCTTATTGTAGTTTTGATGTGCATTTCTCTGATAATGAGTGATATTGAGCATTTTTTTCATGTGTTTGTTAGCCATCTGTATGTCTTCTTTGAAGAAATGTCTGTTTAGTTCTTTGGCCCATTTTTTTGATTGGGTCGTTTATTTTTCTAGTATTGAGCAGCATGAGCTCTTTGTATATTTTTGAGATGAATTCTTTGTCAGGTGCTTCATTTGCTATTATTTTCTCCTCCTCTGAAGGCTGACTTTTGCTTATAGTTTCCTTCGTTGTGCAAAAGCTTTTGAGTTTAATTAGGTCCCATTTGCTTTTAATTCCATTACTCTGGGAGGTGGGTCATAGAGGATCTTGCTGTGATTTATGTCGGAGAGTGTTTTGCCTATGTTTTCCTCTAGGATTTTTATAATTTCTGGTCTTACATTTAGATCTTTAATCCATTTTGAGTTTACTTTTGTGTATGTTGTTAGAAAATATTCTAGTTTCAATCTTTTACAGATGGTTGACCAGTTTTCCCAGCACCATTTGTTAAAGAGATTGTCTTTTCTCCATTGTATATTTCTGTTTCCTTTGTCAAAGATAAGGTGTCCATAGGTGCATGAATTTATCTCTGGGCTTTCTATTTTGTTCCATTGATCTGTATTTCTGTCTTTGTGACAGTACCATACTATCTTGATGACTGTAGCTTTGTAGTATAGTCTGAAGTCAGGCAGGTTGATTCCTCCAATTCCATTCTTCTTTCTCAAGATCGCATTGGCTCTTCGAGGTTTTTTGTATTTCCCTATAAATGATGAAATTATTTGTTCTAGTTTTCTGAAAAATACCATTGGTTGCTTGATAGGGATTGGACTGAATCTATAGATTGCCTTGGGTAGTATACTCATTTTCATTATATTGTTTCTTCTGATCCATGAACATGTTATATTTCTCCATTTATTTCTATCATTTTTAATTTCTTTCATCAGTATTTTATAGTTTTCTCCATATAAGTCTTTTTGTTTGTTTAGGTAAATTTGTTTGTGTTTTATTCTTTTCATCACAATGGTGAATTGGATTGTTTCCTTAATTTCTCTTTCTGTTTTCTCATTTTTAGTGTATAGGAATGCAAGGGATTTCTGTGTATTAATTTTATATCCTGCAAATTTACTGTATTCATTGATGAACTCTAGTAATTTTATGGTGGTGTCTTTAGGGTTTTCTATGTAGAGGATCATGTCATCTGCAAACAATGACAGTTTACTTCTTCTTTTCCAATCTGGATTCCTTTTATTTCTTTTTCTTCTGTGATTGCTGGGGCTAAAATTTCCAAAATTATGTTGAATAGTTGTGGTGAGAGTGGGCTCCCTTGTCTTGTTCCTGACTTTAGGGGAAATGCTTTCAATTTTTACCATTTAGGATAATGTTTGCTGTGGGTTTATCACATATGGCTTTTATTATGTTGAGGTATGTTCCTTCTATGCCTGCTTTCTGGGAGGGTTTATATCATAAATGGATGTGGAATTTTGTCAAAGGTTTTCTCTGAATCTATTGATATCATCATATGATTTTTCTCTTTCAGTTTGTTAGTGTGGTGTGTCACATTGATTGATTTGTGAATATTGAAGAATCCTTGCATCCCTGGGATAAAGTCCACTTGGTCATGATGTATGATTTTTTAATATGTTGTTGGATTCTCTTTGCTAGAGTTTTGTTGAGGATTTTTGCATCTATGTTCATCAGTGATATTGACCTGTAGTTGTCTTTTTTTTGTGGCATCTTTGTCTGGTTTTGGAATTAGGTTGATGGTGGCCTCATAGAGTGAGTTTGGGAGTCTACCTTCCTCTGCAATTTTCTGGAAGAAGTGTGAGTAGGATAGGTGTAAGCTCTTCTCTAAATTTTGGTAGAATTCAGCTGTGAAGCCATCTGGTCCTGGGCTTTTGCTGGTTGGAAGATTGCACAGTTTTGATTTCCGTGCTTGTGACAGGTCTGTTAAGATTTTCTATTTCTTCCTGGTTCAGTTTTGGAAGGTTATGCTTTTCTATGAATTCATCCATTTCTTACAAGTTGTCCATTTTATTGTCATATAGTTGCTGATAGTAGTCTCTTATGATCCTTTGCATTTCTGTGTTGTTTGTTGTGATATCTCCATTTTCATTTCTAATTTTGTTGATTTCATTATTCTCCTTTTTTTTTTCTTGATGAGCCTGGCTAATGTTTTGTCTATTTTATTTATCTTCTCAAAGACCAGCTTTTAGTTTTGTTGATTTTTGCTATAGTCTTTTTTCTTTTTCATTTATTTCAGCCCTATTTTTTTTTATTATTTCTTTCCCTGGGGTTCTTCATTTCTTTTTCTAGTTGCTTTAGGTGTTAAGTTAGGTTATTTGTTTGATTATCTGATTTTTTCTCTTATTTCTTGAGGTAAGCTTGTAATGCTGTGAACCTTAGCCTTAGCACTGATTTTACTGAATCTCATAGGTTTTGGGTTGTCATGTTTTCATTTTCATATGTTTCTATGCATATTTTGATTTTCTTTTTGATTTCTTTGATGATTTATGTGTTATTAAGAAGTGTGTTATTTAGCCTCCATATGTTTGTACTTTTAATAGTTTTGTTTTTTCCTGTAGTTGAGATCTAATCTTACTGCATTGTGATCAGAAAAGATGCTTGAAATGATTTCAATTTTTTTGAATTTACTAAGGCTAGATTTCGGAGAAGGCAATGGCATGCCACTCAAGCACTCTTGCCTGGGAAATCCCATGGATGGAGGAGCCTGGTGGGCTGCGGTCCATGGGCTCTCTAAGAGTTGGACACAATTCAGCAACTTCACTTTCACTTTTCACTTTCATGCACTGGAGAAGGAAATGGCAACCCACTCCAGTGTTCTTGCCTGGAGAATCCCAGGGACGGGGGAGCCTGGTGGGCTGCCATCTATAGGGTTGCACAGAGTCGGACATGACTGAAGTGACTTAACAAGGCTAGATTTATGGTCCAGGGTGTGATCTTGTGGAGATCACAAGGTTCCTTGTGCACTTGAGAAAAAGGTGAAATTCATTGTCTTGGGGTGAAATATTCTATAGATACCAATTAGGCCTATTTGGTCCATTGTATCACTTAAAGTTTGTGTTTCCTAACTAATTATCTGTTTGGTTGATCTATGCATAGGTGTGAGTGGGGTATTAAAGTCTCCCACTATTATTGTGTTACTGTTAATTTCCCCTTTCATACTTGTTAGCATTTACCTTATGTATTGAGGTGCTCTTATGTTGGGTGCATATATATTTATAATTATTATATCTTCTTCTTGGATTGATCCTTTATTCATTAAGTAGTGTTGTCCTTCTTTGTCTCTTTTTATGGCTTTTATTTCAAAGTCTATTTATCTGATATGAGCGTTGCTGCTCCTGCTTTCTTTTGGTCTCCATCTGCATGAAGTATCTTTATCCAGCCCTTCAATTTCAGTCTGTAGGTGTCCCTTGGTTTGACATAGATCTCTTGTAGACAGCATACATAGAGGTCTTGTTTTTGTAGCCATTCAGGCAGTCATTCTCTTTTGGCTGGGGCATTCAACCCATTTACATTTAAGGTAATTATTGATAAGTATGATCCATTGCCATTTACTTTGTGGTTTTGGATTTGAGTTTATAAACTTTTTTTCTGTTTCCTGTCTAGAGAAGATCCTTTAGCATTTGTTGGAGAGCTGGTTTGGTGGTGCTGAATTCTCTCAGCTGTTGCTTGTATGTAAAGCTTTTGATTTCTCCTTCATATTTGAATGAGATCCTTGCTGGGTATAGTAATCTGGGTTGTAGGTTTTTCTCTTTCATCACTTTAATTATGTCCTGCCATTCCCTTCTGGCCTGAAGAGTTTCTACTGAAAGATCAGCTGTAATCTTCATTGGGATCCCTTTTTGTTATTTGTTGCTTTTCCCTTGGTGCTTTTAATGTTTGCTCTTTGTGTTTGATTGTTGTTAGTTTGATTAATATGTGTCTTATGGTTTTTCCAGTGGTCATGTGGGGATGTGAGACTTGGACTGTGAAGAAAGCTGAGCACTGAAGAATTGATGCTTTTGAACTGTGTTGTTGGAGAAGACCGTTGAGAGTCCCTTGGACTGCAAGGAGATCCAACCAATCCATTCTGAAGGAGAGCAGTCCTGGGTGTTCATTGGAAGGACTGATGCTAAAACTGAAATTCCAGTACTTTGGCCACCTCGTGTGAAGAGTTGACTCATTGGAAAAGACTCTAATGCTGGGAGGGATTGGGAGCAGGAGGAGAAGGAGACAACAGAGGATGAGATGGCTGGATGGCAACACTGACTTGATGGACATGAGCTTGAGTAAACTCCGGGAGCTGGTGATGAACAGGAGGGCCTGGCATGCTGTGATTCATGGGGTTGCAAAGAGTCGGACATGACTGAGTGACTGAACTGAACTGAACTGAAGTGGGGTGTTTTGCCTTGGGTTTATCCTTTTTGGGACTCTCTGGGTTTCCTGGACTTGGGTGGCTATTTCATTCTCCATTTTAGGGAAATTTTCAACTGTTTTATCTTCTCAAGTATTTTCTTGTGCCATTTCTTTTTTGTCTTCTTCTGGGACACCTTTGATTTTAATGTTGGTACATTTAACATTGTCCCAGAAGTCTCTGAGGTTGTTCTCATTTCTTTTCATTCTTTTTTCTTTTTTGTTCTTTCTTCTATGCTTCATTTATTTTCACCATTCTAGCTTCTACCTCACATATCCTATCTTTTGCCTCAGTTATTCTACTGTTGGTTCCCTTCAGAGTGCTTTTAATCTCAGTTATTGCATTATTCATTATTGATGGACTCTTCTTTATTTCTTCTAGGTCCTTGTTAAACATTTCTTACATCTTCTCAATCCTTGTCTCTAATCTGTCTATCTGTAACTCTATTTTTGTTTTCAAGATTTTGGATCATCTTTACCATCATTATTCTGAATTTACTTTTCAGGTAGACTCCCTATCTCCTTCTCTTTTCTTTGGCTTGATGGGCATTTATCATTTTCCTTTACCTGCTGAATATTTCTCTGCATTTTCATTTTGTTTAGATTGTTGTGTTTGGGGTGTCTTTTCTGTGAGCTGGAAGTTTGTGATTCCTCTTTATTGTGGTGTTCGCTCCCTGTGGGTGGGGTTGGACTCGTGTCTTGCCATGGTTTCCTAGTTAGCGGAGCTTGTGTCTGTGTTCTGATGGGTGGAGCTGGATTTCTTCTCTCTGGAGTGCAATGAAGTGTCCAATATTGAGTTTTGGGGTGTCTATGGGTTTGATATGTCTCTGAGCCACCTGTCTTTTAATGCTCAGTGCTGTGTTCCTGGTTTGCTGGAGAATTAGTATGGTATGTCTTGCTCTGGAACTTGTTGGCTCTTGGGTGGAGCTTGGTTTCAGTGTAGGTATATAGGCTTTGGATGAGCTCTTGTCTATTAATGTTCCCTGGAATCAGGAATTCTCTGATGTTCTCAAGTTTTGGAGTTAAGCCTCCTGCCTTTTGCTTTCAATCGTATTGTTACTGTAGCTTCAAGACTTCTCCATCCATACAGCACAGATGATAAAACTTCTAGGTTAATGGTGAAATTATTCTCCACAATAAGGGACACCCAGAGAAGTTTACATAGTTACACGGAGAAGAGAAGTGGGAGGAGGGAGGTAGAGGTGATCATGAGGAGAAGAGGGAGTGTCAAATGGGGTGACAGCAATTTAGCCAGTAACCAATTCTCTGTGTACCCTCTACAGTCTGGAACACCCATAGAGATTCACAGAGTTACAGAGAAAAGAGAAGAGAGAGGAGGAAGATAGAGGTGACCAGGAAGGAGAAGAGGTGGAAGTCAAAAGAGGAGAGACCAATCTAGCCAGCAATCAGTTCCCTATGTGTTCTCCACAGCCCAGAACATGCAGAGAGATTTACAGAGATAAGTAGAGAAGAGAATGGAGAGGGGGAGATAGAGGCGACCTGGGAAAGAAAACAGAGACAAAATGAGAGAGACCAATCAAGCCAGGAATCACACCCCAAAGTGAAAATGGATAATGGATTCTTAAAAGTACAAAATTTATAACAAATACCAAAAATAAGATTAAAATATAGAGTTGGGGTTAAACTCTCAAAAATCCAATATTAAAAATACAAAATAAAATCAATCACAAAATTATAAATATATAAATATATATGTGAAATTTGCTTTAAAATAGGGTATTTTTTGCAAGGTAATAGTAGGTTATGAAAATGGAAATTAAATGAGTAATAAATAATTTTATTTTTTTAAATTATGAAAGGAAGTCACTCAGTAGTGTTTGACTCTTAGCAACCCCATGAACTGCAACCTACCAGGCTCCTCTCTGCATGGGATTTTCCAGGCAAGAGTACTGGAATGGGGTGCCATTGCCTTCTCCATAAGTGATAATAGTAAAAGTATATCTAAGAATTTCTCTGGGGTTGTTTTGGACAGTGTGGGGTCTGTTCAGTTTCAGATTAGTTCAGTTCAGTTCATTTCAGTCACTCAGTTGTGTCTGACTCCTTGCAATGCCAACATTGATGGTATTCTTGCCTGGAGAATCCCATGGACAGAGAAGCCTGGTGGGCTATTGTCCATGGTGTCGCAGAGTTAGACAGGACTGAGTGACTTCACTTAATTACTTACTTACTTAGGAATAAGTAGAGGGGTCTGTATTTTATAGTTAAAATTGTAAAACTGTCTAACATTGACTGCTATTAAATCATAAACCTAACCAAGATATGCCAGGTCTTCCTAATCCTGATGCATTAGTGCATGGAGAGATTTCCTATTTATAGAAAACTTTGCCTGTGAATCATGGACACCTCTCATTTTAATGTTTAAATAATCTTTCAGTTCAGTTCAGTTCAGTTCAGTCACTCAGTCATTTCCAGCTCTTAGCGACCCCATGGACTGCAGCCCACCAGGCTCCTCTGTCCATGGGATTTTCCAGGCAAGAGTAATGGAGTGGGGTGCCATTGCCTTCTCCGTTGGACACTATATAGTACTTTACTAATTTTTATCATACGATTTTCAACATTTTCCATTACAAAAAATGTTCCAGTGAATGCCTTTGTGAAGACATTTGTCAGTGTCTCCGATTACCTCTATCTGCTAAAGACTCCAAAATACATACTTTTAATTCTGCTCTCTCCATGGACAGACTCTTGTATCCAGTCATGATATTGGCATATGCTCTAAAACATGAAAGTAAACATTTCTTAGTATTTTTCCAAAGCTTTTTTCTCTGCCTCAGTATTGCACTCACTAAACAGTAACAATGACTACTTAATTTGTAAAACCACAGGTAGTTTTCATTTTTATTCACTCAATATGCAATCCTTTACTTCAAATATATGTCCATATTTATCTATGTATTTTACTTTTGCAATGACTATTAGTTTGAATCACTCTCAACTCTCACCTGGATAATTCTAAAAGTGTCCCTGCTAATTCCCCTAATTACACACTTCCTTCCTCCTTTCTCCTCACTCCAGCTTTCACAGTGATATTTAAAATTAAAATTAGATTGTTATTTTTCTCTTAAAACTCTCCAGGTTACTTATCATTGGGACTCTGAGCAAAGTTCAGACTCCTGTTTATGGTGGCCTTCAAGGTTCTACTTGAACTGGTTCCTGAATAACTCTCTTTCTTTTCTATATCTTTTGCCCTTTGTTGAATTTGGCCTATAAAGAAATACAACTATCAGAAATCTGTTTGGGTTTGAGTCTATAAATATTAGATTCTAAGAGACCATCCCTCACTATCCTAGGTAAGTTCATTCTGCACCCATTATTTGAATTGATTTTCATTAAAGTGCTATATTATCTGATCATGTATATATATACATTTTTTGCCCTCTTGAATAAAAATTCCATATTAGTAATGACATTATCTTTATTTTCTTCTTAAATCCTTACACCCGGTGCCCCCTACCCCTCCTGCCAAGTTTTCTTTTATCAGTGTGAAGTCAATAATAATGTTACTGTAAACCTCCAGTGTATACAGATATTTGAGTAAATAGCTTTCTTCTTTTTTTAAATTTTTATTTTTACTTTATTTTACTTTACAATACTGTATTAGTTTTGCCATACATTGACATGAATCCACCATGGATGTACATGAGTTCCCAATACTGAACCCCCCTCCCACCTCCCACTCCATATCATCTCTCTGGATCATCCCCATGCACCAGCCCCAAGCATCCTGTATCCTGTATTGAACATAGACTGGAGACTCATTTCTTACATGATAGTATACTTGTTTCAATGCCATTCTCCCAAATCATCCCACCCTCTCCCTCTCACTCTGAGTCCAAAAGTCCGCTCTACACATCTGTGTCTCTTTTGCTGTCTTGCATACAGGGCCATCATTACCATCTTTATAAATTCCATATATATGTGTTAGTATACTATATTGGTGTTTTTCTTTCTGGCTTACTTCACTCTGTATAATCGGCTCCAGTTTCATCCATCTCATCAGAACTGATTCAAATGTATTCTTTTTAATGGCTGAGTAACACTCCATTGTATATATGTAACACAGCTTTCTTATCATTCATCTGCTGATGGACATCTAGGTTGTTTCCATGTCCTGGCTATTATAAGCAATGCTGCAATGAACATTGGGGTACATGTGTCTCTTTCAATTCTGGTTTCCTCGGTGTGTATGCCCAGCAGTGGGATTGCTGGGTCATAAGGCAGTTCTATTTGCAATTTTTTAGGGAATCACCACACTGTTCTCTGTAGTGGCTGTACTAGTTTGCATTCCCACCAACAGTGTAAGAGGGTTCCCTTTTCTCCACACCCTCTCCAGCATTTATTGCTTGTAGACTTTTGGATCGCAACCATTCTGACTGGTGTGAAATGGTACCTCATTGTTGTCTTGATTTGCATTTCTCTGATAATGAGTGATGTTGAGCATCTTTTCATGTGCTTGTTAGCCATCCGTATGTCTTCTTTGGAGAAATGTCTATTTAGTTCTCTGGCCCATTTTTTGATTGGGTCGTTTATTTTATGGAATTGAGCTGCATAAGTTGCTAGTATATTTTTGAGATTAGTTGTTTGTGAGTTGCTTCATTTGCTATTATTTTCTCCCACTCAGAAGGCTGTCTTTTCACCTTGCTTATAGTTTCCTTTGTTGTGCAGAAGCTTTTAATTTTAATTAGATCCCATTTGTTTATTTTTGCTTTTATTTGCAGTATTCTGGGAGGTGGATCATAGAGGATCCTGCTGTGATTTATGTCAGAGAATGTTTTGCCTATGTTTTCCTCTAGGAGTTTTATAGTTTCTGATCTTATGTTTAGGTCTTTAATCCATTTTGAGTTTATTTTTGTGTGTGGTGTTAGACAGTGATCTAGTTTCATTCTTTTACAAGTGGTTGACCAGTTTTCCAAGCACACTTGTTAAAGAGATTGTCTTTACTCCATTGTATATTTTTTCCTCCTTTGTAGAAGACAAGGTGTCCATAGGTGTGTGGATTTATCTCTGGACTTTCTATTTTGTTCCATTGATCTATATTTCTGTCTTTGTGCCAGTACCATACTGTCTTGATGACTGTGGCTTTGTAGTAGAGCCTGAAGTCAGGCAAGTTGATTCCTCCAGTTCCATTCTTCTTTGTCAAGAATGCTTTGGCTATTCGAGGTTTTTTGTATTTCCATACAAATCTTGAAATTATTTGTTCTAGCTCTGTGAAAAATACCGCTGGTAGCTTGATAGGGATTGCATTGAGTCTGTAGATTGCTTTGGGTAGTATACTCATTTTTACTATATTGATTCTTCTGTTCCATGAACATGGTATATTTCTCCATCTATTAGTGTCCTCTTTGATTTCTTTCACCAGTGTTTTATAGTTTTCTATAAAGGAACATACCTCAACATAATAAAAGCTATATGTGACAAACCCACAGCAAACATTATCCTCAATGGTGAAAAATTGAAAGCATTTCCCTAAAGTCATGAAAAAGACAAGAGTGTCCATTTTCACTGCTACTATTCAACATAGTTCTGGACATTTTGCCCACAGCAATCAGAGCAGAAAAAGAAATAAAAGGAATCTAAATTGGAAAAGAAGAAGTAAAACTCTCACTGTTTGCAGATGACATGATCCTCTTCATAGAAAACCCTAAAGACTCCACCAGAAAATTACTAGAGCTAATCAATGAATATAGTAAAGTTGCAGGGTATAAAATCAGCACACAGAAATCCCTTGCATTCCTATACACTAATAATGAGAAAGTAGAAAGAGAAATTAAGGAAACAATTCCATTCACCATTGCAACAAAAAGAATAAAATACATAGGAATATGTCTACCTAAATAACTTTCTTCTTTTTAAAAATTTTACTGGAGTAAAGTTGATATAAAATGTTGTGCTAGTTTCACATGTGCAGCAGAGTGACTGCATTATACATATACATATATTTATTTTTAAAAAGATTTATTTCTTATATAAGTTATCACAAAATACTGAGTAGAGTCCCCTATGCTATACAGCATGGGTTCCTAACTTCTGGGATCTAATGCCTGATGATATGAGGTGGAGCTGATGTAATAATGATAGAAATAAAGTTCATAATAAATATAATGCACTTGAAGCATCTTGAAACCATCCCTCTTCCTGGTCCATGGAAAAATTGTCTAACATGAAACTGGTCCAATGGGCCAAAAAGATTAGGACTGCTGCTAGAACAGGTCCCTGTTAGTCATCTATCTTGTATATAGTAGTATGTGTATGTTCATTCCAAGCTCTTGATTATCATCCTGCCACATTTCCTCCTTAGTAACCATATACATTTGCTTCCTAAGTCTGTGAATCTATGTCTTAAAAAATAAAAAATAGTGAAAAAAGTTCATTTGTATCTTTTAAAAAATTAGATTCCACTTACAACTGCACTCATCTCACATGCTAGTAAAGTAATGCTCAAAATTCTCCAAGCCAGGCTTTAGCAATCCTTGAACTGTGAACTTCCTGATGTTCAAGCTGGTTTTAGAAAAGGCAGAGGAACCAGAGATCAAATTGCCAACATCTGCTGGATCATTGAAAAAGCAAGAGAGTTCCAGAAAAACTATTTCTGCTTTGTTGACTATGCCAAAGCCTTTGACTGTGTGGATCACAATCAACTGTGGAAAATTCTGAAACAGATGGGAATACCAGACCACCTGACCTGCCTCTTGAGAAATCTGTATGCAGGTCAGGAAGCAACAGTTAGAACAGGACATGGAGAAACAGACTGGTTCCAAATAGGAAAAGGAGTACGTCAAGGCTGTATATTGTCACCCTGCTTATGTAACTTCTATGCAGAGTACATCATGAGAAACGCTGGGCTGGAAGAAGCACAGGCTGGAATCAAGATTTCTGGGAGAAATATCAATAACCTCAGATATGCAGATGACACCACCCTTATGGCAGAAAGTGAAGAGGAACTAAAAAGCCTCTTGATGAAAGTAAAAAAGGAGAGTGAAAAAGCTGGCTTAAAGCTCAACATTCAGAAAACGATGATCATGGCATCTGGTCCCAATACTTCATGGGAAATAGGTGGGGAAACAGTAGATACAGTGTCAGACTTTATTTTTTTGGGCTCCGAAATCACTGCAGATGGTGACTGCAGCCATGAAATTAAAAGACGCTTATTCCTTGGAAGGAAAGTTATGACCAACCTAGATAGCATATTGAAAAGCAGAGACAATACTTTGCCAACTAAGGTCTGTCTAGTCAAGGCTATTGTTTTTCCAGTAGTCATGTATGGATGTGAGAGTTGGACTGTGAAGAAAGCTTAGCACTGAAGAATTGATGCTTTCGAACTGTGGTGTTGGAGAAGACTCTTGAGAGTCCCTTTGACTGCAAGGAGATCCAACCAGTCCATTCTGAAGGAGATCAGCCCTGGGATTTCTTTGGAAGGAATGGTGCTAAAGCTGAAACTCCAGTACTTTGGCCACCTCATGCGAAGAGTTGACTCACTGGAAAAGGCTCTAATGCTGGGAGGGATTGGGGGCAGGAGGAGAAGGGGACGACAAAGGATGAGATGGCTGGATGGCATCACTGACTCGATGGACATGAATCTGAGTGAACTCCTGGAGCTGGTGATGGACAGGGAGGCCTGGTGTGCTGCGATTCGTGGGGTCACAAAGAGTTGGACACGACTAAGGGACTGAACTGAACTGAACTGAACTATGAGTGATATAATATGATATTTGTCTTTCTGTGTGTGATTTACTTCACTCATTACAATAATCTCTAGGTCATGTTGCTGTGAATTGTAATGTTCCATTCTTTTTATGGATGGATAATATTCCATTGTATACATGTACCAATTCTTCTTTATCCATTCTTCTGTCATAAACATCTAAGTTTCTTCCATGTATTAACTGCTTTAAATAGTGTTGCAGTAATATTGAGGTACATGTGTCTCTTCGAATTATGATTTTATTCAAATATATGTCCAGGAATGTGATAGCTGTATCATATGGTAATTTATTTTTAGCCTTGCTAAGAAACCTCCATACTGTTACCAATAGTGGCTGTATTGATTTACGTTCCCACCAACAGTGCAGGAGGATTCCTCTTTTTGTACACCCTGTCCAAAATCTATTGTTTATATACTTTTTGATGATGATGATGGCCAGTGGAAGGAGATACCTCATTGTAGTTTTGGTATGTATTTTTCTGATATGTAGTGATGCTCAGTATCTTTTCATGTTAATTTATTGGAGAAATGCCTATTTAGATATTTCTATTTCTGAATGTCTAGTGAGCCCATTTTTGGATTGTTTTTGGAATTTAGAGTTTAATTAGGTTCCATGTGTTTATTTTTATTTTCATTAATCTAGGAGGTGGGTCAAAAAAGATCTTGCCATGATTTATGTCATGTAACATTCTACCTATGTTTTCCTCTGAGTATTTTGTCTCACCTTACATTTAGATCTTTGATCCTTACATTTTGATCTTCAATCTTTTGAGTTTATTTTTGTGTGTGGTATTAGAAATATTCTAATTTCATTCTTTCACATGTAGCTGTTCAGTTTTGAAGAGACTGTCTTTCCTCCACCACATATTTTTGCCTCCTTTGTCAAAGATCAATTGACCATAGATGCATGGATTTATTTCTGGACTTTCTATCCTTTTCCGTTGATCTATGTTTCTGTTTTTGTACTAGTGCCATACTATTTTAATGACTGCAGCTTTTTAGTATAGTTGAAGTCAAGAGGCCTGATTCTTCCAGCTCCTTTTTTATTTCTCAAGATTGCTTTGGCTCTTTAGGTTTCTTTTGTGTTTCCATATAAATTAAATATTTTTTTTGTTCTAATTCTGTGAAAAATATCATTGCCATTTGATGGGAATTACATTGTACTTGTAGATTTCTTTGGATACTATATTAATTTTGAAAATACTAATACTTCAAATCCAAGAGCATGATATATCCTTCTATCTGTTTGTGTCCTATCTATTTCTTTCATCAGCATCATATAGTTTTCAGAATATAGGTCTTTTGTCTCCTTAGGTAAGTTTATTCCTAGATACTTTATTCTCTTTGATGTGATGTTAAATGAGATTCTTTCATTAGTTTCACTTTCTGATATTTCATCATTATCATGTAGCAATGAAGTTTTTTATATATTAATTTTATACCTTGCAACTCTATCAAATTCATTAATGAACTCTAGCATTTTTCTAGTAGTATCTTTAGGATTTTCTATGTATAGTATCATATCATCTGCAAACAGTAACAATTTTATTTCTTCTTTTCCAATTTGCCTTCCTTTTATTTTATTTGTTTTTGTTCCTTGATTGCCATGGCTAGGACTTCCAATATTATGTTGAAAAAAGTGGTAACAATAGACACACTTGCCTTGTTCTTGATCTTAGAGGGAATATGTTCAGCTTTTCACCATTAAGAATGATTTGGATGTGGGTTTGTCAGATATGGACTTTATCATGTTGAGGCAATTTTTCTGTCTATTCCTGTTTTCTGGTGAGCTTTTATCATCTCAGTTCTGCTAACATCATCCAGTACATAATAACATTTCAGTAACATTTGGTAAATAAATTGGTGAATGTTCTTGGAATGAGTTTCTAGAAGTGGAATCTCTGAACCACATGGTAAAAATATTGTGTTCTGTAACAAATAGCTAAATTTCTTTTGGACAGATTTTCTTAAATTTTAGTTCAATGGGTGGGAATATCTGTTTTTCAAACATTCATCAAATAAAAAGGTATTATATTAAAAACAAATACTGTCAACTTCTTGGGTAAAAAAATAATGTCTTGTATAGTTTGAATTTTCTTTATTATTGAGGTTGAATTATTTATAATTTATTTTGAAGTCTCATTTTTATTGCCAATTTATTTCTTCTTCAGTCTGGTTTTATGAATGATACTTAACCTGGGTTAAACATGAAATTTATTTTATCAATTATAAAAGCTTCTACACAACAAAGGAAAATATAAGCAAGGTGAAAAGACAGCCTTCTGAATGGGAGAAAATAATAGCAAATGAAGCAACTAACAACTAATCTCAAAAATATACAAGCAACTTATGCAGCTCAAGTCCAGAAAAATAAATGACCCAACCAAAAAATGGGCCAGAGAACTAAATAGACATTTCTCCAAAGAAGACATACAGATGGCTAACAAACATATGAAAAGATGCTCAACATCACTCATTATTAGAGAAATGCAAATCAAAACCACAATGAGGTACCACTTCACACCAGTCAGAATGTCTGCAATCCAAAAGTCTGCAAGCAATAAATGCTGGAGAGGGTGTGGAGAAAAGGGAACCCTCTTACACTGTTGGTGGGAATGCAAACTAGTACAGCCACTATGGAGAACAGTGTGGAGATTCCTTAACAAATTGCAAATAGAACTACCTTATGACCTAGCAATCCCACTGCTGGGCATACACACCGAGGAAATCAGAATAGAAAGAGACACATGTGCCCCAACATTCATCACAGCACTGTTTATAATAACCAGGACATGGAAACAACCTAGATGTCCATCAGCAGATGAATGATAAGAAAGCTGTAGTACATATACACAATGGAGTATTACTCAGCCATTAAAAAGAATACATTTGAATCAGTTCTAATGAGATGGATGAAACTGGAGCTTATTATACAGACTGAAGTAAGCCAGAAAGAAAAACACCAATATAGTATATAACACACATATATACGGAATTTATAAAGATGGTAATGATGACCCTGTATGCAAGACAGCAAAAGAGACACAGACTTGTAGAGCATACTTTTGGACTCTGAGGGAGAAGGAGAGGGTGGGATGATTTGGGAGAATGGCATTGAAACAAGTATACTATCATGTAAGAAACGAATCGCCAGTCTATGGCCGATGCAGGATACAGGATGCTTCGGACTGGTGCACGGGGATGAACCAGAGAGATGTTATGGGGAAGGAGGTGGGAGGGGAATTCATGTTTGGGAACGCACGTACACCCGTGGTGGATTCATGTCAATGTATGGCAAAACCAATACAGTATTGTAAAGTAAAATAAAGTAAAAATAAAAATTAAAAAAAAAGAAAATTATTTTGTCAATTATAAAACCACAATAATATCTACTTTGAAAGTTCTGATTTTCATTTGTTCACTGTGGATCCTGGCATTTACATAAAGTACTTCAAAGGTTAGTCATCTTTACCTAGGATTGAGAATAACTAAAATTCATTAATAAATATTTTGTGTTCTTATACATGCAGTTTCACATTTGAGACTCCCTCTATGAAATTGGGATAGTAAATACTGGTGAAAAAACCTGTCAGAACATTTTAATTATTTTTTTACATTCTCTTTGTATGTCACAGTTATTTAAACAGTGTGTCTCCGCTTCAAACCTACCCTTTCACATGCTGCTTGGTTATGCTGGGGCTGAGTCGCTCAAATCATGCTTTTCCCTTTGCCAGCTGGTTCCTGTCCGGTTCTGCCAGTAGGCGACACCACAGGAAGGCTAGAGCATTGAGGGTGGAAAAGATTTTCTGTCTGCCAGTGTCCCCATTGCAACATTCCTTCACAGAATGGCAGCACATTTTAAGTTCTGGTTTTCTTAGCAATCCTAGAGCCAGCCTCATTAAAGACATCCTTTTATGAATTTTGAATCACAGCTCTGTAGGGTCCGTCCTACGAGTTCCTGAGGCTCAGTAACACCCAAGCAGTGCTCACTCTCTGCTATGAGATCTGAGTCATGGTTCCCCTGAGGCTTCTTCTCCAAGATTCTAATCTTTAATAATTCTAAACTTTTGTCTCAAAGCCTTGGGTTAGCATCTGCTTCTTGCAGTTACTACTTCATGATACCCCAGTGTTCCTTTTTCCCTTTTCAGTTCTATAATACCTGGTTAACAATTACTGATATTAAATATTCTATGTTGCATAACTCTTTTGACCTCTACCTCATGACTGGATTCTGACAAAAAACATAGGACTGGATCACTGCACAGGCTAGTTAAAATGTCTAAGGCACAGACAAGGCTATATTTGAGTTTCTGAAAGAGATTTCAGAATTATGGAAGGAAAAAGTTAAGTGGCTTTCTGATATCGATCCTATAGGCACAAATTTCAACACTGGTGAAACAAATAACCCATTTCTTAATAGTAATCTCATCCCAGCCACACATTCTTATATTCTTGAGTTGCCTGGTAAGGTTTTTCATTGCAGACTAGGCAGAGTAATGAGTAGCATATGTTATAATAAGAGTGCAGTGCAAAATAAAGCATGATGAGATTATAATATTAAAAAAGAAATTGGTAGTGTGCACTATTTCTGAAGGTGTGTAAGTATGTTTATTTTATATTTGTTTTTTCTTAAAAAATAGTAAAGTATATATTTTTACCCTGTTTTCATGAAGGTGGGTTTGATAGAATTAATCCATCTAAAATATCTTGAAAAATAGGAATTGCAACATTAAGAAAAAAAATTTATATGTATTTCTATGAAAAAAGGAATTTGTATAAGAAAGGGTTTAGGTACATTGTTAATAGTTTGTTGATGGTGTCACTTTTTCTTACTTCAAAAGAAAGAATTCCAAATACAGTCATATTTAACATCTCTCCCTATTGAAGTGCATATAGATATGTATACCATTTTGAATCATGAGTTTACCCTGAATTCTTATTTGAAATGCTAGTATTTGGAAGTCAGAGACTTTGTCTCATATTCTTATTCAGTTATCCTGGAATAATACCTTCTACATCATGGAGGAAAAAAAAAAAAAAAGGTGTTTTGTCCTGATGACTGATACCAAGAAATGAGAGGGTGTCTCAGAAATCTATAGCAACTTAGAAAGAAAGAAAAAAAAAAAGAAATCTATAGGAGTTTCCAGGAAATGACTGAAACAATGTATAAATGTTTAGATACAAAATTAAATACAAAAGTAATGAATTTGAAGTACTTTGTAAAATATATGGCACATAATAAACACTTTAAAAAAACATTTAAAATGTTAGTCTCTAAGTTTGTTGGCATTTTGTTCTTATTTGAAGAAATACTCACATGATAGTATAACAGTTTTAATGCTGTTGTCAAGGTTGGGCAAGTGAGACAACAGTATAGAAGCATCTAAGGACCTAAACCTAAAATGCCAGTTGTGCAATCAAGACATTACTACTGATTTTGAGGAAGGAAAAAAAGAAACCTCTTCTTTTCTCTTAGAAAAATAAATCAAAGATTATGGTCTGTCAAATGCTTATATGCCATTCTGAGAAGTTAGGGGACTAAATATTTAGGATCTGCTTTTGGACATAATTTCCCCTCCTTCCTGCTTCTGGTAATTGGCTCCTGGTTTCTGTTGTGTATATCAGCTGCGGCTGCATCAACTGGCATCAAAGAAGGCTCATGTGGAAATATATAGAAACTTTCCATTTGGAGTGCAAATTCTACCCCTTTGCCAGATTTTGTGCCAAGAAAAAAAAATATGAACGCAATCTTATCTATGGCACGCCAAATATAGGAAAAAATCATCCCAAGCATAGCAGAAAACATTATTTATTGAATTTGTAATAATCCCAGACTCTTCCCCAAATCAGCATTTAGAGTATGAGGGGCATACTTGGATGGGAATCAACCCTTCCTAAACAAAAGGCATTGACAGCACAGCATGACACCTGACAGTCCCGGCTACATCCTGCCAGGTGACTGTGAAAACTCTACTGCTGCATCTCCTTGTCCAAGCTCCCTTCTGCTTCCATTCTGGAGAGGCCCTGATAGCAGTAAGCCTTGGTTATTGCAGTCATTTGGCATGAACAGTCAGCTGTTCTGTTCTCTGGCTGTTCCTTGGACTATTGGCAGACAAAGGATGAACAGGCTGCAGAATCAACCCCATTAGTGTCAACCTAATCCTCTGTAATGGGATCCACACTGGCCAAGATCAGGCAACCATTCTTCATCCCCACCCTCGTGTAGTATGTCAACCTAGCACAATATGAAGCAGCTAACAGGAGTAATGATAACACTGTGTTTGCCGCCACCTTTTGAGAAAAACCAGAACAATGCCATTGGGAGTTTGGTGTTGCACAAGCAAAGACTGGGGGATTGCTGTATTTTTATTGTGAAAATAGGTTATTGAGATATGTTCACATATATATCCCTGGATATGCTTTTTTTTAGAACAATGTTATTGGAGCTACTGATATTATAATACTAATATTCAAGAGAAAATATTCTAAGGTATTTTAACAGAATTATGTGTATGTGTGTAAGAGGGAGAGAAATATAGAAAGAATGAGAATGGTGAGCACTTAAATCACATGTTCACTGTGGGAGAGACAGGCAGGAGGAGAAAGACAGGCAGAAATTTAGAGTTCCTGGGGTAGAAGTTTGAAATTGACAAGAGGTGGTAGACAGTATTTCTGACTGTTAAGAGTTCTTAGATGCATTTATTAGATGAGTTATTTTCATCTATTTATTTTTGGCTGTTTTGGGTCTTAGTTGCAGTGTGTGGGATCTTTATTGTGGCACTCTTGATCTTTCATTGCAGTGCACAGGCTTCTTTCTAGTTGTGGTGTGTGGGTTCTAGAGCATGTGGGATCTCTAGCTGAGGCATAGCCTCAGAGGCACACACAGCCCCTGTTGCATGTGAGATCTTAAGAGGCACACACAGCCTTTGTTGCATGTGAGATCTTAGTTCCCCAACCATCCCCTGTATTGGAAGACTGATTCTTAACCACTGGGCTGCCAGAGAAGTCTGAGAAATGTGTTTTTAGATTAAGTCCTGTTTCAAGAAAAGAGGATGATCTTGATGAACTTTTGCAGCCCTTAACCATAGAGTTAAAATTGCCTTTTATGGCCCACTAGGCTTTTTGCTCACTTTTTCTGCTTTTCTGGTTCTGGTCATTTTGAACATCAGAATACAAAATCATAGAAACCCATTCTTTTGGCAGTAATACACAGCAGCCAAAATCTAAGTATCAACGGATAAACATTAAATCACCATGAATGTTGTTCACCCATGACAATGGCCTTGTATTACCAGAATATAACAAACAAGGGAAAGAGAGAAGCATCCGAAGATTAAAAGTTTGTCTCTGGAAACTTCCACAGTGACAACAAAGCCACTGACAGTCATACGTCCTCAGGATTTCCATGTTCCGTTTATGGAGTTATGATCCTTACTGATACACTCCAGTAAACCCTGACCCCTTCTGGTTCAGCTGCTCCATGATATAGCAACTGTATGTGTACCTGTGTGCCTAAAAATAACAAAAACAAAAACATGGAAATGAAAAGGAAATCCTGTTGTGTTCACAGTTTGTGTTTCCATCTAACTACTTGTAGAGACACCCACTTAACACACTTTCCCAGATTTTATAGACAGCTGCATCACTGGATTCTGTTTCTTTCTATATGAGCTTTTTTCCTTTAAAAATTTAAAGTTTTAGAAAGCTGAGTCATATTTGCCTAAATTTTCCAGATTATGTGGGCCTCCTCTGGAAGCTTTGCATAGTAAAGAATTTTAATGGAAAGATATAAGGAAAGGTGCAGACCAAAGTTAGTGTAATTAAAAATAATTGAACTCCTCAGAGACTTCTAAGCTTAGTGGGTATAGCCATGAAATATTCCTGAAGTGGTCTCCATTTACCTTCTGAATCCTATCTATAATTACCAAAACTGGGAAAATTAGGAGAATTCTTGATTTTAATGAGGAATATGTTCAGTTTAGACCCTTAGAGAAGGTCCAATACGCTGTTTTTTAGCTTTTGTTCCTTCAAATTTAGGCTCATTTGCATTAACTATAACTTTACCCAATTGAGGTCATTGGTTGAACAAGTGGAAGACAATGAGTATAAAGGAAGTTTGAGTTACTAATGAAGTTGCCCCTTTTAAGTGTGGCTACAAAGTATGAAAGGTAGGAGCATAATAAATACAACTTCACTAGAATTTCTATTTCCCACTTCAATATTCATTTCTTTTTATAAAAATGTCACATTATCCATCTGGAATTCAATTTTGAGACAAAAACTATTCCAAAGAATCACAGGCTCATGAGCCAAGAAGATTACGTGTTCCTTTTTTTTTTTTTTTTCCCTACCAAAAAGAATAATAAAAGCCAACCTAAATGTATTAATTGTGGTGAAAAGAGTTGATAGTACCATACACCTCAGCAAGGAAGTCCCAAATTTCCAAAATCAACACTTACACTGGATTTTTCTTGGGGCTCCTCCACCCAGCCTTTCCCCGCCTTTCTATTACCCTCGGTGTTTGCACCTAAAACAGCAGAACAATACAGCTGTCCCTTGGATCATCCCCTAAAAGACATTCAAGAGGCAAAGTCAGTTTTAGACACCACAGGAGCCTGGCAAGGATGTCATACTGGGAAAAAGCAACTAACTACATATAACTCTACAGTTCTCTTAGGGAGTTCAGTACTTTCTATGACACCATGAGTGCAGAGATGAGAAACACTGTACTCTAAATAATTTGATCTGATTATTCATGAAAAACTCCATAGCTATCTTCTGCCTCTCATGCAGATCTATAATTGGAGGAATTTAGCTACAGACATTTCTGACTTATCACATATATTATTCAACTATAATGATAGTTAATTCCTTCTTATCAGATTTATTGGTCCATCACAATGATAGTTCATTTATTTTATGTGCTTAACCTAATACTTTAGAGATTCTTCTGTTAGTGGAATCAATCGCTGATTTTGTAAACTGCTTATATTTTATACATATACTACTTATATTGTCCATTCACTTGTTGGACATTTGGTAGTTTTCAGCTGGTGATGATTATGAACAGCTATCAACATTTTTTCACAGCTCTTTCTGTGTATGGATGTCATGTCCTTTGAGTACATAATTAAGAGTAAAATTATTAGGGTATAGTAAAGGTGATGAAATACCTAGCTTTCCAAATAGTGCCACATTATACTAAAACAGAAATTTGAGTGCTTAATTTTAATAAGGCCGAATTTATTTTGTGGTTATAACTTTCAGTATCATCTTAAAGGAAATTTTGCCTACTCTAAGGTCGTATGAATTCCCCAAGAAGTTTATTTTTTATCTTGCATGGTTAGGTTTGTGATCAATTTCAAATTAATTATAGTGAAGTTGCTCAGTCGTGTCAGATTCTTTGTGACCCCATGGACTGTAGCCAACCAGGCTCCTCTGTTCATGGGGTTTTCCAGACAATAGTCCTGGATATATATATATGTATATTTTATATATATATATATATAATATACATATATATATATATAATGTATAAAGTGTGATGTTGCTCTTGCAGTTTATCTTGTTTCATATATTTATCTAATTGTTCCAATATCATTTATTGATTTCCTTTTCCCCATTGAATTGCTTTGCACCTCTGATGAAAATCAAGTTTCTGTAAGTTCTATTGCTGAACCCTCTGTTGGATATATTGAGTTACTCTTTTCTCCTTATACCAATACTACACTGTGTGGTTACAGTACTTTTACAGTAATTGTTGAAATCAGATAATGAAAATTCTCCAAATATACATATTAAAAAAAACCATTTTTTTCCATTTATAAGATGATTAGATTCTGGGGATGTAATGTACAGCATGATGATTATGCTTAATAATACTGTGTTACATATTTGAATGTTACTAAGAGAATAGATTTTAAAGTTTTCAACACATATACATACACACAAACACACACAGATTGTGGCTAAATGAGATGGCAGATGTATTAATTAAAAATTTTATGGTAATCACTTTGCAATAAATACATACATCAATTTATTACATACTTGGCATAGAGGGCAGAGAGGAGCTACTCCACGTTTGTTAGGAGGGGCGGCCATGAGGAGATACCCCTCGTCCCAGGTAAGGAGCAGCAGCTGTGCTTTGCTGGAGCAGCCATGAAGAGATACTCCACATCCAAGGTAAGAGAAACCCAGGTAAGACAAGAGGGTATCAGAGGGCAGACAGACGGAAACCATAATCACAGAAAACTAGTCAATCTGATCACACAGACCACAGCTTTGTCTAACTCAATGAAACCTAGCCATGCAGTTTGGGGCCACCCAAGACAGACGGGTCATGGTGGAGAGGTCTGACAGAATGTGGTCCACTGGAGAAGGAAATGGCAAACCATTTCAGTATTCTTGCCTTGAGAACCCCATGAACAGTATGAAAAGGCAAAATGATAGGATACTGAAAGAGGAACTTGCCAGGTTGGTAGGTGCCCAAATTGCTACTGGAGATCAGTGGAGAAATAACTCCAGAAATAATGAAGGGATGGAACCAAAGCAAAAACAATACCCAGCTGTGGATGTGACTAGTGATAGAAGCGAGGTCCAATGCTGTAAAGAGCAATATTGCATAGGAACCTGGAATGTTAGGTCCATGAATCAAGGCAAACTGGAAGTGGTCAAACAGGAGATGGCAAGAGTGAATGTTGACATGCTAGGAATCAGTGAACTAAAATGGACTGGAATGGGTGAATTTAACTCAGATGAATATTACATCTACTACTGTGGGCAGGAATCCCTTAGAAGAAATGAAGTAGCCATCATGATCAACAAGAGTACAAAATGTAGTACTTGGATGCAAACTCAAAAATGACACAATGATCTCTGTTCGTTTCCAAGGCAAACCATTCAATATAATGGTAATCCAAGCCTATGCCCCAGACAGTAATGCTGAAGAAGCTGAAGGTGAATGGTTCTATGAAGACCTACAAGACCTTTAAAACTAACACCCCCAAAAAGATGTCCTTTTCATTATAGGGGACTGGAATGAAAAGTAGGAAGTCAAGAAACACCTGGAGTAACAGGCAAACTTGGCCTTGGAATGCGGAATGAAGCAGGGCAAAGAGTAACAGATTTTTGTGAAGAAAATGCACTGGTCATAGCAAACACCCTCTTCCAACAATACAAGAGAAAACTCTACACATGGACATCACGGTCAACACCTAAATCATTTTGATTATATTTTTTGCAGCCAAAGATGGAGAAGCTCTATATAGTCAGCCAAAATAAGACTTGGATTTGACTGTGGCTCAGATCATGAACTCCTTATTGCCAAATTCAGACTTAAATTGAAAAAAGTAGGGAAAACCACCAGACTATTCAGGTATGACCTAAATCAAATCCCTTATGATTATACAGTAGAAGTGAGAAATAAATTTAAGAGACTAGATATGATAGATAGAGTGCCTGATGAACTATGGATGGAGTTTCATGACATTGTACAGGAGACAGGAATCAAGACCATCCCCTAGAAAAGAATTGCAAAAAAGCAAAATGGCTGTCTGAGGAGGCCTTACATGTAGCTGTGAAAAGAAGAGAAGCAAAAAGCAAAGGAGAAAAGGAAAGATATAAGTATCTGAATGTAGAGTTCCAAAGAATAGCAAGAAGAGATAAGAAAGCCTTCCTCAGCAATCAATGCAAAGAAATAGAGGAAAACAACAAAATGGGAAAGACCAGAGATGTCTTCAAGAAAATTGGAGATACCCAGGGAATATTTTATGCAAAGATGTTCTCAATAAAGGACAGAAATGGTATGGACCTAATAGAAACAGAAGATATTAAGAAGAGGTGGCAAGAATACACAGAAGAACTGTACAAAAAAAGATATTCATGACCAAGATAATCATGATGGTGTGATCACTCACCTAGAGCCAGACATCCTGGAATGTGAAGTCAAGTGGGCCTTAGAAAGCATCACTATGAACAAATCTAGTGGAGGTGATGGAATTCCAGTGGAGCTATTTCAAATCCTGAAAGATGATGCTGTGAAAGTGCTGCATTCAATATGCCAGCAAATTTGGAAAACTCAGCAGTGGCCACAGGACTGGAAAAGGTCAGTTTTTACTCCAACCCCAAAGAAAGGCAATGCCAAAGAATGATCAAACTACCGCACAATTGCACTCATCTCACATGCTAGTAAAGTAATGCTCAAAATTCTTCAAGCCAGGCTTCAGCAATGCGTGAACTGTGAAATTCCAGATGTTTAAGCTGGTTTTCGAAAAGGGAGAGGAACCAGAGATCAAATTGCCAACATCCACTGGATCATTGTAAAAGCAAGAGATTTCCAGAAAAACATCTATTTCTGATTTGTTGACTATGCCAAAGCCTTTGACTGTGTGGATCACAATAAACTGTGGAAAATTCTGAAAGTGATGGGAATACCAGACCACCTGACCTGCCTCTTGAGAAACCTATATGCGGGTCAGGAAGCAACAGTTAGAACTGGACATGGAACAACAGACTGGTTCCAAATAGGAAAAGGAGTAGGTCAAGGCTGTAAATTGTCACCCTGCTTATTTAAATTATTTGCAGAGTACATCATGAGAAATGTTGGGCTGGGAGCAGCACAAGCTGGCATCAAGATTGCCGGGAGAAATATCCATAACCCCAGATATGCAGATGACACCACCCTTATGGCAGAAAGTGAAGAGGAGCTTAAAAGCCTCTTGATGAAAGTGAAAGAGGAGAGTGAAAAAGTTGGCTTAAAGCTCAACATTCATAAAACGAAGATCATGGCATCTCGTCCCAACACTTCATCGGAAATAGATGTGGAAACAGTGGAAACTGTCAGACTTTATTTTTGGGGGCTCCAAAATCACTTCAGATGATGATTGCAGCCATGAAATTAAAAGACCCTTACTCCTTGCAAGGAACGTTAAGACCAACCTAGATAGAAAAGCAGAGACATTACTTTGCCAACAAAGGTTCGTCTAGTCAAGGCTATGGTTTTTCCAGTGGTCATCTATGTTTGTGAGAATTGGACTATAAAGAAAGCTGAGCGCTAGAGATTTGATGCTTTTGAACTGTGGTGTTGGAGAAGACTCTTGAGAGTCCCTTGGACTTCAAGGAGATCCAACTAGTCCAACCTAAAGGAGATCAGTCCTGGGTGTTCATTGGATGGACTGATGCTAAAGCTGAAACTCCAGTACTTTGGCCACCTCATGTGACAAGTTGACTCATTGGAAAATACTCTGATGCTGAGAGGGATTGGGGGCAGGAGGAAAAGGGATTGACAGAGGATGAGATGACGGGATGGCATTATCGACTTGATGGACATGAGTTTGAGTGAACTCCAGGAGTTGGTGATGGACAGGGAGGCCTGACGTGTTGTGATTCATGGGGTTGCAAAGAGTTGGACATGACTGAGTGACTGAACTAAACTTAAACATACACAATGCACAATGTTATATTTAATTTATATTTTAATAAAGCTGGGGAAAATGTTTTAAAGATAGTTTTACTAATGCTATATCTTTGCATTTTTATATAAACTTTAAATTCACTTCCAAATTTCTACCAAAATTTGTATTGGGTTTTTGATTGAGGCCATATTGAAATATTTGGATTGATTTGGATAAACTGATATTTTAACAATACTGAGTCTTACAATTCATGAACATGGTATATTTACCTATTTATTTAGGTTTCCTTTGAGGAGGACATGGCAACACACTACAGTATTTCTGCTTGGAGAATCCCATGGATTGAAGATCCTGGAGGGCTACAGTTTATCGAGTCACAAAGAGTCGGTTATGACTGCACTGACTGAGCTCAGCACACATTTAGATATTCTTTATTTTCTCCTAGCAGTGTTTTCACTGTAAAGGTTATGCTTGTTGTTCATTAAGTCTATTTATAGTGTTTTTATGTGAACTTGTAAGTTTCTTTTCTCTCAAGAATCAGGGCCTCTTTTCTAAAGTATGCAAAAAGTTACCTCAGCTGTTTCATTTATTATTTTGTTTATTCCTTTAAAGTAAGTCTGACACCAGTTACTTTCTCATGACCAGAAATGAAAATGCTAGAACAATGTCTTTGTAAGAGAAAACATTTTGTATCTCCCTCTGTTAAAACTTGACGTTCATTCCCATTTCAGTTACAGTGAACAAAACAAAACAAACAAACAAACAAAAAAAACTTTGCAAGGTTTCTAAGTTTCTACACAATTCACACACCATCTTTCTCTAGCCAACTTATTAGCTTTTCTCCTACTGTTGCCATTATTTCTGTTACTTTAGCCTCATTGTTGTTCCTCAAACTTTCCAGACAAAATGCAATGTTTCCTTTGCTCAAATGTTCTTTCTGTCTATAATAATCTTGCATAGATGTCTGTTTGGTTGATTTTCTATCCTCCTTCAGGTTTTTCCAGATCAAGTTTTCCTTCAAGTTTTCCCTGATCTCCCTATTTAGATACTGGAAACTGGCATTTTTCTGCCCAGAAATACCAATATTTCTCACCTTTCTATTTGTTTTTGCCAATAACATGGGCTATCTTGCATACTTGTGACTTATATTTCATAATGTTTGTTCTTTATTGTTTTTCTGAGTATAGCATATCTGTCAATATCTTACCTATACCTAGTAGACATTTTATCATATTCCTACACCTACCTGAGGGCCAGTTTCTGAAACTATGGACTATGACTTTCCTCTGGATCTGTAGATGTCTATGTGTGGCAGACTGAATGTGTGGAGACACCAGCACCCTCAAACCAGCTCTCCACCAACTCACATGAGTTAGTTCATAAATATGTGGACTTTCTTAATCCTCTTGTGGATAATTCTCAAGCCTATATTTTGCACTCTGAGCCAGACTTTCTGAACAAGATTGACAGTCTCCCATCATGATAAATAACATAAAAATCCATCACTGATTGGTTGTTTTTCTATTTCTAATTTGATTACCCACTACCATATCTTCTAAGTCAAAGAAGATACAAATTATTTGCACTCAAATATCAACATATTTTTCAGAATCTGCTCCTGAAGGAAACCAAGCTATCAACAGTAGTGTAAGTTTCATAAAGAAAGAATTTTTTCTTTTATTATTATTAGTAGTATTTTTAATTATCATATCTCAAATGCTTAAAATAGAATCAAATACAGAGTAAATATGCAAATATTTATGGAATGAATGAAAAAATTTAGAAAATACTTTCCAGGAATGGTCTCTATTAATGATACTGACAAAAATGTCAGCATTTTCATTACTTGTGTTTAGAATTCTGAGTGCCAATATTAGGGAAGTAGAAGTAAACCTCATTGCTACAAACATCTAAAAATTTCTTCAGTAATTAATAATTTTTAATTTTAAAAGTTTCTCATGGTTATTGACATTTATTTTGTAAATTGGTTTATTCTTTGTAATTTTCATTTTGGGGATGCAAAGTATTTTTAAGATTTACTTCTTGCAAATGTTTTTTGCTTATTTTTTTTTTATTTTTCAATGATTTTATATCTAGAAACTTTGTAGTTATATAGTTAGATCTTTGATCTGAGATCAAATTGATCTTTTCTGTGACTCTTCCTATACATATATTTATTTATTTATTTGTAAGTCACTCAGTCATGTCCAACTCTTTGTGACCCCATGGACTGTAGCCTGCCAGGCTCCTCAGCCCATCAAATTCTCCAGGACAGAATACGGGAGTGGGTAGTTGTTCCTTTCTCTAGGGGATCTTTCCAACCCAGAGGATCAAACCCAGGTCTCCTGCATTGCAGGTGAATTCTTTAACTACTAAGCCACAAGGGAAGCCCGGGGCATAGTTAAAATTTTAACTTAGATTTTCTTCTAATGTTTAATAAATTTTTAAATTAATGTTTAATCTTTATTTTACTCAGCGTCTATTTTTTTGAGATGAATGTTTTTCCCTTTGATACAGATAGCTAAGCACCACAGCACCATTTTGAATAATTAATAGGGATTAACTATGTAGACAGAAAGGGATTTTCAGCAAATGCGGTCAAATGGTGAAAGACAACAGCACAATTAATAAAATAGTGGAATCTAGAACCTATAATTAATTTAGCACATCAGTTCAGTTCAGGTCAGTTCAGTCGATTAGTTGTGCCCAACTCTTTGTGACCCCATGAATCACAGCACGCCAGGCCTCCCTGTCCATCACCATCACCCGGAGTTCACTCAGACTCGCGACCATTGAGTCAGTGATGCCATCCAGCCATCTCATCCTTTGTCGTCCCCTTCTCCTCCCGCCCCCAATCTCTCCCAGCATTAGAGTCTTTTCTAATAAGTCAACTTTTCACGTGAGGTAGCCAAAGTACTGGAGTTTCAGCTTCAGCATCATTCCCTCCAAAGAAATCCCAGGGTTGATCTCCTTCAGAATGGACTGGTTGGATCTCCTTGCAGTCCAAGGGACTCTCAAGAGTCTTCTCCAACACCACAGTTCAAAAGTATCAATTCTTCGGCGCTCAGCTTTCTTCACAGTCCAACTCTCACATCCATACATGACTACTGGAAAAACCATAGCATTTACTAGACGGACCTTTGATGGCAAAGTAATATCTCTGCTTTTGAATATGCTATCTAGGTTGGTCATAAGTTTTCTTCCAAGGAGTAAGCATCTTTTAATTTCATGGCTGCAGTCACCATCTGCAGTGATTTTGGAGCCCCCAAAATAAAGTCTGACACTGTTTCCACTGTTTCCCCATCTATTTCCCATTAAGTGATGAGACCAGATGCCATGATCTTCGTTTTCTGAATGTTGAGCTTTAAGCCAACTTTTTCACTCTTCTCTTTCACTTTCTTCAAGAGGCTTTTTAGTTCCTCTTCACTTTCTGCCATAAGGGTGGTGTCATCTGCATATCTGAGGTTATTGATATTTCTCGCAGCAATCTTGATTCCAGCTTGTGCTTCTTCCAGCCTAGCATTTCTCATGATGTACTCTGCATAGAAGTTAAATAAGCAGGGTGACAATCTACAGCCTTGATGTACTCCTTTTCCTGTTTGGCACATAAGTGGAAAAATTAGTTTGGAATTCTACACTTCGTTTGGGACCATGTTTCTATTACAATACAATGTCTTCTAAAGGAACAGATGGTGACTGGGGCAGAGATGGTAGTGTTCACCAAGTAGTCCATGTGTGAAAGTGAAAGTGTTAGTCACTCAGTCCTATCCCGACTCTTTGTGACCCCCATGGACTGTAGCCCAACAGGCTCCTCTGTCCATGGAATTCTCCAGTCAAGAATAGTGGGTTGCCATCGCCTCCGCCAGGGGATCTTCTTAACCCAAGGATCGAACTCACATCTCTCAGGTCTTCCTGCATTGGCAGGCAGGTTCTTTGCCACAAGCGGCATCTGGAAACCCACCTGCTCACCTACATATCCTAGCTTCCCTTGCAACTAGTGTGTTAAAGCCATGTGATACATTTTGTACAAAAAACTGTGAGAGGAAGTGATGCCTGTGCTGTCTCGGCTGATGCAGTAAAAAATGCATACATCCTCCATTCCTATTTTCTCCTTGTGTGGATTGTTCAGAAGTCCTCTGTTTCAGATGTAGAATGAAAGAGGGCAAAACCTTTACCATCCTGGTACTATATAGAAAAAGTTTCCAGACAGTCTTTGTGGGATATTTAATCAGTGTGAAGAATCAACCTGCATTGGATTTGACTTCTAAAATATGGGAAATAACTTTTTGCAGCCTTGCTTACCCTAGCTTGACTAAAACTGTGTCTAAAACCACAAAATTGAAGCAGAACTCATTATCCTTCACTCCAAATCTACTCCCTCATTAAATTCTCTAATTTCTGTTAATGGCACACTGGTTCCTCAGCTTCATATAAATGGTCTCAGGAATAAACACATGAATACATTTGGGACACTTATAATTTAACAACCTCTCAGAAAGTGTTAGGTATTGTTTTTATTATTTTTAGTAACCTGGCTACAGAATATTGGACTTGCTTTAGTTTCAGCTTTGTTCTAATCTAATTAGCTACCAATATATTGATTTTATCTTGAAATTTAACATTAAATCAACCTTGCTTCTCTTTCACTTCTTGTCATTTTAGTAGGCTTATAACTGGTTTGCCTTTCATTATAAGATTTGTTTTCCAATTATACGGGCAGCCATATTCCTCTCAAACTTAAATTGTTGAATGCTTACCTATTGCCTAATAGGGCAATATTTTAATTTCAGGTTCCCTGTGATCAAAGCCCAAATTATGCTTAAGTTTGATCTTATACCATTCCATTTGTAACTTTTCCTCTCTCCTTACCATATTTATTTTCTCAGAATATATCCCATATATTTTTTTTTGCTTCTGTGTTTTATTGGGATACAAGCTTTAGTAATTGTATAATATATTCCAAATCTTATTCAAGTTCCAACTCAAATGTCATCTCTTCCTAAAAGCCTTCCATGACTTTCCTAGTTAGAAGAAACTTCTGCTGGCTTCTTAAAGCACATTGCATCTTCCTGTATTACCATACATATCTTATACATCTATAAGGTGCTACATATTTAATATAGGAATACATCTTTTGTTTTCATGCTCAGTCACTTCAGTCGTGTCCACCTCTGCACAACTCGATGGACTACAGCCTGCCAAGCTCCTCTTTCCTTGGGATTCTCCACTCAAGAATACTAGAGTGGGTTGCCATGCCCTCCTCCAGGATATCTTCCTGACCCAGGGATCGGGCCCACATCTCTTAAGTCTGCCTGCACTGGCAGGAGGGTTCTTTACCACTACCACCACCTGGGAAGCCATCTTTAGTTTTTATCATCACTTAAAATAGTATTGTAAATCTGTGGATAAACAATACATGTTTCTTGAATATAGACATAGGTGAAAGTCAAGATATCACAAATTAGAAACTTTGCATGAAAATCCATGTTTGTTTTGTAGAACTTAGGTGTTATTTATTTATTTGTGAAATATTTTTAAATCTAATTCATTGAATTGAGTCCAGTGTATTTTATTGGTTATTAAATAGAACATTCAAGTTATCTGCTTTTACATTCCTAAGGTGACATTCATGTCATTACTGTCTTAACAGAAAGTCAATGACAGACTTAAGTTTCCTTTGTAGAGAAGCCTACAGTAAGAAAATACACTTACAAAGGCAACATGGAATAGAGCAAATTAGAAAAAATAATTAGAAATATTAAAGATAAATACTGCTACCCTTTGAGAAGAAGAGGGAAGTATGGAAGGTCCTTTAAAGTAGCTGCAATTGAAAATGTTAATAAGAATTCATGAAAGAACAAGAACTGTAAATGAGTCTTTTAAGAGGTAGAGGAATATGATAAATTGTGCTACTCTGGATAATCACAATTAGCAAAATGGATAATAATTAAAGAAATCAAATTAGACCACATATAGTGATAAATGAGGTTAGACTTGTTAAAGAACTGTGTCATTAGCAGGTTTTTTTTTTTGTGCTGGTGAGGAAAAGAATAAGGAAAGATAATTTTTTGTGAAAAAGAGGGATGTCTGTGTCCTGTTACATTGGTCTAGTGGTGAGCTGTCTACAGAGATGAGAATCTGCAAATAGGCAAGTGTTTCTAAACCCTCAGCAATGCAGTCTTTGTTTGACAACAGCCACTCAAGAAAGTACTTGGAAGATTCAGGTCACTAAATACTAACCTTTTCCTTGCCAAGTGAAGCTCTGAATTACATAGCAGGGAAGGGGTTTCTTTGTGCTTATTAGAGATACTTAAGGTTAATCACATATTATTTCCAATACTGTGGTAACTCTTTAGAAAATTCTTTTTTTTTTTTTTTGAGTTAGCTCTTTATTTTTTATTTGTGTCCCATTATATCAGTAATCCTTAAAGATATGCCAACAATAGTGTGAATTATTAGAGGCAATTTTAGATTTTCCAAAAACAATAGGAAAATTGACTCTTGACTTAGGAAATGTGGCCCAGTCCCAAATCTCAAGATTTGTGTTGTGTCCATATATCAATACAATGACCTCTGGAAGAATGAAACTATCAGGCCTGTGCCTGGAACTCCCCAAAACTGAGCTTGCCAGTGAAATTATATAGAAATGGTTGTCCTGACTTGTTTTGTCCAGTTCTTCCTGTTCAGGTTAAGTTAGAGACAGAGACTTAATTACGGATTCACACTTATATGCCAACTAGCACAACTGTTAACAAGCCAACAGTTATTGACCTGTAGACACTGCTTTCCTCTAGTATCTATTGTTTTCAGTGGCTGCCTGTGTGTGTGTACTCATTTGCTCAGTCATGTATGACTCTTTGCCATTTCATAGACTGTACCCCACCAGGCTCCTCTGTCCATGGAATTTTTCTGGGAACAATACTGGAGGGTGTTGCCATTTTCTACTCCAGGGGATATTCTTGACCCAGGTATCAAACCTGTGGCTCTTGCATCTCCTGCATTGGCACAGATTCTTTACCACTGTGCTGCATCCTAGAATTGCTTTGGTGTGGGAAAGACGTTCTTTACAAAATAAATACAGGTTCTAAAGACAAAAAATCATTTCTTCTATGCTGTTCACAAGTACTAAAAATTATTGATTTCTGATTATTACCAAATTATATAAATCTCCTCTTAGCCTAAGCCAAGTTGCCATTTTGATAATTTCCTGGAGACTATTCAAGTCTGCTCAAATATCTGATACCATTTTCATACATATTTTGAATAGATACATCTATATATACTTGCACTTCTTTCCTTCAACATATATAGTTTCCTCTGAGACAAATACTATTTTAGGTATTAGGTATAAAATTAGGTAAGCTAGACAAGGTTCTGTTTAGAGATTTTAATTGACAGGGAAAGTTGACAATAAGCAAATAGATGAATATATAATGAAATGATTAGTACTATATGTTGACTATAAAACAGGATAATGCAGATAGTACAGGTCACACTTAGGAGATAAATTTTCAGCTGATTCCTGAGTTTTAAGGAATCGCCTATTCAAATATATTAGGATAAGACTCTAATATTTGAGTGACCCCATGGACAGTAGCCCACTAGGCTCCTCTATTCATGGAATTCTCCAGGAAAGAACACTGGAATGGGTTTCCATTCCTTTCTTCAGGAGACCTTCCTGACCCAGGGATCGAACCCAGATCTCCCTAATTTAAGGCAGATTCTTTACCATTCTTTGCCATCTAGGCCACCAGGGAAGCCTAGATTTAATGAGAGAACAAGACACTTTGATTTATATTTTGAAAAATGTCCTTCTGTTTGCTCTTTTTTGAACAGATTGAAAGATCGCAAGAGTAGAAACAGACAGATTAGAAACTTCTTGCAATAATCTGGATGAAAGATAACGGTTTCAGTGAGAATTGCAAATATAATGAGATTAAGTTCATCAGAATTAAATTAAGTTCATCAGAACATTAAGTTCATCAGAATTGTTGGAGAGTGGGGCTGGAGGAGGGTGAAAACCATTCTTCCTTAAAAAGATTAATTTTGGATGTCTGTTAGAATCCTAAAAGGTTATATCAAAAAATATATAAGCATATGAGTCTGCAGTTGAGCTAAGACCTCAAATCTAAATGTGTGTGTTTAGAGGTCAAAGGCATATCATTGCATTTAAAGCTATTAGATAAATGAGATTGTCAATGAAGATTCAGAGAAAAGAATGAGTTCTAGATAATATCCATGAACACTGATAACTAGTAGAACTGAAGTTGACATAGGAGATCAAGCAGTAGTGCATAAAGAAGGAAGAAAACTAGGAAAAGATATCCTGGATGTCTATAAAGATAAAAAAAAAAAGGGATGGCCAAAAGTATTAAATATTACTGAACAACCAAATCTTATAGACACAGAGAAATGATACTAGGGCCAATGGGGAGGGAAATGGGATAATGATTAGAGGAGGACTCAGGGTCTAGAGATTCTGAGTTTTATTCAAGGTTATTTGTGTGCAGACTGACAATGTTCCCACAGAGATAAATAGATGCTGCAGAAAAGAGAATCATTACAGAATTTGAATATTATAGAGTATATAAAATCCCTGGGATTTGTCTGTTTGTTTTGGCTGAATTGATAATTTAAACTTGTGCACTGCAAAATTAAGAACAAAACTCAGAATTTCCCACCACGGCATTAACCCATAACAGCTAACCTGAAAAAGCCAGAGAATGTGATTCACTACATTTCTACAATAGTAGGGGTGGTGAATTGTGTTGGCATAGATTAATTTATTATCCTATAGAGTGCTAATTTTGTGGGATAGAAGTAGTAGTCGACATTGTGCTAATTTTATATTCTTTAATTAGGAAAAATAATAGAGTAAGGAGAGGATTTCTGTGTTTCACTATAACTTAGAGTATTTCTATTGTCTTGTATTATAATAGGTAGAAATTTGGCTGTAAATTGCCCAAAATCACACAAGGCAGTCAGGGCTGGTAGAGAGGTTATGGAAACATGATAATCATATATCTTAGCTTTTTTACCTCCTTCCTAGTAAATACGTAGAGAAGAGTAAGTGGAATATGTTGATTCATATCTGTGTGTCTTTTAAATCTCCAACTGTATCTTTTAAAAACTTATTTGTGATTTACTATAAAAAACAGATATTTTATGCACACATACAGAGCTTAGTTTTGTTTTGTTTTTATTCTCTTCAAGTATTTTTGTAATGCATTTCCAGAAATGTGTCTTCAGAAATATAAAGAATTGTTTCAAAGTGGTAGCAGTATCTAATGACTGCCTTTGGAGTAATCTTTACTCAGCAACCCTGATTTTTGGAGCAGCCATTCACTGAGCACTTTGATGCTACATGTGTACACATTACCTTGAAACTTGACAGTGGTCAACAGGTTAAGTATTATTTCAAAATTTTATTAAAATGAGGAAATAGAATTCTAGGGGGTTGAAATAACTTTCCTAAGCTCATGTACATTGTTGGCAGCTGACTTTTTTTTCCTTTTATACCATCATTGTCAATGCCTGAATTTCTCACTGAAAAAGATTATTATGTATTATGTATCATTACATAAGTGCGCTTAGATTGGGTCATTTGAAAAGAATTTTTACCCTGAGAGAAAATGATATGAAGGAGGAAATTAATTGAAAAATTCTAGTATCTTCTGTGCTGTTCAGTTGCTCAGTTGTGTCCGACTCTGCGACCCCATGGACTTAGAAATGCCATAAACATTCATTTGTTGGAAAGTAGGATAATAGGACAAAACATCAGATCTGGGTTTGTGTCCTTCCTTAACAACTTAACATATGCGTAATTTTTGGCAGATAAATTTAACTCTTTGAATCTGAGTTCCTCATCAGCAAAAGTTTGTTATCATAACTACTTGAGAGTGTGTGAAGTTTACAGACATTTTTTACAGTGCAGAAGGAAAACATAATGTACTATTCCTCAAAACTTGAAGATAATATTTCATTCTGAGACTAAAGTTATGGATGAGCCACATGTAAGATTTATCAGAGGAAACAAAAGTGATTATATAAAAATAATTTTATGGTGGCTGGAGCACACTGTAAGATTCTAGCTCTAGTAAAGTCGTGGACTCTTCAGTTTGTAGCCATTCTTTAAAAGAAAAAAATATATATTAATATGGGGGAAAGCACCATAGAATGATTTGGCCATTGAAATAAGCAGAATTTAGTTTCACACTTTTTCAGGTTAGTCTATAAAAATGGATTTAAATATTTTGGGCATTGAGGATGTATATATTTTTGAGAAGTGGAGACAGGTAATCAGCCTGCACTATAGCTTGAAAAGAATCACTAAATTTTTCAGGATTATTTTATTGTAAATTGAGATGTATATTGAGTAAAGTCATACTAGGAAGATATATTAATTGCAGAATTTAGAGTGTACACCTTGAAACATGTTGACATAGATATACACTCATGAACCATCATTACAATGAATAAAGTGAAAATATCCGACACTCCCCAAAGTTTTCCCATGCTCATTACTTTTTTCCATTCTCACTTGCAATCCCTCTCTTCTGTTCCCCACCCCTCCCTCAATCCTTACTCTTTTTTTACACTATAAATTAGTTTACATTTTGCATAAATGTGGAAATTTGCATTTATTAAATTTATGCATTTTTATCTGGCTTTATAAAATCCATCACAAGTATTTTTAGATGATCCATGTTGCATATATAAGTACTTTATTATTTTTATAGTAGAGTGATTGTCCATTGAATAGATTTATCAAAATGTTTTTATCCATTTGCCTGTTGGTGGATATTTGTGCTGTTTTCAATTTTGACTCTTACAAATGGTCATTATGAAGATTTAGGTACAAGTCTTTATATGCTTTTATTTTTCTCTATTTAATGTCTAGGAAAATAGTGAGTTAAAAGGTAGGTATATATTTAACTTTTTATCATACTTCCAAAATGTTTTTGAAAGGAGTAGTAATATTTTAAATTTTCATCGACAACAAAGTTGCCCATATCCTTATGAAAATTTGGTTATTGTCAATGTATTTAATTTTGGCTATTGAAATAGATTATTGGTGACATGTCATTGTCATTTTAATTTGCATTCCCTTAGTGTCTCATTGTGTTGACCACCTTTTCATGAGCTTATTTGACATCCCTATGTTGTCTTTGCTGAAATGTCTGTTCAAATCTTCTGCCCATTTCTTAAGTTGGATTGCTTATAAGCTTAATGAAATTTGAGAATTATTTATACATACAGAATTAAAGTCCTTTATCAAATATGTGTTAGGTGAATATTCTCTCCTCATGGTGTCTGTCTTTTCATTCACTTAACAGAATAGTTTGAAGACCAGAAGTTTTTAAATTTATAAAGTTCAATTTATCAATATTTTGTGAATTGTGCTTTTGATATTATAAACAGCTTGGATAAATGTGTAATACAAGTTGATGAACACTACCATGATTCTTCAGAAATTAGATTTTTATTATGCAAATTTCAAACATATACAGAAGAAAACATGATGTGATGAGCTGAAATGGATTCATCACCCGTCTTCAATAGTTATCAACTCAAAGCCAATCTTGCTTCATCTCTATTTCTTCCTACTTCTATATACACCCAAGTTATTAATATCTTAAACCATATTATTGATGCATACATAGAAGCCTATAAGTCATAAGTGTCTAATTCAAGTTTTCACAAAAGTGAAAAAATTTCACTCTATGTTATATTGCATACATGTATGTATATTTTGGACTTTCCTGGTGGCTCAGATGGTAAAGAATCTGCCTGCAATGGAGGAGATTTGGGTTTGATCCCTCAGTCAGGGAGATCCTGTGGAAAAGGAAATGGCAACCCACTCCAGTATTCTTGCCTGGAAAATTCCATGGACAGAGGAGTCTCTCCAGTTAAGGTCCATGGGGTCAAAAAGAGTAGGACATGACTAAATGATTAACAATTTTGCTTTTACTGTATATTCAAAATCTCAGCCAAATATTTAAATAGTATTAGCTCCCCAGAAGACCTCTGATACCCTCAAAGCAATCTCTATCCCTGAAAAGCCATTTATGAATTTTGCCTGTGATTAAACATTTATAATGGATTCATACAGTGTGTCTTATCTTGTGTTTTAATTCTTTGGTTAGCTGTATATTTATGAATTTATCCATGGTGTTTCATATAGTAAATTGTTCATTCATCTGGTTGCTGTTTGTTATTCTTTTGTATGAACATAGCATCATTTATTTATTAATTCTGGTATTGATAGACATTTGGATTGTTTTTATTTTTTTATTTTTCATGTAGTGTTGCTCTAAATATCCCCGTACATTTTCCTGTTGTTGCTGTTCGCATACATAGACTTTTGTTGAGTAGATAGCTAAAAACGAAATTGCTGTATGACCATGTATTTTCCTAAACCTATATATATATATATATATATGAGACCAGTTTTAGTAGACAATGGCAGTTTTTATTAGTTATAACAATAATGTATAAAAGAATAATTGCATATAACATACCACACAATATTTTGTATAATAAGTTTTTAATCCCCTGATTGCTTTGTTACAGTACTCTTGCATCGTTAGCCACTGGAAGAAATACTATTGTATTCTATTATTCATTTAGCTGACATTTGCACTTGTCTCTCATAAGTAATTTCTGTGAATTTGTCCAATTCTTTGGTCCAACAATTGATTTTCTGGAAATGCAAAGTTGAAGACTAGGTTCTGAAATGAGGAAACCAACCAAAGTCCTTCAACTTTCTCTTGTCTTAACAAAGTGTTATTTGGTCTCCATAGATATAATTTTTGGTTCATTTCATTATAACTGCAACAGCTTTTTTAAAAAAAACAAAACAAAATACTATCCTAAAGCCTGGTACATAGATGTGCTAAATATGATTCTCTTTCCTTCTATTACAGTAATTGTTTTACAATTTCCTTTAACCTTTTCATTATTGTTAGCATCTAGCCTTTTACAGAAAGTACATCCATGGCTATAGCTTTAATACCATCTAGACAAAAAGCAGAAATCAACTGCTATGCAAACCTTCAAGCTTCAATGACAAACCAATACCACATCTCTATGAAACAAGTGTATCTTAATAGTGTTTTCACAAGGGATCTGACATAATCCATCTTTACATAAGTTCGGAACCAATACAAAAGCAGTATAGATCTGAGTAAAATATTCCCATGTCAAGAAATGTTGAAAACTTTGAAATAGCTCTCAATGATAAGAAATAAGGTAATAATTTTGAAAATTGGAAGCCTCATTTTTGCTCTTGCAAATAAGCCAGTTACTGACTCATGGTTTTCAGTATAGTGAATAAGGTTACTCGAATTGCTCATCTAGACTTATCCTAGGCTTCAGTTCAGTTCATTTCAGTTCAGTCTTTCAGTTGTGTCCAACTTTTTGCAACCCCATGGACTGCAGCATGCCAGGCCTCGCTGTCCATCATTAACTCCCAGAGTTTACTCAAACTCACGTCCATTGAGTTGGTGATGCCATCCAACAGTCTCATCCTCTGTCATCCCCTTCTCCTCCTGCCTTCAATCTTGCCCAGCATCAGGGTCTCTTCAAATGAGTCAGCTCTTCGCATCAGGTAGCCAAAGTATTGGAGTTTCAGCTTCAGCATCAGTCCTTCCAATGAACATCCAGGACAGATCTCCTTTAGGATGCACTGGTTGGCTCTCCTTGCAGTCCAAGGGACTCTCAAGAGTCTTCTCCAGCACCATAATTCAAAAGCATCAATTCCTCAGTGCTTAGTTAGTTATTATTTTAAAACCATTGCATTTAGGTGTGTTCATGCCTGTTTAGATTTGATATTTATTTCAGTGAACTGACAGAAGTCTACAGAACTCAGTGTACACAGTAATATAGTGCAGTGTGTCTTCTGTATGACTTTGCTAATTATTTCCACTTGTGAATAAATATTTTTGCATTGGATAATGAAAGGCTAAATTGATTACAAGTTATAAACTGATTAGGTGTCCCTGAAGTGAATGAGGAACGTAAGTATAAAGCTGAAACAATATGAAACTTGATTTGCACATAAATTTAACATATGCAGAGTACATCATGAGAAATGCTGGACTGGAAGAAACACAAGCTGGAATCAAGATTGCTGGGAGAAATATCAATAACCTCAGATATGCAGATGACACCACCCTTATGGCAGAAAGTGAAGAGCTAAAAGGCCTGTTGATGAAAGTGAAAAGGAGAGCAAAAAAGTTGGCTTAAAGGTCAACATTCAGAAAACGAAGATCATGGCATCCGGTCCCATCATTTCATGGGAAATAGATGGGGAAACAGGGGAAACAGTGTCAGACTTTATTTTTGGGGGCTCCAAAATCACTGCAGATGGTGATTGCAGCCATGAAATTAAAAGACGCTTACTCCTTGGAAGAAAAGTTATGACCAACTTAGATAGTATATTCAAAAGCAGAGACATTACTTTGCTCACTAAGGTCCGTCTAGTCAAGGCTATGATTTTTCCTGTGGTCATGTATGGATGTGAGAGTTGGACTGCGAAGAAGGCTGAGCACCGAAGAATTGATGCTTTTGAACTGTGGTGTTGGAGAAGACTCTTGAGAGTCCCTTGGACTGCAAGGAGATCCAACCAGTCCATTCTGAAGGAGATCAACCCTGGGATTTCTTTGGAAGAAATGATGCTAAAGTTGAAACTCCAGTACTTCGGCCACCTCATGAGAAGAGTTGACTCATTGGAAAAGACTCTGATGCTGGGAGGGATTGGGGGCAGGAGGAGAAGAGGACAAGTGAGGATGAGATGGCTGGATGGCATCATGGACTCGGTGGACGTGAGTCTGAGTGAATCTGGGAGATGGTGATGAACAGGGAGGCCTGGCGTGCTGCAATTCATGGGGTTGCAAAGAGTCAGACACAACTGAGTGACTGAACTGAACTGAATGTAACCTAAAAGATATTATTGTCAGTTAAGTAAAACCACTTGCCCTTTCCCTCAAGAAACTCACTAATTTATATACAATCTTGTATTCAAACCTATTGTAAAGCAAAGGAAAAATGAGAACAATTGGTGTTTTGATATTTATTGATTTCCAAGTAAGTACTAATTATTGTTGGAGGCTCTCTTAGAGGAGGAAAAATGTTGTCTTAGTGTTTATGCTTCAGTTGATCATATGTAGAATGCATTTGTTACAGGAGAAAATTTAAGAATACCTGCAAAACAATGTAGAGTTTTTGAGCTGTTGAGTCTAACATTCATTTTATTGAATTTTTAATGAGATAGATGAGCTATTTGTTCTATTTCAAATTAAAACTATTTTTAAAAGTTTTCTGAGTTAGTCTGTGCTCTAAGGAGGCTATTCCCATTTCCTATTTCTGCATGTTATTAGGTCTGTTCAGTAGTCTAGTTAGTCAGCACCTGTAGAAGAGTTATCATTCCTATGAGCAGAATCATCTGTGTAACTATAAAATTCTATAGCTGGATGTTTAGTCTAAGAAGGTTTATGATAGTGCTTCAGATATTTGCATTTTTAAAAAGCTCCAAAGATATTATGATTGTAAAGGCTAATTTACCATCCAGTTCATTTTGCGTACGTTTGTGTGCATAGTGGGTGTGGTGAGGCGGTGTGGAGCAGTAAATACATTCTAGCAGCTGCACACCAGAATCATTGTTCTCTTCCTGATAGATTGAACTTCTCAATCTCCTTTACAGTTAGGGGTGGCCATGCGGCCAAATTCTGGCCAGTACGGTATGAACAGAAGTGATTTGAGATTTCAACAAAATAAATCTTTCTATAAAAGCATATCCACAGTCTTCCCTTTCTGTCAGTTAAAGGTTTCTTCCATGAACAATCTTTATTGCCTTTGAAGAGTCCAACCTCTTCTTCCATCCACGTCCCTAAATCAGTTTGTGAAGCAGAGCCTCCCTGCTGAAGTAGAAATTCATGTGAGCAAGAAACAAAGGTATTGTTTTTAAGCCATTATTTAAATTTAAGACTAATTGTTATAATTAACCAGCTCCAATTATGGTGGCACTAGTGGTAAAGAATCCACCTGCAATGCAGGAGACATAGGAGACTCAGGTTCAATCCTTGGGGCCGGAAGATCCCCTTGAGAAGGGCATGACAGCCCACTCCAGTGTTCTTACCTGGAGAGTCCCTTGTATCAAGGAGCCAGGGACTACCGTCCATAGAGTCATAAAAAGCTGGACACAACTGAAGTGACTTAGCAATTATTATAGTACCAAACAATCTACTTGGTAATAAAATATGTAGGAGAAGGCATTATTTCTGTCATTTAAGAATGTCAGTGTGTAAAAGTAGACTAAATAGAACTCCAAGTAATGATAATGAAATGTGGAGAAACTTTTAATAGAGTGAAAAATGCAGAGAAACAATCGAGAGTGAAGGCAGGTCATCAAGAGATTTAGGGAGCTATACAGAGAGGAGATGTATTTAGGACAAGGGACAGGGCACTTTATACAAAGTTTTCAGGTACAGACATGGTCTAAGTAAACAGGATTGGGACATAGGAATACAGTGCTAGGAAAGATTGGATTGTGACCTTGGTACAATGCTGTGAAATTTGGAATTTATACTGAAGTCAATCAGTAGATGCTAATTTTGAAAGAAGTAACTGATTTAGCTCTGTTTTGAAAAAATATCACACTCATGGAAGAAGAAACAATATAGACAGACAGCATGATTCAAACGTTTTAAAAAATACTTTGGCAGTAAGTAGAAGAATTATGGCATCAACAAAAGGATGAAGAGGGGAAGGCATCAGCAAGAAATCTTTCAAAGCAGAAGAGAAAGCATTTGGCAAGAAAGTTGATATCTGGCAGTGATGCAGTTGGTATAATTATTTCAAGGTCTCAGCTTGGGCAAATGTGCAGATACTGATCGTCTTTACTGAGAGGGAAGTTTACAATAAGAACAATAAAATTGTAAATGGTTCTTTTTTTTATCAGCACTTAACATGTATGGTGAAAAGCAATTTATATGTATTAACCTATTAAAATGTCACACCGACTTTATGAAGTTAGTGCTATATATAGTAGATATTGCAGATATAGTAACTGAGGCCCAGAGAAGTTAAAAGCTTATTCAAGATGATAAGTTAGTAGATGGTGGGACAGCTTGGGCAGAGTGTAGTTCCAGAACCAAGCTTTTAATCACCACAACATTTTAATAATATTTCTCAAAAGAAAAGATGGAAAATTCATTTTGGATTTATCGAGTGGGAGATGTCTGTGAGTCATTAGGCTGAGACCCATAGACAGTCAAAATATAACCATGTGTTTAATGAAAGAAGATTCTTAAGCATAGCTATGATACTTGCATGTGTAAAGGTAGATGAGGTTTCATAGTAAGTAAATTTACAAAGAAGGAAGAAGAGGCAATAAAGATATATATGCTGCTAAGTCACTTCAGTCATGTCCGACTGTGCGCGACCCCGTAGACGGCAGCCCACCAGGCTCCCTCAACTCTGGGGTTCTTCAGGCAAGAACACTGGAGTGGGTTGCCATTTCCTTCTCCAATGCATGAAAGTGAAAAGTGAAAGTGAAGTCGCTCAGTCTATCCGACTCTTAGCGACCCCATGGACTGCAGCCTACCAGGCTCCTCCATCCATAGGATTTCAGGAGAAGAGAGTTCATAAAGGGTAAGATGATGAAAATGCCAGATGTAGCAGATACTTTAAGAAATATGAGAGTAGAAAGAAATCGGTGGTGATGATGATCAGGTTGATATTAATATATAGGAACTGAACTGGAAAAAATTGAAAATACCTTTGGAAAGGTGAGAAAATGAAAGCAAAAAAGTTTTTAAGACTTTTGGGAGATGGAAGTCTCCAGGGAAGGGATTCATAGAATGAATACAACTTGAGCTTATTTTTAAGCTGTAGTTATATAAATATGTCAACTTCCAGTGTTCAAAGTATCTTCAGAATTTTGACTTTATAGTGTCAATTGCTCATAGAATCTATCCTGTCATATAACTCTCAGGGATAGTTATTTCAGTCATTTTACTTAAATATCTCCCTTTGCTGTTATATTCTTTGTCTTTTCTGAGATAACAGGTGGGTATTGTCTCTAATCATTTGCCATGTCTGGGAACATTGTGCATATGTACTAATTTAAGTCAACTTCCAGAGCTAAGAGAATGTTAACTGAAAACGAATTTAAACCTAGTGGTCCATTATAAAGTTTTAATTTATAAAGAGACACCTGGGGTTTAAAACAACTTGAAACAATGGGAAAAGAGGTAAATAGAAATTTAGACTTAATGGACTAAACCAAATTCTTGAAAGAACAAAATTTTATTAATTAGTATAAAGGTTGTTAGAAGTAATTGGTATATTAACAACCAAGCTAATAAAAACTTCTCTCCTTTAAACTGTTAAATTTATCTCTCCGGTTTAATATGTGACTAGATCAGGAAAATTACAATTATATTAACATTAAAACTGTAGGAGTTTTATACGAAGAAAAATCCATATATTAGTTATCCTTGGAAGTTGATTTTTGCTTTTCATTTGTATGTTGATGTGAAGGAGCAGATAAAAAAAGATCTAGTACTCAGGAAATTGCCACTGTCATTTTCTATATCATTAATTCATTATTTTATGTATTTATTGATCAGTTAGACCACATAATAGGATCTTCCCTGGTGGCTCAGACGGTAAAGCATCTGCCTACAATGCCTAACATGCAGTAGACCCAGGTTCAATCCCTGGGTTGGGAAGATCTCCTGGAGAAGGAAATGGCAACCCACTCCAGTATTCTTGCCTGGAAAATCCCATGGATGGTGGAATCTGGTAGGCTACAGTCTATGGCGTTGCAAAGAGTCAGACATGACTGAGCGACTTCACTTCACTTTAGGCCACATAAATAAAATTGAAAAACTTTTGTCTTTGAGAAAACCATACAGTAATGGTGATGACAAACATTAAAAAAAAAAAAAGCAACAAATTTATCATACACTGTGACACATGGCATATGAAAGAAAGAATAGTGATAAATCAGTTCTGGAATAAATAGTTCTGCCCCAGTGGATTCTATTGCATTCTCAATTGACAAATTGCAAAGAAAAACAATAACTTCCATGGTTAATTATATTGCAATCTAAAAGAAAGTTGGGGGGAGGGGATAGCACAGAGACAGAAATACAAGTGAGGTGCTGGCCAACTTTCTTTTCAAGTAAGAGAGTCTAAAAGTATTTGGTATGATTGTGTTCCTTCATTAGCTCTTGAGCTGTTTCTAAACATCTGAAAATTTAGGATCAGTACCGTGGGGTCACAAAGAGTCAGACAGAGCTGAGCACACATACACACACACAGACACGCACACGAGCACACACACACACAGAGTAAACAGAAATTTCTGGGAAATTAGCAAGCAACTAGAGATCTCAGCAAGAATTTAGGTGAGAAACAGTGAACGTGGGGTGAATGGTGGAAATTTAGATAAAGAAAGATTTGTAATAAAAAAATCATATATATCAATAATAGTAGGTTACAGATAATATTCAGTTCAGTTCAGTTCATTCGCTCAGTCGTATCTGACTGTTTGTGACCCCATGAACTGCAGCACACCAGGCCTCCCTGTCCATCACCAACTCCCGGAGTTCACTCAAACTCACGTCCATCAAGTCAGTGATGCCATCCAGCCATCTCATCCTCTGTCGTCCCCTTCTCCTATTGCCCCCAATCCCTCCCAGCATCAGAGTCTTCTACAATGAGCCAACTCTTCCCATAAGATGGCCAAAGAACTGGAGTTTCGGCCTTAGTATCATTCCTTCCAAAGAACACCCAGGACTGATCTCCTTTAGAATGGACTGGTTGGATCTCCCTTGCAGTCCAAGGGACTCTAAATATTAATTTGTTGTAAATGAATGAGATTTCTAGGAACTCCCAGATTCCTATCTTGGGTAATACTAGAAGCAAAAAGAGAGATGTATTTGGATGAGATACATTGAGTTTGAGGTGCAAGTTGGAAATTTGAGTGCCTACTGTCCTTGTCTGTTTGGATTACTGTAACACAAACACCATAGACTTGATGAATTAAATAGCAGTTTATTTCTCATGGTTCTGCAGTTAGGGAAGCATAAGATCAACACACTGGCAGACTCAATGCCTGGTGAGAGATCACTTCCTTTTTCACAGAAGGCCATTCTTTTCCTAAAACTTCATGTAGAGGGAAGTGTTCCGGGTTCTCTAATAAGGCACTATTCTCATTTATGAGGGCCCCACTCTTACGACCTAATCACATTCTGAAAACCTCACATCCTAATAATATCACGTTGGGAGTTGATTTTCAACATATGCATTTAGAAGGGAACACAAACATTCAGTCTTATAGCACTGACCTAAGACAGGTAGTAGGTATAAAATATAACTTACACAATTGCAGATGGAGCCATGATATTTACCAATGATAAACAACCTTGACCTTAACTTAGGAATATGAACAAAGAAAACACAAATGAATAATCTAAACGAACGTTTCATTGAGACAAAGGAAAAAAATAAAAATAATTATACTATTTATTCACAGGAATATTTTGACCCATAAACTGATATAAGAAAAATAATTTCAGGATCTATGGTGAATTGATTTAAAAATATAAAAGATATTTTGCTACTTGGAAAGTGACATTAATAGGGAGTAATGAAATAAACAGTTCTAAAAGGTGAAGAAATTACACAATGGAGTATTACTCAGCCATTAAAAAGAACATTTGAATCAGTTCTAATGAGGTGGATGAAACTGGAGCCTATTATACAGAGTGAAATAAGCCAGAAAGAAAAACACCAATATGGTGTACTAACTCATATATATGGTATTTAGAAAGATTGTAAAGATAACCGTGTATGTGAGACAGCAAAAGAGACACAGATGTATAGCACAGTATTTTGGACTCTGTGGGAGAGGGAGAGGGTGGGATGATTAGGGAGAATGACATTGAAACATGTATAATATCATATAAGAAATGAATCGCCAGTCCAGGTTCAATGCAGGATACAGGATGCTTGGGGCTGGTGCACTGGGATGACCCAGAGGGATGGTATGGGGAGGGAGGTGGGAGGGGGATTCAGGATTGGGAACACGTGTACACCAGTGGAGGATTCATGTTGATGTATGGCAAAACCAATAGAATATTGTAAAGTAATTAGCTTCCAATTAAAATAAATAAATTAAAAAAATAAACAAGGAAGAAATAGAATTCTACTTGAAGAAGGATCAGAAAAAGAAGTTTTAAAAGAAAAAAAGGGAGAAAAAAAAAACCATGGAATTTAGAAACATAACTCGTTATTTTGGAGAAAGAAATGGCAAACCACTCCAGTATCCTTGCCTGGAAAATCCCATGGAGAGAGGAGCCTGGTGGCAGCAGTCCATGGGGTCGCAAAGAGTCAGGCACTGAGCGACTAAAACAATTTTTTATTTAGGTACTTTGAAGAAAGAAAGAATGAAACAAGTGAGAGATAGACTATAATGAAAGATACAAGAGAAGAAAACATTACAAAATAGCAATAAATAAATAAACAAAAGGACTAAATAAAGGACTTTCTCTTTAGTTCTTAGTTGCCAGGCAAGATTGACAGTTAAAAACAGCTATACTAGGCATTTACTAATGTCATGTCTTTAATTTTTAGAGATAATAGTTCTTTCAGATAAAGAAAAAATTCCTACAAAATCCCATCAGTAAACAAACAGAAAACAAGAAAGAAACAAATATAAAAGAAACTGATATTCAGACTGACTTCAGATATCTGATATAGTAACAAAAGTTTGCATGATACGGAGCAATAATTATTGAACTTTGAGTTTATTGCTATACCCAGAAAATCTACTTCACTTTGTGAACTTGATTTTAAAAGAAGATACAATTTATCCTCATTTGTGGAGTCTTAATCTGTGGGTTTGAATAATCACTATAATTTCATTGTAACCCTGAAATCAATATTCATGATTCTTTCATAGTCATTCAGGGACATCCACATATTAGAAAGAGAAAAAATTGAAGCACCCAATGCATCTCATGTCATCTCATCTCATGTCAAAGAAGGAGACTTCAGTCTTTTGGTTTCAGCTCTATTACTACAAAAAAGTATCCTTTTTCAGTCTATTTAGTGCCATGTTTTCTACATTTTTTGTAAATTTTATTGAAGATTTTGCTGCTTAAAATAATTCCCAAATGTAGTATTGAAGTGCTGTCCATTTCTCCTAAGTGAGAGAAAACTATGCAGTGCCTTAACAGAAGATGCATGTGTTGCTGTTCAGGTACTCAGTCCTGTCCAACTTTTTACCACCCCAAGGACCACAGCGTGCCAGGCATCCTTGTTCTTCACCATCTCCTGGAGGTTGCTCGAACTCATGTCCATCAAGTTGGTGATGCCATCCAACCATCTCATCCTCTGTCATCCCCTTGTCCTCCTGCCCTCAATCTTTCCCAGCATCAGGGTCCTTTCCAACAAGTCAGCTCTTCACATCAAGTGGCCAAATTATTGGAACTTCAGCTTCAGGATCCATCCTTCCAATGAATATTCAGGATTGAGTTCATTTATGATTGACTGGTTTGCCATCCTTGCAGTCCAAGGGACTTTCAAGAGTCTTCTCCAATACCACAGTTCAAAAGCATCAAGTCTTTGGTGCTCAGCCTTTTTTATGATTGGACCCTCACAACCATAATGACTACTGGAAAAACCATAGCTTTGACTAGACAATTTTTGCAAAGTAATGTCTCTATTTTTTAACATACTGTCTAGATTTGTCATAGCTTTTCTTCCAAGTAGCAAGCATCTTCTAATTTCATGACTGCAGTCACCATCTGCAGTGATTTTGCAGCACAGGAAAATTAAGTCTGTCACTGTTTCCATTGTTTCCCCATCTATTTGCCATGAAGTGAATAGACCGGACACCATGATCTTCCTTTTTTGAATGTTGAGTTTTAAGCCAGATATTTCACTCACCTCTTTCACCTTTATCACGAAGCTCTTTAGTTCTTCATTTTCTGCCATAAGGATGGTGTCATCTGCATATCTGAGGTTAGTGATATTTCTCCCAGCAATCTTGATTCCAGCTTGTGCTTCATTCAGCCTGGCATTTCACATGATGTACTATTTCAAATTTGAAATAGCTCAGCTGGAATTTCATCACTTCCACTATCCACTAGTTTTGTTAGTAATGATGCTTTCTAAGGCCCACTTGACTTCACACCCAAGGATATTTGGTTCTAGGTGAGTGATTGCACCATCATGGTTATCTAGATCATTAAGATCTTTTTTGCATTATTCTTCTGTGTATTCTTGCCTGGAGCATTCCATGGACAGAGGAACCCGATTGAGCAAATAACACTTTTCTGTGTATTCTTGCTACCTCTTCTTAATATCTTCTGCTTCTGTTAGGTCCATACTATTTCTGTCCTTTATTGTGCCCATCTTTGCATGAAATGTTCCCTTGGTATCTCTAATTTTCTTGAAGAGCTTGCTAGTCGTTTCTATTCTACTGTTTTCCTCTATTTTTTGCATTAGTCACTCAGGAATGATTTATTATCTCCCCTTGTTATTTTTTGGAACTCTGCATTCAGATGGGTGTATCTTTCCTTTTCTCCTTTGCCTTTAACTTCTCCTTTTTTTCTCAGCTAATTATAAGGCCTCCTCAGATAATCATTTTGCCTTTTTGTATTTCTTTTTCTTGGGAATGATTTTGATAACTGCCTCCATAACAAGTACATGTTATGAACTTCCGTCCATAATCCTTCAGGCACTCTGTCTGTCAGATTGAATCCACTGACTCTATTTGTCACTTTCACTGTATATTTGTAAGAGATTTGATTTAGCTCGTACCTGAGTGGCCTAGTGGTTTTCCCTACTTTCTTCAATTTAAGTCTGAATTTTGCAATAGGGACAAAACATAATAAGCTTTTTTTTAGGAGGAAGTTATAGTGCTTGCTATTAATGCAATGTTAATAAGTCAAAATATATTAAATAAGGTGCCTTTAAACTGAAACACACAGAAGCAAGGTTTAAGTTTCTGCAGATACAGAACTAGCAATTACTGAATCATCATTCCAAAGGAAATACAGGTTTAAGTTCCTGTGATTCTCAGACTGCAACATAACTCCAGTAGTCATGTATGGATGTGAAAGTTGGACCATAAGGAAGACTGAGCACTGAAGAATTGATGCTTTTGAATTGTGATTCTGGAGAAGACTCTTAAGAGTCCCTTGGACTGCAAGGAGATCAAACTAATCAACCCTCAAGTAAATAAACCCTGAATACTCATTGGAAGGACTGATGCTGAAGCTGAATCTCCAATATTTTGACCACCTGACTTGAAGAGTCAAAAACCCCTGGAAAAGACCCTGATACTGTGAAAGATTGAAGCAAAAGGTGAAGAGGTCGGCAGAGGATGAGTTGGTTCGATGGCAGCATTGACTCAATGGACATGAATTTGTGGAAATTCTGGGAGTTGGTGAAGGACAGGGAAGCCTAGTGTGCTATAGTCCATGGGGTCACAAACAGTCATATACAACTTAGCGACTGAACAACAAGAGAATACGTAAGTTAAAATAATGAGAGAATCCATATAATGGATAAATATTATATTCAGGAGAGTAGGTAAGTTGGGAAGGAAAAGAAAAAAATAACCAGACGTGGTGCCGTGTCCTCCTCCAGCGGGTCTTCCCTACCCAGGGATTGAACCTGGGTTTCTTATGTCTCCTGCATTGGCAGGCAGTTTCTTTACCAGTATGGCAAACTGGGAAGCCCAAAAGTATTTAAAAGCTTTTAAATGTATTATGACGTGATCCATTATTTCTTTACATAAATGATAGGTATAGATGATCTATTTGCCTAGCTGTCAATTGCACTCATTTCACATTTCAGATGAAATGTTTCATCATATTAAAAAGGTACACATTAAAATGATTCTTATAGGAACTTCCTGATTACATCTCAAACTTATACAGTTAAAATGTACAGAAGCAGTGTATTTAGAAGTGTTTTCACTTCTGCTATTTAGTCTCTAAGTTGTGTCCCACTCCTTGCGATCCCATGGACCATAATCCACCAGGCTCCACTGTGCATGGAATTTTCCTGGAAAGAATACTGGAGTGGGATGCCATTTATTTCTATATGACACTAAGCAATGGCATTAATATTAGGGGATTAGATGCAGTTGAAAATTAAAAAGAAAACAACTTTTAAAATTCAACTTTGCCAAAAGAGTGAAAAGAGCTCAGGTAGCAGTGAATGGTCAAGCAATTTTCAGCCAAAGTATACAATGCAATTTAGTGGGCATTTAATCATATATGACTACTAATAGAATCTTGAAATTTTGACATAGCACAAATAAGCCTTCCAGATTTTTATCTGTAAAGATTTTTCTGTCTCTTTTAATCTTGTTTGCATTTATAAAACTGATATTGAAAAGCATTTATCACATGAACAGGTAATGAGGATTAACTCAGTTCAGTTCAGTCACTCAGTCGTGTCCGACTCTTTGTGACCCCATGAACTGTAGCATGCCAGGCTTCCCTGTCCATCACAACTCCCAGAGCTCACTCAAACTTCTCTCCATCAAGTTGGTGATGTCATCCAATCATCTCATCCTCTGTTGTCCCCTTCTCCTCCTGCCTTCAATCTTTCCCAGCATCAGGGTCTTTTCAAATGAGTCAGTTCTTATCAGGTAGCCAAAGTATTGGAGTTTCAGATTCAGCATCAGTCCTTCCAATGAACACCCAGGACTGATCTCCTTTAGGATGGACTTGTTTGATTTCCTTGTAGTCCAAGGGACTAGTCTTTTCCATCACCACAGTCCAAAAGCATCAATTTTCGGTGCTCAGCTTTCTTTGTAGTCCAACTTTCACATCCATACCTGACTACTGGAAAAACCATAGCTTTGCCTAGATGGACCCTTGTTGGCAAAGTAATGTCTCTGTCTCTGCTTTTTAATATGCTATCTAGGTTTGTCATACCCACTCCAGTGTTCTTGCCTGGAGAATCCTAGGGACAGGGAGCCTTGTGGGCTGCAGTCTATGGGGTCGCAAAGAGTTGGACACGACTGAAATGACTTAGCAGCAGCAGCAGGTTTGTCATAGCTTATCTTCCAAGGAGCAAACATCTTTTAATTTCATGGCTGCAGTCACCATCTGAGGATTAACTAACAAGAGCAAAAATACTGGAGTTTTAAAACTGAAAACCAGAAGCAGGAAGCTTAAACCCAAAGCCTGAAAACATTAGAGAACTCTTGAATTCAGGGAACATTAAGCAATAGGAGCTCATCAAATGCCTTCATACCTACACTGAAACCAAGCTCCACCCAAGGGCCAACAAGTTCCAAAACAAGACATACCACGCAAATTCTCCAGCAACACAGGAACACTCCCCTGAGCCTCAATATACAGGCAGCTCAAAATTATCCCAAAACCTTTGATGTCTCATAACCCATTACGGGTCACTCCACTGCACTGCAGAGAGAAGAAACCCAGCTCCACCCACCAAAACTCCAACACAAGCCTCCCTAACCAGGAAACCTTGACAAGCCACTGATAGAACCCCACCCAAAGTGAGGAAGCTCCATAATAAAGAGAACTCCACAAATTATCAGAATATAAAAAGGCCACCCCAAACGCAGCAATATAACCAAGATGAAGAGACAGAGGAATACTCAGCAGGTAAAGGAACAGGAGAGTTGCCCACCAAATCAAACAAAAGAGGAAGAAGTAGGGAATCTACCGGAGAAGGAATTCCGAATATTGATAGTGAAAATGATCCAAAATCTTGAAATCAAAATGGAAACACAGATAAATAGCCTAGAGACAAGGATTGAGAAGATGCAAGAAAGGTTTAACAAGGACCTAGAAGAAATAAAAAAGAGTCAAAATATAATGAATAACACAATAAATGAGATCAGAAACACTCTGGAGGCAACAAATAGTAGAATAACGGAGGCAGAAGATAGGATTAGTGAAATAGAAGATAGAATGGTAGAAATAAATGAATCAGAGAGGAAACAAGAAAAACGAATTAAAAGAAACGAGGACAATCTCAGAGACCTCCAGGACAATATGAAACGCTCCAACATTCGAATTACAGGAGTCCCAGAAGAAGAAGACAGAAAGAAAGATCATGAGAAAATCCTTGAGGAGATAATAGTTGAAAACTTCCCTAAAATGGGGAAGGAAATAATCACCCAAGTCCAAGAAACACAGAGAGTCCCAAATAGGATAAACCCAAGGCGAAACACCCCAAGACACATATTAATCAAATTAACAAAGATCAAACACAAAGAACAAATATTAAAAGCAGCAAGGGAAAAACAACAAATAACACACAAGGGGATTCCCATAAGGATAACAGCTGATCCTTCAACAGAAACTCTTCAGGCCAGGAGGGAATGGCAAGACATACTTAAAGTGATGAAAGACAATAACCTACAGCCCAGATTACTGTACCCAGCAAGGATCTCATTCAAATACGAAGGAGAAATCAAAAGCTTTACAGACAAGCAGAAGCTGAGAGAATTCAGCACCACCAAACCAGCTCTCCAACAAATTCTAAAGGATATCCTCTAGACAGGAAACACGAAAAGGGTGTATAAACCCGAACCCAAAACAATAAAGTAAATGGCAACGGGATCATACTTATCAATAATTACCTTAAACGTAAATGGGTTGAACGCCCCAACCAAAAGACAAAGACTGGCCGAATGGATACAAAAACAAGACCCCTCTATATGCTGCTTACAAGAGACCCACCTCAAAACAAGGGACACATACAGACTGAAAGTGAAGGGCTGGAAAAAGATATACCACGCGAATAGAGACCAAAAGAAAGCAGGAGTGGCAATACTCATATCCGATAAAATAGACTTTAAAACAAAGGCTGTGAAAAGAGACAAAGAAGGCCACTACATAATGATCAAAGGAACAATCCAAGAAGAAGATATAACAATTATAAATATATATGCACCCAATATAGGAGCACCACAATATGTAAGACAAATGCTAACAAGTATGAAAGGGGAAATCAACAATAACACAATAATAGTGGGAGACTTTAATACCCCACTCACACCTATGGACAGATCAACTAAACAGAAAATTAACAAAGAAACGCAAACTTTAAATGATACATTAGATCAGTTAGACCTAATTGATATCTATAGGACATTTCACCCCAAAACAATGAATTTCACCTTTTTTTCAAGTGCTCATGGAACCTTCTCCAGGATAGATCACATCCTGGGCCATAAATCTAAACTTGATAAATTCAAAAAAATCGAAATCATTCCAAGCATCTTTTCTGACCATAATGCATTAAGATTAGATCTCAATTACAGGAGAAAAACTATTAAAAATTCCAACATATGGAGGTTGAACAACACACTTCTGAATAACCAACAAATCACAGAAGAAATCAAAAAAGAAATCAAAATATGCATAGAAACTAATGAAAATGAAAACACAACAACCCAAAACCTGTGGGACACTATAAAAGCAGTGCTAAGAGGAAAGTTCATAGCAATACAGGCATACCTCAAGAAACAAGAAAAAAGTCAAATAAATAACCTAACTCTACAACTAAAGCAATAGAAAAGGAAGAGTTGGAGAACCCCAGAGTGAGTAGAAGGAAAGAAATCTTAAAAATTAGGGCAGAAATAAATGCAAAAGAAACAAAAGAGACCATAGCAAAAATCAACAAAGCCAAAAGCTGGTTCTTTGAAAGGATAAATAAAATTGACAAACCATTAGCCAGACCCATCAAGAAGCAAAGAGAGAAAAATCAAATCAATAAAATTAGAAATGAAAATGGAGAGATCACAACAGACAACACAGAAATACAAAGGATCATAAGAGACTACTATCAGCAGTTGTATGCCAATAAAATGGACAACGTGGAAGAAATGGACAAATTCTTAGAAAAGTACAATTTTCCAAAACTGAACCAGGAAGAAATAGAAAATCTTAACAGACCCATCACAAGCACGGAAATTGATACTGTAATCAGAAATCTTCCAGCAAACAAAAGCCCAGGTCCAGATGGCTTCACAGCTGAATTCTACCAAAAATTTCGAGAAGAGCTAACACCTATCCTCCTCAAACTCTTCCAGAAAATTGCAGAGGAAGGTAAACTTCCAAACTCATTCTATGAGGCCACCATCACCCTAATACCAAAACCTGACAAAGATGTCACAAAAAAAGAAAACTACAGGCCAATATCTCTGATGAACATAGATGCAAAAATCCTCAACAAAATTCTAGCAGTCAGAATCCAACAACACATTAAAAAGATCATACACCATGACCAAGTGGGCTTTATCCCAGGGATGCAAGGATTCTTCAATATCCGCAAATCAATCAATGTAATTCACCACATTAACAAATTGAAAAATAAAAACCATATGATTATCTCAATAGATGCAGAGAAGGCCTTTGACAAAATTCAACATCCATTTATGATAAAAACTCTCCAGAAAGCAGGAATAGAAGGAACATATCTCAACATAATAAAAGCTATCTATGACAAACCCACAGCAAACATTATCCTCAATGGTGAAAAATTGAAAGCATTTCCCCTAAAGTCAGGAACAAGACAAGGGTGTCCACTTTCACCGCTACTATTCAACATAGTTCTGGAAGTTTTGGCCACAGCAATCAGAGCAGAAAAAGAAATAAAAGGAATCCAAATTGGAAAAGAAGAAGTAAAACTCTCACTGTTTGCAGATGACATGATCCTCTACATGGAAAACCCTAAAGACTCCACCAGAAAATTACTAGAGCTCATCAATGAATATAGTAAAGTTGCAGGATATAAAATCAACACACAGAAATCCCTTGCATTCCTATACACGAATAATGAGAAAGTAGAAAAAGAAATTAAGGAAACAATTCCATTCACCATTGCAACGAAAAGAATAAAATACTTAGGAATATATCTACCTAAAGAAACTAAAGACCTATATATAGAAAACTATAAAACACTGATGAAAGAAATCAAAGAGGACACTAATAGATGGAGAAATATACCATGTTCATGGATTGGAAGAATCAATATAGTGAAAATGAGTATACTACCCAAAGCAATTTACAAATTCAATGCAATCCCTATCAAGCTACCAGCCACATTTTTCACAGAACTAGAACAAATAATTTCAAGATTTGTATGGAAATACAAAAAACCTCGAATAGCCAAAGCAATCTTGAGAAAGAAGAATGGAACTGGAGGAATCAACTTGCCTGACTTCAGGCTCTACTACAAAGCCACAGTCATCAAGACAGTATGGTACTGGCACAAAGACAGACATATAGATCAATGGAACAAAATAGAAAGCCCAGAGATAAATCCACACACATATGGACACCTTATCTTTGACAAAGGAGGCAAGAATATACAATGGAGTAAAGACAATCTCTTTAACAAGTGGTGCTGGGAAAACTGGTCAACCACTTGTAAAAGAATGAAACTAGATCACTTTCTAACACTGCACACAAAAATAAACTCAAAATGGATTAAAGATCTAAATGTAAGATCAGAAACTATAAAACTCCTAGAGGAGAACATAGGCAAAACACTCTCAGACATAAATCACAGCAGGATCCTCTATGATCCACCTCCCAGAATTCTGGAAATAAAAGCAAAAATAAACAAATGGGATCTAATTAAAATTAAAAGCTTCTGCACAACAAAGGAAACTATAAGCAAGGTGAAAAGACAGCCTTCTGAATGGGAGAAAATAATAGCAAATGAAGCAACTGACAAACAACTAATCTCAAAAATATACAAGCAACTTCTGCAGCTCAACTCCAGAAAAATAAACGACCCAATCAAAAAATGGGCCAAAGAACTAAATAGACATTTCTCCAAAGAAGACATACGGATGGCTAACAAACACATGAAAAGATGCTCAACATCACTCATTATTAGAGAAATGCAAATCAAAACCACAATGAGGTACCACTTCACACCAGTCAGAATGGCTGCGATCCAAAAATCTGCAAGCAATAAATGCTGGAGAGGGTGTGGAGAAAAGGGAACCCTCCTACACTGTTGGTGGGAATGCAAACTAGTACAGCCACTATGGAGAACAGTGTGGAGATTCCTTAAAAAATTGCAAATAGAACTACCTTATGACCCAGCAATCCCACTTCTGGGCATACACACCGAGGAAACCAGAATTGAAAGAGACACATGTACCCCAATGTTCATCGCAGCACTGTTTATAATAGCCAGGACATGGAAACAACCTAGATGTCCATCAGCAGATGAATGGGTAAGAAAGCTGTAGTACATATACACAATGGAGTATTACTCAGCCGTTAAAAAGAATTCATTTGAATCAGTTCTGATGAGATGGATGAAACTGGAGCCGATTATACAGAGTGAAGTAAGCCAGAAAGAAAAACACCAATACAGTATACTAACACATATATATGGAATTTAGGAAGATGGCAATGACGACCCTGTATGCAAGACAGGGAAAGAGACACAGATGTGTATAACGGACTTTTGGACTCAGAGGGAGAGGGAGAGGGTGGGATGATTTGGGAGAATGACATTCTAACATGTATACTATCATGTGAATTGAATCGCCAGTCTATGTTTGACGCAGGATGCAGCATGCTTGGGGCTGGTGCATGGGGATGACCCAGAAAGATGTTATGGGGAGGGAGGTGGGAGGGGGGTTCATGTTTGGGAATGCATGTAAGAATTAAAGATTTTAAAATTTAAAAAATAAAAAACTAAAAAAAAATACCAATGAATTCTAAAGAATGATTTAAAATTTTTCTCATCTATGAGAGTTTCTTATATTTATTCAACTATATGTAACTACATGATTTAATATAATACTAAAAGAGGCTGGGTTGGTTCTCTTTAGTGCTTATTTTTTGTATTGCTGCTGTCATTAGCAATGCCAGGTAAAACAAGAAACTTGCTCTTAATTCACTGCAAGAACAATGAATTCATCTTTCCAAAAAGAGTTTAGATGGAATTCATCCCTTTCTGATAATGGTAAAAATGAGGTTAGAAAGATTCCTCTCCTTGCATTTAAAAAAACTGACCAACTGCCTTAGGAAGGATATTAAACTAAATGGATCATTAATATGATTTGGAATGACAGATCCTTCCCTTTTATGCACAGATAAACTAGCATTCTTTGAAATGTGACCTTTAGCCTGGTGACTTGGGGACAGGCAGTAATCTGTAGACAGACCTGGGATAACAACAACTCTTTTTCATGTGGTCATCTTGCCAATTAGCCTTCCTCAGGTGCTTAAGCTGGTTACTCATCATGCAACTCTGCCACCTCCAACTACTTGATATTACATGTTAATATTTGTAACATTATAGATGACACCACAGAAAAAAAAATAAAGTGATATTTCATGAGGAATCTGCAAACAAAGTGAAAAGGTTTTTAAAAACTTTTCTTAGCTTAACATGCTTTATGTTCCTCATTTGCTTTTGGCTATTAAAATGTTACACAAAGCACCAGGCTAAATAAGACAGATTTTCAAGGAGCTGAGCTATAAATTTTTGACATATTATTTGATGAAGGTAAATAGTGTCATTTTCTACTTTATTAACTTCATGTGATATGCACTCTGATCTTAAAAAATTTGTTATATTTGGAAGAGAGAGGAGATAGCTTGTTCAGAATACCCTCTATCCATAATTTATTGAGCCTCATACTACTGCTATAAATCTCAAACTCTTATCTGTTTATATTATCTAATATTTGGCTAGTGGGATACATTTTGCCTTTTCTTTATCTACAAATGTGACAAGACAAAACGAAGGGATGTCTTATTGAAGGGCAATGGGATTTGTGAATCATCACATAGGTAAACCACTTTTATTTATTTATTCTTTTTGGCCACAACCTATTTCTATTTCAAACATTGCCATTATCCTAATTCTGTCACAATTTTTCTTCTTGTAATTTCTATCATTTCTAAGCAATATGTGTGAATTTGACCTTGACATTGTTAATCCTGGATGTGCTTTGCTATAACTTTATCTTCATTTCCTCCCAAGAAACCTTAGTAAGTAGATTGTATTTAACTAGGCAACAGAATAATTTTCAGCTTATATTTGAGCCTAAGCAGTTAATGTGCATGGGAATTATTAAACAGGGTGTCCACTAATAGTAGTGACTATGTGCAACATTTCTCCTTAATAAGTATGCGAAGTATATATTTTCAATAAAGAGAGATAATTTGCGAGATCATTTATCCTCACCATTTATTATTTTCTGCAGAAATACATATGAAAGATGATGTTCTTACAACCAACATTCTAGCATGGGTTTATGCTGAAGGACTCTCAGTCTCTCATTGAGTTCACTGTTTTCCACATGTTCAGAAATGTTCAACTACAAGGCAGCAAACTACTATTTTAGGAATAAATACAACCAAATTTAAACATTTTTTGCAAAATAAAATATTTGGGAAAAGCAATGTTTTACATATTATCAGCAACAAATCATTTAACATGCCTTTCTCTCACCAGTGTGGTGTATCAATGCCATGGCTCTAGTTGAGAATTGCTGTTCTAGGTAATATCCAAGACACTAGGCCAAAACTTGACACTGAAAATTCTCAGAGACTAGTAAATGGCTGTACCTCATGTATAGAATATGCTCTAATGATATTGCTAATGATTCATGTTAGGAAGATGGACAAACATTCAATTCCTAGAAATCTTTGTAATACCAGTGAAGAAATGAAAGAATATTGGTACTTACTATGGTCTTGTTATTGATTATACTATGACTTTCAATAGTCAAAAGAATGAGGATTTCATCAACCTGAAGGAGTGTAAGGATGGAATAGTCTTGATCAGTAAAAATGAAAGCAACAAAAACTTGTTTCCTCATTGTGATGAAATCCTGATTATTGAAATGATACTTCAAGCAAAGTATGCTTTTAAGTATTTACTGAATTATTAGGTGCTATGTTTGACTAAATTTCTTTGACAGTCTCCAGTTCATCATTTTGTAAGAAGCAAAAGCCCGCTTAAAGCCAGTGTTTGCATTCTATTAGATGCACAAAACAAATGCAAGCGAGAGAGACAGTCAATCTAAAAAGAAAGGATGAGATTCTTATTCACAGGCCTCAGGGATTTCAAAAACCCTGAAAATCTGTGCAGAATCATGCATACGCACATTTTTTTGATGAGATAGTATGAGTTTTATTCGTTTCTTAGACAGGGCTCACGATCTATGTAAAATAACACTTAATGGCAAATAGATGGGGAAACAGTGGAAACAGTGGCTGACTTTATTTTTGGAGGCTCCAAAATCACTGCAGATTGTGATTGCTTACTCCTTGGAAGGAAAGCTATGACCAATGTAGAGAGCATATTAAAAAGCAGAGACATTACTTTGCCAACAAAGGTCCATCTAGTCAAGGCTATGGTTTTTCCAGTGGTTGTGTATGGATGTGAGAGTTGGAGTATAAAGAAAGCTGAGCACAGAAGAACTGATGCTTTTGAGCTCTGGTGTTGGAGAAGACTCTTGAGAGTCCCTTGGACTGCAAGGAGATCCAACCAGTCCATCCTAAAGAGATCAGTTCTGGGTGTTCATTGGAAGGACTGATGTTGAAGGTGAAACTCCAATACTTTGGCTACCTGAGGAGAAAAGCTGACTCATTTGAAAAGACCCTGATGGTGGGAAATATTGAGGGCAGGAGAAGATGGGGATGACAGAGGATGAGATGACTGGATGGCATCACTGACTCAATGGACATGGGTTTGGGTGGACTCCAGGAGTTGGTGATGGACAAGGAGGCCTGGCGTGCTGCGGTTCATGGGGTCACATTGAGTCGGACACGACTGAGCGACTGAACTGAACTGAACTGAAGGGCCAAACATCACTTTAGTATTCACGTTTTATAAGAGACTACAATTATAGTTTTCGTAGACTGGGGAATGCAAAGGCCTTAGGTTGCAAAGGCCACTTTTCAGCCATTCTGACTCAATTTATCACATTAATTTTTCTTTAGTTTAAAGTGGGACACAACACACCAAATCAAAACTTTCCATAATATAAAATAAAAACAATTCTAGGGCTAACCATCATGGGAATATTGTCTGCTACATCTTTCCATTTAGTTGAACAAAGGATAAGTAAACTGTGGCCTGTGGACCAAGTCTGGCCTACAATCTGTTTTTATGCTGTCTACCAGTCAAGAAATTTTAACATTTTTAAAGAATGCAACAGAAACCACATGTGGCCTATAAACCTTAAAATACATACTATTTAGCACTTAATAGAAAAAGTTCACCATTACGAATCTGTCAATTAGACTACTCATTAAGTCTTTTCAATGGTATCTAAAACTTACTGAGGACTACCAACTGCCTAGTTATGTCCTAGGGTTGGTAACACATTAGAAACAAAAAAGATCCAAATTACTTGCTTTTATGAATCTCACATCAATTTAGGATCCAAATAAATAAAAGAAGTGAGTAAATTATATAATATGTCAGAAAGTAATAAGTGATGTGGAGAAAAACAGAGCAAGGTATGGAAATTTTGGAGTGTTGAGGGGACAGTGAGTTATGTTATTGAATAGGGTAAAGATGATTGCCCTGGGAAGGTAATATTGGTGTCCACTTGGGGGAGATAAGGTAGTGAGGCCTATGGCTCTTTGGAGGAAGAGTGTAGCAAATAGCCAGTGCAGAGGCCTTGTGGTGGGATCTTGTGTTTAAGGAAGATGGAGAAAAATTAAGAATTGACTTTGTATATCATGATATGTTTTAGCTCTCTTTTAGACATACTTTATCTTAAATATATTTAAATCACATGTAAATCTATTTTTATGTTAATAATGTTCACTCTAGCTTAATAAACCATCTGGATTTCTGATTTAAAATGTTATGCCACAAGTATTCTGATCTGGTATTAATAATTCTGCTGATTTTCTCAGTTCCTAAAGGGGTATGATAAAGCATAGATGAGAATTTAAGCTGTCAATAATTCTTATGTTTAGGGTAGTAAAAAATGAAATAAATAAAGTTAACTGCTGCAAAATATCTACTTGCATAAATATGGCTAGACACACAAAAAAATTTGTCTTATGAATCATGGCTAAATAAGTTGTTAAAAAATTTGTATGAATGTCTTTTAAATGCACTGTCCAAACCTAGTACTAGCCACATACGACCATTTAAATTTAAATAAAAGCTAAATAATTAAAATTAAATAAAGTTAAATATTAGTTTCCTAGTTGCACTAGCCACATTATAAGTGCTTGATAATAAACATGTCAAGTAGTGGTTACTGTACCAGACAGTGTAAGCTATAAAATGTCTTCATCTTCACAGAAGGTTCTATTTCTGCTCTAACAGAAGTACTGAGTATGAGAACACTTCACAGAAATTTAATGGAGTATTAGGACAGCAAATTCATAAAAATAAAGATGTATCTAAAGACAAATATTCACCTAAGAAAATAATATATGGGGGAAAATTGGTCAATCAACCATTTAATACTAGGTAATTTCTGAAAATTAATAAATGACATCTAAATGAGAAACAATTTCACAGTATCACCAAATTATTCTAATAGCTTTCATGAGAGGTACTCTAGCATTATCCTTTTTTTCCCAGAGAAACATCACTTTCAATTCAATAATTTTAAATAAATTAAGTACTGTCATTATAACTGCTTTATTGACTTTATTCTTTTATAAATCTGTATTCTTTGACTTTATAATTAGAAAGTTTCTAGATATGTACATATGCTATTTGCATATGAAGTTGGTGGAAATAACCCTATTCCAAAAATCTGCCCAGAACACGTGTAAAAATAGAATATTTTATATTTATCTGAAGATGTAAATTTAATCACTCCACCCCTTGCAATAGAATGCTCAGTGCTCCCAGACAGCACTGTGATTCCTTTAATTAAGAAAGGATAATTCTCTAGCACCATAATTGAGGCCAGCACTGGAGCAGGAAGTCATTTTGGCTTCAGATTAAAGAAATATTAAATGCTTGCCCCCTAGGGATTCACAGGACAAGTAAAAAAAAAAAAAAAGATAAACTTCAAAGTACCATCTATAGATTGTGATGGTCTTTGAAGAAACCTAGACTTAAAAATAATGGCTTTACCCTAGACATTCCAAAGTTCTTCAGCTACTGAAAATTTTAAGATGAATAAGGAAAAAAATGATGAAATAGGCTTTTCATATAAGGAGCAATTAAAAGTCAAAGCCCTTAGATTCATATATTAGATTGGGTATGACTATTGTAATAACGACCACATGATAATGTTCATAAACTCAAGCTGGAGCAAACCCTACATTTTAAAAGGGAAATTAACAAAGATAGACTAAAGAGCTCACAGTTAATATTTTCTTAAAATTCTAGATTCATAAGAAAAATATTAAAAGCTAACATTTTTAGGTATGAAGTCTAGGGAATGATATAACACTTCTAAAGAAACTTTAATACAGACATATAATAGCATTTATAATCTAGGACATACTACACTGTGGTTCACATTCAATCCATTACTCAGGGTACCAAGAAACATGGCCACATACTGACTGGGAAATGGTCAGAACCCTGGTGATTAGATGTGGGAAAATATTTTCATATTAAAATGTACACTTGATAAATGGAAATGTCAACAATAGGATTGTATTAAATCTGTCATGAGTTCACACAATGAGCACTTACTGATTTTATAAACTGAGTACAGAACTGAATATATCACAAATGAAAGCTCTAAACTCATTTTCTAATGTAATTTTTTTCTTCTTAGGTTAACAGAAATATCTGGGGGGAAAATGGGCACAGAACTTGAACATTTCTGTTTGATTATACCATGGTTGGGAAATAGATCCTGATATATGACTGAACATACCTTTCAAATGTATCTGAAATGTTTATATTATAAATATGTACAAAGCTTCCTAGATAAGGAATAGTCTTTGAAACATAAACTACCAAGTTTTCATCAAAAGCTTTTAACAGAACAAAAAGATAAAATAAAAAGATTTAGTTAATGAGTACTGCCCACCCCCTTCCCCACCCCCAACCCCCGCCACCACCAAAGCTTGCATCTGAGCCTTTAGTTGGTTCGTAAAATGTTACTAGAGAAAAAGAAATTCCTGATCCTTTCACTGAAATGTGTTGTGTTTACGCCCTTGTTCTCAAATGGTGGTGCAGAAGGACAAGTAGACAATCAGAAAAAAATTATGAAAACATACACAAGTACAGACAGCAACAACTATTACCTAGGCAGGCTTGCACACTGTAGATTTAACATGAAATCATTACAAAATGCTTTTGTTGCACTACAGAACTTAGTGGGAGAAAATACAGTCCTAATTCAGGTCACATAATTATTTTCCATTAAATGTTTAGAAGTCCTGCTTTCTTCCACAGCACAACAATTACACAGCAGAGAATAATTATTTTACAGTCAATTGAGTACACCAAATGGGCATATTTGTAAAACCTGATTTATACTTCATACTTGTAACACTGTATGAAGCACAGGTTTACCTCCCACCAAACCTGCAGCCAGTGAAATGATCAAAAAGACTCTGCTTTGGCTCCAAAGCAAAACAATTGAAGTTTGAGCAATCCTTTTGAAATGAAGCTACTGCATTTAGCTTTTTCCTACCAACTGCACTGCAAAGAGTGAGGCATAGAAAGCAATGTGGTATCTGTGGAGAAGCTCTATAAAACTTTTATGGCTTTAGTTCATGCCCTGATTCTTGCTGCGGTGAGCAAGTACATTTTTCATTAGCCTATCCCACAAAGCAGTGAGAAGGTCTACATTTAAGTAATGACCTTCTCTGTATAAACTAAAACTTGTTTTCCTTGTACTTCAATAACCAATAATTATTTATGAAGGTTTGCATAATTACCCAAGATAGTACAGGAGCTTGGTCACATTATGACTTTCATAAGAACTTCTCTGAATGTGTCATTTCCAAGTTTCTGAGGTGATACCCCACTTCTGTACCTTTATCACAAATATATACACTTTGTAAGGCTTCATCTATTTGCAGCGATGGCTTCTTATTGCCATTAGTGACTTTGATATGGCCTCTGTAAAATGTGCAAAACAGGTATTTCTCTTTGAGATGAAAAACAATTCCAGACTGATGTTCTGAGGCAGTTTCAGAGCAATTTACAGAATTCAATCATAGGTGATATTGTTGAATTTGCTAATTAGCTACATGCAGTGTATGTTTTAATTGCATCATTTTAGCCAATTGCTCAAGAATATAGTCTTCTGATTTCACTCAAAACTAAAGAAAGGGAAATAGGCATTTAAAGTTAATGAGAATACTGTGTGGTCCCTTGTTTGTCTATAATTCTTTATCTTCAGGATCTGAGGAGGACTTGATATGGGGACTATGAAACAAGAGTCCTCTATCTACTGTTGACTTTCAAATGAAAAAAGATTATTCATTCCTTTCATAATACCTGTGCACATAGCAGCTCATATTGATGGCCTCTAAGCACAGTAAACTAACACATTAGTATAAACAGATGTTTTCTCTATTAACAGTATCAACCATCTGGCTCCAGGCCAAATCAAGTCTGGGGAGTGATTTCAACTGGTCTGACTGTTAATGTGAAAACTGACTAAACAGTCTCTCCTCTGCTAATCTTCCCAATTCTGCAGATGATGTTTATTCTAGTGTATGATTCATGCGAGAACAGAAAGGAGAGAGGTGATTTCATAGATTTAATTAGTTATTGGTTACAATTTTACTCAATTACCTGCTTAAATATAAAATGTACAGCTTTCAAGATGCTAAGATCTAAACTGAATATGATGAGAAGACTTAGACACAATCTAGAAATAATTATTTTTTGTAATACTGGAATCAGCTGTGGTATGTAATTTAATCTTTATTTAAAGAACCTCAGTCCCTGAGAGACTATGAAACTAGGTTATAGACTGCCTACTAAAAAATAAAAGAAAAAAAGTAACTCTGGTCAAAAATAGAAACATGACCATCTCACATATTACTAATTTTCAGCCATTAAATATTTTTTTTTCTCCAATATAATTGCCTTAGTTCATTTTATTCTTTCCTTGAATGATTCTTGAATTATCTGAACACAATATTAATACTGACTTTGTGTTTGTAGTCTAGCCTAAATTGAATAACAAAGATAAATTATAATTCATCATAGGAATATTTTCATTGATAAAAATCCTCAAATATGATTTATTAAAAATTAGTTTTTTAAATTTATTCCTTGGCACTTATGATAAATACCCAACTTTGCAGAACTTCCTTTTGTTCTTTTATATTAGTCAATTTTTGTCTCCTTTATTTCTATTACCAGGTTGGCTCTGCATAGCAGGAAATTATAACCCAAGAAGACACACTCTTATAAATGAATAATACTTTGGAGTTAGCAATTATTTAACTGATATTGACTCACAAAAATGATATCTTCATGTGGCTAATAACTAATACAACTATTTTTATCCTAGGTTTGAAAAAAATGACAATCTGCAGGAATATCTAGAAATTCAATTTCAAATTTCAATACAATTTCAAAATTATATTTTTAATGGTTTTCAATGGTCACATAAGATTTCCTGAATTACTCAACTAACAAGGAGTTGCAGTACAATGACTAACAAATAAAGCATGTCACATAGTGTAGAGAGATTTGAAGTGAGTAGATACAGATTTAAATCTTGAATTAGATACTTACATGTTTTCCATTCATTGAACTCCTTCAAAATTATTAAAATGCTTGCTATGTGCCATGTACTGGATTCAATCCTTGATACACAGTAATGAAAAAGACCGACATGCATTTTGATCTCACTCAGTATCTATTCTAGCAGAGAAAATAGACATAAGCTGCCAACCAGTAAAATAAATATAAGTAAACATTGAGATCCATGCTATGAAGAAGAATGGCATGAGGGAAAGTAATAGGACTTAGAGTTTGTAGCTTAGTTGGTGTTGGTTGATCCAAAAAGTGCTTCTCTGAAAAAGGGGCATATAAACTGAGACTCTGAAAGGTAGTGAAGCCAGCTATTTGGGAACTGGAAGGAAGAGTGATTGAGACAATGAGGGTAAAATTCAATCTTCAAGCCACATGATGTGAAAGAGCTGAACACGTTAGGGAACTGAATAAAAGAAAATGCAACACATTTTTGGCAAGATTTTTAAACTTCTCAGAAACTTCAGTAAGAATCTGTTAAAAATAGATATAATGTGATCTAGCCCACATATCAATACTTCTTTAGGAATGTACTTAATGTACATTCTGAAATCTCAGTTACCAGGTATCATATTAAGCAGGAGGGAAAGAGGGCAACAGAGGATGAGATGGTTGGATGGCATCATGAACTCAATGGACATAGTTTGAGCAATGGTGAACAGGGAAGCCTGAAGTGCTACAGTCCATGGGGTCACAGTCACATACAACTTAGCAACTGAACAGCAACAATTTTAAGCACTTGCTCTGAATCTACTCATTTAAACCTTATATTCAAAATTCTCCAAGCCAGGCTTCAACAGTACATGAACTGTGAACTTCCAGATGTTCAAGCTGGATTTAGAAAAGGCAGAGGAATCAGAGATCAAATTGCCAACATCTGCTGGATCATGGAAAAAGCAAGAGAGTTTCAGAAAACAATATCTACTTCTGCTTTATTGACTATGCCACAGCCTTTGCTGTGTGGACAACAATAAATTCTGGAAAATTCTTCAAGAGATGGGAATACCAGACTACCTGACCTGCCTCTTGAGAAATCTGTATGCGGGTCAAGAAGCAACAGTTAGATCTGGACAAGGAACAACAGACTGGTTCCAAATAGGAAAAGGAGTACATCAAGGCTGTATACTGTCACCCTGCTTGTTTAACTTCTATGCAGAGTATATAATGAGACAGGCTGTGCTGGATGAAGCACAAGCTGGAATCAAGATTGCTAGGAGAAAAATCAATCACCTCAGATAAGCAAATGACACCACCCTTATGGCAGAAAGTGAAGAAGACCTAAAGGGCCTCTAGAAAAGTGAAAGAGGAGAGTGAAAAAGTTGGCTTAAAGCTCAACATTCTGAAAACTAAGATCATGGCATCTGGTCCCATTACTTCATGGCAAATAGATGGAGAAACAGTGGTAACAGTGAGAGACTATTTTTGGGATCTCCAAAATCACTGCAGATGGTGACTACAGTCGTGAAATTAAAAGACGTTTACTCCTTGCAAGAGAAGTTATGACCAACCTAGACAACATATTAAAAAGCAGAGACAATACTTTGCCAACAAGGTTCCGTCTAGTCAAAATTATGGTTTTTCCAGTAGTCATGTATGGATGTGAGAATTGGACTATAAAGAAAGCTGAGTACTGAAGAATTGATGCTTTTGAACTGTGGTGTTGGAGAAGACTCTTGAGAGTCCCTTGGACTGGAAGGAGAACCAACCATTTCATCCTAAACGAAATCAGTCCTGAATATTCATTGGAAGGACTGATGTTGAAGCTGAAACTCCAATACTTTGGCCACCTGATGAGAAGAACTGACTTATTGGAAAATACCCTCATGCTGCGAAAGATTGAAGGTGGGAGGAGGAGTCAATAGAGGATGAGATGGCGGGATGGTATTACCGACTCAATGGAGATGAGTTTGAGTAAACAGTGGGAGTTGGCAATGGACAGGGAGCCCTGGCATGCTGCAGTCCATGGGGCTGCAAAGAGTTGGACACGACTGAGAGACTGAACTGAACTGAACTGAAACCTTATAACAAGATTCTCTAGATGAGGAACTAAGATTTTTTGTTAACCCCATAGCAAGTGAATGGCAAACCTAAGTTAGAATCCAGCAGTCTGACTCAAGAGATCATACTCAGCAATAACACTGTATTCCTGGAATGTCATAATGTAGAAAAAGTGTCTAAAGATATCATGTTTGCTCTTGTAAGTGTAGAAATTGTTATTATCATTATCTGTGCTCAATATGATACATAAATATCTCAGCCTGACACAGCATTGACCTCTCCTACATTTATAAGATTATTTTTTACAGTTTTTCTTTCAAAATAGAATAATTTTGAGGATGAAAGTGTTTAATTACTTGGGGATCACAGGCATAAACTAACATTGTCCTGGTCAAACTGGGATAGATGGTTGTCATATAGAAAATGTGAATTTGCCAATGTTGGCCTGAGTCATTCTTTTTGTGAATACAGTAGCACTGCTGCTGCTTCATGAATTTCTTAAGCTAGAAGAAAATTTAGAGGCCATGAATTTCAATTTCTTATTTATTTTTAGGGGCCACAGAGAAGAAATTATTTGCCTAAGATAACATCTAGTTGGTACTATGGCTAGACTAAAAATCCAATGAATTTTTTTTTAATGCATTCAAGTCTGCTTTAAGGCAAACGTGTATTTCTTTGGGTGAAATTAAAGGGATGTATAGAACCTTAGTTAGTTTACCATGTACTTATTCTATCACATACTGGCAGAGATTTTCTTCTTCTTATTTCTTTTTTTAAACTAGTGACCTGTGTGATAGGGCTGACTAGCTTTCACAGACAGTCCGAAAAATATTTTAGAAAGAAACATGGGACGTTTCATGGAATGTGGAATCAGCATACCTTATAAGAATGTTGTTAGCTTTGACTTTGTCACAGTTTTATTTAATGGTCTTAGGTCAGTCATTTACTATTTAAAGCTTCAATTTCCATACAGAGAGAAAATAAGTGAAGAAAAAATGTAAAATCCTTTTCTTTTTGGTTTAAGTTTTAGAACAACAGTCTGAGTTTCAGAAAGGATAGCTGGTAAGGAAAAGTGAAGACATCACAGACAGATTTCAAATTTGCCAAGGGCTAGTCCTGAGTCCAATGCATGTTAAGTCACACAGTTTTTGAACTGGATTAGTGAGTAGATAGATAGAGATATTGATTAGGACACTAGTGATTATCCAGTAAATTATGCATGACTGAGTTTAAGTAGACCAACAGGATATTTTGGACTGTTTCCCACAAGATGGACTAACACTGACAGCTCATTTTCTGGAATCATGTGGGGCTACTCTAGGCTTTACAAATGGGCAATAATGGGGAATTTAAAAACTTAAGTCCTAAAATAAAAGACAACTAAGTTACTGGAAAATGAGTTCTAACATTATGGGAATTTTTTAAAGTTATTAAAATCTTGAGACATCCACTGGTATTTCATATATAATATGGAAAAGTGAAAGTGTTAGTCCCTCAGGAAGTAATTGTTGCATGTTTGTGCTGTTCAATATTTAGTAATACTGTGAAAGAAATACAGGTCAATTTTAGGTAATTAGTTCTGGAGCCAAATAATTGGGTTTAAAGAGTTGATTGCCTGAGTTAGCAAATTGTGGTGAGACTCAAGAGAGAAGATATGTATAGAGTGCACACTCACCCTCATTGTGTTTCAGCTATACTGTTTTTTTTTTTTTCCATTGTTTGATTGCATTACACTCTCTTCAGCAACAGAGATTGTGTACAATATTGTAGATTGGCTAATTTGACCCCAGTTATGCCTCCTGTTGCCCACTTTCCTTTAAACCAGAGGCTAGGGAATTCTGTGGTGGTACAGTGGTTAGGATTCTGTGCTTTGGTTGGGGAACTAAATTCCTACAAGTCAAGTGGTGCAACCAAAAACAGAGACTAAAACATCAAAGCTACATTTCTTAGATTCAAGATTCCAATGAGACTTTCTTCCATCAAATAGATACACATACACACACACACACGCATGAGACTTGGAAGGCAAAAATAAACACTGGGGGCAAAGGCTAGCTGTTTTTTTCATGAGCATAGTCTGGGAGTCCTTTGATTTCTACATCTGTTAAGAGGATTCTGATGTTTGAATATATGTACTGTTGAACAGCAGGTGGTAAAATCAGCTACATTTTGGGTAGTAATATTGGATACATCTTTTGGGTCATTTTGACTGTTTACCATCAAATTTAGTTCCCTGAACTTTCACCAATTCTGTGAATTACTGCTAGATTGTAATAAAGGCTCTTCTCCTTAAATCTGCTGGAGTGGACTCTGTCATCTACAACTAAGAATCCTAAAGTAATACAACACTCTCAAACATTGAAAGAAGGGTCCCTTTCTTCTCATTAAAGTTTATTAATATAAGATAATCTTCATTCATATATATATATCCATTCAACATAATTTTTGAGCTTAAGATACTGGGTTAGATACTGCACAAAAACTGGTGAATTAAAACAGGTAATTCTAAGTGTAAGAAGTAAAAATCTATCAGGAGAGACATAAATAGCAAGTAAATAGATAAATAAATATATGCTAAAATAATAATTAGTGCTAAGAAGAAAATCAGTGAGATGAAGGGATGAGATTAAAAAAAATAAAAACTAGCTAGATCATAAGAGTTTATGAAAAGACGCCAACTAGCAAGCATGTGGTGATACATATCTGTAGTTCCCAAGGTGAAAAATGTGTTTGGTGCCATAAGAACTTATGGTGAATTTTGCATTCGTTAGTAATATAATAGGTAGTTAAATAAAAGAGTGGTTAAATAAGTAAAAGCCATTATCTGTCTGATATTGATGGATGATAAATCAATGCTGCTGCTGCTGCTGCTAAGTCACTTCAGTCAAGTTCGACTCTGTGTGACCCCATGGACAGCAGCCCATCAGGCTCCTCTGTCCACGGGATTCTCCAGGCAAGAATACTGGAGTGGGTTGCCATTTCCTTCTCCAGATAAATCAATGAAAAGAATGCGACTCGATGACCTAGCAAAACCATCAATAATTATTTATTTCTGATAACTACTTATGTAATTGTTGTATCCAAATACCATTAAAAAAACCATTTTTTTTTTCTTAAAGGGCATGGTGATGATCTCTCAGATGACTAGAATCTCTGGAAAAACATAATTCAGGTGAATGTCATACTTTCATTAGAAACTCTATGACATATTATGGTGGTGGAATTCTCACGTGACAGAAAAATAAGTTGAGGAATTAATGTATTTATAAATAGCAAACCAAGTAATATAGAATATAAAATGATCACTTTGAACATGATAATCTAGCCATTATCAAGAAGCGTGTGATTATTGAATGTTCTGTTATTCGTCTACAACCCTACTAATTTTGTATATTAACATTTATTATATAAATTTATCTTTACAATGACTTACTGCTCTTAAAATCTAGGCAGTTTGCTGAAGAGTCAGCAGTTAGTTCCTGCAGTTTTAATGAAAGAGACCTAAGGTTAACATGTTGGGGAACAAACTGAATCTTCAAATCTTTTCAGGCTATTGATGATACTGATCAAATGGTATGAAATGTTTTCAGTGTTCATAGTTCAGACTGATGTCTTTCATGGTTAGGCGTATTTTCTTATCGTAGCATGTTCATTTGCAGCTGAAGCAAATTTCTTTTCTGACCTCTCTTTAGCTATACCTTTGTCCAGCTAAACCTGGCAGAGCATTTTATGAATGGGCATACTGCCATCATGGCATATGGACCTGGGCAAGCACATTCAAGAGCCAGAACGTATGTTATATTTGACTAAGAAAGGCACATTGACACCAATTTGTATGGAATCAGCATTTGGTGTGCAATCTTGCTCCGTATGGCTGAGGGGATATGACCTATCACTCTAGCTGAGCAATGAATCAACTTTGTAAATCTCAAACATTTAAGCCTCATCATTATAGATCTGTTGTGTATTAAAGTAAGGCTAGAAATCACTGGTTGTTGGAGAAGACAAAAATGTAAAGCTTTGTCTACAAGATATTTCTTGAAAAAAAAAAATTGGATATAGATATTTTTCCCAAATAAGTATCATATCAACTACAAAAACCATACTGATCATTTACTCTATCCATGCTGCTTGTAAGGTTTTTGTTGTTGTTCAGTCACTCAGCCATGTCCGACTCTTTGTGACCCCATGGACAGCAGCATACAATGCTTGCCTGTCCTTTGCCATCTCCCCGAGTTTGCTCAAGCTCATGGCTGTTGAATGGGTGATGTCATCCAACAATATCATCCTCTGTCATCCCCTTCTCCTCCCACCTTCAATCTTTCCAAGCATCAAGGTGTTTTCTAGTGAGTTGGCTCTTTGCATCAGGTGGCCAAAGTATTGGAGCTTCAGATTCAGTCCTTCCAATGAATATTCAGAACTGATTTCCTTTAGGATGGACTGGTTGGATCTCTTTGCAGTCCAAGGGATTCGCAAGAGTCTTCTCCAACACTGCAGTTCAAAAGCATCAATTTTTTGGCTCTCAGCATTCTTTATGGTCCAACTCACACCCATACATGGCTACTGGAAAAGCCATAGTTTTGAAGATATGGACCTTTGTCAGCAAAGTGATGTCTCTACTTTTTTATATGCTGCCTAGGTTTGTCATAGCTTTACTACCAAGGAGCAAGTATCTTTTAATTTACTGGCTAGAATCACCATCTGCAATAATTTTTGGAGCCCCCCAAAATAAAGTCTGTCACTATTTCCCCATCTATTTGCCATGAAGTGATGGCTTCATGATCTTAGTTTTTTTTTTTTTTTTAATGTTGGGTTTTAAGCCAGCTTTTTCAGTCCCCTCTTTCACCTTCATCAAGAGGCTCTTTAGTTCCTCTTCAGTTTCTGCCATAAGGGTTGTGTCATCTGCATATCTGAGGTTGACATTTCTCCCAGCGATCTTGATTCCAGCTTGTGCTTCATCCAGCCCAGCATTTCACATGATGTACTCTACATATATTTTAAATAATCAGGATGACAATATACAGTCTTGAAATATACTCCTTTCCCAATTTTGAACCAATCCATTGTTCCATTTCTGGTTCTAACTCTTGCTTCTTGACCTGCATACAGGTTTCTCAGGAAGCAGGTAAGGTGGTCTGACATTCCCATCTCTTTAAGAATTTTCCACAGTACTACTTGTAAGGTAGTACATTTATAAACAATTTTTCAGAGAAAAGATTTATGGTTTCCTCTTCATGTAAGCACAAGTAAATTATCTGAGCAATAGCAATTTTATACTTTATATCTTTCATCTTTATATAACCTATTTATATATTCTGAGATATTCTTTTCCATTTCTTCAACTTTACCTTTTCTCTCCAACTTCCCTAATGTAATTTACAAGACATCTACTTCTGCTTCATTAACTATGCTAAAGCCTTTACTGTGTGGATCACAACAAACTGGAATATTCTTAATGAGATGGGAATACCAGACCACATTACCTGCCTCCTAAAGGAAACCAGTCCTGAATATTCATTGGAAGGACTGATACTGAAGGTGAAGCTCCAATATATTGGCCACTGGATGCAAGAGCTCACTCATTGGAAAAGACCCTGATGCTGGGAAAGATAGAGGGCAAGAGAAAGTGGTGGCAGAGGATGAGATGGTTGGATGGCATCCCTGACTCAATGGACATGAGCCTGAGGAAACTAAGGAAGATAGTGAAGAAGAGAGAAGCCTGGTATGCTGTAGTTCTTGGGGTCTCAGAGTAGGACATGACTTAGTGACTGAACACCAACAGCAAAATGTGATTTACAGTCTACTTCATCAGAAATGAATGTTCTGAGAAACATGTTTTAAATCATTATTCACCTCACCTCCATCCTCTTAGTCCTTCTTTTCTTATGATTTCTGCCAATGATGTTACAATTACAATGGTTAAAAACATTAAGTTCATCTTTGATATTTATCTTTTATTTCTATACCTATTTATTCTTCAAAAATAGGCAATGCTGTCACCAATTTATCTATGTAATAGACTCGCTCCTTTGCATATACATTTCTGTTACTTAGCCTCATCATATCTCACCTGGACCAGGAAAGGCCTCCCTTAAATATTTAGTAGAATGGCTTCATAGCCAGACAGCACAGGTCATAAATCCTAGTACAGCCATTTAAAGTCTGTTGGATCCTAAAAAATTTGTTAAATGGTACTTATAGCTAAAGAATGTGAGAAGGAATAAAATGACACTATATATACAAACATAAAATATATATTATCTATAATAAATAGTTACTATATATTATCTTCATAAGCATCATTACTAATGCTTTTGACTGCCTACCAATTTGTGGCAAAATTCATTATTCAAATGCCACATCTAGCCATAAAATGACCAAATACCATTCCCGGTCCACTTCAAATTTATCTGAGATATTCCCCTATTTTTACAAAAATAAAACTGAAATCTCTTAGCATGTACAGCAAAAGGTAATGTAATGTTGATGTCTAGAAGACTGGATTTAGATCTAAGCATGACCACTTAGTCAACAAATATTGATTGGTGAGCTAGGGCATATCTGACATTTTGAAGGCTGAGGATTGAACAATTTACTAAACAGACACAACTTCTCCCTATTATGGCTACAGATTGATTTATACACTCTGAGCAGTAGTTTCCCTGCTTATAAGACAGGGATAAAGGTACCTAGATGTGGGGCTTGTTTGAAAAGTTCAATGTGATAGCAGGTGGATTATTATAATTTTGTGAATATATGCTTAATGATAATAAGAGTAGTTAGTTTGAAGTCAGGAACAAAAGTTCAGATTCTAACATAGAGAGAAGGTTCCAAATGGCAGAAGAAAGCAAAGACAGAGTGTTCTGTTTGTGCCTATAGGTACAGGAGTGCTCTTCTCATTCTTTGGATACATGTACATCAGTTTCTGTTCATTTGTTTGTTGCTGTGGTTTTTAAAGGCAATCATCTCTAATACATGTGAATCTGTTTTCCACTTACATAGTGTACTGTTCTCATATTTTTTATTAGTAAACTAACATATTGCAATTATTTTTATATAAAATGTAACTATTATGTTTTCTTTAAATCAATGGATCTTTCCTAATTTTTTGGAGAATAATGGCCTAAGGCAGATTGTCCTTTGAAAGTTAGAAGAGATTGATTCCAGAATATTTCCACGTTACAAAGAACGACAACAAGAAAAGAAAAGAATTAAAGGGAAAATTTGGTTATGGGGAAAGAGTGGAAGGAAAGAAGATTTCATGGGTGAAAAAAAAAGCAAAAACATTTTTCACATATATGGCATGGTATGAAAAAACCATTTATTTAGGGCTTTCTTTTTCATTTCTAAATATAATTTCAGTATTTTGTTTCACACTCTCTCACTGTAGAAATACTATCCTGAAATACCTAGAGAGAAATCAGAACAACAGAAAACTAATTAATTATTTTAAAGCCAATTAATTAAAAGATCTAGAGTAAGGTTAGTTAGTTAGTTCAGTCACTCAGTCGTGTCCAGCTCCTTGCGACCCCATGAATCACAGCACGCCAGGCCTCCCTGTCCATCACCAACTCCCAGAGTTCACTCAGACTCACATCCATCAAGTCCGTGATGCCATCCAGCCATCTCATCCTCTGTTGTCCCCTTCTCCTCCTGTTCCAAATCCATCCCAGCATCAGAGTCTTTTCCAATGAGTCAACTGCTCGCTTCAGGTGGCTGAAGTACTGGAGTTTCAGCTTTAGCATCATTCCTTCCAAAGAAATACCAGGGCTGATCTCCTTCAGAATGGACTGGTTGGATCTCCTTGAAGTCCAAGGGACTCTCAAGAGTCTTCTCCAACACCAAAGTTCAAAAGGATCAATTCTTTGGCGCTCAGCTTTCTTCACAGTCCAACTCTCACATCCATACAAGACCACTGGAAAAACCATAGCCTTGTCTACACGGACCTTTGTTGGCAAATGTCTCTGCTTTTCAATATGCTATCTAGGTTGCTCATAACTTTTCTTCCAAGGAGTAAGCGTCTTTTAATTTCATGGCTGCAATCACCATCTGCAGTGATTTTGGAGCCCCCCAAAATAAAGTCTGACACTGTTTCCACTGGTTCCCTATCTATTTCCCATGAAGTGATGGGACCAGATGCAATAATCTTTGTTTTCTGAATGTTGAGCTTTAAGCCAACTTTTTCATTCTCCACTTTCACTTTCATCAAGAGCCTTTTTAGGTCTTCACTTTCTGCCATAAGCGTGGTGTCATCTGCATAATCTGAGGTTATTGATATTTATCCTGACAATCTTGATTCCAGCCCAGAGTTTCTTATGATGTACTCTGCATATAACTTAAATAAGCAGGGTGACAATATACAGCCTTGACATATTCCTTTTCCTATTTGGAACCAGTCTGTTGTTCCATGTCCAGTTCTAACTGTTGCTTCCTGACCTGCATACAGATTTCTCAAGAGGCAGGTCAGGTGGTCTGGTATTCCCATCTCTTTCAGAATTTTCCACAGTTTCTTGTGATCCACACAGTCAAAGGCTTTGGCATAGTCAATGAAGCAGAAATAGACGTTTTTCTGGAACTCTCTTGCTTTTTCCATGATCCAGCGGATGTTGGCAATTTGATCTATGGTTCTTCTGCCTTTTCTAAAACCAGATGAACACCTGGAAGTTCATAGTTCACGTACTGCTGAAGCCTGACTTGGAGAATTTTGAGCATTACTTTACTAGTGTGTGAGATGAGTGCAATTGTGCAGTAGTTTTAGCATTCTTTGGCATTGCCTTTCTTTGGAATTGGAATGAAAACTGACCTTTTCCAGTCCTGTGGCCACTGCTGAGCTTTCCAAATTTGCTGGCATATTGAGTGTAGCACTTTCACAGCATCATCTTTCAGGATTTGAAATAGCTCAACTGGAATTCCATCACCTCCACTAGCTTTGTTCGTAGTGATGCTTTCTAAGGCCCACTTGACTTCACATTCCAGGATGTCTGGCTCTAGGTGAGTGATCACACCGTCGTGATTATCTTGGTCATGGAGATCTTTTTGGTACAGTTCTTCTGTGTATTCTTGCCACCTCTTCTTAATAGCTTCTGCTTCTGTTAGGTCCATACCATTTCTGTCCTTTATCGAGCCCATCTTTTCAGGAAACGTTCCCTTGGTATCTCTAATTTTCTTGAAGAGATCTCTGGTCTTTCCTATTCTGTTGTTTTCCTCTATTTCTTTGCATTGATCACTGAAGAAGGCTTTCTTATCGCTCCTTGCTATTCTTTGGAACTCTGCATTCAGATGCTTATATCGTTCCTTTTCTCCTTTGCTTTTCGCTTCTCTTCTTTTCACAGCTATTTGTAAGGCCTCCTCAGGCGGCCATTTTGCTTGTTTGCATTTCTTTTCCATGGAGATGGTCTTGACTCCTATCTTCTGTACAATGTCATGAAACTCTGTCCATAGTTCATCAGGCACTCTCTCTATCAGATCTAGTCCCTTAAATCTATTACTCACTTCCACTGTATAATTATAAGGGATTTGATTTAGGTCATACCTGAATGGTCTAGTGGTTTTCCCTACTTTCTTCAATTTTAGTTTGAATTTGGCAATAAGGAGTTCATGATCTGAGCCACAGTCAGCTCCTGGTCTTGTTTTTGTTGACTGTTAGAGCTTCTCCATCTTTGGCTGCAAAGAATATAATCAATCTGATTTCGATATTGACCATCTGGTGATGTCCATGTGTAGAGTCTTCCCTTGTGTTGTTGGAAGAGGGTGTTTGCTATGACCAGTGCATTTTCTTGGCAAAACTCTATTAGTCTTTGCCCTGCTTCATTCCGCATTCCAAGGCCAAATTTGCCTGTTACTCCAGGTGTTTCTTGACTTCCTACTTTTGCATTCCAGTTCCCTATAATGAAAAGGACATCTTTTTTGGGTGTTAGTTCTAAAAGGTCTTGTAGGTCTTCATAAAACCATTCAAATTCAGCTTGTTCAGCATTACTGGTTTTGGCATAGACTTGGATTACTGTGATATTGAATGGTTTGCCTTGGAAATGAACAGAGATCATTCTGTCGTTTTTGAGATTGCATCCAAGTACTGCATTTCAGACTCTTTTGTTGACCATGATGGCTACTCCATTTCTTCTAAGGGATCTTGCCCACAGTAGTAGATATAATGGTCATCTGAGTTAAATTCACCCATTCCAGTCCATTTTAGTTCACTGATTCCTAGAATGTCCACGTTCACTCTTGCCATCTCCTGTTTGACCACTTCCAATTTGCCTTGATTCATGGACCTGACATTCCATGTTCCTATGCAATATTGCTCTTTACAGCATCAGACCTTGCTTCTATCATCAGTCACATCCACAACTGGGTATTGTTTTCACTTTGACTCCATCCCTTCATTCTTTCTGGAGTTATTTCTCCACTGATCTCCAGTAGCATATTGGGCACCTACTGACCTGGAGAGTTCCTTTTTCAGTATCCTATCATTTTGCCTTTTCATAGTGTTCAATGGGCTTCTCAAGGCAAGAATACTGAAGCGGTTTGCCATTCCTTACTCCAGTGGACCACATTCTGTCAGACCTCCCCACCATGACCCGCTTGTTGGGTGGCCCCATGACATGGCTTAGTTTCATTGAGTTAGACAAGGGTATGGACCTAGTGTGATTAGATTGACTAGTTTTCTGTGATTATGGTTTCAGTGTGTCTGCCCTCTGATGCCCTCTTGCAACACCTACCGTCTTACTTGGGTTTCTCTTACCTTGGACATGGGGTATCTCTTCACTTGTGCTCTAGCAAAGCACAGCCGCTGCTCCTTTCCTTGACGAGGGTTATCTCCTCATCGCCACCCCTCCTGACCTTGAATGTGGAATACTTCTTCTAGGCCCTCCTGCACCCATGCAGCCACCACTCCTAGTGTAATGTTATACCCCTACTACTCTGAACATCTCTGTTTTAGGTAAATGAAGTTTACTATGAGTAAGTTATAACATAGTCATAATTTACATGTATGTATGTGATTTTGTTGATTGACATGTATTTTTTTTCATTGGATTGTCAATAGATCAGGCCTGAGAAATTTTGGTCACTATCATATTCCTATCTTCTACCACAGATCCTGAAACTAAATCGTCAATTCTTAGAAATAGAATCCAAATTTCTTTTCATGTCCTAGAAGATTAATCTCACCTGGCAAACCATTGACTATTTCTCCTACTGCTTTCTCTTTCTGAAACTGTAACCATACTTTTCTCTTTGCTATTCCTAGAAAACACCAAGCCCACACCTGCCTCATTGCTTTTGTATTTCCATTCACTCTCCCTGGATCTCTCATCCTGCAGATATCTGAATGGTTTTGTCCATTACTTGATTCAAGTATCTGCAAATATTAGAGAGGACTTTCCTGACACCCTTATGTAAGATGTCACTACCTGCCATTCCATATTTAGCTGCTTTATATTTCTTCCTACATTTTATAGCTATTTTATTTGATGGTGTTTATGGAGCATCTACTCTATAGCAAATACTTACGTACACATAGGGATACGACACACACAAACATGTAAAAATCACTGGTTTTAAAGAAATAAATTCTAGCTCAGAGATATAGAAGATAAAATTTTAAGCTAAAATATGTAATATTTATATGAGTGATAAATATCATGGAAAAAACAAATGAGGAAGGACGTTAGAAAATATTGGGTGGTCAGAGCAGCCCTCATTTACAGGTTAACATCTAAGTTAAGACTCAAAAAATGTGAGAGAGAAAGCCCTGCAGTGGTCTGACACATAAGCTTTTGAGGAAGAGAGGATAGTAAGTAAAAATGCCCTCCTTTGAGAGCTTAACAAATTTAATCCAGGATTACAGTAGAGCCACTATAGCTAGAGCAGTGATTGAGGAGAAAGTATTAAGAAATGAAGAAGAAAAGAGTGGGTTTCAGTCCTGGACTTGGGAGATCATAGTAAACATGAATTGTTACTCTGAGATGATGTGGTTTTAAACAGAGTGGTAGTATGATTTAACTTGGGTTTTGACTGAATATCTTAGATTACTTTGTTGAGAATAGAATGAAGTGGGGGCATAACAATAAAATAAAGAGCATAGGAGGCTCTTACAGTAGTCCCCTAGAAGGTGATGCTGAAACAGTGGAAATAGTAAGAAGTGGTGACATTCTGGATATGTTTTGAAGGTAGAACCAAAAGATTTGTTGATGGATAGGAAGAAGGCTTTGAGAAAAATGATAAAAAGAAAGGGTTCCTTCAAGTAACCAGAGGTAAAGAGGTGCCACTGTCAGACTGTGATAGAGCAGATTGTGAATGGTGGGGCTGATGCCAATGCATGCTTCAGGTAATGATGAAACAACAACAAACAAAAGCAAAACAGGTTATCTAGCATCATTCATTTTATGATCTACTGGGGAAACAGACAGCAGATAAATTAGGGTAATAGATGGAGATCATAGGCTTTCTATTGTACGTAAGACAATGTAGTACTTAACGTATACAGCAGCAACTGTAACAGATAAATATCCATGGCTTATACAAATAGAAATTTCTTGTTCATATTTAGGTATAAATGGCAGTGGTGGCAGTGGGATATTCTCCTCTTTGAAGTCCTTCTTTACTCAGGTCAGGGAGGCCTCCTCTATTTTCAAAGTGTGGCTCCTGATATTGCCTGGAACATCAATATCTAGATGGTTGATAAGCAGAGTAAGTGTAGAGATCTAACAGATTTTATGGCTCCAGCATAGATCTGATGGACTTTACTCTCCCTTCGCTGATTTCACTGAGTATTATATAATCACATGGTCCCATTAGATGCAGGGTTACTTGGAAAATGTAGTCCCTATTGAGGCAGCCACTTGCCAGCAATAGCTCTACATCAAGAAGAAGAAACCCACTTTTGGTGGAGGCATAGCTCTGTTTGTTGCATGAAATCAAGACATTTTTGACCAAGAATTTAACATTTGCACAGAGACTTGAAGGAGATGGTAAAGTAAACCATGTAGCTCTGTAAATGAAGACATTTTAGGTTGAAAGAATAGCAAATGTGAAGATCTTGAGCAAGCGAGTGAGAATGTTCTTTCAGAGTAGTGTCAAAAAAGTCATTGTAGTGGGTGTGCATTGGCCAAGGGCGAGTCAGAGAACCAAGAGTCAGAGATGGCTACATGACTTTGAGCCTTTTAAGCTATGGTCAAATTTTTGGCTATGATGGAGCTACGAAGCCATTAAAAATGTTAAGCATAGAATGATGTGCTGTAGTTTTGAGGAAAATTACTTATGCTACAATTCAAAATAGATTATTGAGTCATATGAGTAGAAGAGAAGTGTTGTAAGGCTACTTTGATAGCCCAGGGAGAAGAAGAGCGTAGCTAAGAACAAGCAGTAATGATTGTTAGGAGGTAGCAAGATGTGGTTGGGTTCTGGAAAAAAAAAATAACAACAACTATATTTTAGAATCAGTATTTTCCCAAAACTACATATTCTAATATTTTAAACCTATAAAAATAAAATACTAGGAAGTATTTTGAAGGCAAAGCTGTGAATATTTCCTGAGGGATTATTTGTGAGACTTTAGAGAAGAGACAATGATATTTCTCAAGGTTTTGGTAGGAACAATGGGAAGTATGGAAATACCATTTACCTAGATGAGGAAACCTGCAAGAAAATCAGGTTTGAAGTCATAAAGATTTAATTTCCCACCATTCTTACCTAGATATTGGTTGGGGTAGGGCATAATCTAAAAGTTTGTGTTGTGGAAGGTTTCTCATTCTCTGGAGGAGGAAATGGCAACCAATGTCAGTATTCTTGCGAAAAAAATTCCATGGAAAAAGCAGCCTCATGGGCTACAGTCCAAGGAGCCACAAAGACCTGGACATGATTGAGTTACTGAGCACACATGTTTCTTATAATCAATAAAATCTTGTTTGGGATGGCATAAAATAGGAAAACCCAGGTACCAGTATGATTTTATTGGAATAATGTTTACAGGAATCCCAATGAAGAATGGAGCCATTCCATTTAGCATGTTTTGACTTTCTGCAGCAGATATCTCACAGAGTCTGCTGAACATTGGCTAAGTATATAAAGTTCAATATGAAGAAATACAGGGAAAGGTAGTCTCCAGAGTTAGTTAATGGCTAGGCTGTGACCAAAATCCAAGTTCCTTCTACATCAATGTACCATTATTTTAACTGTAGACTTCACTTGATACTGGTTCTCATCATATTCTTAAGAGAGCTGATAGAAATACCTAAGGTAACGTTCATTTGTTCATGTTCAGTGAAAGAGCAACAGAGAAGGCTCTAACATAAACATGGATTGTAATTCCCTCTTTGTAAGTATGTTAAGTCCACTTGAGCTATCATTTTAACAATTACAGTCAGCAAGCTCCCTCTCTGGAAATGAGGATGAGACAGATAACTATAAATGAATAAATGAATAGATGAAAAAATTAATTAAAATGGAAAGATTTTATTAGGAAGAAGAAAGGGTAGGCAAACAATAGAATGTGTTATCTGGAAAGAAAGTTCTCTTACCTCTCCAAATGCAATCAGTTCCTTGTGACAAGTATTTTAAATTGTTTCACCATAAGTTACTTTTCATGTTCAAGAAATTCACATATATTCACATACACAGATTGAGTATGTTTTCATTTGGGTGGAGCTTCCCTGGTAGCTCAGCTAGTAAAGAATCCAGCTACAAGGTAGGAGACCCCAGTTCTATTCCTGGATCAGGAAGATCCATCTCCTCAGGAAGATCCATCTCCTCAAGAAGGGGTAGGCTACCCACTCCAATATTCTTGGGCTTCTCTGGTGTCTCAGCTGGTAAAGAATCCACCAGGAATGCAGGAGGCTGGGGTTCAATCCATGGGTTAGGAAGATCCCCTGGAGAAGGGAACTGGCTACCCTCTCCAGTATTCTGGCCTGGAGAATATCATGGCCTGTATAGTCTGTGGGGTCACAAAGAGTCTGACATGACTGAGAGACTTTGTCTTCCACACTTTCAGTCATTTGGGTATGATTTTTTGTTGTTGTTGTTCTATAATATCTGTGAGATTTATTACATTGAATATGTATGTATGTATTGATTCTTTTTATTGTTAAGTAGTATTCCATTGTATGAATGTACCACATGAATGTAGGCATTAGGTTGTTCACTGCTGCTGCTACTGCTAAGTCGCTTCAGTCGTGTCCGACTCTGTGCAACCGCATAGATGGCAGCTCACCAGGCTCCCCTGTCCCTGGGATTCTCCAGGCCAGAATACTGGAGAGGGTAGCCAGTTCCTTCTCCAACACATGAAAGTGAAAAGTGAAAGTGAAGTCGCTCAGTTGTGTCCGAGTCCTAGCGACCTCATGGACTGCAGCCTACTAGGCTCCTCTGTCCATGGGATTTGCCAGGCAAGAGTACTGGAGTGGGTTGCCATTGCCTTCTCAGAGGTTGTTCACAGTTTTGGGTAATTCTGGCTAAAGTTACTATGATTATTTTAACAAGTCCTTCAGAAAGGGAGTTATACATGTATTTTTTTTCTCTCGCAAAAATATCTAGAATTTGAATTACTATGTTATATGTTTAATCTGATAGAAACTACCAAACTTTTCTTCAAAGTGGTTGTATGTACACAGTTTTAAATATAGTAGAGACAGAAATAAGGTCATTAGCATTTGTGGTTATAGATTTGTAAAATATTATAATTTAAGTGATTATGAAACTTTAGTTCTTCATTTCCAAATTACAGTGTGTAGAGAGATGTGAGAGATATGTGTTATATACTGAGAAGACACACTAATTTTTTCCAGGATGAATTCAAAACTGCTGACATAGGATATTTGAAGCCCAGAAAAGATAGATGTATGTATCTTTCTGGTGGAGGGGGTACTCAACACTTTGTTAGAGATTCAGAGATGGAGTCTTTAGGAACACTCAGTCACTAGAGCAAAGAAAGGCCAGGACACAAGACTGGAAACAATTTTTCATTTTTAAATAACATAAAACTCCAAGAAAAGTTGTATCCACTATATGACATATGTTTCACTGAGTTAGAAAGAGCCTGCTGTTGCTAAGTCACTTCAGTCATGTCTGACTCTGTGCGACCCCATAGACGGCAGCCCACCAGGCTCCCCTATTCCTGGGATTTTCCAGGCAAGAGTACTGGAGTGGGTTGCCATTGCCTTCTCCATAGAAAGAGCCTGCTGCTGCTGCTAAGTCACTTCAGTCGTGTCCGACTCTGTGCAACCCCATAGACGGCAGCCCACTAGGTTCCTCTGTCCCTGGGATTCTTCAGGCAAGAATACTGGACTGGGTTGCCATTTCCTTCTCCAATGCATGAAAGTGGTATTAGGAGGTGGGCATTTTGGCAGTGATTAAGTAGGTCATGAAGGGGGATCACACATGAGTGGGGTTAGAGCCCTTATAAAAAGAGACCCCAGAGAGCTCTCTCACTCCTTCTGCCATGTAAGGACAGAGCAGCAGAAAGCTGTCTGTGAATCAGAAAGTAAATCTTCCAGTGCCTTGAACTTGGACTTTCCAGTTTCCAGAACTGTGAGAAATAAGCGTTTGTTGTTTAAACTCCCCAGTCAGTGGTATTTTTGTTATAGTAAACCAAAAAGACTAAGACACCATCCATGTGGGGTACAGGTGAAGTAACTGTAAGACATGCATTTCTAATACAAGTATGTGAAAGTGAAATGGAAGTGAAATTCACTCAGTCATAGCCAACTCTTTGTGACCCCATGGACTATACAATCCATGGAATTCTCCAGGCCAGGATACTGGAGTGGGTAGCTGTTCCCTTTCCCAGGGGATCTTCTCAACCCAGGGATCGAGCCCAGGTCTCCCACATTGCAGGTGGATTCTTTACTAGCTGAGCCACCAGGGAAGCCAAATACAAGTATATAGAGTTCAGGAAAGTGTATTTGTTATGGCATGATAGTTTTGTTTATTATCTTTATCTTTGTATTAGTCTTGAAAAATGGACATCTGCAGATAATAAACTCTTTCCTATTTTAAAAAAATTCTTTTTTTTTTTTTACTAACTTTAATTATTTAAAGCTGGGTTTTCATCTATATTTTATTTTTGTAAACATACATATAACATAACATGTGTCTGTCTCCCTTCTTTCGTCTTCTAGATAAAAACTGTTTGGTTTATATGACTATTTATTTTCTAAAATACAAAAAAAGTTTCACCATCAACTCAAAAATGCATTTTCATTACTACATTTATGCATGTGCTCACGGGCATTCTGGTCATTAAATGAAAGGTGATGCACAGCTGGACTTTAAAACTGTCAACTCTGTTTAAAATTTGTTTCCTTTCCTTCATGTATGTGATACTTCTATGTGTTATTGGCAGACAAAGGTAAACAATTACAGGCCTAATGCAATATTTTTCCACTGTTTTGAATAAAGCCATTGGATTGAGATCTTTGTTTTTATTTGAGAAAAGATGATAACATTATTATCATATCTCTAGTTTGAGATCCTGGTCTGTGTTTTGATGCAGTGACTGCTGTGAGAGTCATCCCCTCTGGCTCTTTCTATTGTTATTCATGGGGGTAGGGGTGAGGTGCAAGAGTGGATATATCCTTTGTGGCCCCTTTATTAAATAATTTCAATTCCTTAAGAGAATAAGCACTCTTTCCTATTTTCTCCCTCTTTCCCTCCCTCCTTCCCTCTCTCTTTCTTTTCTTTCTTTTTTTTTTCTTTTTTTGATCTTTCTCTGTCTGACTTTCTAGGGTCACATCATTTTCAGGAGGCTTGCAATTCTCTTCTAAAAGTCACTGCAACCTGGCTCCATGAGTTAAGCTCATACTTATCATCACTCTAAGCTCCTGCAACTGCCATCATGTCAGACCCAACCCTTCATTTTCCTAAATCACCTCTGACGCACGGTTATTGCCAACAACGAACACTTACTAAAGATGTAGCAAAGGGTAATTAGAGCCCAAGGAAGAACAAAACCCAAATTCAAATAGAAACCGCCATCCTAAATTTGATCATCTCTTTCACGTTCTAAGGAATTTCTTGCCGGCTGTATTCTTCATTAGAACTCAGCTTATCACCAACTCCTGAGGCCTTTTCTCTGCCTGATGCCCTTTGCTGCTTCACTAGGCCACCAAACTGCAAACTGTCACAGTACTCTTACATTCCTGGGCAGAGCAATTTCATCTCCTTGTTTTCACTCATGCTCAAACGGGCCCTGAAACCATCAACTTTTCTAATGACGTGGACACAGCAGGTCTGTACTAAGTATTTAGTATGCTAAAAGACATGAAAAACTGTTTTCTTTTTTAAAAGCAATACATGATCCTGATATATCTCTAGTTATACCCTTCCCCTCCCCCACCACCTACTGAGATTGCTTATACATTTCCTCTTCCAATTATAATTTGAATCAGAGCTCAGAATTCAATGATCTAAATCATTTTTGAAGATTTTTGGTAAAAAAAGAAACAGCAGACATGCACCACATTGCATTATGACTAATTTTTCCTTCATATTGCTCAGAGTAGTTTCCCCTTCATATTTAAATACTGAACTGGGCGTATAAGAAGAGAGTGCCAAGTGGGATAAAGCAATTGTTAAGAAAATAGTAAATCGCAGTGAATTGAAATATGAACACCAATCTTGCACTACTTTTCCTAACATTGCAAGGGGCATGGTTAGCCTTAATGATGTGAGCCAAGGACACCGCTTTCATCCAGGTAAACCATATATTTGCTTCTCATTCCTAAAGTCCACCATGGAAAAGTGGACTGACAACTATACTGGGTTCTGCTGTTAGGGGAAGCACACCGATTGAAACCACCCACCCTCATCAGGCACCATAGCGACCATTTGTATGAGGTGTTTTACAACAGGAGGTCCCAGTAAGAAACACAGAACTAATAAGCCTCCACCAACCAGCAGAGTTCGGGAAAGGTCAAAAGGAGATATCATATGTCTGACCACCTCCCAGAATCCTTCTCTCTGGCATCCATCTTGGCTGAACAAGGCATGCACCACCAGGAAGGACTCTGAGTCAGAATGATTGGCTAAAGACAACTCAGAAACTAATACCATCACCATAAAACCCGAGACTGCAAAGCCATGTGACAGAGCTGTTCTCCTGGCTTCCCTTACCCTGCTGCTCTCTGCCCAGGTGCCTTTTCCCAATAAAATTTCTTGCTTTGTCAGCATATGTGTCTCCTCGGACAATTCATTTCCTAGTATTAGACAAGAGCTCAGTGTTGGGCCCTGGAAGCGGTCCCCGTTCCTGCAACACTATCACTTTTACATGATGTGGATATCTGGGAAAGTAAGATTCTTCCTCAGTCTGCTAAGCACATCAGAAAGAGACAGCTACTCATGGCCCCACTTTTATAGGGTACTTAGAAAAACCCTAGAAAATGCTTAAATATTAATAATGTTTGCTATCATTACTGATGAAAGGAAGCAGAGTATAGAAGTTAAGAGACACGACTATGGAATGAGATAGCGTGGGTTGAATCATAACATACCACTTTATTTGTTGTGATCTTAGACACTCAGCTTAAATTTTCCAGGACTCAGTTTCCTCATCTGTGAAAACAAAACAAATGTCACTAATGATGACAACCATATTAGGAAGTGGCTCAGAGGTTTAAAATACATTTGGAATGTTGGATGGTGCTGGCACATTTAGGTGCTTAATAAGAGATCCCTTCCTTTGTTTTGGCTTTTTCCAGAGGTGGCCTAGACTCCCTTCCTCTGTACTTAATGGCTTTGATCTTTTAGCCTTTGGTGAAAAATATGGAACCTGGGAAAGAGCTGGCATTAAAAGCATTCCTGCTATTACAGATTAGGTGGGACTTCCCAGGTGGTGCAGTGATAAAGAATCTGCCTACCAAGGCAGGATACACAAGAGACCCGGGGTTTGATCCCTGGGTCGAGAAAATCCCCTAGAGAAGGGAATGGCAACCCACTCCAGTATTCCTGCGTAAAAGAGTTCCACAGACAAAGGAGCCTGGCGGGCCACATTCCATGGGGGTCACAGAAGAGCTGGGCACTACTGGAGATACACACACATGAGTGCACAGATTAGGTGTGGGCCTGTACAGAAAATTTTGGAAAGGGTTCCCACTGGGGAATTTGAAATTTGTGTGTAACTAATGATGTTAGTGGGGACTGGCAGTGCAACCCCATGTCCAAATTGAAAAAAGAAAGAGTCCAGGCCTGAAAATCAAATGTCTTTTTTCTGGGGATCCAAAGATAGTTCCAGCTTGAAACAACTCATTTCAGTATAGAAAAAAAAAAAAAAAGGAAATCATGCCATGTGAATCATCTCTTTTTTTTTCTTTAGTGCTCACATTTGGAAAGTTTGCTCATATAAATGTGTATAATCCATCACATTCATTCATCATGCTCATGCTTTGGCAAGTGAGAGTCATGAGGATTTTACTGGGGTTTCCTGAATGGGTTGTGAGAAGCTTCTTTATTCTGTTCTGTTAGTGTTTCCCCAGCTTCTGACACTTGTTAGTGATGTTTATACCTGAAAGGGGTCAGGTGAACCCTGGTAATGGTTCGAATATCTTACTAGGAGCTTATTTTGGTTTTATTCAGTACCATGAGTCTCTCTTTCCTCAGTTTCTGGAATGTGTTGGCTCTATACACAGAATTCAGGTCTGATTTGTGATGGAGGGCTGGGGAAATATCCATACATCTGCTGGGAGGTAGGAATTGAGCCAGGGCAACTGCTGAAAGCATTTGACTTTTGACAGCATAGACCAGTCATCTGTGCTTCCACATATGCAACTCTGCAAACAAAGGCAGAGAAGGGAGGAGTGAGTGGTATGTGGCCTCTTATTTACTAGGAAGGGACTGTGCAATTTATTGGCATCTCTAAAATTCTAGCTGTGTGACTCTGTGGTTATATGTGTGGAAATGGGTATAAAACTGACAAATGGGCAATAATGAACAAAAATCGTAGCGTTTTCAGACGTTGGCTGTATGAAACAAAACAAAAATTAGATTCAGAAGGGGAAGAAAGCCAATGTGATAACACAAAACCCAGATGAAATGTCTGATCTTTTATCATGCTACTCTAACATTTTAAAAGCAGCAAGCATCATAGAAGTGTTATTGGAAGGTTTTATCTACAGGAAATTTGTCCTTTACATTATCTTGCAATCAAGTTACATGTTTTGATTGAAATCAAACATGTTTTGACTTTCAATCTTAATATGTACAGATTTGCATTCTTTTTTTTTTAGTTTTTTATTTTTTAAATTTTAAAATCTTTAATTCTTACATGCATTCCCAAACATGAACCCCCCCTCCCACCTCCCTCCCCATAACATCTCTCTGGGTCATCCCCCTGCACCAGCTCCAAGCATGCTGCATCCTGCGTCAGACATAGACTGGCGATTCAATTCTTACATGATAGTATACATGTTAGAATGCCATTCTCCCAAATCATCCCACCCTCTCCCTCTCCCTCTGAGTCCAAAAGTCCATTATACACATCTGTGTCTTTTTTGCTGTATTGCATACAGGGTCGTCATTGCCATCTTCCTAAATTCCATATATATGTGTTAGTATACTGTATTGGTGTTTTTCTTTCTGGCTTACTTCACTCTGTATAATCTGGAAATAAAAGCAAAAATAAACAAATGGGATCTAATTAAAATTAAAAGCTTCTGCACAACAAAGGAAACTATAAGCAAGGTGAAAAGACAGCCTTCTGAATGGGAGAAAATAATAGCAAATGAAGCAACTGACAAACAACTAATCTCAAAAATATACAAGCAACTTATGCAGCTCAATTCCAGAAAAATAAACTACCCAATCAAAAAATGGGCCAAAGACCTAAATAGACATTTCTCCAAAGAAGACATACGAATGGCTAACAAACACATGAAAAGATGCTCAACATCACTCATTATTAGAGAAATGCAAATCAAAACCACAATGAGGTACCACTTCACACCAGTCAGAATGTCTGCGATCCAAAAATCTGCAAGCAATAAATGCTGGAGAGGGTGTGGAGAAAAGGGAACCCTCCTACACTGTTGGTGGGAATGCAAACTAGTACAGCCACTATGGAGAACAGTGTGGAGATTCCTTAACAAATTGCAAATAGAACTACCTTATGACCCAGCAATCCCACTGCTGGGCATACACACCAAGGAAACCAGAATGGAAAGAGACACATGCACCCCAATGTTCATCACAGCACTGTTTATAATAGCCAGGACATGGAAACAACCTAGATGTCCATCAGCAGATGAATGGATTTACATTCTTAAATGGAAATTCCAGGATAATTTTTTGATTGTGTCAGACAGGGTACTATGTGAATTGCCTGTTAGTTCATTTCACTGATGTTAAGGAATAGATGTACTTCAGCCTAAAAAAAAAAAAAAAAAAAAAAAGAGCATAAGAGGTGAAAATTTAATATTGGGAATAGAGATGGCTTTAGACTCTATTCCTTTGGTTGTATTTAAGAAAGTGAGAATTGGGACACCCAGTTCAATTAATAATCCATCAATGTGACTCTTGAATGCCAGGCACTTTACTGGCTTTAAAGTCACTGCTGCATATGGCTTGTTTCTTGGTCCAGAGAGTATCACAAACTAAGGGAAAACCAGCACTAAATAAGTAATCATGATAAAACAGAATTATGCAGTCTCTCACAGAGGCATCAAATATGTATGTATAGACTCTCAGCTGGTTGGAGTTCAACTCCAGCTTCCAATGCTTACAAATACTTTGATTTTTTTGTTAGTTACTTACTTCTCTGCACCTCAATTTCCTATCTTTCAAATGGAGATAAAATTAGTACCTGTTTCCTAGGGTTATCATAAATATCAAATAAATCAATCCCTGTGATATATGAAATACCCAGCACAAAGTAAATCTTTATTATATATTTTATTATTATTAGACTCGATAATCAATCTCAGAAATTGGAAACATATTACAAACATTTTGCTTTCCCTTAATATTCTATATATTATAATAAAACCTGTATATTTATCTTATTGCTTCAGAAGTGTGACATTCTGAAGCATTCTAAATATTCATCCATTTCCTGCCTTTGAATAGTATATATGTGCTATTTATAACTCCACATGACATATATAACTCATATCTAATATAAATGGTGTACTGCTCTTATATCTAATTAAAATACTTAACATTTTTAGTTGAAGTTTTTTAAGGGAGGATTAGCTAGGCCATATGTGATAAAAGCACATAAATAAGACTGTGTAAACAAGATAAAGTTATATTTTTTCCCCAGGTAAGAAGAGTCTGGAGGTAGGATACCAGGGATAACCCGTTATGATCAGGAACCCAAGCCCTTTCTAACATTCTGCTTGCTCCTTAAAGTTTAGGCCTTTTCTGCAAGCTCCAAGATGTCCATTCAAACACTTGCCATCATGTCTGTATCCCAAAAACCAGGAAGAAAAAAAACAAAAACAAGTCAAAGGCACCCTCTAGACATCTGGTGAAGAAGTTCTCATTTAGGTTCCTCAGAACAATTCTTCTTACATCTTTTTGGCTATAACTTAGGCACATGACCAACAACTAGCCCCAAGAGTGGTTGGGTAGTATGTTCTTTATCTGAAGTATCCAGGTTTCTAGATAGGGGTGGGAGTATAATATTAAGAGGTCAAAAGAAAACAGATAGTGGAGAAGCATATATTTATCAATCAGGTAGTTTAAACAGAGTTGAAAAGAGACAAAGTTTATGAACTCCACAGTTGACTGCTACCTACTGGTTAGGTGACATTGGGTAAGATACTTCACTTCTCTACTCTTTAATTTATTCATGAGGAGCAGAGATATGTTTCAGAAAAGTCGGTCAATGCATGTCAGCACTTAGAACTGTGCTGTACACGTGAAACCTGCTTATTTCAATGTATGGGAAGCCACTGAGCAGGACTGAGTAGTAGGCATAGTAGTAGGCTATAAGGAGAATGTTGCCATCTCTCCATATTTTTAAAGTGATCACTCTAGGAAATTATATAGAAAGAAGAGAAGTGTAGATGTAGGGGGAAAAGAGTTAGAACAGCACTGTAATAGAAGTGATAAGGGAAGAGTTTGGTGCCAGTGGAGTTGTAAGAAGTGGTTGTATTTAGATTTATTCTGACAGTGAACAAATCCAATTTACTTATGAGGACTGGGAGATAGTTAAAATGACTGTTTCCTTTTATCCTTTTTATCTCTATGCTATTATAACCATCATTTCCCTTCACTCACATTAAGTACCACAACAATGTTTTGCACATGATGAGGGGTGCATAAATGCTATGAGTGAGTGAGTGAAAGTTGCTCAGTCGTGTTCAACTCTTTGTGACCCTGTGGACAAGAACCCACTAGGCTCCTCTATCTGAAGAATTCTCCAGGCAAGAATAATGGAGTGGATTGCCATTTCCTTCTCCAGGGGATCTTCCTGACCCAGGGATCAAACCTGGGTCTCCTGCATTGCAGGTGGATTCTTTACTGTCTGTGCCACCAGGGAAGCCCTGACATAAATGCTATAATCGATTCAATTGGAAAGTTAGCTGCTCCTAGTTATTTTGGTTATCTTACATTCATTCTCAAACATATTGATTTACACAATGATCATAACGTTGTAATCTTCTAAATATAATGAAAGATATTCTGATTAATATATAATGAAATTATGTAATTTAAGTAAATTGAGTTTTAAATAATCATCTAAATCCTGTGCTGTGTGCTAAGTCACTTCAGTCATGTCCAGCTCTTTGCGACCCTATGAACTGTAGCCCACCAGACTCCTCCGTCCATGGGATTTTCCAAGCAAGAATACTGGAGTGGATTGCCATGCCCTCCTCCAGGGGATCTTCATGACCCAGGGATAGAACATGTGTTCCTACTTTTCCTGCATTGGCAAATGGGTTGTTTACCACTAGCGCAACCTGGAAAGCCCAACTAACAGCTTAAAGCCATGGTTCTAGTTTTTGCTTCTTTACCATACTTTTAAGAGCACACATCGAAAACAGATACTTTTCCTATTAATTTTAGAGTCAGTATGGTGGAGTGAGTGGGCTTCCCTGGTGCCTCAGCAGTACAGAATCTGCCTGTAATGCAGGAGACCTGGGTTTGGTTCTTGGTTGGGAAGATCCCCTGGAGGAAGGCATGGCAACCCGTTCCTGTATTCTTGCCTGGAGAATCCCATGGACAGGGGAGCCTGGCAAGCTATAGTCCATGGGGTGGCAAAGAATCAGATGCAACTGAAGTGACGTATGATGAAGTGAAAAGAATAACTTTATAAACATGTTGATTGAGATTCAAATACCAGTTAAAATATTTTTAAGTTTCTTTATTATTTGAGTCTTTGTTTTAAAAGCACTTCCAATTCAGACCTCTCTATGGCACATGGTCTTGCATGTCAGGGATTGTTGTTGTTGTTACTATATCATCAATTTAAATTATAATATCAAATTGTTGGCTCAATAGCTTTTCTTTTAATATCTTTGAAATATTATTCTGTCTTCCTGTATCCACTGACCTGAAATTCTTTGATCCTTGTACTTTAATAGGTGATCTCTTGTGGTACACTTATAGAATTTTCATTTGTCTTTGCTGTTTTTCCATTTCACCTTATCTATCTTTTTGTTAATGTATCAGTTCAGTTCAGTCACTCAGTCATGTCTGATCTTTGTGACCCCATGAATCACAGCATGCCAGGCCTCCCTGTCTATCACCAACTCCTGGAGTTCACTCAAACTCATGTCCATTGAGTTGGTGATGCCATCCAGACATCTCATTCTCTGTCGTCCCCTTCTCCTCCTGCCTCAATCCCTCTCAGCATCAGAGTCTTTTCCAATAAGTCAACTCTTTGGATGAGGTCGTCAAAGTATTGGAGTTTCAGCTTTAGCATCAGTCCTTCCAATGAACACCCAGGACTGATCTCTTTTAGAATGGACTGATTGGATCTCCTTGCAGTCCAAAGGACTCTCAAGAGTCTTCTCCACACCACAGTTCAAAAGCGTGAATTTTTTGGTGCTCAGCTTTCTTTATAGTCCAACTATCACATCCATACATGACCACTGGAAAAACCAGAGCCTTGACTAGACAGACCTTTGTTAGCAAAGTAATGTCTCTGCTTTTGAATATGCTGTGTAGGTTGCTCATAACTTTCGTTCCAAGGAGTAAGTATCTTTTAATTTCATGGTTGCAGTCACCATCTGGAGTGATTTTGGAGCCCCAAAATAAAGTCTGACACTGTTTCCATTGTTTCCCCATCTATTTCCCATGAAATGATGGGACCAGATTCCATGATCTTAGTTTTCTGAATGTTGAGCTTTAAGCCAAGTTTTTCACTCTCCACTTTCACTTTCATCAAGAGGCTTTTTAGTTCCTCTTCACTTTTTGTCATAAGGGTGGTATCATCTGCATATCTGAGATTATTGATATTTCTCCCAAATTATCTTGATTCCAGCTTGTACTTCTTCCAGCTCAGCATTTCTCATGATGTACTCTGCATATAAGTTACATAAGCAGGGTGACAATATATAGCCTTGACGTACTCCTTTTCCTATTTGGAACCAGTCTCTTGTTCCATGTCCAGTTCTAACTGACCTGCATATAAGTTTCTCAAGAGGCAGGTCAGGTGGTCTGGTATTCTCATCTGTTTCAGAATTTTCCACAGTTTATTGTGATCCACACAGTCAAAATGTTAATATATAGATCATTTAAATTTGGGGGTTTTCATCTTTTATCTGTCATGTATGCTTTTCATCTTTTGGAAATGATATGATCTGATATTGGCATATGTATCTTCTTCCGTATGTCTCTATATCTCTATCATTTTCTGCTAAATTTGTCTTTCATCTTATCTTCTAGCTCGCTACTTTGTTCTTTATCAGGCTATATCTTGCTTACTCATCTAATACATTGCATACATTATATAATTTGTTTCATCTATTTTTTCTTCCTTTTGATTATTATATTTTCATCCTGATTTAATTTTGATTATATCATATCTTATCTCCTAAGAATAAATTTATGTCATTATTATTTAAAATTATTTTACATCTGTTTCAGTAACTTGCTCTGAATGATTTGTTTTCCAGTAAGCTATTTTATACTTCAGGTAGTTATATACATCAGGTGTGACTTCATGCTCCTCTAGGGAGGAGTATCAGCTGCCCCATCTGGATTGTGTATGAAAATGGTTAAAAACAGGCATTAGTCTGTGTCTGGCTGGTAGGACTTGGGAAGAAGTTAGCACTGAGTGCTTGAGTGAATAACTCCAATGCCATAACATGCCAAGAATTGTCTTGGCTGAGGCTGTCATTATAAACCCTTAAAGAGAAGCAGCTTTGTGAGCACCACTGTCTCCAGGCTGTAATTCAGTCATACTGAAATTTGAATGGGACATAGGATAGGAGTGAATTCTCTTGTTTTTCTGGTCAGTCCTCTTCTGTTTCCTTCAACTCCCTCAGTAGGGAGCAGGGCTTTTGCCTGTCTGACACTTCTCCCATGGAGATACTCTCTTGTGGAGATACTCTTTCATGCTTATATCTGGATTGCTCTGGTGAAGGGCCCAGGAAAATTTTCTAGACTCTAGACTGAGGGAAAGGCAAGAACAGAATGTAAACCCCTGTGACTCTCCTTGCACCGATGTTGGCTCACTGATCCTCATTGTTCCTGCATCTAGTATACTCTAGCTCAAGAAACTGTCTGCCCAGGGGCTTGACATTTCTGTTGTTACTATGGGTTTTCTGTTGCTGTCATTTTTAATTCCTGGTTTAAGACCAAGTTCTCCTTGGCTTCTTACCTTCTCCAGATTAATTTCATAACAGCATACAAGTAGTTCATGCCAGATCATTATCTTGTATGATCCTTTATTATTTAAGTATAGGAGTATCTCAGAAACCTTTAGGGAACACATTCTAAATTGAACATACCTTCTTATAACAGTGTGACCTTTCTTTTTCACATATTTTAGGCTTTGATTTATTTTTAAAAAATAGCTTACACCCCTCCTCAACATTTTCCCTCTTTTTATCCAGTCATTGCACAATAAATGGTCAATATTTGCTTGTAAAACTGCCTATCCTTTTGCATTTTGAAAAATGAATTAACTTTCTCAAATAAATATCAACTCTATTTCTACTGTCACACTTGTGAAATGATAAAACAGTGGTCCTGCAATATGATGCACTGTAGTTATACTTTATTTGTCTCTATTGTCATAGCCTTGCAAAAAAGTACTTCAACAAATGAAGTAGAGAACATAGATTTGCCTATGGAAATATTGCAAATAAAGCTAGAGAAAGTGACAGAATTTTGCTTTTCCAAATATTGTAGGAACAATTGCCACAAAAAGTCATTTTTTTCTACCTATCCACTTATTTTTCTTCCTTCTTGAATTTGTTGAAATGGGATTTTGTTTGATTATGGAATGGTACATATTTCAGTGACCTAAGCATATATGGGGCATCAGGTTTGTAAAGATTCATTTAATTCTTGAAGTTTTTTTTGTTTTTTATTTTTTAGTTTTAAGAGTCCAAAGCCTATTATAACATTTTCATTTATGTGCTTATCTATATGAAGATAATGGATGTGATTCATTGGAATTTAAGGAAGCACATTAAATAATAATGGGAATTTCTTAATGATTAAGAAACATCAAAGCCTCTATTAGAAAGAGTGAGGTTGAAGTGGAAAAAACAAATATGTGCCAGCTTTCTAGGCTAGCTCCCTACTCTACTGTGTAATTTGGAGGTTAACCTGGCACATTCAGCAGTTGTTTAAAATACATTTATTGAATGTTTTACAATTATTTGTTTTCCCTGTTTGCTTGGGTAGGTGACCTTTGGTTCAGCTTCTGTGTATGTACACAATTTAATTGAAGCTTTTAGAGAGTTCTAAGGAAATGGAATTAGTTTTCAAGATGTTGTCTCAGAGAAATCTAGCTAGGAGTTGTGAAGGTTCTTAGGTTAAATAGCTGCCTATGTAATGGTGGAACTGTATCATTTATTTACTCTGTTCCATTTTCTTTCTGATTCTTTCTTGCCATGTATTTTATATTTCTCTTGTTGGTAAGTATGTATTGTGAAATAACTAGAAACTACAATCAAAAGAAAGGATTCCATATATGTAACATGATCTTAAATCAGTTTCAGATTATATATTTTTTAAGGAAAAGAGATTCATTAATATATTATGAATACTACAACCATGAATTTTGGTACAACCAAATTATACTGGTTTCAAAAATTCACACAGCAAAATTTATACTTAGGAATTATTTCCAAAGCCAATACTGTTTTAAAAAATCCTTTTTAGGAGAAAAACCATCTTTACAATATGGATTGGAATTTTTTTTAATGCAAAGTTATATACAGCAAAGTCTAACAAATTATATAATTTAAAATCTTATTATCATTGCTAATATTTTATACATTTAGTAAAAAAAATTTGTTTAGAGAAAAGAGAATAACTTTGTAGGCTCTCAACTGATTGACAAGGTGGTTTCTGAAAGTTCTAGATGTGATTGAACAAAAATAGATATCATTAAAATAACATATAGACATCAAAGGACACTACTTTTAGAGCACTTATTTGTATATTTAAGTACCATTATATTTGTAAATAAATCAAATCACCTCTTATAGAATAAAATTTTCTGCATTTGTTCTATGAATGCAAGATACTCCCTAAAAGTTTCATATATTGGGAGAAGACACTGAATAAAAGAGAATGAAAGACTTGTTAAGCCCTATTTATGTGCAAATATCAGCTGGACTGAACACTTTGAAGTGAGGAAACAATCTTCCAGGCACAAATAATATACCTGATATTACCCAACGATTGTACCTGATGCATTGAGATTGCTGGTTGTTGCATGACAGAAGTTCTCTATTTTGACTCACTATGTAAGCTCTTTCTAAATAGAGGTCAAAAACATCGGGGTGCTGAGTAAAAAAGATTTTAAAAGGAAAAAAAATAAGAAAAATGCAATCTAATCTGTTTAAAATTATCAACATGTAGAACTCGGATATGAGTTCTAAAGGAAATTGGTAATTACAGGCTTGTTCACAGAATTACATTGTTTAGTCATGTAAAAGATGAGTAAGTTACCATCTTCACTCCTAAATGCCTGCTGTTAATATGTGGCAATATTGTCTTTTTTGGTATTAAGAAGTTATAGACGACATTTGTCTCTTTTTCTTCTTCCATTCTCCCTCCCCATCACTTTCTTCCTCTTTCTCCTTCCTCTTCTTCATTCTCTTCTTCTCCCTAATCTTTTTTCCCTTCTTCCCTTTCCTCTTCTTCTTTTACTGCTACTAATTCCTTCTCATCCTCCCTGCTCCTCCTCCTTCTTCCTCTTCTTCTCTTTCTTTCCCTTCCTTCTTTTGTATATGAACTCCCTTCTTATATTTTGGGAATTTTCTATTCTATGGGCCTTTGTTGCATAGAATCTACATGCAATTATAGAACTTATGCAAGATATTTTGAGCTTTATGCCATTTAAATGAATTTGTGACTTACCATCAACATTCAGAGTGTGGTATTGGGGACAGGGAGAGTAGAGCATTCAACTCGGCCACGGAAGGAATAGCTGTGTGTTTCAGCTACAGATGTGCTGCATTGACAGGGGCAGTATCCAGAGTCTGATGGTAGAAAGTGTAGCAATCAATGCAGAGGAGATAGTATGGTTGTTATCCCCAGACTTTCATTTGTTATTTTGAATATTTTCAGAGATTTCACTGTTCTAAACAGATTACATTGTTTAAGCCCATCTATTCTTTCTAATAAAGTTTTCGGAGATAGGCACTATTTTTACCCTCATTACACAGATGAAATAATAAAAGAATAGAAAAAAAATAAGCAATTTGCCTCAAATCAGGCAGCTATTAAGTGGCAAACTTGAGATTCAAACTTAGGTAGCATGATGTTGGTATCTGAGTGTTTAAACCAGTGTGCTGTCCAGCATCCCTTTATTGCTGCACACTATTAAAGCTTGGTACCAGAACCTTCCAATAATTCTATGAGTAATCCAATATTTTTAATGTACTATTCTTATGTTTAAAATATCCAAATTCAGTTTCAGCTGCTTACAGCTAAGGATGCTGCCAATAACATAGGTATCATACTGATGCCATAAATAATTAGCCTTCTGATTACTAATAGGCCATTTAAACTCTCAATGCTCATATGTACAAATTTACATGTTTGAGTGGAAACAGTGTCAGACTTTATTTTGGGGGGCTCTAAAATCACTGCAGATGGTGACTGCAGCCATGAAATGAAAAGACGCTTACTCCTTGGAAGGAAAGTTATGACCAATCTAGTTAGCATATTCAAATGCAGAGACATTACTTTGCCCACAAAGGTCTGTCTAGTCAAGGCTATGGTTTTTCCAGTGGTCATGTATGGATGTGAGAGTTGAACTGTGAAGAAAGCTGAGCACAGAAGAATTAATGCTTTTAAACTGTGGAGATGGAGAAGACTCCTGAGAGTCTCTTGGACTGCAAGGAGATCCAACCAGTCCATTCTAAAGGAGATCAGTGCGGGTGTTCTTTAGAAGGAATGATGCTAAAGCTGAAACTCCAACACTTTGGCCACCTCATGCAAAGAGTTGACTCATTGGTAAAGACTCTGATGCTGAGGATTGAGGGCAGGAGGGAAAGGGGACAGCTGGATGACATCACCTACTTGATGGACGTGAGTTTAAGTGAACTCCAGGAGTTGATGGTGGACAGGGAGGCCTGGTGTGCTGCAATTCGTGGGGTCGCAAAGCATTGGACATGACTGAGCAACTGAGCTGAACGAACTGAAATATTACTTATTACCCTAGCCTTCAACCATTGTAAGAATCAGTTAAAATAATGTTTTACTTCACAAACCAATAAGATTAAATACATTTAATTTCAAATCAGCAAACATTATTCCTAACTTCTTAGATGTAATCCCCTTCTAGTAGCTATGGATCAAATGATGGTAGATATCACTCACCCACTGATGTTCACAATATATCTGTTATTGTCCATACAGGAAAACAGAAACTGTTGTACTTTTTCAAACAGAGAGGTATTTACTGCAAGTAATCGCTTATAACAGTACTGGAAGGTTTTAAGAAGTGAATAGTAGGGAGCTGTGGCTTACTTAAACTTCAGTAATTATGGGAAGCCCCTACTGTGCCTATTGTTGTAAGAATATAAGTGAGAAGGACAACAGAGGATGAGATAGCTGGATGGCATCACCGACTCGATGACATGAGTTTGAGTGAACTCTGGGAGTTGGTGATGGACAGGGAGGCCTGACATGCTGCAATTCATGGGGTCGCAAAGAGTCAGACATGACTGAGCGGCTGAACTGAATAGAACTGAAAGGACATGTTTTTAAATAGATGAGAAATATCGAAGTTGGAAGCACATCCTTTTCTAGGACGTATCTTGATGGCAAGGTTGCACTGCTGAGGTCCCTGTTGTCTGCAGAGGAACAAACCAGATCATCCTGGGACCTGAATTCAGATTTACGTAAGAGAAGGGAGAAAAGGCCACAGAAACAGTAATAAGTATAAAGAACTTGAATAATGTAGAGAGAATATGGTTCTGGGGAATATAGCAGTAGACAGAAGTCCAGACCTGCTCTAAGTGTGGGAGATTGCCAAGAGCTGGGACAAGCCAGAGCTGTTGGGGTTCAACAAGCTAAAATCAGAGTAGTGGTCACACCTTTAATCAGGTACTGTGATATATGTAAGAGGCTAAATAAGTGAAAACCCTACTCTCAATGTTTTCATTTTCCCCCATGCTGCTGTTGCTGCTAAGTCGCTTTAGTCATGTCTGACTCTGTGTGACCCCAGAGATGGCAGCCCACTAGGCTCCCCTGTCCCTGAGATTCTCCAGGCTAGAACACTGGAGTGCGTTGCCATTTCCTTCTCCAAGGTATGAAAGTGAAAAGTGAAAGTGAAGTTGCTCAGTGGTGTCTGACTCTTAGTGACACCCATGGACTGCAGCCTACCAGGCTCCTCCTTCCATGGGATATTCCAGGCAAGAGTACTGGAGTGGATTGCCATTGCCTTCTCGGCATTTACCCCCATGAAATGCACCAATTCAAGATGAGATAGATCAGCACCCTTGTAGGAATGCCTTACTCCCAGTGGAGCTCTGACAGAAGTCTCCTGACATTGTATGTTGCTGTCGTCTGAAAAGAGAAAGAGAGAAACTAACAGTGGAAAAGCACTGACTCAGAGTGGGACAAATGTCTTGATGTTTCCTCCTCACGCATTGGGCAGACTCAGCAGAGGCACCTGGTAGAGGGCTCAGCTGAAGACAACCTCTAAAGAGGCCTCTTAAGGAAGGTTCCTGGGCTAGGAACATCGTGATGGGGGAAGGGCAAGGCCAATAGGGTGACCTGAGACTCTGGTCTTGACTCTGGGGGCTGCCTTGAACTGCATGCATCCAAGCCTTGTGTAGGGAGGACCTCTTCCCTGAGAAGTCTCCCAGCTAAGGCTTTTACTCTTGCCTGTCTTCAGGCCTGAAACCATGGGCACAGAGTTGCTCTTGGAGCCAGACTTGTCAGAGGTAAGAGGGTTGCCGCGTTCCTAGCACTAAACAGAACTCAAGGTTTAAAACTACCCACAGATAGTACTGCACTCAGCTATCGGCTCTCGACTTTAAAGGAACATTTTCAGGGAGTAGAGTATGTTTTTCCCCCCTTTCATTTATTTAGAAGATGGATGGGGAAAGAAAGATGGGAAAAGTTTTGTGGCTTTTCTTTCCCTCTAAAAATTTAAACTCTGAATTAGGAAGAGGATTTAAAACTGACATGATGAGGGGAAAAGGATATTTTTCTTGTGTAAGAGGAAACTGTCAGTGGAAAACTAGAAGGGAGAGCACATGGAAATATGGGGGTGCTAGAACAGAGAGATAGCAAAGCCCAAGAGCAGGGTGGTGGCTTGGAACATCTCAGCAGAGAGAACCCAAGGCAGCATGATCATTGTTTTCTAGCCACTGTGTAGCACAGAAGATGAAGGCAGTTAATAAAGTCTGCTGATGACGGGGGACCTTATCTCCCCAGCCTCCTTCCAAGTCAAGAGCTTGCCACTACAGACAGCTCCAGGGCCCTGGCATACCCCTAGTATAGGGATGAAAACTGAGGTTATGTGCTTAGCCATCTGAGCAGAATGGATTTGGAGTAGGTAGTTAAGCTGGGTTGGAGAAAATGAAGTTCTAATGTGAGCTGAGTTCCACATATGCTGCTGTGAGACTGGCAAGGATTAGTGTAGTAATAAGCACTTGGTTTTAGTGAGCATTTACTCAGTGCCTAATATTTTAACTATTTAAATAAAATATTACATCTGATGGTCTTGAAAATCCTTTGAGATAGATACTGTTAATACCTACTTTTTACTGCTAAAGACATTGAATCTTGTGTATGTTCAGTGATATTCTCATACTTTGGAAAGTTGGTTAATGGCTGACTGAAGATTTGACTATAAGAATTTACCTAGAGATTTTGCTATTTACATTCACAATGATGAGAAGAAATTAGGTGAAAAATGGGACTAGCCTTTACCAAAAAAAAAAAAAAATTACTTTCTCTTGGATAAAATATTGGGCTTCTCTGATAGCTCAGCTGATAAAGAATCCACCTGCAATGCAGGAGACCTCAGTTCAATCCCTGAGTCAGGAAGATTCCCTGGAGAAAGGATAGGCTACCCATCTCTTAAAATATTAGAGACACATTTTCAGAACATGTTCTTTGGTGTTTTAGATCTCTCTGTAGAGGTTTGTCTTGGCCTAGAGATAAAAGTTGTGCTGAGCCTTGCAGTGGAAGTCAGATAACATGGCTGAGAAAAGATTGATTTATGTGGCGGGCCTGGCTTAGAGACCACTTCTGTCTTGCTCTCACTTATCAGTGTATATCCACTACAAACACAGTACCTAGAATGGTTGGGGGGAGAAGAAAAGGTAGTGAATAGATACTTATTACCAATCGAATAAATAAACTAATCTAGACAACCCCATTTTCTCTAAAGGTCTAAGTTTACTTGTTTAAAAATTAATGTTTCTTTTTGGCTGTGCTGGGTCTTCCTTTTTGTGTGTTGGTTTTCTCTAGTTATGGAGCATGGGGGATATGCTCGTTGGGGCGCATAGGCTTCTCACTGCAATTGCCTCTCTTGTTGAGGAGCTCAGCCTCAAGGGCACAGAGGTTCAGTAGTTGTGGTGCTCTGACTTAGTTGTGGGATTGTCTTGGATCAGGGATCAAACCCATGTTCTTTGTATGGGCAGGCGAATGTTTAACCACTGAATCATCAGGGAAGTCCAAGGCCTCAGTTTTCTTATCTGTAAAATGGAAAGTAAAAATTTATATAATCCAAGTTTTTTTAAGATGAGATAGTATAAAAAGGGTTTTATAAAATATAAAATATCTATAAAAGTATCAGACTTTGCTTGTGTAACCATTTTATAGGGTCAAATTCTATAGAAATAGAATATTGAACTTTGAATCTTGTGTAATCTAGCACTTGCCAAAATCTCTGTGAAAACATCTAGCGTCTGAAAAGGAGTCTAAGGAGCAGGTCAGATATGCCATCCTCTTTAGTGAGTAGTTTATTGAAATGCATTCCTTCAATTAATTTAGAGCACGATAATTAAAATACCTGGGTTATATTATTTTAGTTGCTTTATACAAAGGCCTTTTTATATTATCATTTAGTTTCACATCCTGGACTTTATTTTCTGAGGCTTATTATAAGACATGGCCTTTTGAAGAATGATTCTATATCTTTTATAAAATCAAATCTGAAGACACTGTTCATTATGATAACCTTACTTTGAGAAGCACAGTATGAGTGCTGCCAAGATTTTAGTGTGAAGAATGTGCTTGCTGTCAAAATGCACTTTGATGTTCCTATTTGTCTAGCAATGAAATCTATATTTACTGTATTTTCCTTATTGCCTTGTTTGACAGGAAAAATAGAAGCTAAATCCAGAGCTTAGTTGCAGTAAGTAGTTTATCCCATGTCTCTGATTTAGTTTTGTACTGTCTTGTTCATGCACAAAATTTCTAGTATATCTTAGGCACTTGCTGATAAATGACAAAAAAAATCACCATTACTAATTATAGTTTTTATTTGTGCTTATTTTGCATATAACCTTTACAATCTTTAAGTTGATAATACAAAAAAATATTCAACTCAATGTCTAGCAGACAGTATACTTTAGAGCAAAAGCTTCAGTATTCCCTTCCCTGTCTGGTTCTCACAGATTTCAGGTCTTATGTTTTGATATTGTACTTCATTTTGCACCACTTAATTAGTTTAGGAGAAGGACTGTAATGACCTATTTGTCATATGATATTGGGAAAAGATAATTTCATAAATTACAATACTCTAAATCATCAGTGAGCTTAAATACTAGGAGCAATATAAATAATGCATTATATTAGAGTCCTAGTTAATTTCCATAGGCACAGAAAAGAGTATATGCAAAGTTTGTAAATTATTATTTTGAGAAGAGAGGATTTAAAAAACTATATTGCTGCATTTGGGTGTGTTTTAAGGCTAGACAATGCTATAAATATGCTCACTATGACTGTAGTTATGCCATGAAAACAGTTGCTAGAAAGCACAAAGCCCAACTAGTTGAAGTTGTGAAGTAGCCCTAAGGTAGAATGTGAAGATACCTTTTGCTAGGTGAGGAAGGGGGTCCAAGTTAGAGGACACATTAAGATGACCATTTATATTTGGTTGATGTTCTCTTTCATTTTAATTAATCATTTAGCAAGCAAAGAGTAAAAGAGATCAACACCAAAGTGTGGGCCAGTTCTGCTGCTTGCCCTGTAAATTCTGAGTGCACACCCCAAGTTCAGTGGTCAGTCTGACTCCTATTTGTCAGTCACTAAGTTGTGCCCAACTCTTTGAGACCCCATGGACTGCAACCCTCCAGGCTTCCCTGTCCTTCACTATTTCCCAGAGTTTGCTCAAACGCATGTCCATTGAGTTGATGATGCTATATAACCATTTCATCGTCTGCTGCCCGCTTTTTTTTCCCTCTTGCCCTCAATTTTTCCCAGCATTAGGGTCTTTACATCGGGCTTTGCATCAGCTAGCCAAAGTATTGGAGCTTCAGCATCAGTCCTTCCAATAAATATTCAGGGTCGATTTCCCTTCTGATTAACTGCTTTGATCGCCTTGCTGTCCAACAGACTCTCAAGTGTCTTCTCCAGCAACATGATTCAAAAGCATCAATTCTTCAGTGCTCAGCCTTCTTTATGGTCCATATCTCACATCCATACATGACTACTGGAAAAACCATAAATTTGACTATATGGACATTTCTTTGCAAAGTGATGTCTTTTCTTCTTAATATGCTGTCTAGGTTTGTTAGCTTTTCTTCCACAGAGCCAGAGTCTTTTAATTTCATCCCTGGAGTCATTACCTGCAGTGATTTTGGAGCCCAAGAAAATAAAATAAACTTTCTCTGTTTTCTCTCACTGTTTCCACTTTCCTCCATTTTATTTGCCATGAAGTGATGGGACCAGATGCCATGATCTTAGTTTTTAAAACGCTGAGTTTTAAGCCAGCTTTTTCACTCTCTTCTTTCACTCTCATCAGGAGGCTTTTTAGTTCCTCTTCATTTTCTGCCATTTGAATGGTATCATCTGCATACCTGAGGTTGTTGATATTTCTCCCAGTAATCTTGATTCCAGCTTGTCATTCATTTAGCCTGACATTTCACATGATGTACTCTGCATAGAAGTTGTTACATAGAAGCAGGTGACAATATACAGCCTTGTTATACTTCTTTTCAAATTTTGAACCACAGTAAGAAATCTATCATGTTTAAGCAGACCATGAAAGCAGGCTTTAAAAAAATTAGTCTGAAGACAGGTCCAGATCATAATTAAAGGTCTCCTCTGTTACTAGTAAGGTCATTCTACCATTCTTGCTTTGACAGTGTTATCTAGACCTGTGTTCTGTTTCTTAATGCTATCATCTGGCTTAAGGCAGACTGGTCCAGAATCTACTACAAACAAAAGAATGAAAAATGACAAAAACAAACAAACAAACAAACAAACTATTGGATACAGATGTAAATACACTGTTACCTAGATATTTATTTTCTGGCGTTTCTTCACCTAGAAGAGAAACAAAGCTTATCTGAGCAAGGCAGTCTATTGGTGGTAGTTGTTTAGTCATTAAGAGTTTATCCCACTCTTTTGTGACCCCATGGATTGTAGCCCTTCAGGCTCCTCTGTCTATGGGATTTCCCAAGCAAGAATACTGGAGTGGGTTGCTGTTTCCTTCTCCAAGGGATCTTCCCTACCCAGGGATTGAACCCGAGTCTCCTGCATTGCAGGTTTATTCTTGTTGGTGATGGACAGGGAGGCCTGGCATGCTGCAGTTCATAGGGTTTCAAAGAGTTGGACACGACTGAGCAAGATGACCCAGAAAGATGTTATGGGGAGGGAGGTGGGGGGGGGGTTCATGTTTGGGAATGCATGTAAGGATTAAAGATTTTAAAATTAAAAAAATAAAAAACTAAAATTAAAAAAAAAATAAAAAATTTAAAAAAAAAAAAAAAACTGAACTGAACTGAACTGAACTGAGCTACTGGGGAAACATGCAGTCTATTGGTGCAGGTGAATAATTTTCTCCAAGTCAAAAAAATAAAACAAAAACACTGAAAATATTACTTGCAACTAAAGAGTATTGTAGATTACATTGAAATGGCTAATGTGTGCATGCTCAGTCATGTCCAACTCTTTGCGACCCCATGGATAGTCCTCCAGACTCCTCTGTTAATGGAATTTTCCAGGCAAGAATACTGGAGTGTGTTGCTATTTCCCTGTCCATTAAATGGCTTAGAATTGAATAATAGTGGTGAGAGTGGACAGCTTTGTCTTGTTCCTGGTCTTAGAGGAAATGCTTTCAATTTTTCACCATTAAAAATAATGCTTGCTGAGGATTTGTCATATATGACCTTTATTATGTTGAGGTAGGTTCCCTCTATGGCCACTTTCTGAAGAGCTTTTCTTTTTTTTTAATGACAAATGGGTGTTAAATTTTGTCAGAAGCTTTTTCTGCATCTGTTGAGATGATTGTATGGTTTTTATTCTTCAGTTTTTATTATAATATATCACATTGATTTGTATACATTTAAGGATCCTTGCATCCTGGGATAAATCCCACTTAATCATTGAGTGTGATCCTGTAATATGTTGTTGGATTCTATTTGCTAGTGTCTTGCTAAGAATTTTTGTGTCTATGCTCAGTGAAACCAGTCTGTAATGTTTCAATTACAAAAATGAACCACATAGGATGTGATTTTGATTCTTTTCTCTGAGAGATTTACTGTCAGACTTCAGAAAATTTCTTGACATTATTTAAAGATTATCTGGTGCTTGGAACCATAAGCAATTACAATAAAAAAAAATACCAGTAGATATTATGTGTATGATTCATGGCATGCTTTATAATAATTTATATTATTTATTAACTAGATCTAAGACTTAGAGGTCTATGGAACATTACCTGCCAGAAGAAAACAGTCAAGTGAACAATGATATGATTATTTCTTTAAGTTAGTCACTTATAGAGTCATCATTTTCCAGTACTTTTCTACTACCAAAAGCTAACATGGTTTTAAATCACAGAACTCTGTTAAATGTAATTTTTACATTGTTGAGTTCTATTATAACTTTCTAAATTAGCTAGTTTTTATAATGGTTATTGTTTAAAATTGATAGGATTCTATAAAGCACATTTGATTTCTGATGTTCTAGAAATACATACAGGTGTTACGATCAAATTTAGCAGTAGAACAATGAAAATGATATCACTTAAAAATATGTACTTAACAATTTTTTTTTTCTCGTTTCTGAACTTCCTCTTGTTTCTTTGATCTTTCTAAGGTGGTTTGAGATTTTGGAAAGATTATTTTTTTTGGTGGTTGAGATGAAAGAAACAGAAAAAAAACATAGAGGAGAATAAAAGAAGTTAAAGAATAATTAGTTCTTGGTGGGAATAAACAAGATATAACTTGGTTTGCAGCTGTATGCAGCACCGTTGTCTTTTCTGCTTGTCCATCACACAAAAAAGCAAGCAGCGATCTGTTCAATCAGTTATCTATTGTGGCATTTCAGACTAGCCCCAAACAGAAAACAGCCACCATTTTATTTGTTCACAATCCTCTGGGTCAGCTTCTAGGCAATTCCACTGCTCTGGTGTAGCATAGTTGATCTCTGTGTTGATTTGACTAAGGCTGAAGTATATAGGATGATTTGATTTTCATTTTGGCATTTGGCAGTCTAAGGAGCTTATACTGGTATGACTTGTTTCTGTTTCACATGGTTCTTTATGATTCAATATGCTAACCTGAGCTGTTTCACAGGGTGATTAAAACACTCCTAAGAGCAAGATGGAACAAGCTGCAGTGTAAAAACAGTTTTAAAGACTCTGCTTATATCCTGCTAGCTAATATCTAATTAGTTAAAGTAAGCCACATGACCAAATGCTGATGCAACAGGTAGAGAAATAGAGTTCACTACTTGAAAGTAAAGCCACAATACAAAGATGGATGCGTAGAGGAATTTGTGGGCTTTTTTTTTTTTTTTTTTTGCAGTCTACCAACATATGGTTTTACACAATAGGACACACATTCTGTAGAATTAATTATGCAATTTTTTATAACAAACAACAATATTTTATTTTTAAGGGTAATCACTGGGATCTGAATATAGCTGTATTATACAGGACATTTGTTTATACTTATAGACATTCTCATGGAACTTCCCCCTATTTTACTCTATATTGTGTAACAGAAAGCATAAGAATAAAATAATGTTATGAATAAAGTTAGATAAATATGAGGGCCTTTGCATCAGTTGAAAATGAGATGCTCAGTAGCAAATTTTGATTGCATAAGAAACAACTATAATGTGCTATCACAGGAAGAAAAGGCACAGAAGTTGAATGAAGTTAACTGCTTGTCTGACCAAATTGGAGCCTCATCACTTAAAAATAATAAATGAAAATTGATACAAAGAAGCCATATTTTGTCAGAAAATATGCCAGCAGCAATGAAATACCTAAATTAATTGTGAATGAACCAGATAGAATTTTAGTATGTAGTGGAAAAAAAAAAAAAAACTATGTAGCATAGCACATAGAAATATATAGATGTGCTGACTATTTTAGATGAAGAGGAAAAGGGAAATTGGAATTTCTACCACTTTGATGCAAATCAGAGTGCCCCAAATGATTGTGACATTCAGAATCATAATTTGCTTTGTAGCTCTGTTCATGCTGTTCTTTTACATTACAGCTACCGGATGGTTATTATTATTTACTGTTTAAGGCAGAAAATGTACATGGTGGACCAATCCTAGACAAATAACAGGTTGCTGCCCCAGGGAGTTTGCAGTTAAGAGACACGGGCAGTTAAGAGACAAGGTATAATGTTGAACAAAGCAAGAATACTGACTGTTCCCTGCAGCTTAAATACTTAATGAGGCAGGGAAACATTTTGGAAATTAGTGAAAGAAAAGAGAGAATTTCGGAAAAAAATATGTAAGGGATTTTTATTAATCCCTTCACAGTTCTATGATTTATAGTGAGTGCTACATAGAATGTTGGGGTGTCATGTTACCTAGGCTAAAACATCTGTATATCTAGGAATATCAAAATCAGCACTGGGTGAAAAGAGTGAGCAAAAAGATAAATGAAAATTTATGGATTTTATGAATACTTGCAGTAGGGAGTAAATCTGATGATAATGTTAAAATCATGGAAGAAATTACTCTACAATTTACTTTTAATAAATAACTCTTGATACCTACATAGCAGACAGTTCATATTTTATAGCAGAATTTTGGGAGTATTTATACATTCCCTTGGGGTCTATAAATTCTTTATAAAACTGGGTATTCTTAAGCTAAAATATTATTAGAAGAGACCTTAGAGTCTAAAATTTATCCTAAAAAATATCCCAATGAAATTAAAAGACTTTAAAAAGGGTAAACTTAATCAAATTTCGTTCTAGAAAGATCACTGTAGTAATAATGAGATGAAAGTTAGTGGAATTAGAAAAGGATATGACTATAATCCAGTTAATTAAGAGCATCGAGAATGGTAGAGAAACAGCAATTTGAAATGATTTCAAGATACTTAGAAGGGGAAAATCTATAGGTCTTTGTAATTAATAAAAGGAGTCAGTAATTGAGAAGTGGGATATCTAGGATAATCAAAATTTAATAACAACAATTGTGGTAGTGCCATTTCCTAATACAAGGAGCATGGGAAAAGGGCATGCTTTGAAAGTTTGAGCTGTCTGTGAGACATTCAAGTGAAAAATATTCAAGAGGTATTGAATATAGAGATTTGTGATCAACAGAAACTTCTAAACTAAATGCACAATAATTGAAAAGAGAGGCTATTCATTCCAGATTATCCCATGTTTATAGTGTGCCATAGTTACTGAGCCAGGTGTGGCGAGTCAGTGGTGAACTAGACACCTTTCCTGAAACTGTTTGCAGTCTCCTGGGCAATGAGGTACACTGTTTAGAGGTACAATTAGAAATTGTTGCAAGTGAAAAATATAGTTGAATTGTCTAGGTAAAAATGCACATCCCCATTCATCTATCTTGCAAAATCTGTTAATTTTGGGTACCATAGGATTTATTAAAAAACTGATTTCTACTGTTTCCTTTTAATGTTTGTATTTTTTAATGCTAAAGTGATACATGCTTATTATGCAATATATATATAAGCAAAATAAAATAAATTATGCACAAATATTTATAGTGTGCCTAATATGTGTAGAATTTTCTTCCCTGGTGGCTCAGATGGTAAAGAATCTGCCTGCAATGCACGAGACTATTGTTTGATCTCTGTGTTGGGAAGATCCCCTAGAGAAGGAAATGGCAACTCACTCCAGTATTCTTGCCTGGAGAATCCCATGGACAGAGGAGCCCAATGGACTACAGTCCATGGGGTCACAAAAAGTAGAACACAACTGAGCGACTAACACTTTCACTTTCACAACATATGAGGTATTATGATGTGTGCCAACAACTTCTTATCCTCTCTGTTCTAGTCAAAGGAAGGTTCCTTCCTGTCATTCTAGAGTTTTGCATGTGTGGTTTCCTCTGATTTCTTCTTTGCCACTTTTACCTTGTTTACTCCTATTTGTTCCCCCAGTTCCCACCTCATGTATTTCTTACTCTGGGACTTCTCCTTTGACCCATTGTACCTCCCAGGCAGATTGGGTTATGAGCTTCCTTGGCATCTTACACTTACCCAGCCTTGGTGTATTTCCCAATGCTTGTAATTGCCTGCCTTCTAGTGCCAGGTGATTTGGCTAAGAACAGTTTGGCCAAAAGCGTATTGGCCAACTGGACAGTATGTCTAAAATGAATATTTGAAAATCAATATATCCAGTTATAGGGTTTGATTTTTTTCTATTTATACTTAAAATACGATTTCATTAATTTTCTGGAACAAGTTTGAAAAGTTAATTTTTTAAGAACACAAATTAAGAACACAACTTTTTCAAAATGTCAAGTTTCTCTTCTTAGTGTGTATTTTGAGTATTTTATCTTTTGACCTATAATGTCAGTGAAATGCCTGCTTAACTGTGTTTAACTTCTGCTTTAGAGGACAGTTTTTTCCTTAAACTCAGAAAACATTAAGATGCAAGTACTTTCCTCATGCAGAAGGAGTATGGAGGGAAACAAAATATTTGTTAAAGTGTTTTATTCTTCTGTTAATTTCTCAATGAATACCTAAACTCAATATTTTATGAGTAGGCATGCTCATGATTCTAACATTGCAGTTTTCATTGTATAGGATGCAGTTTCCACACAGTCCTGGGAAATCACTTCCTAGGTCAAATTTCAAGTTTCAACAACCTTCAGTTTTGTAGTCTCCACTGATTACAATTCAGTGCTGTTTTAAGCTTGGCAATACACAAGAACTCTGAAATTGATATTTTAATTTTATCCAACATTTGATAAATGCTAACAGCCGCAAATTTGGAAAACTCAGCAGTGGCCACAGGACTGGAAAAGGTCAGTTTTCACTCCAATCTAAAAGAAAGGCAATGCCAAAGAATACTCAAACTATTGCACAATTGCACTCATCTCACACGCTAGTAAAGTAATGCTCAAAATTCTCCAAGCCAGGCTTCAGCAATACGTGTACCGTGAACTTCCTGATGTTTGAGCTGGTTTTAGAAAAGGCAGAGGAACCAGAGACCAAATTGCCAACATCCGCTGGATCATCGAGAAGGCAACAGAGTTCCAGAAAAACATCTATTTCTGCTTTATTGACTATGCCAAAGCCTTTGACTGTGTGGATCACAATAAATTGTGGAAAATTCTGAAAGAGATGGGAATACCAGACCACCTGACCTGCCTCTTGAGAAACTTATAGGCAAGTCAGGAAGCAACAGTTAGAACTGGACATGGAATAACAGACTGGTTCCAAATAGGAAAAGGAGTACATCAAGGCTGTATATTGTCATCCTGCTTATTTAACTTATATGCAGAGTATATCATGAGAAAAGCAGGGCTGGAAGAAGCACGGGCTGGAAGAAGCACAAGCTGGAATCAAGATTGCTGGGAGAAATATCAATAACCTCAGATATGCAGATGACACCACTCTTATGGCAGAAAGTGAAGAGGAGCTAAAAAGCCTCTTGATGAAAGTGAAAGAGGAGAGTGAAAAAGTTGGGTTAAAGCTCAACATTCAGAAAACAAAGATCATGGCATCTGGTCCCATCATTTCATGGGAAATAGATGGGGAAATAATGGAAACAGTGGCTGGCTTTTTGCAGGGAGGCTCCAAAAGTCACTGCAGATGATGATTGCAGCCATGAAATTAAAAGACACTTGCTCCTTGGAAGGACAGTTATGACCAACCTAGATAGCATATTGAAAAGCAGAGACATTACTTTGCTAACAAAGGTCTGTCTAGTCAAGGCTATGGTTTTTCCAGTGGTCATGTATGGATGTGAGAGTGGAACTGTGAAGAAAGCTGAGTGCCAAAGAATTGATGCTTTTGAACTGTGGTGTTGGAGAAGACTCTTGAGAGTCCCTTGAACTGCAAGGAGATCCAACCAGTCCATTCTGAAGAAGATCAGTCCTGGGTGTTCTTTGGAAGGACTGATGCTAAAGCTGAAACTCCAATATTTTGGCCACCTCATGAGAAGAGTTGACTCATTGGAAAATACTCTGATGCTGGGAGGGATAGGGGGAAGGAGAAGAAGGGGATGACAGAGGATGAGATGGCTGGATGGCATCACCGATTGGATGGACATGAGTTTGAGAGAACTCCAAGAGTTGGTGATGGACAGGGAGGCCTGGCATGCTGTGATTCATGGGATTGCAGAGTGGGATACGACTCAGCAACTGAACTAAAGTGAACTGAACAGCTACTATCTACTTACAATGATTCTTCAACCAAGTCATGACCTCTAATCTTTTAATGCCTTTGTGTTTTCATTATCCACCAGTTCCATTTGTGTTCATTTTGCCTCATGACCTGCATAGAATCCATGTTTCACTATTACAGTCATTCAGCCATTACTTTTAAAATACCCAGTATTCTACTTCTCTTTATGCTTCCATCATCTTTGCAAAAGATAAGTCATTTTTAACACTGTTTTCGGCACATGTAAGCATCATTTGTATTAATTCATGAATCATCATTGTTGTTCAGTCACTAAGTCATATCCAACTCTTTGAGAACCTGTGAACTGCAGCATGCCATGCTTCCCTGTCCTTCACTTATCTCCCAGAGTTTGCTCAAACTCATGTTCATTGAATCAATGATTCCATCCAACCATCTCATTGTCTGTCATCCCCTTTTCCTCTTATCCTCTGTCTTTTGCAACCTCAGAGTCTTTTCAAGTGAGTCATCTGTTCACATCAGGTGGCCAATGTATGAGAGCTTCAACATCAGATTTCCTTTGGGATTGACTGGTTTGATCTGTTTGCTGTCTAAGGGACTCTCAAGAGTCTTCTCCAGTGCTACAAGTCACTATGCACATTCACAATTCATCATATATTTTGGTTATTCTTTTACTAATTATTTCTGATTTTTCTTCTTTTAAATTCACCTTTTTTCATTTTCAGCCAATCTTCTTTTTTACAATTTTTGCAACTGTAAAATGTTGACATAATTTATAGAATTAGTTCAAGAAAATTATTATTAATTATAGTGACTCAGATGAGAAGCTGAAAGGTTTACTGGGTCTTACAAGCCACTTGAGACATGGATTTCAGCAGATGACTTGATCAATTTTTAGTAATTGACCTTCGCTGTTGTCCAGACCTAGTGACATGAATACTAAGATGATAAGCTTAGTAAATGATACATATTATTGGTCTTCATTTAATGCATAAACCAACATCAGGTAATATTTTGCATTTGACTAATTTTAAGGAGAGCTATGAGTTGATGTTCCATCTTTTAAGTCAGATGGCTTGAATATGAAACCTCAAGTACAGAGGACTGAAAGAACATGAGAGCCAGCATTCAAAATCCTCATTATCCCCAAATCAAGGTCACAGTCCCAGCCAGAGGATGGGTTATTGCCAAGAAGGGGAGTGTGACCTTTTTGCTTCATATTATGTTGAGTCTTTCTATAGGCTACATGAGGTCCCCATGAGATTTTATCCAACTGTGTCTTATCTCTACACCACTCTTGACCTAAATTATTTTGTTGGAAAGTTATAATAGACATTGAAAGTGAAGTTGCTTAGTCATGTCCGACTCTTTGTGACCCCATGGACTGTAGCCTACCAGGCTCCTCAGTCCACAGAATTTTCCAGGCAAGAGTACTGGAGTGGGTTGCCATTTCCTTTTTCAGGGGATCTTCCAAACCCAGGGATCAAACCTGGGTTTCCCACACTGCAGGCAGACACTTTACCGTCTGAGCCACCAGGGAAGCCAGAATTCACTAATTATGTCTATATTGCCTGAGTCATGGACCAAAACCAGAGTGATGCCACTTTCTGCCTTCCTGAAGTGAAGTACACTGAGTTTCTTCACCAGCTCCAGGGGCCTGATTTGGAGGCTTAGAGATACACAGAAGCCTGATGCCTGGGCACTTCTAATAACCAGGATGCATTTCTTTTAATTATAAGTATATGCCAGAATATCTGAACTATCTCTTCTCATTTCAAACTAAGGACATTAGATACAGTTAGAGATTTTTTTCTTTATTTAAAACATTTGCCAGAGCATACACACTTAAGTTCTATGTTGCATATTGAGAGGAAAATAAAACCAAGATTTTAACCCAAAATTTAGAGCCTCATCCCAATGGCTGGTGCCCTGAAGGCAGAATTAGTGATTTACTCTGTATCATGGGGTTTAGAGTAGTGTCTGGTCCATCTGAAATGTAATTATCAACTCTCTTCTCTGCATCCCACTAACAGCATGTTCATGCTGTCATGTATTTATTAAATGAACAAATATTTATTGAACCTCTAAAATGGATGTGAGAGTTGGACTGTGAAGAAAGCTGAACGCCGAAGAATTGATGGTTTTGAATTGTGGTGTTGGAGAAGACTCTTGAGAGTCCCTTGGACTGCAAGGAGATACAAATGGTCCATTCTAAAGGAGATCAGTCCTGGGTGTTCTTTGGAAGGACTGATGCTAAAGCTGAAACCCCAATACTTTGGCCACCTCGTGTGAAGGGTTGACTCATTGGAAAAGACTCTGATGCTGGGGGGAATTGGGGGCAGGAGGAAAAGGGGACGAAAGAGGATGAGATGGCTGGATGGCATCACGGACTCGATGGACGTGAGTTTGAGTGAATTCCGGGAGTTGGCAATGGACGAGGAGGCCTGGTGTGCTGTGATTCATGGGGTTGCAAAGAGTCGGACATGACTGAGCAACTGAAATGAACTGAACTGAGCTGAAAACATACCCAGCATTTTTCTATGTCTAGGGGATATAGCAGTGACCAAAAATACAAAGTTTCTGCCCACATGAAGTTTATAGTTTTGTCTTATTCAGAAATAAACAACCATAGACTATGTTTTAATGCCTTATTGGGACATGCCTGTTATCCAACTGTGATTACTTAAAAGAGAGGGAAATCACACATGTCACATTTCTCTTTATGGTCTGGACATCAAACATGTGATCAAAAGTAATTCAACCTCAGGGTATAAACTCTTTGAGAATTTCAGTTTAGCTTGTGCACAGGAACTGGTAAGCTGGTAGGACTTGGTTTGTTCTTGCCATTCTTTTTATTGATGACACCAGGTATATGACAAGAATGGGTTAGAGTCAGGGAGCATTTGTCATTGAATTAAAGATTCTAATACTTATGGATAAGTGCTAGAAGGTGATAGTCAGATCATTTGCTGACATGCATGTCTCACAGTCACTGATGATGAAATGGTAGACCATTGATAAGAATTCTCAGTTCTATCATTACATCTCTACTCAGCACAGTGATAGGAAGTAATGTTACTGGGGAAAGTTCTTTTATTCCTTAATCATTTAGGTTATGCTTCTTAGGCTTTTTTAAAAAAATCATTTTCAGTAACTTCATAATTTGATCATCTTTTAGTGGTGATAGTGAGGAGGGACAATTAGGGACATTTTTCTGCAGGAGCTATTTGATCTTGTGATTTTTGCCTGCCGCCCTCCCCCCCCCACACACACCCCATCAAGCCACTGAAGATAGTCAAGTTTATCTTATCGTTATATAAGAGTACAGAGGGACCTACATTTGCCTAGAGTGTGAGGTGTATTTTTATTCTCTGGTTCCTGATAACAAGTGATGACCTAGTGCCCCTTTGCCTCTTTTGTCCCTGATGACTGAACTAAAGTAAAAAAATTATGTCAGATTTTTTTAAACTTATGCTAGAATAGCTGGGCAGAGAAGGCAATGGCAACCCACTCCAGTACTCTTGCTTGGAAACTCCCATGGATGAAGGAGCCTGGTAGGCTGCAGTCCATGGGGTCGCAAAGAGTCAGACAGGACTGAGCGACTTCACTTTCACTTTTCACTTTCATGCATTGAAGAAGGAAATGGCAACCCACTCCAGCATTCTTGCCTGGAGAATCCCAAGGACGGAGGAGCCTGGTGGGCTGCTGTCTCTGGGATTGCACAGAGTTGGACATGACTGAAGAGAATTAGCAGCAGCAGCAGCAGAGTAGTTGGGGTCCCAGACATGCTGGAAAGAAGGAGGAGATGGGATGGGAGGAGAGAGGATAGGTCAGATTAGAACGGATGTCTCAGACTAGAGTCATACGATAACATTACCCAAAATATGGGACAAAAGGCCCCTGAAAAAGGATATATTATATACATACAAATAACACATATAAATAAAACAGTGAGATGCAGGAGACACAACAGGGTGATAAGTCTGTTCACAGGGACAGAAGGGTTTACTAAGTAGGGAAACAATAAAGGTGTGGAGGTTGATAAATCTTCTTATTCCACTGCAACCACCATTTTAAACAGAAAGAGGTAGGGCCACCAGCTTATTTTAAGCCTGAGAATGACATCATCAGTATTACACTTCAGAAGTGTTAGTCTTGCTTCAGAGTAAAAACCTGTTATGTGCTAATAATTTAGCTAAAGTATTTATTAATTTCTGTGATGCAAATACTTGCACCATGACCAATTTCAAGCTATCTGTGGTTTGACAATTGACTTAAAAGTATCCCTGAATACTTAGCAGTTGGTTCTCATGAACCAGTGAGAGCCATCTCCAATATACCACTGGCCAGAGAGTGGAATTTTAGGTATTATTATTCTCCCCCGACCCCACCCAGTATCTCAGGTTTAGAGGTAGAATATTCAAATAAAAGTTTGCTATAGCTCTTCAAACATGAGAATATGGATGATGTTAAACAGGTAGGGCACTTTTAGGGAGAGTGCGAAGAATACTTGGATTTAAACAAAATAAAATGCTTTAAATTAAAAGTGACAAATTATGAAGTGTTAGTATTCAAGGATGACTTCAGGATCAAGCTTGGGTAACTGCATAGATGGTGGTCTCATTCACTAGGCTAGAAAAGAGATGGAAAAAATTGGCTTATGAGGTTTAATGACCAAATCCAGTTTGGGATATTCTGGGTTTGAGGTACTTCTAAACCTCCAAGGAGATTTGTTTCAGTACAGAGTTGATGATAGACCAGACTCCAAAAAGGAGAGTTTTGATGACATGGAAAACAGAACTGATGATTATTCTCTCATTGAATGAGAAGGAAAAAGGGAAAGTGTGGATTCTGTAGCTTTGTTCTTAGCCTGGAAGGAAGTTGAACGAGGGCTTGGTTGTTGTTCTTGACTTACTGAGTAAAGTAAACTTAACCTGATAAATAAATAATTAGGCACTTTGAAAAGACAGGTGAAAATTTACATATATCTACTAAGGATAATGAATAGGAGAGATACTTGAAAGAAAGTTTCCTAGGGAATATTAAAGACCCAAATTTTAGATTTGTAGTGGTTTTTATTCAATGATTTAAATAGCTGTATGTAATTTTAGTAACTATATTATAAAATAGTTTCTAATTCAAGCTATTGATTCATTCTAATATAATCTCACACTAAAAACAAATCACTGTATATTCCAAAAGCAAACACTTTTTTTCCCACAAATATTCTTTAAAACAATTTACTTAGTTGTAACTAATATATCCCCTTCATGGATCACAGCCTTGTCATGGCAAAGGGGCTTGGATAACACAGTGAAGCTAGGAGCCATGCTATGGAGGGCCACCCAAGATGAGCAGTTCATGTGAAGAATTCTGATACAGCATGTTTCACGGGAGGAGGGAATGGCAAACTACTCCAGTATTCTTGCCGTGAGAAACCAATGAATAATATGAAAAGGCAAAAAGATATGACACTGGAAGATGAGCCTCTCAGGTTGGAAGGTAACCAGTATGCTACTGGGGAAGAATAGAGGGCACTTACTAATATTAATAGCACCACAAAAAATGAAATGACTAGCCCAAAGCAAAAGCAACACTCAGTTGTGGATGTAACTGGTGTTGAAAGTAAAGTTTGATGCTGTAAAGAACAATTGCATTGGAACCTAGAATGTTCATAAATCAAGGTAACTTGGACATAGTCAGGCAGGAGACGGCAAGAGTGAACAATGAATCTTAGGTATCAAGTGAACCAAAATGGATGGGAATGGGTGAATTTGATTTAAATGATCATTACATTTACTATTGTGGGCAAGAATCCATTAGAAGAAATGGAGTAGCCCTCACAGTCAGCAGAAGAGTCCAAAATGGAGTACTTGAATGCAATCTCAAAGATGCTCAACATCACTCATTATTAGAGAAATGCAAATCAAAACCACAATGAGGTACCACTTCACACCAGTCAGAATGGCTGCGATCCAAAAATCTGCAAGCAATAAATGCTGGAGAGGGTGTGGAGAAAAGGGAACCCTCCTACACTGTTGGTGGGAATGCAAACTAGTACAGCCACTATGGAGAACAGTGTGGAGATTCCTTAAAAAATTGCAAATAGAACTACCTTATGACCCAGCAATCCCACTTCTGGGCATACACACCGAGGAAACCAGAATGGAAAGAGACACATGTACCCCAATGTTCATCGCAGCACTGTTTATAATAGCCAGGACATGGAAACAACCTAGATGTCCATCAGCAGATGAATGGATAAGAAAGCTGTGGTACATATACACAATGGAGTATTACTCAGCCATTAAAAAGAATTCATTTGAATCAGTTCTGATGAGATGGATGAAACTGGAGCCAATTATACAGAGTGAAGTAAGCCAGAAAGAAAAACACCAATACAGTATACTAACACATATATATGGAATTTAGGAAGATGGCAATGATGACCCTGTATGCAAGACAGGGAAAGAGACACAGATGTGTATAATGGACTTTTGGACTCAGAGGGAGAGGGAGAGGGTGGGATGATTTGGGAGAATGACATTCTAACATGTATACTATCATGTGAATTGAATCGCCAGTCTATGTCTGACGCAGGATGCAACATGCTTGGGGCTGGTGCATGGGGATGACCCAGAAAGATGTTCTGGGGAGGGAGGTGGGAGGGGGGTTCATGTTTGGGAATGCATGTAAGAATTAAAGATTTTAAAATTTAAAAAATAAAAAACTAAAAATTAAAAAAAAAATAAAATGCAAAATAACAAGTATTGGAGAGACTAAAAAAAAAAAAAAAAAGAAAGTTCATTAAATTAAAAAAAAAAGATTAAGAGAAAGAAATAGAGGAAGGGATGAAGAGCAACAGAAATAGGTATTAATGATAAAAATATGTACGTATATCTAAATAAACTTTAAATATACAAAAAAAAAAAAAAAAACAATGGAATGATCTCGGTTCTTTCCAAGGCAAACCATTCAACATCTCAGTAATCCAACGTTGTGCCCCAGTCACTAATGACAAAGAAGCTCAAATTGACCCATTCTATGAAGACCTACAAGACCTTTCAGAATTAACACCAGATAGTCAATACCAAAATCAAATTAATTATATTCTTTGCAACTGAATTTGGGAAAGTTCTGTGTAGTTAGCAAAAACAAGACCTGGAGCTGACTCAGATCACAGGCTCCTTATTGAAAAATTGAGGCTTAAATTGAAAGTTGGGGAAACTACTAGGCCATTCATTTATGACCTAAATCGTAATGATTATAAGTGGAGGTGATGGATAGATTCAAAGGATTAGATCTGATAGAGTGTCTGAACTATGGTCAGAGGTTTGTAACATTGTACAGGAGGCAGTGACCAAAAGCATCCCAAAGAAAAAGAAAAGAAAGGAGGCAAATTGGTTGTTTAAGGCTTTAGAAAAATCTGCAAATAGAAGAGACACAGAAGGCAAGGGAAAGGGAAAGATATATTTACCCAACTGAATGCAGAGTTCCAGAGAACAAGGAGAGATAATAATGCTTTATTAAATGAACAGTGTAAAGAAATAAAGAAAAACAATAGAATGGGAAACTAGTGATCTCTTGAAGAAAATTGGAGACATCAGGGGAATATTTCATGCAAGGATGGGCATGATAAAAGACAGAAACAGTATGGACCTAACAGAAGCAGAAGAGATTAAGAAAGTCAAAGTGGGGCTTAGGAAGCATTGTTGTTCAGTCACTTACCTATCCGACTCTTTGTGACCCCATGGGCAGTAGCACACCAGACTGAATCATCTAACCATCTTATCCTCTGCTGCCCCCTTTCCTTTTGGCTTCAACCTTTCCAGTGAGTCAGCTCTTCGCATCAGGTGGCCAAAGTATTGGAGCTTCAGCTTCAGCATCAGTCCTGCCAATGAATATTTGGAAATCAAGGACTGATTTCCTTAAGGATTGACTGGTTTTACCTCTTTGCAGTCAAAGGGACTCTGAAGAGTCTTCTCCAACACCACAGTTCAAAAGCATCAATTCCTCAGTGCTCAGCCTTCCTTATGGTCCAACTCTTACATCCATACTTGACTACTGGAAAAATCATAGCTTTGACTAGATGGATATTTGTTGGCAAAGTAATGTCTCTGCTTCTTAATACACTGTCTTGGTTTTTCATAACTTTTCTTCCAACGAACATGAGACTTTTAATTTCATGGATGAAGTCACCATCCCCAAGAGCCCATGAAAATACAGTCTGTCACTGTTTTCCTTGTGTCCCCATCTATTTGCCATGAAATAATGGGACCAGATGCTATGAGCTTCCTTTTTTGAATGTTAAGATTTAAGCCTGCTTTTTCACTCTCTTCTTTCACCTTTATCAAGAGTCTCTTTAGTTTCTCTTCACTTTCTGCCACAAGGGTGGTGTCATCTGCATATCTGAGGTTATCGATATTTCTCCTGGCAATCTTGATTCCAGCTTGTGCTTCATTCAGCCCAGCATTTTGTATGATGTTCTCTGCATATAAGCTAAATAAGCAGAGTGACAATATACAGCCTTGATGTACTCCTTTCCCAATTTAGAACCAGTCCTTTTTCCATGTCTCCTTCTAACTGTTGCTTCTTGACCTGCATACAGGTTTCTCAGGAGGAAGTTATGGTGGTCTGGTATTCCCATCTCTTTTAGAACTTTCAATTTTGTTGTGATCCACACAGTCAAAGGCTTTAGCATAGCCAATAAAGCAGAAGTAGATGTTTTTTTTAGAATTCTCTTGTGTTTTCTATGATCCAACAAATGTTGGCAATTTCATCTCTGGTTCCCCTGCCTTTTCAAATCCAGCTTGTGCATCTGGAAGTTCTTGGTTTATTTACTGGTGAAGCTTAGCTTGAAGGATTTTGAGCATTTCCTTGCATGCATGTGAAATGAGCACAATTGTATGGTTCTTTGAATATTCTTTGTCATTTCCCTTCTTTGGGATTGAAGTGAAAACTGACATTTTCCAGTCCTGTGGCCACTGCTGAGTTTTTGAAATTGAGTGTAGCACTTTAACAGCATCATCTTTTAGGGTTTTAAACAGCGCAGTGGAATTCTATCACCTCCACTAGCTTTGTTTGTAGTACTGCTGCCTAAGGCCCATTAGACCACATTCTCCAGGAATTCTGGCTCTAGGTGAGTAATCACACCATTGTGGTTATCTTGGTCATTGAGACCTTCTTTTGTATAATTCTTCATGTATTCTTACCACCTCTTCTTAATCTCTCTGCTTCTATTAGGTCCTTGCCATTTCTCTCCTTTATTTTGCTGATATTTGCATGAAATATTCCCTTGGTGTCTCCATTTTTCTTGGATAGTTCTCTAGTCTTTCACCTTCTATCGTTTTCCTCTATTTCTTTGCATTGTTATCTTAAAAAGGCCTTCATGATCTGAGCCACAATCAGTTCCATGTCTTGCTTTTACTGACTGTATAGAGCTTATCCATCTTTGGCTGCAAAGAACATAATCTTATTTCTGTACTGAGCATCTGATAATGTCCATATGTAGAATCATCTCTTGTATTGTTGGAGGAAGGTGTTTGCTAAGACCAGCATATTCTCTTGACATAACTGTTAACCTTTTCCCTGCTTAGTTTAAACTACGCTAAGAGGATATAAAACCAGAAGAGGTAAACCAAAAGAAAAAATATAGTATGACAATAAGTGAGCATATTTCTTCAGTTTCATTTATTGTAACTAGTGGAAATACTTAATAGTTTAACACAGGATATAATCACAGATGGCATAACCTTTAAGAATGGAAGAAACATCTATGATGCTCTGTGGAAGGTGTTTTATTCTAATCAGAATCTTAGAAAAATCTATAAATTCTCTTTCATCTCAGCATGGAAGTCATTCCTAGGCAATCAGATACAACTATGGTATTTATGTTAGTCCCTGAAGGATTAGTAGTAATATAAATAAAATGGTAGGACCATATAAGCACGCTTGGTGAAATTTGTATTTTAAGGGCTAGGTATTCTGTAACAGATTGAGCTATCTCTGAAATTAGCATGTCAGTTCTATTGTAAAGATAAGATCATTCCAAGTTAGGCAAAATACAAGACAAAAATTTGACAATTCCCTAACCGTTCATGAATGTATGTTTTATAGTTAAGAACCCAATCGGTTTTATATCACATATATTTTGTTATCTTTATATATATCATTATACTGTGTGACTCATTGAGACTCTATAGACTATAGCCTGCCAGTCTCTTATTTTCATGGGATCTCCCAGGCAAGATACTGGAGTGAGTTTCCATTTCCTTTTCCAGGGGATCTTCTCGACACAGGGATTGAACCTGCATCTCCTGCATGGCAGGTGTCTCCTGCTTGGCCTGTCGATTCTTTGCTGCTAAGCCATCTGGGAGGTCCTACCAATACACTAACATTACAATTTACTATTTAGATAATGTCTTATAATGACTCTATTAATTTCAACTTATCAAGCAAAAACACTAAAAAAATTTAAATATTTTTGAAAAGAAACAAGGAGACCAAGCTGACATCAGTAGTTAAGATTTTAGTGGTCAGAGAGCATTGATCAAGTAGGTTGCATTCCTCAGAGAATTTTTTCTAAGTCTGTTTCATAAATCTTAAAAAATTACAATATTACCATACTTTGTCATATTTTAGGTTTTATTAATGTTATATTTAAAATTGTATCTGACTTAGATTTGTAGTATGATTATCTACACAGTTGAACTTTTGGTATGTCAGCCTATATCTTTGTAATACCACTAAGCTTGCATTGACTCTAGTCTCACAAACATTTAAAAACATCAATCCAAAGGACATTGTGCTTTTAAAAATGGATGGTGGTATCCCAAACTCATTAATATTGTATTTGCTACTAATTCAGTAACGTGCTGCTTTTTTTTCTTGATTTAATAATGTGGACAATGAGCTTGAAAAAAATGTTATGGTGCTTATTTAAAGGTGAAAACTTGGTACATTTATAAATGAGAGTTTTCCTGCTTCTATTTCTCAATATGTTATTCCACAGCACACATCAGTTTACCTCAAAAAGCATTAAGGGTATGCTATAAATCAAAAAATGTGTTAAATGCTAGTGTTATAATGCTGGGTGAGATATACTAAGAGTATTTCACGAGTTCATTTTGTTATAAGAAAGTGTGAGGTACTCTATTGTAAAAATATATTCATTAAACACAGTTATTGGACACTCTATGTGCCAGACTCATATACATAGTGTAGTTGTTAAAAAATGAAATATTTAACTTCAAGAAAGTTAGATGGGTTTTCTAGAAGATGATATCTAAGCTAGGTGGTACTGCATGGTGGTTCCCAGGTAGCTCAGTGGTAAGGATTCTGCCAGACACTGCAGGAGATGTAGAGTTCAATCTCTGGGTCAGGAAGATATTCTAGAGGAGAAAATGGCATCTTAATTCAGTATCCTTGCCTAGGAAATCCCATGGACAGAGAGACCTGATGGGCCACAGTCCATGGGGTCTCAAAAGGGTCAGATACAATTTAGCAACTAAACAACAACATTTGCTTAGATACAGGGATGTGAAAGAGTAAAAGTTGGGAATATTTTAAGTAGTTTAACATTGCTGAATTACAGAATATGAAAAACAAAATGGATCATATCTTCTTTAATTATCCCGGGGAATTTTTTTTTTTTTTTCAAAAACCTGGTGCTAGCCTACGTTCCCATTCCTGGCAACTCAATCTTTTACTCCAGGCTAATTGTGAAGAAAGCTGAGCACCGAAGAATTGATGCTTTTGAACTGTGATGTCGGGGAAGACTCTTGAGAGTCCCTTGGACTGCAAGGAGATCCAACCAGTCCATTCTAAAGGAGATCAGTCCTGGGTGTTCTTTGGAAGGAATGATACTAAAGCTGAAACTCCAGTACTTTGGCCACCTCATGCGAAGAGTTGACTCATTGGAAAATACTCTGATGCTGGGAGGGATAGGGGGCAGGAGGAGAAGGGGACGACAGAGGATGAGATGGCTGGATGGCATGACCGACTCGATGGTTGTGAGTTTGAGTGAACTCTGGGAGATGGTGATGGACAGGGAGGCCTGGTGTGCTGTGATTCATGGGGTCGTAAAGAGTAGGACATGACTGAGCAACTGAACTGAACTGAACTGAACTGAATTTAATATTTGCTGATCTCCTAAAATATTCAACACTCTCTGTGTGCCTTTTTGTTCATGCCATTTCCTGTGCCTGAGAGGCTATATATATTTGCCATAATCCCATTCTTCCTTGAAGGCATTGTTCAAAAGGCACAACTGCAAGAAATATTCAAATATTTCCTAAGAGTGAATTATCTTTTGACTTCCTGGAAACCCTTTGAATTCTGATAATTCATGATATTTTTCTTTTGGAAATGTCTCACAACATTAAGCTTTTAATTTGTGTCTGTTTCTGCTTTTCATAAGCTTAAAATTTCCTTTAGTAAAATGATGTGTATTATTGATCTTTTATTTCTTGCTAACTATATTAATTAGAAACGCATAGGATATATAATAGTAAAAAAAAAAAAAATCCTCCAAAGTAATACCTCTTCTCAATAGAAGCTTATTTCATGACCATGGAAAAGTTCTGGGCAAGTGGGCAGGTTAACTGGGCAGTTCTCTTGTACATATTCAGGAACCCAAGCTGTCAGAAATTCTGAAATCTTTACCAAAGTACTTTACAAAGCTAATATTGGCATTGATATTCCAGCCAATGGAATATTCTAGCCAAATGGCCCAACTCACTTATTTCCCTTAGCTGCAGCTTAGTCATACGGCAACAGTTAACAGAAAATGAGTCTCATATATTTCTAATCCACATAATTTGGGTGTTCACCTACTAATCTCTGTCAAGTTCAGTGGTTATAACTCCCTCCATATAATATATAGTCAGCATTTATAGAGCATTTACTGTGCCAGTTTTTCCTATGTGATTTACATGTATTAACTTATTTATGCATGAATGCATGCAAAGTCACTTCAATCATGTCTCTTTGCAACCCTATGGATGATAGATTGCCAGGCCCCTCTGTCCATGGGGATTCTGCAGGCAAGAAGAGGAGCAGATTGCCAGGCCCTCCTCCAGGGGTCTTCCTGACACAAGGGATTGAAGCCTTGTCTCAGGCATCTACCTTCATTGGCAGGCAGGTTCTTTACCACTAGTGCCACCTAGGAAGCCCTAACTTATTTACAAAACCTGATAAATGTAGGTGCTCTCATATCTCCTAGAGTTGAAGAGACTGAAACAGAGGAAATATAAAAAATTATACCTGGGTCACATAGCTAGTATGTGGTAAAGCAAGGGTTTGAATCCAAAGTTTGTATGCCATACTGCCTTTAGAAGACTGAATTCTCATTATGGGTCCCCTGAATGACTACAGTGTAGCTATTTCAAATAGCTGATATACTCCAGGACCCAAAGTTGAAATATTAACATTCACATTTCAATTTCCATATTTGCAGAATGGGAAAATGGTTTATTTGAGGAAACCTCAAGAAAACTGTTAGGGTCTCCTTGTGAAATATTTACAAAGCACTTTTAAAAGGACTTTATGGAATGGTTTATAGTATCATATTGAGTTTCATCATCAACATATTGTATGAAAATACTAGGCAAGGAGTTATTTTTCATATTTCATTATTTACTATAATTCTTAATCAATAGATGAAAGTCTACAATAAATATAGAGGCCGTTTATCCACTCTTCATTTAAAACACTGCCTGGAGGTGACTGGTGTGCCAGACATCCTGGAGACACTGTATTGATAGCCAAGCCTCTCAGTGAATCAATGTATTCGTGCCTTGAAACCCATTCAAAAGCCATTTTTCCAATTCATTGAAGAATACTGAAGGCAAAAGTATAATGGAAAGGCATTTAGTGAGTGGAGTCATCCATTCTTATAGTTTGTTTTTACTTTTTAATAAAAGGTATCCAATACATCTTAATAGGTCAGCACGTTTTAGTGTGCTTCAGACTTAGACTCCATCCCTTGTGATCCCCACTACCAAGAAAAGCATTTATTGATTTCACTTCGAGCAGACAACTGCAAACTTGGAGTTTCTTGGCTCAATCAACCAAACCCAAAGCATTTTGCAAAGCATTAACCTCAAATGATTGTATGGGGTATTTATTCAGTCTTCCTTTTACTGAGAAAAATGTGTTTATTGCTTCATAAGTATGACTTAAATATTAAAATGGGCTTAATATGGATGTTTTTATTACATAGACATACAGCAGTGACTGCCATCTTTTGAGTTCCTAACAACTGTACTGCATTCTTTTGATAATGATACTTGAGTTTTCATCTAGGGTACTAGCCATTCTTGCATCCCTGATTGAGGTAGGTTTTTATCTTATGAGTTTGCCCTGCATCTACTACAATGGGCAAGAATCCCTTAGAAGAAATGGAGTAGCCATCATAGTCAACAAAAGAGTCTGAAATGCAGTGCTTGGATGCAATCTCAAAAACAACAGAATGATCTTTGTTCATTTCCAAGGCAAACCACACAATATCATGGTAATCCAAGTCTATGCCCCAAGCAGTAATGCTGAAGAAGCTGAAATTGAATGGTTGTATGAAGACCTAAAAGACCTTCTACAACTAACACTCAAAAAAGATGTCCTTTTCATTATAGGGGAATGGAATGCAAAAGTAGGAAGCCAAGAAACACCTGGAGTAACAGGCAAATATGGCCTTGGAGTACAGAATGAAGCAGGGCAAAGGCTAATAGAGTTTTGCCAAGAGAATGCACTGGTCATAGCAAACACTCTCTTCCAACAACACAGATGAAGATTCTACACACGGACATCACCAGATGGCCAACACTGAAATCAGATTGATTATATTTTTCACAGCCAAAGATGGATATGCTCTATACAGTCAGCAAAAAAAAAAAAAAAAAGACTGGGAGCTGACTGTGGCTCAGATCATAAATTCCTTATTGCCAAATTCAGACTTAAATTGAAGAAAGTAGGGAAAACCAATAGACCATTTAGGTATGACCTAAATCAAATCCCTCACGATTATACAGTGGAAGTGAGAAATAGATTTAAGGGACTAGATATGATAGAGTGCCTGATAAACTATGGATGGAGGTTCAAGTCATTGTATAGGAGAGAGGGATCAAGACCATCTCCAAGAAAAGGAAATGCAAAAAAACAAACTGGCTGTCTCAGGAGTTCTTACAAAGAGCTGTGAAAAGAAGAGAAGTGAAAAGCAAAGTAGAAAAGGAAAGATATACCCATTTGAATGCAGAGTTCCAAAGAATAGCCAGAAGAGATAAGAAAGCCATCCTCAGTGATCAGTCCAAAGAAATAGAGGAAAGCAATAGAATGGGAATGACTAGAGATCTCTTCAAGAAAATTAGAGATACCAAAGGAATATTTCATGCAAAGATGGACTCAATAAAGGACAGAAATTGTATGGACTTAACAGAAGCAGAAGATATTGAGAAGAGGTGGCAAATATACACAGAAGAACTGTACAAAAAAGAGCTTCATGACTCAGATAATCACAATAGTGTGATTACTCACCTAGAGCCAGCCATCCTGGAATGTGAAGTCAAATGAGCCTTAAAGAAGAATCACTATGAACAAAGGAAGTGGAGGTGATAGAATTCCAGCTGAGCTATTTCAGATCCTAAAAGATGATGCTGTAAATGTGCTGTACTCAATATGCCAGCAAATATGGAAAACTCAGCAGTGGCCACAGGACTGGAAAAGGTCAGTTTTCATTCCAATTCCATAGAAAGGCAATGCCAAAGAATGCTCAAACTACCGCACAATTGCACTCATCTCACACGCTAGTAGTGTAATGTTCAAAATTCTCCAAGCCAGGATTCAACAAACGTGAACCATGAACTTCCAGATGCTCAAGCTAGTTTTAGAAAAGGCAAAGGAACCAGAGATCAAATTGCCAACATCTTCTGGATCATCAAAAAAGCAAGAGAGTTCCAGAAAAACATCTATTTCTGCTTTATTGACTATGCCAAAGCCTTTGACTGTGTGGATCACAATAAACTGTGGAAGATTCTGAGAGAGATGGGCATACCAGACCACCTGATCTGCCTCTTGAGAAATCTGTATACAGGCCAGGAAGCAACAGTTAGAACTGGAAATAGAACAACAGACTGGTTCCAAATAGGAAAAGAATATGTCAAGGCTGTATATTGTCACCCTGCTTATTTAACTTCTATGCAAAGTACATCATGAGAAATTCTGGACTTGATGAAGCACCAGCTGGAATCAAGATTTCTAGGAGAAATACCAATAACCTCAGATATGCTCAGCTGGTAAAGAATCCGCCTGTAATGTGGGAGACCTGGGTTCAATCCCTGGCTTAGAAAGATCCCCTGGAGGAGGGAAAGGCTACCCACTCTAGTATTCTGGCCTGGAAAATTCCATGGACTGTACAGCCCATGGAATCACAAAGAGTTGGACACGATTGAGCGACTTTCACATGCAGATGATACCACCGTTATGGCAAAAAGTGAAGATGAACTAAAGAGCCTCTTGATGAATGTGAAAGAGGAGAGTGAAAAAGTTGGCTTAAAACTCATCATTTAGAAAACTAAGATCATGACATCTCTCATCACTTCATGGCAAATAGATGGGGAAACAGTGAAAACAGTGGCAGACTTTATTTTTGGGGGCTCCAAAATCACTGGAGATGGTGACTTCAGACATGAAATTAAAAGATGCTTGCTCCTTTGAAGGAAAGTTATGACCAACCTAGACAGCATATTAAAAAGCAGAGACATTACTTGCCAACAAATGCCCATCTAGTCAAGGCTATGTTTTTTCCAGTAGTCATGCATGGATGTGAGAGTTGAACTAAAAAGAAAGCTGAGCACTGGAGAACTGATGCTTTTGAACTGTGGTGTTAAAGACTCTTTATTTTCCTTTGGACTGCAAGGAGATCCAACCAGTCCATCCTATAGGAGCTTAGTCCTGAGTGTTCATTGGAAGGAGTGATATTGAAGCTGAAACTGCAATACTTTGGCCACCTGATGTGAAGAACTTATTCATTGGAAAGGACCCCGATTCTGGGAAAGATTGAAGGCAGGAGGTGAATGGGACAACAGAGGATAAGATGGTTGGATGGCATCACCAACTCAATGGACATGAGTTTGGGTAAACTCTGGGAGTTGGTGATGGACAGGGAGGCCTGTCATGCTGCAGTCCACAGGGTCACAAAGGATTGGACATGTAAGCGACTGAAATGAACTGAACTGAACTGTGTCTGGACAGAGTATTGCATTGCTTGGTTCAGAGATGGACTAAGGGAATTCATGAGCTTTGGACTAGGAATACTGCTACAGATGAATCAACTGTGCTCTGCTGAATGAAGCTGGGACAATGGGAAGCTGGTTATACTACAGCTATTTCTCTTTAATTAACCTATTTACTCACTCAACAAACTATTATACACTTATCGTATGTCTAGCACAGGCATTTTGGAAACATAAATTAACAAAATATAAAAAATTCTGGTCAAATAGATGTAAGAGTCAGCCTGACAATGGAGCTAATGCAGATGAGGTAGAGCTGAGAAATTATGGAATTAAGATGTTTTGAAACTGTATCGCAGAATCAAGCCTGCTTTAGAAGTTCACACTGGCAGGAAAATTCTGTTTGACAAGCCAATACATTTCCTTCTTAAGTTAGTATAGGTTAAATTTGTCACTATTTCCCAAATATTATTTACTTTGTTGGATTATCCAATTAATATATGCTATTACAGAAAGTAGAGAAAAGTTTAAACAAAAATTACTTCTAATGCTGCAATCAACTGATGCTCTGGTGTTTTTATTTTCAGGAGGTATGTTTAAATAAATAGGTATTTATTTAATATTTTTAAATGACTGATATCTTAATTAAAGTAGTAAGTTCTTGTTTCCATCATGCACTCATACATTTTGAGCATTTCCTCTTTTTTATTATAAGAAAATGGGATTTTAACCCTTTCCCCATCATTCTATCTTAAAGACAACATAAGTTTCCTCTAGTATGGAAATTTAGATCTTTCGTAATTTTCATAATTGTAAACAACACTACAATGTTCTTTATTGTACCATCTATTTTTTGTATCCATAATTATTTAATAATGAAAATTCCTAGAAGCTTATTTTAAAAATGTGATTATTTTTATACTTAAAATCATTTGTTAGTTTATTACTACATAAGTAAATTATCTTTGAAGTTCTTTCCTCATTTTTCCATTGACATGCTTTCTTCTCCACTTTGTATTCTTTGCATAATTAAATTAACCTTTCTCTCTCATGTTCACTGCCAATATTTCTCTCAATTTTTTTTCTCTCCATTCTGATAAAAGAGATTGTAGGTCAAACAAAATAATCTTACATCTGCATGTTTCAAACTTTATTTTTCTTTGTGATTTGTTACAATGACTTTTTGTTCAAAAAAGTCCATGCCCATTTTTTTCCTTTTATTATTTTAATTGTATTTTTTAAGTTACACATTTCATTTGTTAGTAAAAAAAACTTACAAAATCTGTTATGAAATAAAATACAGGCATAATTCTATTAGAATAACTATTGTAGCTATTAGATATGCAAAACAATCTTTCTGGCAAAAACAATGCCATTTAGATAATGTTTAAATATAACTTCATATTTCTTTAGTATATGTGATATCGATTTCTAAGTTTAGTTAATCAACCTGGAACTAAATTTGAATTATGATATAAAGCACCAGGAAAGTTCTTTTGTTTTTATTTTCCGCCAAATCATTTGTTGCTTATCTTTTATTTTCCATATTGATTTTGATGATTGCTTTATTGTATAATTACTTAGATATAGCAACATTTATTTTCTTTTTCTTTTTTTTATTTTTTTTTAATTTTAAAATCTTTAATTTTTACATGCTGACATTGATTCTGGCTCTTACATCTATTTACAGATTCTTCTCTACCATATTAATGTCTTGATGCATCTTAATATCTAGTACTATATCTATATCACTTTTTGGAATACTTTATATCTATTCCTGACTACTTATGTTTACAGGTAAACTTTATAAACCTGTTTTTAAAATGTCATAAAAATTCCCCTAGTACTTTGATTGGGATTTATTTAACACTATGTGTTAATTAAGAAAGCATTTTATACTTCTCCTGAAACATGATGTGTATCTCCATTTATTTATATCTTCCATAATATCTTTATGTATATAGTTTTATATAGCTGTATGTATTTAGGTTTCTTTGTTAATATCCAGCATATTTTTCTTTCTTATCATTAAGTATAGAGGGAAAATATGGCCTCTTAGATATTTCAATTACTAGGATTTTTATACTGGTAATTAATTACTTAGAGCATGATTGGAAGGGCTAGGTGGAGGGGCCACCTGGTTTTAAGAACCCTCCCCTGCCTGCAACCCAGAGATCGGGAAACTGCTGCTACTTTGTCTACAATTTCTTCTGTTTTCTGTGAAGGTTTGTCCACTAGATATGGAGTATGGCCACTAAAATTATCTCTCTGTACTGATGTTGTTATGATACTGCTTGTAATCAGAATGAATGCCTGAAAGAGAGCTTCCGCTTGATTTCTGTCTTTCAAAACTGATAGGAATGCAGTTATTCAGTGAAATCAATTCTACCTCCAAAACTTTAGTTTCAAAGTAGTGTAGGAAATGTAGTTTTTATGTTGTGAGTGTCTGCAGAATTGGGAGTGAGTCAATACATGAGATCAACCATGATGTTCTTTCCCATCAAGCCTCTGACAAATTACTAATGATGTATGGGAAATCTGTGTTTGAATATTTCTTATGTTGAATCTTTTTTTGTTCAACTTGAATTTTGCAACACTATTTATAAAAATAATATATGTAATTTAATATTATGAAAAAGTAGTTGCCCATGAAACCTACTAAATTTAGGATAATTTATAGTTCAGATTTTACATATATAATTCAGATTAGTAAATATCAATAACCTCAGATATGCAGATGACACCACCCTTATGGCAGAAAGTGAAGAGGAGCTAAAAGGCCTCTTGATGAAAGTGAAAGAGGAGAGTGGAAAAGGTAGGCTTAAAGCTCAACATTCAGAAAACAAAGATCATGGCATCTGGTCCCATCACTTCATGGGAAATAGATGGGGAAACAGTAGAAACAGTGTCAGACTTTATTTTTTTGGGGCTCCAAAATCACTGCAGATGGTGACTGCAGCCATGAAATTAAAAGACACTTGCTCCTTGGAAGAAAAGTTATGACCAACCTAGATAGTATACTAAAAAGCAGAGACATTGCTTTGCCGACTAAGGTCCGTCTAGTCAAGGCTATGGTTTTTCCCGTGTTCACGTATGGACGTGAGGGTTGGACTGTGAAGAAGGCTGAGCGCCGAAGAATTGATACTTTTGAACTGTGGTGTTGGAGAAGACTCTTGCGAGTCCCTTGGACTGCAAGGAGATCCAACCAGTCCATTCTGAAGGAGATCAGCCCTGGGATTTCTTTGGAGGGAATGATGCTAAAGCTGAAGCTCCAGTACTTTGGCCACCTCATGCGAAGAGTTGACTCATTGGAAAAGACTGTGATGCTGGGAGGGATTGGGGGCAGGAGGAAAAGGGGACGACAGAGGATGAGATGGCTGGATGGCATCACGGACTCAATGGAGGTGAGTCTGAGTGAACTCCGGGAGTTGGTGATGGACAGGGAGGCCTGGCGTGCTGTGATTCATGGGGTCGCAAAGAGTCGGACACGACTGAGCGACTGAACTGAACTGAACTGAACTGATCTGAAAACATGGCAAGTTATAACATCAGAAATGTAAGAGTGAAGTAAAAATGTGATTCGTGATTGGTACTTATTGGATAGATTTCATTCCCTTCTTTTTCATATTTATTGTCCTGAAAACAAGTTATTAATTTTCTTAGTTGTATAGTATTGTATAAGAGGATTTTGTTGTTGCTGTTTTTTATTTGCTATGCTCTTATTTGGTTTATTTTACTGTGACTCTTGAAAGACATCAATAATGAATTTGATGATAATTTTCCTACACAGTGATTTGATATCCCAGAAACCAAATCATCTTTTATCAATATAACAAATATTTTAAATGTGACAAGGATATAGAAATTTCACTTCAGCAAATGTCTAACTTGTAGATGATTTATTCAAGTAACTGTTAAAATGTTTTAAACTTAGTATTTTGTAAATTAAAAAAATACTGTGTTAACATATCTTTTTTTGAGAAGGCTCTTTTAATTTTCAAGGTAACATATAATATAAAACTGAGGAAACATATTGTGATAGAGCATTGCTCCTATAATTTTCCCACTTGTGCATTTTTAAAATACAAATTTTAAAAATGAATGTTACAAAGAAGTATTCTATGCTGATATTTATTATTGACCATTATTTGTAGTGATTGATGTTGTGATGGGAGAGATAATTTAGAACTTGCTATTACCAGTAATTTCTCTGTTTCTCTGCTATACCCCTGCTTTCAATTCACACTGTAGTCAACAAACAAACAAAAAGCAATGATGACACCAGCTATCACTTAAAAGAATTTCCTTTTATAAAAATGCCTCTCTCTATTCTTAGTGTGTCATTTCATTTTGTAATATTTATGTGAGTAGCACAAGTAATATTTGGATACTGTTCAGCATTCTGTTCAATTTCAGTATAATTCAGTGCAACATCCTTATGAAGTGAAGTGAAGTCACTCAGTTGTGTCTGACTCTTTGTAATCCCATGGACTGTAGCCTACCAGGCTACTCTGTCCATGGAATTCTCTAGCCAAGAATACTGGGGTGAGTTGCCATTTCGTTCTCTAGGGGATCTTCCTGACCCAGGGATCGAACCCAGGTCTCCTGCATTGCAGGCAGATGCTTTACCATCTGAGCTACCAGGGAAGTTGCAACATCCTTATAGTACAGTAATATTTGATGATGTTTGATTTAATATTTCTAATTTTGCTATCAGAGGGAAAAATTTATGAGTGGAAGCTTGGTTTCTAATTTTTTAATGACGTGCCCCCAAGGTATTGTCTTGATTATGTATGACGTCTGGATATTTTTATGTATAGTTGTGTATGTGAGTATACAATTACAATCCTTTACCTAGGCATTAACTTTATTTATTACTATTCCTATTTTCTTATTCCTAATCAGAAGTCCTCTGTTTTTGTCTTTTCTGAGTCAAATACCCTAGCCACTTTACGGGACAATACTATGAAAACTGGGTTTGTAAAGTTCAAGTGTAAACTGAGCAGAAAGTTTATAAATCAAATCCCCACCCAAATACGTTACTCACAGCTGCTTTGTTTTTCCCTTATTCCCTTTTGTTCGTACCTTTTGAATTTGAAGAAAACTGTATGGATGTTGATGTGCGACTATGAATGTCAGAACTTTCTGTGGACATGGTAGCTAAAGTTCATTCAGTGGTATTAAGTTTGTAATAGAGAGAAAACTGAACTGGGAATCAGAAAATTGAATTTCTAGCTTCCTCTGATGTGTTGAACTAAAAGAAGCTATGTTTTATTTCCTGCCTCATACTGAATAAAGACAGAGTTGGAGAGTGAATACTGTTGAGATTACCACTGTGATGGAATATGACAATGACAAACAAATTGAAAACAAAGAGGTTTTCTGAAGGGGAAGAAACATTTAGAGTAAGGCTTCATGATGGGAAACATAAATGGAGCTCTAGAGGTTATCTATGTGAATAGAAAACAATTAAACAATACATTTACCTCAAACCTGTTCTATCTCCTGGATAATCAATAAAAGGCAACTATTTAGATAGTTGTATAGTTTTTAACAAGTTATTACATGATCTGAACTTCTGTATCCTATAAAGTATGTATTACAATGACTATATCATGAGGGACACATAACAAGCAATCTGTTGGATCTATGAGGGCTGTATCTTGCTAGTACAGTTCTGTATGTCTTGCAAGCTGTTTATTTTCCTGGTAAACAGTAGCCCTACTAAATTAATATTTGGGAAATAAATGAAAATTGCATATGAGTGTTAAATACATGGTTTAGTATATATCGTATTTTAGAATTTATAGATCTTATTGAATCCTGACTGTTCTCTGAAGAATGCATTAACACTTCCAGATATAATAATCCAATTTCTCAAAATTAGTGTGCAGAATCACTATTCCAACTAAAGATATTACATACTACATCTATACTTCTTTCTGATTCTAGAGTAGCAAAATAGATGGTTGTTGTAAATATCTGTAAAGAAATAGTCTTGTGGACTTTTAGGACTACAAATGGTCTTCATGAATATTTATCCAAGTCTGACTGTCAAACATCCTTGCAAACTTTTCTTAAATATATCCAGTACCAGGAGTCTCCCTAACTTGTTAGGACTCACTCTGTAAATCCACTGCAATAGTTGTTAAATATTCCTCATATTGATTTCAAAACTGCCTCCAAAATAAATTATAACCTCTAGAGTACCAAAGAGTAGGTCATATTCACTTCTTCATGACAGTCCTTCAGCAATTTAAATACAGCTAAGTATTCATATCGTAAGAATTTCTAGATTTCTCCCTGTACTGTTTGTCTGCCTTTGATTTTGTATTTCTCAGAACACTGGTTCTCAGTCTATTAGTGATTATCAAAGACTAAAAGAGTATGAAATATACTCTGATATGAGTTTAGTTTTGTCTTTGGTTCAGCCTATAATTTTGTTTATATTTTAGTAGCCACATAGCAATATGCATCTATATTTGCATTAGAGAATTTATTCTTCAGACTTTGTCAAGAGGCAATTCACACAGGTTCTACTAGGGTTATAAGTTCCACAGTAGTATTTAAGGGAAAAAAGAAAAAATTACAAAAATAATTACACTACCTTCACCCATTTTACCTACCTCCTATCCTACCCCCTGCCTCTTGTAACTGCTAATCTGCTCTGTTTCTGAAACTTTTTTTTTTTTTAAGATTCTACATATGTGTGAGATCATACAGTATTTGTCTTTTCCCTGTCTCACTTCACTTAGCATAATGCTCTCAAGGTCCATCTATGCTGTAATAAATGTCAGGATGTACCTCCTTTCTTTGGTTGAATAGTATTTCATCTTATATACACCATACTTTCTTTATCCATTTATCCATCAGTGGACACTTAGGTTATTTTCATATCTTGACTCTTGTCAATAATACTACTGTGAACATGTGGATGCAGATATCTTTTCAAGTTTGTGTTTTTGTTTTCTTGAGATAAATACCTGGAAGTGCAATTGCTGTGTCATATGATAGTTCTATTTTTTGATTGCTTGAAAAACTGCCAGGTTGTTTTCCACAGTGGCTGCACTACTTTATATTTTCCAAGAGTTTTCTTTTCTCCACATCCATGCCAGCACTTGCTATTTCTTATCTTTTCAATAATAGCATTTCTAACAGGTTTGTGTTGAAAGATCACAGAGGTTTAAATTTTCATTTCCATATGCCAAAGCTTCTGACTGGGTGGATCAAAATAAACTGTGGAAAATTCTGAAAGAGATGGGAATACCAGACCACCTGACCTGCCTCTTGAGAAACCTATATGCGAGTCAGGAAGCAACAGTTAGAACCGTGCATGGAACAACAGATTGGATCCAAATAGGAAAAGGAGTACATCAAGGCTGTATATTGTCACTCTGCTTATTTAACTTCTATGCAGAGTACATCATGAGAAATGCTGAGCTGGAGGAAGCACAAGCTGGAGTCAAGATTGCTGGGAGAAATATCAATAACCTCAGATATGCAGATGACACCACCCTTATGGCAGAAAGTGAAGAGGAACTAAAAAGCCTCTTGATGAAAGTGAAAGAGGAGAGTGAAAAAGTTGGCTTAAAGCTCAACATTCAGAAAACGAAGATCATGGCATCTGGTCCCATCATTTCATGGGAAATAGATGGGGAAACAGTGTCAGACTTTATTTTTTGGGGCTCCAAAATCACTGCAGATGGTGATTGCAGCCATGAAATTAAAAGGCGCTTACTCCTTGGAAGGAAAGTTACGACCAACCTAGATAGCATATTGAAGAGCAGAGACATTACTTTGCCAACAAAGGTCTGTCTAGTCAAGACTATGATTTTTCCAGTGGTCATGTATGTATGTGAGAGTTGGACTGTGAAGAAAGCTGAGTGCCGAAGAACTGACACTTTTGAACTGTGGTGTTGGAGAAGACTCTTGAGAGTCCCTTGGATTGCAAGGAGATCCAACCAGTCCATTCTGAAAGAGATCAGCCCTGGGTGTTCTTTGTAAAGACTGATGCTAAAGCTGGAACTCCAGTACTTTGGCCACCTCGTGGGAAGAGATGACTCATTGGAAAAGACTCTGATGCTGGGAGGAATTAGGGGCAGGAGGAGAAGGGGATGACAGAGGATGAGATAGCTGGATGGCATCACTGACTCGATGGATGTGAGTCTGAGTGAACTCTGGGAGTTGGTGATGGACAGGGAGGCCTGGCATGTTGCGATTCATGGGATCACGGAGTCAGACATGCCTCAGTGACTGAACTGAACTGAATGATTAGTGATGTTAAGCATCTTTTCATGTACCTATTGGAAATTTATATGTCTTTCTTGGTAAAATGTTCAATGAAAAAAAAAATGTTACTATTCAAGTTCATACTTTTTGTGAAAATCATGGTGGTTGCATTCATTCATTCAACAAATATTTACTGATTGCCTGTTATATCAGCACTTTTTTATTACTGGGGATATTTTAATGAATAAAACAAAGATTCCTGCCACCAAAGAACTTATATTCTAAATAAGGAAAGCATCACCTAAGACATAAAATGGTGAACTGTGATGTACTTTTCAGAACTATATTTTTTATGAATAAATTTAGTGCTTCAAGCATCAATTATTAGCTTTTATAGTGAATAAAACTATGGCCTGATATTTAACAAAGGTTGTTAAGAATCATATCTTTAGTGTGCATAGTCCAATGAGTTAATAGCTTTCTGTTGTTTGTAGTCAAATAAACTTTTTATGTAATTTCACTATTCTTTGAGAAGAGCTATAATTAAAACTCCAATTTCAAGCCCTCCAAATGTTGATCCTGGAGTGGGTGGAAATCCTTGTGAATTCTATTTAAAATGGAAAATTACTTCAATGATTCTTTTAAATTAAGTAAAAAATGAGGGCATGTATTGTTAAATAAGGACAGACATCATAACTCCAAGCCTCATTGTTTGAATTTGTACCCAGCAAAACTGTGGCATATTAATCTAGTTTAAACATACAATTCTGGTTGTTGCTCTAGTTAGGGTTTAAATTCTCGTAAATGAGGAGTGTGAATAAAATGTACCAGTGGGGTTTGTATACACTTTCCATTCTATTTTAAGACTACATTTATCTAGTCCAAAATATTAGGAGGAGGAGGGGCATTATCCAAGAGTATAGACACATGGAACTGTTTCCTACTTTGAAGAAATAGTTATAAGTAACAAGTTGTATAATAATTTGACTTCCAAATTAAGTAGATTACAAGTGTTAATGACTAACCTCAGGCACCATTACATGACTAACCTCAGTCACCACTACATGTTTAAAAATAAAAACATATCCCATTTAAATGAAACAATATGTCAAGTAAAACCCTTTAGTACTATGAAATGCTAAAAGCACAGTAAATGTTAGATGTAGATGAGTTACAATTCCAGTCATTGCCTAAGCCCAATTCGTTTTCTTTAAATGCTAATCTTGTTCATTGTTCAAAAGCAGTTCCCCAGTGATAGACAAGGCATTCTATTTTTATTTCAGTTGTACCTCGAATAGCTTATCTATTAATATGGCACAGGAAGGGGTGGTGGGGGGACAAGGGAAAGAGAAGGGATGGAGGATGGAGGGAGATCTCTGGTGACTCTTGGTTATAAGGATACCAGCTCTTGTGAATTCTTTCAACTTTAATTACTTGTGTAAAGACCCTAATTTCAAAAATAATCATATTGGGAGTTAGAGGCATAAACATATGAATTTGTAGGGCCGGGGGGGATACAATCAGTCCATAATAGATTGTTTAAATAATATTTTAACATTAATTTTAATTTTAAAACAGTTATGGGTATATAGAACATTGCAAAGATAAGTATAGAATATACCACTATGCCCCTCATTCAGTTTGCCATATATTTAACATTTTACATTAACATGATACATTCATTACAATTAATGAATCAGTTTCCATACATTGTTGTTTACTAAAGCCTATAATATACTCAGAGTTCTTTAGTTTCTACTTACTGTTCCTTCTGTCACTGTCTCGTTTAGCTTCTTCATTTCCTTTCACCTTTTCTTTGTTTGTTTGGTTGGGTTTTTTTTGGTCCCAGTCCCATTCAGGATATCACATTACTTTTAGTAGTCATTTCTCATGAGGCTCCTATTGACTTTGACACTTTATCAGACTTTCCTTGTTTTGGATGGCCTTTACGCTTTTGAGAAGTATGAAATTAGGTATTTTGTAGAATCAACTGAAAATTTTCTGATAGTTAGCTCATGATTGGTCTGGGTTATGTGTTTCTGGGGAGGAAGACCACAGAGATAAAGTGCTGTTTTCATCACATATCGTATCAAGCATACATACTATCATAGTGACATCATTGTTGGTGTTAGCCTTGATTACTTGGCTATGGTAGAGCTTCTCAGATTTCTCCTTATTCCTTTGCCTCTACCTTTTCATATTTTATTCTCTGAGAGGAAGTAGCATCTATTCAAACAATGCCAACCACTCATCTGTTTGCATCTCTATAGTTTTGGTGTTTACAGAATTAATACAATTACATAATTGAATATGTAAACTTTTCAGATAGGCTTTTTTCTACTTAGTAAGATGGTGACTGCAGCCATGAAATTGAAAGACGCTTGCTCCTTGGAAGAAAAGCTATGATAAACCTAGTGAAGTGAAAGTGAAGTCACTCAGTCGTGTCCAACTCTTTGTGACCCTATGGTCTGTAGCTTATCAGGCTTTTCCATCCATGGGATCTTCCAGGTAAGAGTACTGGAGTGGGTTGCTATTTCTTCTCTGGGAATTTTCCCAACCAAGGGATTGAACCTGGGTGTCCCCCATTACAGGCAGATGCTTTACCCTCTGAGCCACCAGGGAAGCCCATGACAAACCTAGATAGCACACTAAAAAGCAGAGACATAACTATGCCAACAAAGGTCTGCCTAGTTAAAGCTATGGTTTTTCCAGTAGTCTTGTATAGGAGTGAGAGTTGCACCATAAAGAAAACTGACCACCAAAGAACTGAAGAACAACTGTGGTGTTGGAGAAGACTTTTGAAAGTCCCTCGGCCTGCAAGGAGATCAAACAAGTCAATCCTAAAGGAAATCCATCCTGAATAATCATTGGAAGGACTGATGCTGAAGCTGAAGCTCCAATACTTTGGCCACCTGATGCAAGAAGCTGACTCATTAGAAAAGACCCTGATGCTGGGAAAAATTGAGGCAAGAGGAGAAGGGGATGGCAGAGGACAAGATAGTTGGATGGAATCACCTGCTCAAGGGGCATGAGTTTGAGCAAGCTCCAGGAAAGTGTGAAGGATAGGGAAACCTGGAGTGCTGCAGTCCATGGGGTTGCAAAGAGTGGGACATGACTGAGCAACTGAATAACAACAATATGTATTTACATGCCATCTACGTGTTTTAGCATCTTGAGAGCTCATTTCATTTTGTTGCTGAATAATACTCTATTGTACAGTTACATGTTTCATTTCTAATACTGAAATTTCTTTCTCTTCTCTCTCTTTCTCTGGTTAGCCAGGCAACAGATTTATCAATATATTTGTCAAATAATTAGCATTCAGTTTTTTCTTTGGTTTTCAATTTCATTGATTGCTGCCAATATTTTTCTTTTTTTTCAACTTACTTTAAGCTAAATTGCTCTGCATTTTCTAGTTTTATAAGATGGAATCTTAGGTTACTGATTTAGGCCTTTCTTATTTTCTAATACATGCATTTAATGCTATATTTTTCCTCCAAGCACTGTCTATGCTGTATTCCACAAATTTTGATAGGTTGTATTTTTCTTGTAATTTAGTTTAAAATATCTTCTGAATTTTCCTTGAGACTACTTCTTTGATTCAGGTTTATTTATTTATTATTTGATGTGCAAGTATTCAGGTATGTTCCAAGTATCATTTTATTATTGATTTCTTATTTTTTTCAGATTTTATTTTATTTTATTTTACAATACTGTATTGGTTTTGCCATACATCAACATGGATCTGCCATGGGTGTACATGTGTTCCCAATTTAATCCCATTATGATCTGACAACACACCTTGTATAATTTTTATTTTTTAATTTGTATTTAGCTATCTTTTTATGGTCCAGAGTGTTTGTCTGTCTTGGTGAATGTAGCTGTTTACTCAAAGTGACACATGTTGTATTAAGTGATCAAAATTGAAGTGACTAGGCTTACAGCATGTATTTTTATGTTAATCTGGCTAGTAATTGGCTGTGTTTAAAGTTTCCAAGGATAGGTACCACAGGCTACATATTATGTTGATGCAAAAATAATTGCGACATTGCATTGTTGAATTTTGCCATTATATGTTGGAATATATTCTTAAATAAATGAGTTATGCATCATTTTAATGTACATACCTTGCTTTATGTTTTTTTTTTTGCTAAAGATTTATTATCTGCTATTATTTTATATTTATTTTAGAATATACAGGTGATGTTAGACATGAAGCAAATGTGAGCGATTTTTGAAAGTTTGAGCTCAAAATGGGTTGTAAAGCAGCAAAGACAACTCACAACTTCAAGAAGGCATTTGGTTCAGGAACTGCTAATGAATGTACAGTGCAGTGGTGCGTCAAGAAGTTTTGCAAAGGAGACAGAGACTTGAAGATGAGGAGCACAGTGGCTGGCCATTAGAAATTGACAACAACCAATTTGAGAGCAATCATCAAAGATGATCCTCTTACCACTACACAAGAAGTTGCCAGATAACTCAATGTCAACCATTCTATGATCATTCAGCATTTGAAGCACACTGAAAAGGTGAAAAATTTCAAGTGGATGCCTCATGAGCTGACTGGAAATCCAAAAAATCATAGGTTCAAAGTGTTGTCTTCTCTTATTATATGCAACAACAATGAAACATTTCTTGATTGGATTGTGATATGCAGTGAAAAGTGAATTTTATACAACTGGTGATAATCAGCTTGGTGGCTGGACCAAGAAGAAGCTCTCAAGCCCTTCCCAATGCCAAGTTCAGTTCAGTTTAGTCATTAAGTCTTATCTGACTCTTTGTGACCCCATGGACTTCACTACTCCAGGCTTCCCTGTCCATCACCAAATCCTGGAGCTTGCTCAGTCTCATGTCCATCGAGTCGGTGATGCCATGCAACCATCTTGTCCTCTGTCGTTCTCTTCTCCTCCTGCCTCAATCTCTCTCAGCATCAGAGTCTTTTCTAATGAGTTAGCTTCTCACATCAGGTGGCCAAAGTACTGGAGTTTCAGCTTTAGCATCAGTTCTTCCAATGGACATTCAGGATTGATTTCCTTTAGGATTAACTAGTTTGATCTCCTTGGAGTCCAAGGGACTCTCAAGCATCTTCTCCAACACTGCAGTTAAAAAGCATTAATTCTCCATCACTCAGCTTTCTTTATGGTCCAATTCTCATATCCATACATGACTACTGGAAAAAACACAGCTTTGGTAAAGTAATGTCTCTGCTTTGTCAGTAAAATAATGTTTCCCAATGCCAAACTTACACCAAAAAAAAAATAAAGGTGATGATTACTGTTTGGTCTGCTGCTGGTTTGATCCACTATAGCTTTCTGAATACTGATGAAAGCATAATGTCTGAGAAGGATGCTCAGCAAATCAATGAGAGGCACCAAAAACTGCAACACCGGCAGCTGGCATCGGTCAACAGAAAGGGTCCAATTCTTCTGCAGGACAATGCCTGACCACACATCGCACAACCAATGCTTCAAAAGTTGAACGAATCAGGCTATGAAATTTTGCTTTATCCACCATATTCACCTTGCCTCTCACCAGATGACTACCACTTTTTCAAGCATCTTGATAACTTCTTGCAGGGAAATGCTTCCTCAACCATCAGGAGGCAGAAAATACTTTTCAAGAGTTAATCAAATCCTGAAGCATGATTTTAATGCTTCAGGATAAACAAACTTACTTCTCTTTGGCAAAAATGTGTTTATTATAAAGGTTTCTGTTTTGATTAATAAAGTTATGTTTGAGCCTACTTATAATGATTTAAAATTCATGGCCTGAAACCTAACTTAGTTTTGCCCAAACCTAATGTATCTTGTTTTGTTTTCTGCTTTTGACTTTAAACTCTCTTAAGTATTCCTCTTCAGAAAGGGGCTACATTGATCAGTGGTAATTTCCTTTTAATATAATATAACCTTGTGGGTGTGGTGGCATGGAGGTGAGGAAGGAAATGTTCTGTCACTTTCTGATTAAACTGCAGTCCTTTCTTGGGCCTGTATCTCTAGGCTAGTGCTCTCACAAGTGTTTTCCAGTATATAGCATTAGCCTCACCTTAGTTGAGAAAGGAAAGCTTTGGGGAATGAGAGGAGTTCTCTCCTGTAACTGGGATGCATCTATGTGTTCTAAGTCACTTCAGTCATGTCCAGCTCTTTTCAATCCTATATGGACTGTCGCCCACTGGGCTCCTCTGTCCATGGAATTCTCCAGGCAAGAATACTGGAGTGGATTGCCATGCCATCCTCCAGGTGATCCTCTGGACCCAGAGATCAAATCCCTGTTTCTTATGTCTCCTGCATTGTCAGGTGGATTCTTTACCATTAGTACCGCTTGGGAAACCCATAGTTAGAAAAAGACTCTGGCAAAGTCTTCCCTCTGGAAAGTAAATGTTTGTTATAGAGAATTATCTTAGCATATTTCCCAAGTACTCTTTTCCTCCTCCTGCCAGAACCACAATAAAAGCTTGCTTGATTCTTCACTATGAGATCCTAGTATAGAATCTAGTACAAATTTTACCCTTTTACAGATGATAAAACCTATGAAACTGAGGATAACTCCCTAAGACTGCAGCTTCCAGAAATTTCTTACTCTCTTCATCATGTATGTGTTCTTACCTATTTGTGGCTCTAGCAGCTTCTGTTCTAGCTAAGCTTATCTAGGCACTGTGACTGTATTTTCTCTTCTAACTTTTGGGATGGTAAGTTGTCCTGAAACCACCATTCTCTGATAAGTTAAAAATTATTAATCTTTCATTTATTCAGATTTTTCTTATTTTAAGATTGGAAGTGACAACAGAAAATCTATTTTCATGTCAGACCTAAAATCTGCACTCTCATAGTTTTCTTTTAAAGATTTAAGTAGCAAAATATTTACCTTTGTTGTTCAGTCATCACGTTTGACTTTCTGCAACCTCATGGACTGCAGCACACCAGGCTTCCCTGTCCTCCACTCTTTCCTGGGGTTTGCTCATACTCATGTCCATTGAATTGATGATGCCTTCCAGTCATCTCATCCTCTGTCGCCCTCTTCTCCTTTTGTCTTCCATTTTTTCCCAGGATTAGGGTCTTTTCCAATGAGTTAGCTGTACATCATTTGGCCAAAATATCAGAGCTTCAGCATCAGTCCTTCCAGTGAATATTCAGGGTTGATTTCATTTAGGATTGACTGGTTTGGTTTTGCTATCAAGAGACTCTCAAGAGTCTTCACCAGCACCACAGTTCAAAAGCATAATTTCTGACTCTCATAATAAACATCTGTAGCTATTTAGACAGCTCAGCACAATGCTAATAATTTTATACATGTACTTGGAACAAATAACATTTAATTGTTATTGTCAGTTAACATTGTACATAATCATTATAGGTAGCAACTTCTGAGTTCATGTTAAAAGCTAAAGTTTTGTTCTTGAACATTTGAGAGTTTGCTGTTTAGCAGCTATCATAAACATTCAATTTACTAAATTGATCCCCAGGATTCTCACGAACTTGCTATACATATCCTGTATAACATCTCTTCCTTTTGAAAGGTACTTGTGAAATATCACTCCTGTGATTGTTACATTATATGGCAAAGAGATTTTAAAGATGTAATTAGAATTCCTAATCAGTGACTTTGAGGTAATCAAAAGAGAGATTATTCCGGTTCAACCAGTTTAAACATGTGGGCCATTAAAAAGGGGACTAAAAATATTTGAAGCAGGAGAAATTTTTCTTGCTGGCCTTCAAGAAGCAAAATTCACATTTGAACTGCCAATTGAGGAGATTACATGGCATGAAATTGAAGGTGGTCTCCAAAACTGAGGGTGAACTCTTGTTAATATGCAGAAGGAAAATGGGGGTTTCAGAACTATAGTTTTTGGAAACTAAAATCTGCCAACAACTAGTAAGATCAGAAGAGAATTTTGAATAATACAGGAAAACAAAATAATAACCAACATCTTGATTTCAGCCTGGTGAGACCTTGAACAGAGGTCCTAACTAGATCATACCCAGCTTTTTCAGCCATGGATAATTAATATATGTTGTTTTGTACCTATATGTTTGTGGTAATTTGTTACATAGCAGTAGAAAGCAAATACAAAAGGTGAAAAAAGCACAATGTAAAAATTTTTAGATATTTTGCTAACATTAGCCATGATGGAAGCATGTTCATGATTTTAGAATTAATGAAGTCCCATGTTTATTCCTATAATTACAATAACTTACATAAAAATGTATTGACTTAATTTATCTAAAGATAACGTTCATAATATCTTAGTTTATCCGGGCTGTTGTAACAAAATGCCACAGACCAAGGGGCTTATAAAGAACAGAAATGTATTTTTCATAGCTCTGAGGGCTGGAAGTTCAAACTCAGGGTATCAGCATGGTCAGGTTCTAGAGAATGCCCTCTTTCAAGTTACAGAGTACCATTTCTCACTGTGTCCTCCATGGTGGAAGGGACAAGGTTGCTTTCTAGTGTCTCTTTTACAAGATTGCTAGTCTCATTCATTTATGAAGGCTCTACCCTCCTGATTTAATCATCCTGATGTCCCTACCTCCTAAGACTATTATTTTAGGATTATGTTTCAACAGTTGAGTATGATGTAGCTACTGATAAAAGTTGTCAGGATGATCAACCTGGAATATTTGCACATTTATAATTGCTTTTTAGACTTCCCTGGTGGCTCAAACGGTAAAGCGTCTGTCTACAATGCGGGAGACCTGAGTTCCATCCCTGGGTCGGGGAGATCGCTGGAGAAGGAAACGGAAGCTCACTCCAGTACTATTGCCTGGAAAATTCCACGGAAGGAGCAGCCTGGTAGGCTAAAGTCCATGGGGTCGCAAAGAGTTGGACATGACTGCGAGACTCCACTTTGTTTTTCTTTCTTTCTATGTGTATTTAAAAAAATAAGAAAATAAGAAAAATAAGAAAAAATAAGAAAAGTTGCACACTGAAAAGTCCAAAGAGAAACAATGTAACAAAATAGTAACAGTTCAGTTCAGTTGCACAGTCTGTCCGACTGTTTGTGACCCCATGAACTGCAGCACGTTAGGCCTCCCTGTCAATCACCAACTCCAGGAGTTTACCCTAACTCATGTCCATTGAGTCGGTGATGCCATCCAACCATCTCATCCTCAGTTGTTCCCTTCTCCTGCCTTCTTTCTTTCCCAGCATCAGGGTCTTTCGAAATGAGTCAGCTCTTCACATCATGTGGCCAAAATACTGGAGTTTCAGCTTCAACATCAGTCCTTCCAATGAATACTCAGGAATGATCTCCTTTATGATGGACTAGTTGGACCTCCTTGCAGTCCAAGGGACTCTCAAGCGTCTTCTCTAACATCACAGTTCAAAAACATCAATTCTTTGGTGCTCAGCTTTCTTTATAGTTCAATTCTCATATCCATACATGACCACTGGAAAAACCATAGCCTTGACTATATGGACTTTTGTTGACAAAGTAATGTCTCTGCTTTTTTTTTCATTTTCTGAATGTTGAGCTTTTTTCTTTTTTTTAAATTTTTACTTTATTTTACTTTACAATACTGTATTGGTTTTGCCATACATTAACATGAATCCACCACGGGTGTACATGCGATCCCAAACACGAACCCCCCTCCCACCTTCCTCCCCACACATCCCTCTGGATCATCCCCGTGCACCAGCCCCAAGCATGCTGTATCCTGCATTGGATATAGACTGGTGATTCAATACTTACATGATAGTATACATGTTTCAATGCCATTCTCCCAAATCATCCCACCCTCTCCCTCTCCCTCTGAGTCCAAAAGTCCGCTATACACATCTGTGTCTTTTTTGCTGTCTTGCATACAGGGTCATCATTGCCATCTTTCTAAATTCCATATATATGTGTTAGTATACTATATTGGTGTTTTTCTTTCTGGCTTGTCTCTGCTTTTTAACATGCCCTCTAGGTTGGTCATAACTTTCCTTCCAAGGAGTAAGCGTCTTTTAATTTCATGGCTGCAGTCACCATCTGCAGTGATTTTGGAGCCCCCAAAACTCAAGTCTGACACTGTTTCCACTGTTTCCCCATCTATCTGCCATGAAGTGATGGGAACAGATGCCATGATCTTCGTTTTCTGAATGTTGAGCTTTAAGCCAACTCTCTCACTCTCATCTTTCACCTTCATCAAGAGGCTTTTTAGTTCCTCTTCACTTTCTGCCATAAGGGTGGTGTCATCTGCATATCTGAGGTTATTGATATTTCTCATGACAATCTTGATATCAGCTTGTGCTTCATCCATCCCAGCATTTCTCATGATGTACTCTGCGTATAAGTTAAATAAGCAGGGTGACAATATACAGCCTTGATGTACTCCTTTTCGTATTTGGAACCAGTCTGTTGTTCCATGTCCAGTTCTAACTGTTGCTTCCTGACCTGGATAAGAATTTCTCAAGAGGCAGGTTAGGTGGTCTGCTATTCCCATCTCTTTCAGAATTTTCCACTGTTTATTGTCATCCACATAGTCAAAGGCTTTGTCAGAGTCAATAAAGCAGATGTTTTTTTCTGGAACTCTCTTGCTTTTTCGATGATCCAGCGAATGTTGGCAATTTGATCTCTGGTTCCTCTCCCTTTTCTAAAACCAGCTTGAACATCTGGAAGTTCACGGTTCACATATTGCTGAAGCCTGGCTTGGAGAATTTTGAGCATTACTACTAGCATGTGAGATGAGTGCAACAGTATAATAGTACTATTATTTCACAATAATAGGAAGAGTACTGACAGCTATCTACTTCTTGAATATTTGCAACGTCTATTATTAAGTACTTATAGTGTTACCGGTATGGTTTAAAACACTTAATAATACTTACTTGTCATAATGATCCTATGCAGTAGTTACTATTGATTTCATGCTATAGTAGAAGAAGAAACTGAAGCAGAGAAAAATCAAGAAACATAAGGACAGAGACTCTTCATTATAGGTTGCCTGAGACGGGTCATATTGACCCCATTTTTCTCCTAAATAATAGAGGGCCTAACAAGGCCTGATGTGAGAGTTTTGTACAAGGATTTCTACATGTCCTAGGCTTTCTGAAGATGTCCAACAAAATATGTGACCAACATAAGGGGCTCATTGAACAAGCCACACAAAATTCTGGTCATATATCTGTTCTCAACCTTTTTTCTGCCTTAACCTTGGAACCAGGTCCATATAGAGCTGGCCAAAAGACAAAATAATCTTTATAGCTGTTGAACACTCGATTGATCAGGCATTAAATAACATCATACAAATTATACCAATCATAGCTAGCATTATGATTAATAAAAATAACTGATAAAATTTCATATAAAATAGTAATAACTCATATATACAGTGTTTATAGTTTATAAAATAGTTTCAGAATTCATCATCCATTAAATAACTATTAAAACAAAATTATTTAATATATCTTATTACTGTCTTAACTTTAAAGAAGAGGAAGCTAAGGTTTTCATGGGCTGAGTCACACAGCCCAAACATGGTAGGTAAAACTAGGTCTTTTGACCTAAGACTCTTAGTAAAAATTCTCCCCTCCCTCCTCCAAGACTTAGTGGCTTAAAATAACATGGTTGCTTCTACAGTTCAGCAGTTTGGACTGAATTTAGCTGGGTGGTTATTCTGATGATTAGGCCAGGCTTACTCAAGAGTCTGTAGTCAACTTATTGTCAGCTCGATGTCAACAGCTCTGAAGGTTGGCTGTCTGTCAGCTGAAGTGTTGGGGAAAATTTAGCCATGGCCTTCTCATCTAACAAGTTTTCAAAGTCAGAAAAGAAAAACCTTAATGATCAATCACATTTCAGATCTTTGCTTAAGTTTCATTGCTGCTGCTTCATTGTTCAAAGAAAATGACCAGGCCAAATCTAGTGTCAGTATGTGAGGGAATCAAGATCATTAGTACACATAGGTATATACAAATTTGAGATTATTATTACAGCAATCTACCAGAATTACTTAAAAGAAAAATCCCCTCCATTCCAGTAGGTCTGTTAAGATTGTTGCTTTTTCAGGGTTAATTGATTCAAAAATAAATGAAAGAACAAAACTTTACAAAGATTATATAAAGACTGTGATATAATTCAGTAAATCTTCAAAATCTTGACTAACAAATCTCAATGATATTCTATGGCACATTGTTTCCAAGATATACTTTTCAAAGGATTGGAATTCTTTATAAAAATGTTTAGAAAATATTCATTTCCTTGGCTTATTTCAGTTCCAAGGTTTACATATCAGAATGTATGATGGTTAATTTTTTTGATCAGTGTAACTGGGCCATGGGATGCTTAGACATTTTATCAAACAGTGTTCTGAGTGTGTTCTGTGAGGGTGTTTCTGTAGGAGATTAACATTTGAATCAGTAAACTAAAGAAAGCATATTTTCCTCCCTGATGTGAGGGGGTCTCATTCAATCAGTTGAACTGGACAGAACAAAAAGCCTAAGCAAAAGGAACTGATGAGCTGGGATACTGGTCTTTTTCCTGCCTTCAGAATCAATCTGAAAAAGTGTCTCTTTAAGGCCTTAAGCCTATTGGTTTGGGGGCTAGAAATTGCACCATTGGTTTTTATGGTTCTCAGGCGTTTGGAATCAATTAGAACTATACAGTCAGTGGGAGGGTAATGGGCAGACAAAGGATGAGATGTTTAGATGGCATCACCAACTCAATGGACATGACTTCGAGTAAATTCCAGGAGTTGGTGATGGACAGGGAGGCCAAGTGTGCTGCAGTCCATCAGGTGGCAAAGAGTCAGACATGACTGAATGACTGAACTGAACTATACAGTCAGCATTCTTAAGCTTCCCTTGTGGCTCAGATGGTAAAGAATCTGTCTGCAACGTGGGAGACCTGGATTCGATCTGGGGGTTGGGAAGATCCCCTGGAGAAGAGAATGACAACCCACTTCAATATTCTTGCCTGGAGAATTTCATGGACAGAGGAGCCTGGCTGGCTGCAGTCCATGGGGTCCCTAAGAGTCAGACATGACTGACTGACTCACTCACATACCATCAGCTCTCCTGTGTCTCCAGCTTGTCAATTCCAACTGAAGATCTTGGATCTCAGCCTCCATAATCATGTGAACAAATTCCTTGTAATAAGTTGACCCATCCATCTGGGATATTTACATAAATGTGTGTGTGTGTGTGTATGATATTTATACATGAGTTATATATATAATTATATATATAATATTATATATACATATATATATGAGAAAGGTTTCAGTTCAGTTCACTTCAGTCACTCACTCATCATGTCTGACTCTTTGCGACCCCGTGAATTGCAGCACCCCAGGCCTCGCTGTCCATCACCAACTCCTGGAGTTCACTCAAACTCACGTCCATCGAGTCCGTGATGCCATCTAGCCATCTCATCCTCTGTCGTCCCCTTCTCCTATTGCCCCTAATCCCTCCCAGCATCAGAGACTTTTCCAATGAGTCAACTCTTCGCATGAGGTGGCCAAAGTACTGGAGTTTCAGCTTTAGCTTCATTCCTTCCAAAGAACATCCAGGACTGATTTCCTTTAGGATAGACTGGTTGTGTGTCCTTGCAGTCCAAGGCACTCTCAAGAGTCTTCTCCAACACCACAGTTCAAAAGCATCAATTCTTCGGCACTCAGCTTTCTTCACCATCCAACTCTCACATCCATACATGACCGCTGGAAAAACCATAGCCTTGACTAGACAGACCTTTGTTGGCAAAGTAATGTCTCTGCTTCTGCATATGCTGTCTAGGTTGCTCATAATTTTCCTTCCAAGGAGTAAGCACCTTTTAATTTCATGGCTGTAATCACCATCTGCAGTGATTTTGCAGACCCCAAAAATAAAGTCTAACACTGTTTCCACTGTTTCCCCATTTATTTGCCATGAACTGATGGGGCCAGATGCCATGATCTTCGTTTTCTGAATGTTGAGCTTTAAGCCAAATTTTTCACTCTCCTCTTCCACTTTTATCAAAAAGCTTTTGATGAAAAAGGCTGAAAAGTGAAAGTTCCTCTTTACTTTCTGCCATAAGGGTGGTGTCATCTGCATATCTGAGGTTATTGATATTTCTCCCAGCAATCTTGACACCAGCTTGTGTTTCCTCCAGCCCAGCGTTTCTCATGATGTACTCTGTATATAAGTTAAATAAGCAGGGTGACAATATACAGCCTTGGCGTACTCCTTTTCCTATTTGGAACCAGTCTGTTGTTCCATGTCCAGTTCTAACTGTTGCTTCCTGACCTGCATACAGATTTATCAAGAGGCAGGTTAGGTGGTCTGGTATTCCCATCTCTTTCAGAATTTTCCACAGTTTTTGTGATCCACACAGTCGAAGCCTTTGGCATAGTCAATAAAGCAGAAATATATGTGTTTCTGGAACTCTCTTGCTTTTTTGATGATCCAGCGGATGTTGGCAATTAGATCTCTGGTTCCTCTGTGTTTACACATACACAAACACACACGCACACACATTAGTTTTGCTTTTCTTTAAAACCCTGAATAATACAGCATATAAAACAGTAACATGTTAATATGGCAATGACTCTGAGCCACTTTGGAGTAAAGAATAAGTTCAGTTGGTTCAGTTCAGTCACTCAGTCATGTCTGAATCTTTGTGACCCCATGTATTGCAGCATGCCAGGCCTCACTGTCCATCACCAACTCCCAGAGTTAACTCAAACTCATGTCCATCTACTCTATGATGCCATCCAGCCATCACATCCTCTGTCGTCCCCTTTTCCTCCTGCCCCCAATCCCTCCCAGCATCAGGGTCTTTTCCAATGAGTCAATCCTTCGTATGAGGTGGCCAAAGTATTGGAGTTTAAGCTTTAGCATCAGTCCTTCCAATGAAAACCCAGGACTGATCTCATTTAGGATAGACTGGTTGGATCTCCTTGCTGTCCAAGGGACTCTCAAAAGTCTTCTCCAACACCACAGTTCAAAAGCATCAATTCTTCGGCACTCAGTTTTCTTCACAGTCCAACTCTCACATACATACGTGACCACTGGGAAAGCCATTGCCTTGACTAGGTGGACCTTTGTTGGCAAAGTAATGTCTCTGCTTTTGAATATGCTATCTAGATTGATCATAACTTTCCTTCCAAGGAGTAAGCGTCTTTTAATTTCATGGCTGCAGTCACCATTTGCAGTGATTTTGTAGCCCAAAAAGATAAAGTCTAACACTTTTCTACTGTTTCCTTATCTATTTGCCATGAAGTGATGGGACCAGATGCCATGATCTTTGTTTTCTGAATGTTGAGCTTAAAGCCAACTTTTTCACTCTCCTCTTTCACTTTCATCAAGAGATTTTTTTAGTTCCTCTTCACTTTCTGCCATAAGGGTGGTGTCATCTGCATATCTGGGGTTATTGATATTTCCATGACAGTCTTGATTCCAGCTTGTTCTTCATCCATCCCAGGATTTCTCATGATGTACTCTGCATATAAGTTAAATAAGCAGGGTGACAATACACAGCCTTGACATAATCCTTGTCCCATTTGGAACCAGTCTATTGTTCCATGTTGCTTCCTGACCTGCATACAGGTTTCTCAAGAGGTAAGTCAGGTGGTCTGGTATTCTCATCTCTTTCAGAATTTTCCACAGTTTATTGTGATCCACAGAGTCAAAGGTTTTGGCATAGTCAATAAAGCAAACCTGATGTTTTTCTGGAACTCTCTTGCTTTTTCCATGATCCAACAGATATTGGCAATTTGATCTCTGGTTCCTCTGCCTTTATGAACTATCTTTTAATATAAAATAAGTTTTAAAGTGAGTACAAAAACCTTGATTTAAGCCTTGGTTCTACTACTAATTATGTGACTTTCAACATTTATTTAAAGGCTCTAAAATTCTGATTCTTCACCTGTGAAATGTAAAGACTGAGAAAATATTTTAAAGCTATTTACAGGCTAACATTTTTCTTGAAACTGTGAATAAATTCTAGTTAACAGAACTATTATTATTATGCTTATATAACTACTTTAATCTAATAGATTTTTAAATTTATTATTTTATTGAAGGATAATTGCTTTACAGAATTTTGTTATTTTCTGTCAAATCTCAACAGGAATCAGCCATAGGTATACATATATCCCCTCCCTGTTGAGCCTCCTTCCCATCTCCCTCCCCATCCACCCCCTAGGGTGATATAGAGCCCCTGTTTGAATTTCTTGAGCCATACAGCAAATTTCCTTTGGGTATCTATTTTACATATGGTAATGTAAGTACATTTTAAAACCACAGAACTGCTTGTTGTATGTTATCTGTTAATGTCCTGAGATATTATGTTTTGGTGAATGTATTTTATAAAATGTATTTAGAGAAATGAAAAGTCCAGGAAAATGGTAATTTAAAACTTTCATCGGCATGGTGAAACTTTGATCTACCATTATTTTCACTCTTAACTTGGCCTTTATGCATGAGAGAGACACAAAAGCAAATGTCAGGATGTGCTTATTCTGGACACAAAAGTTCTCAGTAAGACAGACAAAACTGAGATTGGAACAAGAGAATTCTTAGCTCCATCTGTGTTTTTTTTTTTTTTTCCTCTCTTTTTCTTTTTTTTTAGAAAGGATGATTTTTGGATGTCTTGAGGGAAGATTTATATGTATATAGTTGGCTTAAAGCTCAACATTCAGGAAACTAGATCTAAGATCATGGCATCTGGTCCCATTACTTCATGGCAAATAGATGGGTAAACAGTGGACAAGTGTCAGACTTTATTTTGGGGGGCTTCCAAATCATTGCAGATGGTGATTGCAGCCATGAAATTAAAAGACGCTTACTCCTTGGAAGGAAAGTTATGACCATCCTAGATTGCATATTCAAAAGCAGAGACATTACTTTGCCAACAAAAATCCATCTAGTCAAGACTATGGTTTTTCTAGTAGTCATGTATGGATGTGAGAGTTGGACTGTGAAGAAAGCTGAGTGCCGAAGAACTGATGCTTTTGAACTGTGGTGTTGGAGAAGACTCTTAAGAGTCCATTGGACTGCAAGGAGTTCCAACCAGGCCATTCTAAAGGATATCAGTCCTGGGTGTTCTTTGGAAGGAATGATGCTGAAACTGAAACTCCTGTATTTTGGCCACCTCATGCAAAGAGTTGACTCATTGGAAAGGACTCTGATGCTGGGAGGGATTGGGGGCAGGAAGAGAAGGGGACAACAGAGGATGAGATGGCTGGATGGCATCACCGACTCGATGGACATGAGTTTGAGTGAACTCCGGGAGTTGGTGATGGACAGGGAGGCCTGGTGTACTGCAGTTCATGGGGTCGCATGGAGTTGGACACGACTGAGCAACTGAACTGAACTGAACTGACAGTAAGTAGATAATAATAAGGAAATAATAGTAATGACAATATCATAGAGTTCCCAATCACCATTCAGTTTCAGAGAAGTTTTATATTTCTTACCAGATTTCAAAAAATGACTCATGAATCATGAAACAGTACACTTGATCCAGCCACACAGTTGCAGACTGCTGGAAGCTTTTGGGCAAATAAACTACAAAGGAAGCAGAAAGAGTTTTGCTCCTTTTGCTCAAAGGTCACAGACACCTTGCCTGTGCAGAGTAAAACTCAGTCTGACAAACAGTAATTAACATTGACAAAATGGATCATACCAGAATATAAAAACTATAGTTTCTTTCTGAATAGTTTTTCTGTCATTGCTACTAAGTGGAGATGGTATTTTAAAAATATTTCCGTGAAAGTGAAAGTCATTCAGTCGTGTCTGACTGTTTGTGACCCCATGGACTATATAGTCCATGGAATTCTTCAAGCCAGAATACTGGAGTGGGTAACTTTTCCTGTCTCCAGGGGATCTCCCCAACCCAGGGATCAAACCCAGGTCTCCTGCATTGCAGGTGGATTCTTTACCAGCTGAGCCACAAGGGAAGCCCGATAATACTGGAGGGGGAAATCTATCCTTTCTCCAGTGGATCTTTCTGACCCAGGAATCAAACTGGGGTCTCCTGCATTGCAGGCGAAATCTTTAACAGCTGAGCTACTCCAACAAAAATCAATAATGAAATATTGTATGTCTTAAAGTATTTTTGAAAGGGAGTGTATCTAGTCTCTCTACCCAATAAAACATTTTATTAACGACCAACTATTTTACTGATGTATCAAAACATGATGACTCTAATATTTGTAATGCTCATTCTTTTATTAATACTCTAGTTAGCTTAGAATTAATATAGGCTTCTGACATTTTGCTCATATGTTTTATTTCTGTGGTCTCTTAGCATGTTAATGAGACAACAAGAAAACTTCTCTAGCCATTATGTTAAGGTTCATAAAAAGTTACTATTGTTTTCCTAAGTGAAATATAAAAATATATTGATTTTTAAATTATATGATCTTAAAATTAAAAAGATATGCAGACATATTGACAATTTTGTATACCATTTGCCAGAGAGTAGTAAAAATGCCTAGTACCAATGTTTACTTTTTTGATCTCTATACTTACATTGTCCTGCCCCATGACTACAGACTTAGACATAATCTAGAATAATTATTTTTTGCATTATCGTTTTTTTCCCAAAGGCTCCAGGACAAAAGTTAGTTAGAAAAATCTCTACAAAAAAGTTAGTTAGAAAAAACTCTAAATCTCTCTTGGGACAATAAATTAGTGTGCATACCATATTGAGAGGGAGGATATGAGAGCTTTATTTATTAAAAACCAAAGAAAGAGAATTCTATAGAATTATCTAGTACAAAATGTGGTATTTAGTTACCTCTTTTCCAAACATATTTCCTTAATTCACCTTGCCATTCCTTTCCTTCCACAGATTCTAAGATTCTAAGATTTCAGTTCAAATCCTTTGCAGAACTTTTCCTGAAAAGTCCACTGAGAGGTAATAATTTTCTTTTCATCTTCAGCATCAAAATTTTCTATCCTGCCTATTTTGCCTTTTTTAATATGTGAATAATGTCATAGTTTAGAACATGAGCCATTGATCTGAAGAGTCAAGGTTGAGGTACTCTCTCTACATTTATTCACTCTATATGTCTGGGCAGGTTTTGGTATCATTAAGCCTTCCTCATGTGAACATCCATGGGGTAGGAAATCTTTATTTGCTTTTTCAGTTTGTTATAAAACAAAAAGTATACTAAATGGTATATAGTCTGCTTTTATAAGATGATACTGTGTTTTATCCTCATTCTCAACATCATTTCTGTAACTATGTTTTATGTCCAAGTGGATAAGCCTAAGCTCTTACAGTATTTTTATAACCTCCAAATTTCCCAGAAGTATATCTTGCTCAAGGTAGGTGCGCAGAAAATTATTGATTAATTGCTGACTGATATTAACGAAGAAAGAGGAGAAAAAAAAGAAAAAGAAAAGGTAAGATGAATTTCTGTGGACAGTAAAATTAATATCCTGGGGTCAATATTTAGTTTTTATGTTAGATCAACAAAGTAAATACTTAAGTTGTAGACAAAGACTCTTTCAGCTCAAATAAGCTGTGATTCTGCTGCTATGAGTAAAACGTTCTGTAAAGTAGAAGAGTGCCAATGAATAAATGATCTGTAGTGTTATGAATGTTTAAAATGGGGGGATACATAGTTACACTTAGATAATCATCTGCAATTTTCTAGGCACTACAGTCAATGATGGGAATAAAACGATTACAGGACATTCCCCTAAAGCAGCTCATATCAAAAGGGCAGATGACTAAGCAACATATTATGAAACGTTGATATGCTTTATATAAATATTTATGCAGGATGCTAAAGAGGCACAGAGGAAGGACATGAAAGCCAGGGGAAGGAGACTGGGAAGCATTTTGGAAACGATTCTATTTGAGCTAAATCTTGAAGATGCAGGAAAACAAACCGAGAAGCTGCTGTCACTGTTTAGGAAAAGCATGACAAATATCTTTTAAAAAGGAAGCTAAAATTAGGCATGAGCTAGAAAAATAATATAGCAAAACCCTGTGGTAGTTGGCCCTGAGTTAATCCAAGTTTATCCAAGTTGGAAATAATGACATTAGTGATTAGTTCCTATTCTGTTCCTAAACCACATTCTTGAATAGAAATAAAGTCTTTTCATTCTGGAGGGAAGACAAGGCCAAGGAGGGAAATAGCAGGCACCTGTATCTTGAGAAGGTGTCTTCATATCCTCATTATACTTCTAATCCAATTGCTCAATGGTGGGACAACAAAATGAGTCTATTCCTAGGCAGACTCCTGGCATCACTGCTTGTATCTCAGACCCAGAGTTATCCCCATTTGCTATTTCAGCTACTTTGGACAACTGCCACCAGGTGGCACCAGACTGCAGGCAGGACTTGGAGGAAGCTGGATCGCCCAGACTCTGATGTTTCTGACCAACTAGCTGCATGGGTTTGTCCTACTCATTTCATTAATCTCACAAAAACATGACCCAGCATTTTACATGAATGAATTTTTAGACCCTATATCTCACACTTTATAGGGTTGCATTTTCAAATAAGAAAAGAAAATTAAAACTTGGAGAAGAAAGACAAATGTAAGATAATCTGAATTTGTTGACTCCCTGCTGAGTAAAGTGGTTTGTTGGTGGAGAGGTAAGATGGTTGGGTTCATGATGGAAGGATGGAATCCTGGCTGATAGCATTTTGAGCTTTTGGAATGGCTGTTCTTAAAAAGTGAGAAGCAGAAAAGGGGTAAGGAAGTCCATCTGAAGAAAACTATCCCAATGGTTTATTTCATAAGCAATAGACACAGACAGGAGAAGTGGTGGCATCAACATTAGGAAAAACAGGAGCTTGTAGTGGTTTTGTTTTTGTTTTGTTTCCCAGTTCAGGAATCTATGGTTAATTTTTAAATGTATAAAATAACTTCTATTTGATTCTCTCGCAGAGTGTTATGTGAAACATTTCTGACCTTTGATAATAGAGTTTGCAATATTGTTAAGCCCCAGGTCTTAATGCAGAATAATTCAAGATGCCTGGCTTTTGTGCGTGCGTGCTAAGTTGCTTCAGTTGTGTCCAACTCTTTGCAACTCTATGGCCTTTAGCATGCCAGGTTCCTCTGTCCATGGGATTCTCCAGGCAAGAATACTTGAGTGTGTTGTGATGTCCTCCTCCAGGAGATCTTCCTAACCCAGGGATCAAATCTGGGTCTCCGACATTGCAGCCAGACTCTTTACCATCTAATTTGTATTTGATGATAAATTTTTATTTCCTAATAAAAATTAGGAACCATCTAGTTTTTATTTCCCCATAAATCTCCATATGTTTGTTTTTCCTGCATAATACTGAGTATGAGCTCTGTGTAGAGACGTGCCCTTTTCAGTCTCTTGATCAGGCATTTCTTGTCCTGCTCGCTGGTGAATATAATCTTCTCTTGCTCTAGAATTGCCTATTCTGTGAAACTTATGTCCCAGGGACCTTCTGTGGAATTACTCCCTGAAGATTCCTGAGTTGAAGGAACTCTTAATCCTTACAGAGGGGTTCCATTAGGGGCCCAAGTACACAGCAGCATTACCATGACTGTCTTAAGACATTGTGTTTTCTCAGCTTTATTTGTGGCACTCCACTCCATATCTTTGTGCAGGAGTAGCAATACTCATATCAGATAAAATAGACTTTAAAACAAAGGCTGCGAAAAGAGACAAAGATGGACACTACATAATGACCAAAGGATCAATCCAAGAAAAAGATATAACAATCATAAATATATATGTACACAATGCAAGAGCACCACAATATGTAAGACAAATGCTAAAAGTATGAAAGGGGAAATTAACAATAACACAATAATAGTGGGAGACTTTAATACTCCACTCACACCTATGGATAGATAAACTAAACAGAAAATTAACAAGGAAACACAAACTTTAAATGATAAAATAGACCAGTTAGACATAATTGATATCTATAAGACATTTCACCCCAAAACAATGAATTTCACCTTTTTCTCAAGTGCACATGGAATCTTCTCCAGGATAGATTACATCTTGGGTCATAAATCTAGCTTTGATATATTAAAAAAAAAAAAAAGAAATCATTCCAAGCATCTTTTCTGACCACAATGCAGTAAAATTAGATGTCAATTATAGGAGAAAAATTATTAAAAATCCCAACATACGGAGGCTGAAAAACACTCTGCTGAATAACCAACAAATCACAGAAGAAATAAAAAAAGAAATCAAAATGTGCATAGAAATGAAAGAAAATGAAAACACAACAACCCAAAACCTATGCTGTTGCAGCTGCTAAGTCGCTTCAGTTGTGTTCGACTCTGTGTGACCCCACAGATGGCAGCCCACCAGGCTCTGCCATTCCTGGGATTCTCCAGGCAAGAACACTGGAGTGGGTTGCCATTTCCTTTTCCAGTGCATGAAAGTGAAAAGTGAAAGTGAAGTTGCTCAGTTGTGTCTGACTCTTCGCAACCCCATGGACTGCAGCCTACCAGGCACCTCTGTCCATGGGATTTTCCAGTCAAGAGTACTGGAGTGGGGTGCCATCACCTTCTCCACCCAAAACCTATGGGACACTGTAAAAACAGTACTAAGGGGAAGGTTCATAGCAATACAGGCTTACCTTAAAAAACAAGAAAAAAGTCAAATAAATAAACTAACTCTACACCTAAAGCAACTTGAAAAGGAAGAAATTATGAACCCCAGGGTTAGTAGATGGAAAGAAATCTTAAAAATTAGGGCAGAAATAAATGCAAAAGAAACAGGAGACCATAGCAAAAAACAACAAAACCAAAAGCTGATTCTTTGAAAAGATAAATAAACCATTAGTCAGACTCATCAAGAAACAAAGGGAGAAAAATCAAATCAACAAAATTAGAAGTGAAAATGGAGAGATCACCGCAGACAGCACAGAAATACAAAGGATCATAAGAGACTTTTATCAGCAACTATATGTAAATAAAATGGACAACTTGGAAGAAATGGAAAAATTCTAAGAAAAGTACAAATTTCCAAAATTGAACCAATTGAACCAGAAATAGAAAATCTTAACAGACCCATCACAAGCACAGAAATTGAAACTGTAATCAAAAATTTTCCAACAAACAAAAGCCCAGGACCAGACGGCTTCACAGCTGAATTCTAGTTATTATTTGTTTGTTTTTGAAGCACCTTAGGTGCATGACTATGTGCAGTGTTAAGAACCACTTTCCTATTACTTTAGAAATGATTGGATGAGCCTTCTTAACATTTTAACCTGTTTCTTGGGTTCACCCTTTTCCTCATTTTAAACACATGAAGGGATATTTTTTGTTGATGTTGAGTGCCTACTTTTGTTTTTACAATTTCTATGATTTTATCTTATAGGTTATTATTGTTTTTAACATGTTATTCTAGATATTTTTCTTTGTGGGTCTCCCTTCATGAGAAATACAGGCCTGCCAGGTATATCCAGGTCAAAATAGTATTTTCCCTTTGCTTCATTCTAAGTCAGATAATCCTGCCTAGGAACTATATTCCCATCACCCAAACATCTTCTTCAACCTTACAATGTGTATACTATAGTTCTTCCCTATGACTTACTTTCAGTGTGGTTAGTTTCAGACTGTTGAACTTGCTTTTTAGATGAGGAACTGCAAAGGAGGTATTCAACCTGTGTTTCCATCCTAGGGCTTTATGTTGGTACATGGCACAACACACTTTTTGCCTTAATTTTAATTTACTTACTTTTGCCTTATGGAAAAGTTGTGGCCATGCTTAAAGTTTTCTCTGTCTTTTATTGGAATCCTTATTTAATACATTTTCAGTCATGTGTGTCCAGGGCACAGGTAACCTTGTACTTTACCCTCTAGCAAAGTTCACTTTTGAATCAGTATTTTACAATGATCTTTCTGGTCTTCTCTAAAATTTGCTCAAGTTTTCAAAAGCCACTGGATATTCTGTAGCCATCCTTAGGTATGTTAGACACTTCATCTGCAGGCATAAGGGACTGTCCTCAATATTTCTCCAGACCCTGAATCTTGCTTGGGAAGTCATATTAATCTGCATTCTGTGATCTTGACATTCTTGGGCCAGAGTAATCCTATTTGATAGAAAACAACTAGAGAAGCATAAATCTTTCCAGATACTCTCTAAGAGCAGTTACATTCAAATTGACCTCATTTTCACCTTTGTATCTCTTTATCTTGATCTTGCAGATCATTTTCCGGTTTCTATCTGTTTAACATCTTTCTAAGGTTCAACTTTCCCTGCATGAGGAAATTTCTCTCTTTCCATATTGGCTGAAAGAAAAATGCTCAACCTAGAAGTGGTAAGCTAAGTTTTATTTCAAAGACTTACTGAGGACTATAGTCTAGGTGCCAGCCTCTGTGGTAGCTTGGGTGAAATACTCTGAAGAGGTAAGGGAGGAGCCAGGATACATATGGATTTTTTACTGAAAAAAATCATGCAGTAAACAAGCATAAAAAAAAGTGACTGACATTCAGAAAAAAGAGATGTCTCAAGTAATGATTTAGTGCTTTTCTCTTTATGGGAAGAGGCAAGACTCTGGGGTCATAAAATATTTCCTCAGATACATACTGTGACTGTTTAGGGGCCAGTAAAAACAAGGCATGGAATGCTTCCTGTTTCTCTCCATCCTTGTTCCACTCAACTGTTTGTGGACAACTGCAGTGACTAACCACTTGATCTTGTAGAATTGGAATAGCAGGAGGCATCTCTTTCTTTACACCAGAATAAATGGAATTTCTTTTGTTTTAACTCATTTGCTATCTTTTATCTGATGAGAGAATTGAATCATGTTTTTCTGATCACCCCAGTTTCACCTTGATTCTCTAAGCAAGCATTACTCTTAGAGGCCTAAGTTCCAAGCACAGGTTTTGTAAGAACCTCTTCAGCCTTTAGATTTCCAGTCATTTCGTTGAATTGTTTATCTGTTTTAATACAAGTAGATAGGATATTTTCATAGTCTCTTTCTTTAATACTGTATTTATTAGGAAAAATCTGCCATTTGTGAGTGAAGTTACATTATATTATTGGAAAACTAAATCCATGATGGCTGCTGCTAAGTCACTTCAGTCGTGTCCTACTCTGTGCAACCCCATAGACGGCAGCCCACCAGGCTCCCCCGTCCCTGGGATTCTCCAGACAAGAACACTGGAGTGGGTTGCCATTTCCTTCTCCAATGCATGAAAATGAAAAACGAAAGTGAAGTCGCTCAGTCGTGTCCGACCCTCAGCAGCCACATGGACTGCAGCCTTCCAGGCTCCTCCGTCCATGGGATTTTCCAGCCAAAAGTACTGGAGTGGGGTGCCATTTCCTTCTCCACCATGATAGCTATATTTAGCTATATATTTAATCATAAAATTAAATATATAGATGAGAACTATATTTAATCATAAAATTGAATTTTATGATCAGCTGGAGACCAAGCAGAGAGGGTAGGACTTTTGCTACCAGGAAGATCCCACATATGGAGAAGGTAAGTATCACAGGTTTAGCTCATTCTTCTAAAGCCCCATAATCAGAAAAGTCAAGTATTTGCCGGGGAAAAATGAATGAATAGGTGATAAGAAACTAGGAGAGTTTTTCTAATGAAAAATGCTATTATGTAGAAAGAAACTTTAGGACAGAAAGAGATACATTTTTTTCTAATGCTTAGGACTAAGTCTAATGGCATTTTCTCAGAATGAATGAAATGTGGAGCACAGAGTTGGGGGTAGTACTCCATAATATTAAATGTCTCAAAGTCCTTCTGAAAATGGTCTAGAAAGATTGCCTTTCTAGAGATTAATGACAGAATGGATCATAGTTTATAAATGTTGGTTAATTAGATTTTGCTTCAGTCCTATGGTTGACAATTTCCTCTGTTATAGTGATAAGGAAAATTTCTGACAGAATTCAAGTATATGTAGTGTATGGTAACATTTTCAAATATATTAACTCATACTTTATTTCAAATTACAAAAAAAATAGATTTACTGTGGGAAATGTTTACAATCTGATGGTCTAATTTAATCAGTTAGAAGTAACACAGTTCATGGTCACTATATATAAGATTATTCACAAAAACTGATTGTATTTCCATACTAAAGCAGTAACAAACAAGAGATTATTATAAAGACACCACTAATATAAACATTCATAAAAATAATTAGAATTTGCTAAGAATATCTAACTGATATGGAAAAATATTAAAAATCCCCAAAAGCCTAAAGGTTTAAATAATGAGAAGTGATTAATAAAATTAATAAAAATTAATTACAAAAATTAATTTGTGAATATGTCATTCTGAAATTCTGGTTGTATTTATTTGAGGGATTTAAGGAAATTATTTTCAGCTTTTATGGAAGAATAAAGGGCTAAAATAGAGTAAGTTAACTTAGAAAACATGTTGGTAGAATGTAGGGATATGGGAACTCAACTTCACCTTCTGGGAGAAAAGTATTTATACAAAGTAACATGTCTAGATTTTTAAAACATGTTAATGAGTGAAACATGCAAAAATTGACTTATTTTTATAGCACAGCACTAGGTATACAAATGAATACAAACATATTTGAAACAGTTAGACATAAAATAAGAAAATATGCTTGAGATGATTTATTATATGCCAGAAAAAATATAAATAAATAAGCAAAAGCAATTCTTGAACTCACAATACAGGTTACTGAACAAAAGTGAAAGTGAAGTCGCTCAGTCATGTCTGACTCTTTGCGACCCCATGGACTATAGCCTACCAGGCTTCTCCATCCATGGAATTTTCCAGGCAAGAGTACCGAAGTGGGTTGCCATTTCCTTCTCCATGGTATATGCTTAATAAAATTTCCTTGACAAAGTCACAAATACCTAAAACATAATTTAACCATACATTTCCATTTATATCTTAATTTTTTCAATTATAGAAGTGAGAGTTTCTTTTAATTGAAAATCAATAGAAGTATTAAGAATCAGAACACAAAAATATAACCAGCGTAGTCTTCCCACATTCTTGCAAAGGGAAACTATTAAATAATTTTATTTGTTTAGAACTAAGGTTTTTTTTAAATTCATTTAATTTTACTTCTTTGTCTGCACTTGGTTTTCATTGCTGTGTATAAATTTTCTTTAGTTGCAGCAAGCGGAGGTTACTCTTCAGTTGCAACAAGTGGCTTCTTGTTACAGAGCATGGACTCTAGGGCAGATGGACTTCAGTAGTTGCAGCTCATGGGCTCAATAGTTGAGGCTCCCAGGCTCTAGAGAATGGGCTCATTAGTTGTGGCCCATAAGCTTAGTTGCCCCACAGCATGTGGAATCTTCCTGGACCAGGGATCAAACTTGTATCCTCTGAACTGACAGGCAGATTCTTAGCTCATGGATCACCAGGGAAGTCCATCATTAAATTTTTGACATATTTTCACTCAGGTTTTCCTTTATATATTATTCTATGTTTTCCTCATAATATTATTGACTAAATATTCTCCAGTATTAACACATTCTCTAAAAACATTTCAATGGCTGTAATAATATCATAGTCTCCATCACTCGGTCCAGACTAAATGCTACATAGACTGAATAGAAATTACCTGTTAATTATGAATAACCAGGTTCTTACAAAACTTTGGAGTTTTGAATTTCATATGACTATAATCTGTGGCAGAGGAGAATGGGATTTTATAATGTAAAGTATATTTATTTGGTTGGCCAAGACATTCACTTGGGTTTCCCATAAGATCTTATGGAATACATAACATGCAATACAATGCATGGAGAGAAGCCTCATGTACAGACACAGTAGAAATAGAATTTTTCCCTTTTCAGGATGGTTAGCATGTGAGAATCACTGGAACCTCAGGGTTGTGAGTCCCACTCCCTACCTCTACCCCCACCAGAAATGCCCACTTCTGATTTAAAAGGAAAAAAAAAAAGTGTGTGTGTCTCTCTATATATATGAACAACTCAGGCACGGATTATCTGTATTTATTTTAACTCTGACTGTACTTTTGACTTTGTGTTTGGGTTATACCAAATACCTAAAATTGTGGGGAAATTGCTCTTTACTCTCAGGACTGTGATTATCTCGGAAGAAATTCAGCTTGTGTGGGTGGAAAATAACAGGAGGAAGTTGAAATACATTTTCTGAAAAGATGATTAGTGAATCATCTACTTAGTGGTAACAACTGAGAAGAAAAAGTTGACTCAGAGAGAGTCCTGCGAAAGAATAGATACTAGAAAGTGGGTAACGGCTTTGGAGAGAAGTCTGTGCTCTTTTAGTTAAATTTCAGAATGAGATAAAGGAAAGCAAAAAAGAGAAAAAGAAGAGGAAGAAGCTACTAATACCCAGAGGAGATGCAGTACTCCCAGAGGAGTGTAGTAGTATGTTACATGCTGTCAAGACTGTCAAATACCAAGGAGAAATCAAAGAGAAAGAGAAATAAAGAAATGTCCCCTGTATTTTAAGATTAGCTGTGGAAATACATAGAATGTAATGTTAAACTTTGTAGAAAAGAAGAAAATATATTATGCTGGGAATTGAGACCTCAGTTCCACATTTGAAACTCCCAGAGTTTTGAGACTGGGGAAGAAAAAGTCCCATATTTTTCTATATGTCTTAGTTTATAAAACCATTTAAAAAATAAGAGGATTTAATGTATTAATTTTCAAGACTTATTTTATTTATAAAATGTTAGAATTTGTCACCAAATGCAAGAGATTATATATAGTAACATAAATAATTTTGACTTGTCATAAACATAAACACATAATTATTTTAATAAAATTACTTTTTATTTCAATATATAAATTTTGAGCTATACATATTCTATAAAATTATTTTTGTACCTTTGTATTTTCTACCTGTAATAAAAGAGTATCTTAGGATTTAAACCAAATATAAAGGGAGAGAAAAGTAAGACTTTGAGTCAAAGCAGCCACATACCTTGCCCATTTGAAAGTAGCCAAGGGACAGACTAGGGACATAGTCCTGGGGACAAACATCACAATGAAAGCCCCTGAAACTTTCCTCTGGCCAGACATGTACAGAAGGCACATTCTTCCTTCATAAATTTGTATCCAACCCTAAGGAGGATTCAGTGTAAGTGGTAGATGCCTTAGATATTTGAATGACTGAGCAATTTTTCTCGTAAGACTGATCGTCATCTACATGGAGTTTTTAATCATGGACTTGGATTTAAATTATTTAAATTATTAAATAGACTCTTTAAATTATTGAACTGGATTAAGTTTTAAACCAAAAGTTTCCAAATTGAAAGTTTTCTCTAACTCAAGAGTGGAGACTTGAGGAGTAATGGTCATTGCTTATAGGCAAACTAAATTAGGCATATTTCCCTTAGTATATGCGAAGTATTGTGAGTTAAATTTTTACACCCATATATGTCATTTTATATATCAACAATATCAGATTGTATTCTGTTTCTATCATGTTCAGGTATATTGCTGCCTTCTAGAATATAGTTTATACAAACAGATTTTTTTATTTTTCTAAGCTGCGAAGTCCAAGGCAAGTGACCTCAGTGAAATCAATCAAAAATGCATTAATTGAGATTCACAAACAGGCAGTTTGAACTACATGGCAATGCACTCTAATAGCTTATATAGCTGCTTCATTTTATGTTGAGTAAATTCCTTCTTAAATTCTTTCTCCAAATTATTCTTGATGAGATGCTTTCCATTTCCTAAGAACTGCCCTATTAATAGAGAATAGGAATTCAAGGAGGATAAGATGAAGTAGAAAACAAAATACAAGCAGGTAATGTATGGCCCTTTATTTATTTTAAACGGTAACTATTGATCACCTAGCATATGTTAGACAACATTTTGTGTGGTGAGAATAAAAGGATGAATAAGATAGACATGAAGTTTACATTGTAATGAAGGTGATAGAGACTAAAACAGTAGGATGACTTCAGATTACAATCAATACTGTAAAGAATAAATTCCTATAGCCAAGAGTCTGAGGGGGACAGAAACTTCTTTGGAAGGACTCTGATAAAAGAAACCATTTTAACTGAAATTAGAATCATACAGAGGAGCTACCCTGCATCCGAGGTCAGTGGCAGCCTGGAGGAGCTACCCCGCGTCCACGGTCAGGGGCTGTGACCGGGAGAAGACACCTTGCATCCGAGGCCAGGGGCAGTGACCCTAAGGAGCCACCCCAAGCCCGAAGCCAGGGGCGGCAGCTGGGAGGAGCCACCCACGCCCAAGCCAGAGCTGGCGACCCAGAGGAGCAACCAGAGGAGGGGTGGCTGCACAGGCACAGGACGGACTAGAGGAGCTATCCCACACTGAAGGTCAGGAACAGCGGTGTTAAGGAGATACCCCTCGTCCAAGTTAAGGAGCAGTGGCTGTGCTTTGCTGGAGCAGCCGTGAAGAGATACCCCACGCCCAAGGTAACAGAAACCCAAGTAAGACTGTAGGTGTTGCAAGAGGGCGTCAGAGGGCAGACACACTGAAACCATACTCACAGAAAACTAGTCAATCTAATCAGACTAGGACCACAGCCTTGTCTAACTCAATGAAACCAAGCCATGCCTGCGGGGCAACCCAAGACGGGCAGGTCATGGTGGAGAGGTCTGACAGAATGTGGTCCACTGGAAAAGGGAATGGCAAGCCACTTCAGTATTCTTGCCTTGAGAACCCCATGAACAGTATGAAAAAGCAAAATGATAGGATAACAAAAGAGGAACTCCCCATGTCATTAGATGCCCAATATGCTACTGGAGATCAGTGGAGAAATAACTCCAGAAAGAATGAAGGGATGGAGTCAAAGCAAAACCAATAACCAGTTGTGGATGTCACTGGTGATAGAAGCAAGATCCGATGCTGTAAAGAGCAATATCGCATAGGAACCTGGAATGTCAGGTCCATGAATCAAGGAAAACTGGAAGTGGTCAAACAAGAGATGGCAAGGGTGAACATCGACATTCTAGGAATCAGCAAAATAAAATGGACTGGAATGGGTGAATTTAACTCCGATGACCATTATATCTTCTACTGTAGGCAGGAATCCCTCAGAAGAAATGGAGTAGGCATCATGGTCAACAAAAGAGTCCAAAATGCAGTACTTGGATGCAATCTCAAAAATAACAGAATGATCTCTGTTCGTCTCCAAGGCAAACCATTCAATACCACAGTTATCCAAGTCTATGCCCCAACCAGTAATGCTGGAGAAACTGAAGTTGAACGGTTTTATGAAGGCCTGCAAGACCTTTTAGAACTAACACCCAAAAAAGATGTCCTTTTCATTATAGGGGACTGGAATGCAAAAGTAGGAAGTAACAGGCAAATTTGGCCTTGGAATGCAGAATGAAGCAGGGCAAAGACTAATAGAGTTTTGCCAAGAAAATGCACTGGTCATAGCAAACACCCTCTTCCAACAACACAAGAGAAGACTCTACACATGGACATCACCAGATGGTCAACACCGAAACCAGATGGATTATATTCTTTGCAGCCAAAGATAGAGAAGCTCTAACAGTCAACAAAAACAAGACCAGGAGCTGATTGTGGCTCAGATCATGAACTCGTTATTACCAAATTCAGACTCAAATTGAGGAAAGTAGGGAAAACCGCTAGAAAATTCAGGTATGACCTAAATCAAATCCCTTATCATTATACAGTGGAAGTGAGAAATAGATTTAAGGGCCTGGATCTGATACATAGAGTGCCTGATGAACTATGGAATGAGGTTCATGACATTGTACAGGAAACAGGGATCAAGACCATACCCATGGAAAAGAAATGCAAACAAGCAAAATGGCTGTCTGGAGAGGCCTTACAAATAGCTGTGAAAAGAAGAGAGGCGAAAAGCAAAGGAGAAAAGGAAAGACATAAGCATCTGAATGCAGAATTCCAAAGAATAGCAAGAAGAGATAAGAAAGCCTTCTTCAGCGATCAATGCAAAGAAATAGAGGAAAACAACAGAATGGGAAAGACTAGAGATTTCTTCAAGAAAATTAGAGATACCATGGGAACATTTCATGCAAAGATGGGCTCGGTAAAGGACAGAAATGGTCTGGACCTAACAGAAGCAGAAGATATTAAGAAGAGGTGGCAAGAATACATGGAAGAACTGTACAAAAAAGATCTTCATGACCCAGATAATCATGATGATGTGATCACTAATTTAGAGCCAGACATTTTGGAAAGTAAAGTCAAGTGGGCCTTAGAAAGCATCACTATGAACAAAGCTAGTGGAGGTGATGGCATTCCAGTGGAGCTCTTTTAATCCTGAAAGATGATGCTGTGAAAGAGCTGCACTCAATATGCCAGGAAATTTGGAAACCTCAGCAATGGCCACAGAACTGGAAATGGTCAGTTTTCATTTCAATCTCAAAGAAAGGCAATGCCAAAAAATGCTCAAACTACTGCACAATTGCACTCATCTCATATGCTAGTAAAGTAATGCTCAAAATTCTCCAAGCCAGGCTTCAGCAATACATGAACCGTGAACTCCCTGATGTTTAAGCTGGTTTTAGAAAAGGCAGAGGAACCAGAGATCAAATTGCCAACATCTGCTGGACCATGGAAAAAGCAAGAGAGTTCCAGAAAAACATCTATTTCTGCTTTATTGACTATGCCAAAGCCTTTGACTGTGTGGATCACAATAAACTGTGGAAAATTCTGAAAGAGATGGGAATACCAGACCACCTGACCTGCCTCATGAGAAACCTATATGCAGGTTAGGAAGCAACAGTTAGAACTGGAAATGGAACAGCAGACTGGTTCCAAATAGGAAAAGGAGTACATCAAGGCTGTATATTGTCACCCTGCTTATTTAACTTCTATGCAGAGTACATCATGAGAAATGCTGGACTAGAAGAAACACAAGCTGGAATCAAGAGTGCTGGGAGAAATATTCATAACCTCAGATATGCAGATGACACCACCCTTATGGCAGAAAGTGAAGAGGAGCTAAAAAGCCTCTTGATGAAAGTGAAAGAGGAGACTGAAAAAGTTGGCTTAAAGCTCAACATTCAGAAAACGAAGATCATGGCATCTGGTCCCATCACTTCATGGGAAATATATGGGGAAACAGTAGAAATAGTGTCAGACTTTATTTTTTGGGGCTTCAAAATCACTGCAGATGGTGACTGCAGCCATGAAATGAAAAGACGCTTACTCCTTGGAAGAAAAGTTATGACCAACCTAGATAGGATATTCAAAAGCAGAGACCTTACTTTCTGGACTAAGGTCCGCCTAGTCAAGCCTATGGTTTTTCCTGTGGTCATGTATGGATGTGAGAGTTGGACTGTGAAGAAGGCTGAGCGCCGAAGAATTGATGCTTTTGAACCGTGGTGTTGGAGAAGACTCTTGAGAGTCCCTTGGACTGCAAGGAGATCCAACCAGTCCATTCTGAAGGAGATCAACCCTGGGATTTCTTTGGAAGGAATGACGCTAAAGCTGAAGCTCCAGTACTTTGGCCACCTCATGCGAAGATTTGACTTATTGGAAAAGACTCTGATGCTAGGAGGGATTGGGAGCAGGAGGAGAAGTGGACGACCAAGGATGAGATGGCTGGATGGCATCACGGACTCGATGAACGTGAGTCTGAGTGAACTCCAGGATATGGTGATGGACAGGGAGGCCTGGCATGCTGCGATTCATGGGCTTGCAAGGAGTCAGACATGACTGAGCGACTGAACTGAACTGAGCTGATCTGAACAGAGGAGTCAAACTACAAGGAGGTCAGCAAGTTCAGGCAGAGGGAATAAAGCCACATGGATCAAACTTGGTTGGCTAAAGCAAGAGTATGTACATGAATTAGTTTGGGTATGGGACACTAACTGGTTTGCAGTGTGGGAGAGTTACAGGATGAGGTTACAGAAGAGTCAGGGCTAAATCTCAGATAGCCATTCTTTTCTAAGTGAGGTTATGTAATGAACAATGTTGTTGTGTTTCAGTCACCCAGTCGTGTCTGACTCTTTGTGATCCCATGGACTGCAGCAGGCCAGGCCTCTCTGTCTTTCACTCTTCTTTCTCTCAGTGAGAGTATGTAATGAATTACATTCATGCCCAAACTCCCAGGGATCTGTATGACCATTTTTGTGTGTATTTCAGCTTCAGTGTGCTTTTTCTCCAGGAACTAGTGGCTGTTACTTTTCTTTTTTTCCTTTTTAGGGATGAATGTCTACAAGTGGCAGTGGCCTGCTTTGTCCACACTGCAGTAAACCATCTGAAAATTTATGTCTGTGACTCCTACCACTCATTACATTCATGGGTGCAGTCTCTGTTTGAGAAAACACTGAGGGTAATTTTCTCTCAAGAGTTCTCTGGAATCAGGCTGAAATGACTCTCTCTGGGACTTTCCTTGTGATAGAACCCTGCCTGGATTTCTTCCTTTCTCTGTTCTTTTCTCCCAGTTTCCCCTGGGAACAGCTTCTTACCAGTTTCCCTGGGAACATTTCCTTATAAAATCACTTGCATACCAAACCTCATCTCAGAGTCTACATCTGGGAAACTCAAACTCTGATAGTTGGAAGATTTGGAGGAACCTAAAGCAGACACAAATTGACTAATTTTTTAAAATATCACTGTAGTTGCTATGTGAAGAATGTTAGTAGGGGCAGAGTGTGGCCAGAAAAGAAGAAACAAAGACAGCAGGCGGTTTCAATAATCTGGAGTAGATAGTAAGCTATATGTTACCTAAAGTTCTCCAAGAAATATGTGTATTAAAGAGACTATCATAAATAATGCATTGAGTTATAAAAAGAAAATAAGAATTCTTTCCATGAGTCTAGAAATTAGGAAGTAAATTGTGCTTCACTACTCTTGTCAGTACACACATTTATACTTTGAAATACGTTTTGATATTGGGGGATGCACTCAACATTTTTTACTGAGGAGATAGGCCATCAAAAATATTTGAAGAATACTGGTTTTAGACACCAGCCAGTGTTATGTTTTCTGTTTTTCATTCTTGGTAGTCTTATGTAATGTTTTTCTTGTGCATGTGTCTCTAGTTAGATGTCTTCACTTTCAATCCTTCATTTTGCAGGAGAGGATTTAATTATTTGGGTGCTCCTATAGGTTAGGTATTTTGAAGAATGAGACTATTCAATTTTTTTTTGAGGAATGCATAACTAGTTATAGGGGCAAGTCTTATTATTATTATTTTCTGAGGATAAGAAAATTAAAAGTGCTACAGATGCTTTGAATGTAATTTTCCATCTACCATAAATTGACTACAGAATGCTTTCCTCACACAAGGTTAGGGCATTAGTGCTCATTAAGGACTATATACATGCAAAGCTTGAGTATTCATCAGAAAACCAATCAGTTGTTTGAACTCAAAGAAAGTCTATGAAAAAAAGAAATTGTGAGCTGCTTTTTTTTTCTCTCATTCAGCAATCCACTGCCAACTTTCACATTAGATATTACTATTTTAAAAAGAGGATTTTATTATTCAGGTACAGTCAGGCCAACAAATCTGAGTACAACTGCCACTGAAGGGATAGTTTTTTTCTCACAGCTCCCAAGGCAAGGACTTTGCCATGCCACACAGGGCCACGTGGAAGAACACCTGAGTCAGGCAGGAGGCAGAAGAGAAGGAAGAAGAGGCTGGAAGAGTCTTTATTGTAACTTTCACAGGAAAGGCAAGGCAGGGTTGGCGAGTTCATGATTGGCAAGTTTGAATAATTTCAGTAGACTCTGAGATATAAGGGCTGTGCCTAGATGTTTTTACCTGGCTGTGGGGTAATTCGTATAGAAAGAAAGTGGCCTGAGATCTGGAGAAAGGAGAGTGTTTAGGGTATAGGCTTTGGATGGATTTATTTGCATGTGAAATGCACTTTGCAGGCTAGTCCATTCCGATCTCTAGTATTTGGCTAGCACTGGGAATGTCAGTCCCTTCCATGTCAGTAAGCCCCCAGATATCAAAGCATCAGAAAATAAAAAGCATCATTAATGCATTCATGCATAGGGAAAGAAAATGATTCTATGATAGAATGAAAGAAAAAAGTGAGAGAGGAATAGAAAGGAACAAAAGAGAGTGGATGAAGAAAGGGCAAGAAAAGGAGTAATGAAGTAAAGAACAGAAAACAAATCAAGGAGAAAGAATGGAAAAAAAACAAAGCAAAATTGTTCTTTGGAACTAATTCTTAACTTAGGATGATTTAAAAAAGATATTCTAATGACAATTTAAAATATTTTTAACTACTGTTAATGTGAACTGACTCATTTAAGTGAAGAAATATGGCTAGGTAGATTTAAGACAACTAAATGACTACATAATTCATGAAGATAACTATGTTGAAAATATACTGAATAGATATCAACTTAAGCTTTTACATAATTTCTTTTTGTAAACTATATATGCTTGAATTATTTCTTCCTTAGATGAATAATAGACACTTGGTAGTCAAGAATTGAAAACTTGATGACTATTTGAGAGAGAAGCTAGAACTATTGTTTCTGATAAAATATGGAGGAATTATTATTTTTTAAATTCAAATTTATTTTAATTGGAGGCTAATTACTTTACAATATTGTATTGGTCTTAAAAACATGTATTTTGTTACTGAGTTTATTTTTTCCCTTTTATTCTTTCTTGCTGGGCCACGATTACATACACTGACTTGAATAATCACTTCAATGATTTTAAATATTCTAGGTTTAACAGATATCACAATTTGCTTTTTCTTTTAAACTTTATTTATTATTGCCTGTGCTTGGTCTTCGTTGCTGCAATGCAGACTTTTGTCTAGTTGGGGACAGCAGGGGTGACTCTTTGTGGCAGTGTGCAGGTTTCTCATTGTGGTGGCTTCTCATGTCGTGGAGCACAGGCTCAAGGGTACATGGGCTTCAGTAGTTGTGGCTCATGGGCTCTAGATCACAGGCTCAGTAGTTATGGTGCACAAGCTGAGTTGCTCTGCAGCATGTAGGGTCTTCCCAGATAAGGGAGGTACAAGGATCAAACCTGTGTCTCCTGCATTGGCAGGAAGATTCTTTACCCCTGAGCCATCAGGGAAGCCCCACAATTTGCTTTTAATGTCATCTTGGGTGTGACTCCTTTTGAAAATTTTGCCACTATCTGAAAACTTCCTATGTACTTACTTTCTCCCATTTATTACTAATTTGATATTCTAAACATTTCCAGGTACTTGAATGTACAATGGATAATATGTGATAACTACATTTGGATCTAAAAAGCAAACTGCCCAAGAAAACAAACCATAATGTATGAAGCATTCAGAATGGTCAAGACTTGGTCAATGACTCCCAATTTTAGTTCCTTAGGACCAACTAGAGAAAGTCAAGTACAATGCCCAAATGAATCCCATAGGAAAATATGATGCTCCACTTCCAAGTGGCCTGTGATTAGATTCCTATGCCAACAACCTCCAATAGAGCACACCAGAAGCCTTCTCTGTTCTCCTATATTATCATGCTTTCCTACACCCCTCTCTGACTTTGACTCTTGGCCAAGGCAGATGATGTAGTTGACTCCTTTGGCCAGAAAGCTCTGGATAACTAATTTTTGAATGGTCTTCGCTTATTATTTCATGCTTTTTCTTTTCTTGAGACTGATTTCTTTTCCTCTCACTAGTCTTCATCTGGTTAGTTCAGTTGTTCAGTCGTGTCTGGATCTTTGGGAACCCATGGACTGCAGCCTGCCAGGCTTTCCTGTCCATCACCAACTTCTGGAGCTTCCTCAAAGTCATTTTGATTGGGTCGATGATGCCATGCAACCATCTCATCCTCTATCGTCCCCTTCTCTTCCTGTCCTCAATCTTTCCCAGCATCAGGTTCTTTACCAATGAGTCAATTCTTCACATCAGGTGGCCAAAGTATTGGAGTTTCAGCTTCAGCACAGTCCTTCCAATGAATATTCAGGCCTGATCTCCTTTAGGATTGACTGTTTGGATCTCCTTGCAGTCCAAGGGGCTCTTAAGAGTCTTCAACACCACAGTTCAAAAGCATCAGTTCTTTTTTGGTCAGTTTTCTTTATGGTCCAACTCTCACATTCATACATGACTACAGGATAACATAGCTTTGATTAGATGGACTTTTGTTGGCAAAGTTATGTCTCTGCTTTTTAATATGCTATCTAGGTTGGTCACAGCTTTTCTTCCATGGAGCAAGCATCCTTTAATTTCATGGCTGCAATCACCATCTGCATTTGGAGCCCCCCTCCAAATAAAGTCTCTCATGGTTTCCTTTATTTCCCTATCAATTTACCATGAAGTGATGGGACTATATGTTATGATCATAGTTTTCTTTTTTTTTAATTTTTATTTTTACTTTATTTTACTTTACAATACTGTATTGGTTTTGCCATACATTGACATGAATCCACCACGGGTGTACATGAGCTCCCAAACATGAGCCCCCCTCCCACCTCCCACCCCATATCATCTCTTTGGATCATCCCCGTGCACCAGCCCCAAGCATCCTGTATCCTGTATCGACTATAGACTGGCGATTCATTTCTTACATGGTAGTATACATGTTTCAATGCCATTCTCCCAAATCATCCCACCCTCTCCCTCTCCCTCAGAGTCCAAAAGTCCGCTCTACATATCTGTGTCTCTTTTGCTGTCTTGCATACGGGGTCATCATTACCATATTTATTAATTCCATGTATATGTGTTAATATACTTTATTGGTGTTTTTCTTTCTGGCTTACTTCACTCTGTATAATCAGCTCCAGTTTCATCCATCTCATTAGAACTGATTCAAATGTATTCTTTTTAATTGCTGAGTAATACTCCATTGTGTATATGTAGCACAGCTTTCTTATCCATTCATCTGCTGATGGACATCTAGGTTGTTTCCAAGTCCTGGCTATTATAAACAGTCCTGTGATGAACACTGGGGTACATGTATCTCTTTCAATTCTGGTTTCCTCAGTGTGTATGCCCAGTAGTGGGATTGCTGGGTCATAAGGCAGTTCTATTTGCAATTTGTTAAGGAATCTCCACACTGTTCTCCATAATGGCTGTACTAGTTTGCATTCCCACCAACAGTGTAGGAGGGTTCCCTTTTCTCCACACCCTCTCCAGCATTTATTGCTTGCAGATTTTTGGATCGCAGCCATTCTGACTGGTGTGAAGTGGTACCTCATTGTGGCTTTGATTTGCATTTCTCTAATAATGAGTATGTTGAGCATCTTTTCATGTGTTTGTTAGCCATCCCTATGTCTTTTTTGGAGAAATGTCTATTTAGTTCTTTGGCCCATTTTTTGGTTGGGTCGTTTATTTTATGGAATTGAGCTGCATAAGTTGCTTGTATATTTTTGAGATTAGTTGTTTGTCAGTTGCTTCATTTGCTATTATTTTCTCCCATTCAGAAGGCTGTCTTTTCACCTTGCTTATAATTTCCTTTGTTGTGCACAAGCTTTTAATTTTAATTAGGTCCCATTTGTTTATTTTTGCTTTTATTTCCAGTATTCTGGGAGGTGGATCATAGAGGATCCTGCTGTGATTTATGTTGGAGAGTGTTTTGCCTATGTTCTCCTCTAGGAGTTTTATAGTTTCTGGTCTTATGTTTAGATCTTTAATCCATTTTGAGTTTATTTTTGTGTGCAGTGTTAGAAAGTGATCTATTTTCATTCTTTTACAAGTGGTTGGCCAGTTTTCCCAGCACCACTTGTTAAAGAGAGTGTCTTTACTCCATTGTATATTCTTGCCTCCTTTGTCAAAGATAAGGTGTCCATATGTGTGTGGATTTATCTCTGGGCTTTCTATTTTGTTCCATTGATCTATATTTCTGTCATTGTGCCAGTTCCATACTGTCTTGATGACTGTGGCTTTGTAGTAGAGCCTGAAGTCAGGCAAGTTGATTCCTCCAGTTCCATTCTTCTTTCTCAAGATTGCTTTGGTTATTCGAGGTTTTTTTTGTATTTCCATACAAATCTTGAAATTATTTGTTCTAGTTCTGTGAAAAATGTGGCTGGTAGCTTGATAGGGATTGCATTGAATCTGTAGATTGCTTTGGGTCGTATACTCATTTTCACTATATTGATTCTTCTGATACATGAACATGGTATATTTCTCCATCTATTAGTGTCCTCTTTGATTTATTTCATCAGTGTTTTATAGTTTTCTATATATAGGTCTTTAGTTTCTTTAGGTAGATATATTCCTAAGTATTTTATTCTTTTCATTGCAATGGTGAATGGAATTGTTTCCTTAATTTCTTTTTCTACTTTCTCATTATTAGTGTATAGGAATACAAGTGATTTCTGTGTGTTGATTTTATATCCTGCAACTTTACTCTATACATTGATTAGCTCTAGTAGGACATTTCACCCCAAAACAATGAATTTCACCTTTTTCTCAAGTCCTCACAGAACCTTCTCCAGGATAGATCACATCCTGGGCCATAAATCTAACCTTGATAAATTAAAAAAAAATCAAAATCACTCCAAGCATCTTTTCTGACCATAATGCATTAAGATTAGATCTCAGTTACAGGAGAAAAACTATTAAAAATTCCCACATATGGAGGCTGAACAACATGCTTCTGAATAACCAACAAATCACATAAGAAATCAAAAAAGAAATCAAAATATGCATAGAAATGAATGAAAATGAAGACACAACAACCCCAAACCTGTGGGACACTATAAAAACAGTGCTAAGCAGAAAGTTCATAGCACTACAGGCATACCTTAAGAAACAAGAAAAAAGTCAAATAAATAACCTAACTCTACATCTAAAGCAACCAGAAAAGGAAGAAATGGAGAACCCCAGAGTTAGTAGAAGGAAAGAAATCTTAAAAATTAGGGCAGAAATAAATGCAAAAGAAACAAAAGAGATGATAGCAAAGAATCAACAAAGCCAAAAGCTGGTTCTTTGAAAGGATAAATAAAATTGACAAACCATTAGCCAGACTCATCAAGAAAGAAAGAGAGAAAAATCAAATAAATAAACTTAGAAATGAAAATGGAGAGATCACAACAGACAACACAGAAATACAAAGGATCATAAGAGACTACTATCAGCAATTATATGCCAATAAAGTGAACAACGTGGAAGAAAAGGACAAATTCTTAGAAAAGTACAACTTTCCAAAACTGAATCAGGAAGAAATAGAAAATCTTAACAGACCCATCACAAGCACGGAAATTGAAACTGTAATCAGAAATCTTCCAGCAAACTAAAGCCCAGGTCCAGATGGCTTCACAGCTGAATTCTACCAAAAATTTCGGGAAGAGCTAACACCTAGCCTACTGAAACTCTTCCAGAAAATTGCAGAGGAAGGTAAACTTCCAAACTCATTCTATGAGGCCACCCTCACCCTAATACCAAAACCTGACAAAGATGCCACAAAAAAAAAAGAAAACTACAGGACAATATCACTGATGAACATGGATGCAAAAATCCTCAACAAAATTCTAGCAATCAGAATCCAAAGGCACATTAAAAAGATCATACACCATGACCAAGTGGGCTTTATCCCAGGGATGCAAGGATTCTTCAATATCCACAAATCAATCAATGTAATTCACCACATTAACAAATTGAAAAATAAAAGCCATATGATTATCTCAATAGATGCAGAGAAAGCCTTTGACAAAATTCAACATCCATTTATGATAAAAAAAAAAAAACCTCTCCGGAAAGCAGGAATAGAAGGAACATACCTCAACATAATAAAAGCTATATATGAGAAATCCACAGCAAACATTATTTTCAATGGTGAAAAATTGAAAGCATTTCCCCTAAAGTCAGGAACAAGACAAGGGTGCCCACTTTCACTGCTACTATTCAACATAATTCTGGAAGTTTTGGTCACAGCAATCAGAGCAGAAAAAGAAATAAAAGGAATCCAAATTAGAAAAAAGTACTCAAACTCTCACTGTTTGCAGATGACATGATCCTCTCTGTATGATTGTAGTTTTTTGAATGTTGTTTTAAGCCAGCTTTTTCACTCTCCTCCTTTACTTTCATCAAGATGCGGTTTAGTTGCTCTTTGCTTTCTGCCATAAGAGTGGTTTCATCTGCATATCTGAGGTTATTGATATTTCTCCCAGCAATCCTGATTCCAGCTTGTGGTTCATCCAGCCCAGCATTTAGCATGATGTACTTTGCAAATAAGTTAAATAAGCAGAGTGAAAATATGCAGCCATGATGTACTCCTTTCCGAATTTTGAATTACTTCTTTGTTCCATGTCTGATTTTAACTGTTGCTTCTTGACTTACATATAGATTTCTTAAGAGACAGATAAGGTGGCCTGATGTGCCCATCTCTTTAAGAATTTTCCAGTTTGTTATGATCCGTACAGTCAAAGGTTTTAGTTAATGAAGCAGATTATTATTTTTTTTCTAGAATTCTCTTGCTCTTTCTATGACCCAGTGGATGTTGGCAATTTGATCACTGGTTCCTCTGCCTTTTCTAAATTCAGCTTCAACATCTGGAAGTTCATGGTTCACGTATTGTTGAAGCCTGGCTTGGAGAATTTTGAGCATTAATTTGATAGCATGTGAAATAAATGCAATTGTGTTGAGATCAGCACGACAACCGAAAGTGCAATGAGGCGAGAGAATGAAAAACAAGATGCAGAATTTGGTGAAAAGCGAGGATCAGAGGACCAACACTGTTGCCAGGTGAAGGTGCCAAAACTGAATCAAAGCCAGCTTTATTATACTTTCAGCCATCAAGGAAAGAATATGTGGGGAATTAAGCTATAACTTATGTGGCCTTCAGGGCCAAAGAGCAAAGTGATCATTAACCACTGAGTAACTAAGAAACAGTAATCAATAACAAATCAGTAACTCAAACTAATATTATTATCTATAGATTTTCCACCAGATATGTAAAACATGTGACTCTGAGATGCCAGTTGAGAAACAGCCTGGAGTCAGTTGTCCAAGACCAGGGTCATATCTTGTTTTCATGACTACGGACTGTTCCCTCTGGACTTGTTCCAAGAGTCTCATGCCTTATAGTGACCAGTTTATCAATAATTATAAATTTCTTTTGTGGCCCTTGCCAGGGCCTGCTTTTCTTTTATTCTTCTGTTGCCTACACAACTGTATGGTAGTTTGAACATTCTTTGGCATTGTCTTTCTCTGGGATTGGAATGAAAACTGATCTTTTCCAGTCCTGTGGCCACTTCTGAGTTTTCCAAATTTTCTGGCATATTGAGTGCAGCACGCTCACAGCGTCATCTTTTAGGATTTGAAAGAGCTTAACTGGAATTCTATCACCTCCACTAGTATTGTTCATAGTGACATTTCCTAAGGTCCATTTGCCTTTGTATTCCAGGATGTCTGGCTCTAAGTGAGTGATCATACCATCATGGTTATCTAGGTCATGAAGATCTTTTTGTATAGTTCTGTGTGTTCTTTCCACCTCTTCTTAATATCTTCTGCTTCTGTTAGGTCCATATCACTTCTGTACTATATTGAGCCTATCTTTAATTGAAATATTCCATTTGTATCTCTAATTTTCTTGAAGAAAACTCTAGTCTTTCCTATTCTGTTGTTTCCCTGTATTTCTTTGCACTGATCACTGAAGAAGGCTTTCTTATCTCTCCTTGTTGTGCTTTGGAACTCTGCATACAGACAGATATATCTTTCCTTTCCTCTTTTCCTTTTGCATCTCTTTTTTTGTCAACTATTTGTAAGGCCTCCTCAGACAATCATTTTGCTTTTTGCATTTCTTTTCCTTGGGGATGGTTTTGATCTCTGCCTCCTGTACACTGTCATGAACCTCCATCCATAGTTCTTCAGTCACTCTATCATATCTAATCCCTTGAATTTGTCATTTCCTCTGTATAAATGTAAGGACTTGATTTAGATTATACATGAATGGCCTGGTGGTTTTGTCTACTTCATTCAATTTAAGTCTAAATTTAACAATAAGGAATTCATGATCTGAGCCACAGTCAGTTCCTGGTCTTGTTTTTGCTGACTGTAGAAAGCTTCACCATCTTCAGCTGCAAATAATATAATCAATCTGATTTCGGTATTGACCATCTGGTGATGTCCATGTGTAGAGTCATCTCTTATGTTGTTGGAAGAGGGTGTTTGCTATGACCAGTGTGTTCCTTTGTCAGAACTCTGTTAGCCTTTGCCCTGCTTCATTTTGTATTCCAAGGCCAAATTGCTGGTTACTCCAGTCTTCATAAATCTTGCTTATACTAAGGTGAGTGATATTGTCCTTCTTCACTACTAGGTATTTCTTGAAAAATGGAATAATATTATACCAGGGAGGAAGTAACACCTGTAAAAGTGTGACTTGAAATATGTGGATTTTTTCCCCTTTAAATATGATAAATATCATCACTATGTCAAAGCTATTAGAAGTGATGGAATCCAGTTGAGCTGTTTCAAATCCTAAAAGATGATGCTGTGAACATGCTGCACTCAATATGCCAGCAAATTTGGAAAACTTGGAAAGTGGAAAATTGGAAATTGACAGATTTGGAAAACTTGGAAATTTGGAAAATTCAGAAAGTGAACTCTAGAGCCACTTGATGAAAGTGAAAGAGGAGAGTGAAAAAGTTGACTTAAAGCTCAACAGCCAGAAAACTAAGATCATGGCATCTCGTCCCATCACTTCATGTCAGATAGATGGGGAAACAGTGGCAGACTTTATTTTTTGGGCTCCAAAATCACTGCAGATGATGACAGCAGCCATGAAATTAAAAGATGCATACTCTTTGGAAGAAAAGTTATGACCAACCTAGATATCATATTCAAAAGCAGAGACATTACTTTGTCAACAAAGGTCCGTCTGGTAAAGGCTATGGTATTTCCAGAGGTCATGTATGGATGTGAGAGTTGGACAGTGAAGAAAGCTGAACGCCGAAGAATTGATGCTTTTGAACTGCGGTGTTGGAGAAGGCTCTTGAGAGTCCTTTGGACTGAAAGGTGGTCCAACCAGTGCATCCTAAAGGAGATCAGTCCTGGATGTTCATTGGAAGGACTGATGTTGAAGCTGGAACTCCAATACTTTCGCCACCTGATGTGAAGAGCTGACTCATTGGAAAAGTCCCTGATGTGGAAAAGATTGAGGGCAGGAGGAGAGGAGACGACAGAGGATGAGATGGTTTGATGGCATCACCTACTCATTGGACATGAATTTGGGTAAACTCTGGGAATTGGTGGTGGACAGGGAAGCCTGGTGTGCTGTGGTTCATGGGGTTACAAAGAGTTGGGCACGATTGAGAGATTAAACTGAACTGAACTGAATATTTCATTGTGTATATGTGCCACAACTTCTTTATCCGTTCATTTGTCACTGTACATTTAGTTTGCTTCCATGTTCTACCTATTGTAAATAGTGCTCCAATGAAAAATGGATATGTGTGTCTTTTTCAATTTCGGTTTCCTCAGGATATATGCCTAGGAGTGGGATTGCTGGGTCATATGATGGTTTTATTCCTAGATTTTTAAGTAACCTCCATACTGTCTTCCATAGTTGCTGTATCAATTTATATTCCCACCAACAGTGCGAGAGCATTCCCTTTTTAACACATGCTCTCCAGCATTTATTGTTTGTAGACTTTTTGGTAATGGCCATTCTGAACGGTGTGATGTGATATATCATAGTTTTGATTTGCATTTCTCTAATAATGAGTGATGTTGAGCATCTTTTCATGTGTTTGTTAGCCATCTGTATGTCTTCTTTGTCTTTGGGTCTTTTTCCCACTTTTTGATTGGGTTGCTTGTTTTTCTGGTATTGAGTCATATGAGCTGCTTGTATATTTTGGAAATTAATGCTTTGTCAGTTTTTCATTTGCTATTATTTTCTCCCATTCTGAGTGTTGTTTTTTTCACCTTGTATACAGTTTCGTTTGCAGTCAAAAATTTTTAAGTTTAATCAGGTCCCACTTGTTTGCTTTTGTCTTTATTTCCACTACTCTAGGAGGTGGGTCAAAGAGGATCGTGCTTTGATTTATGTCATCAAGTGTTCTGCTTTTGTTTTCCTCTAAGAGTTTTATAGTTTGTGGTCTTACGTTTAGATCTTTAATCCATTTGGAGTTTATCTTTGTTTACGGTGTTAGGAAGTGTTCCAACTTCATTCTTTTACATGTAGCTGTCAGATTTTCCTAGCACCATTTATTGAAGAGGCTGTCTCTCCTCCTTTTTCTCTTTTTTTTTAACTTAGAAAATTTTATTGTGGTAAAGTACATATAACATAAAACTTAACTTCTTAATTATTTTTAGCATATGATTGATTCAATAGTGTTCAGTTCAGTTCAGTTCAGTTTAGTCACTCAGTCGTGTCCGACTCTTTGCGACCCCACGAATCGCAGCATGCCAGGCCTCCCTGTCCATCACCATCTCCCGGAGTTCATTCAGACTCACGTCCATCGAGTCAGTGATGCCATCCAGCCATCTCATCCTCTGTTGTCCCCTTCTCCTCCTGCCCCCAATCCCTCCCAGCATCAGAGTCTTTTCCAATGAGTCAGCTCTTCTCATGAGGTGGCCAAAGTACTGGAGTTTCAGTTTCAGCATCATCCCTTCCAAAGAAATCCCAGGGTTGATCTCCTTCAGAATGGACTGGTTGGATCTCCTTTCAGTCCAAGGTCTCTCAAGAGTCTTCTCCAACACCACAGTTCAAAAGCATCAATTCTTCGGCACTCAGCCTTCTTCACAGTCCAATTCTCACATACATACATGACCACTGGAAAAACCATAGCCTTGACTAGACAGACCTTAGTTGGCAAAGTAATGTGTCTGCTTTTGAGTATCCTATCTAGGTTGGTCATAACTTTTCTTCCAAGGAGTAAGCGTCTTTTCATTTCATGGCTGCAGTCACCATCTGCAGTGATTTTGGAGCCCAAACAAATAAAGTCTGACACTGTTTCCCCATCTATTTCCCATGAAGTGATGGGACCAGATGCCATGATCTTCGTTTTCTGAATGTTGAGCTTTAAGCCAATTTTTTCACTCTCCTCTTTCACTTTCACTTTCATCAAGAGGCTTTTTAGTTCCTCTTCACTTTCTGCCATAAGGGTGGTGTCATCTGCATATCTGAGGTTATCGATATTTTTCCCGGCAATCATGATTCCAGCTTGTGTTTCTTCCAGTCCAGCGTTTCTCATTATGTACTTTGCATATAAGTTACATAAGCAGGGTGACAATATACAGCCTTGACACACTCATTTTCCTATTTGGAACCAGTCTGTTGTTCCATGTCCAGTTCTAACTGTTGCTTCCTGACCTGGATAAGGATTTCTCAAGAGGCAGGTCAGGTGGTCTGGTATTCCCATCTCTTTCAGAATTTTCCACAGTTTATTGTGATCCACACAGTCAAGGGCTTTGGAATAGTCAATAAAGCAGAAATAGATGTTTTTCTGGAACTCTCTTGCTTTTTCGATGATCCGGCGGATGTTGGCAATTTGATCTCTGGTTCCTCTGCCTTTTCTAAAACCAGCTTGAACATCAGGGAGTTCATGGTTCACGTATTGCTGAAGCCATACATTCAAATTGTTGTACAACGAACCTTTAAATTTCTTTTTGCATAACTAAAACTCTGTACCCACTATGTAATGACTCATATCATATTTCTAAGAATATCTGTAAATAAATATATGGTAAAGCTTTTAATGTCAAAAGATGCTGTCACAAATGTAGATTCAGGATTCATCAGGAAGAGAGATTTTGATGGGAATGGAACAATTTTACCATGCTCCCTAAAATGGGCCTATTTTGGCTTCCTTTACCATTTATTCATTTTGACAACTCCTATCTTACATTTTTCTTGTCCTTGAAAAGTGAATACAACTTTAATGGAGTAAGGTGCTAATTGAATACAGAGAGACCCATTACATTGCAATACATCTCTCAATGGCAACAAGTATGAAAATAATGCCTATTTTCTTTGTATCAGAACACAGACTAAGGACTCAAACTCTATTAGAATTACAGTGGTGCATCTTAGTAGGGCAGTTCTAAAATACGGGGGTATAAGAGTCAGCTGAGGAAAATTTTCAAGCACAACAGAAAAATTACCAATTGTTTAATTCACTCTTGTTTAGAGATTTGACTTTTTCATGTTAATAAGTATTCCTGAAACAAGGAGTTTTTAATGATATATAATACCATTTATTTTGTAATTCTATTTTCTAAGTGGAGATGACAGACAATCAAACCAAAGCACACACTACTTAAGTATTTTCATAAAGTGTAACACATAGCTTGAAATTGGGGTTGCTATTATACCAACCTGTTTTTTTTTTCCTGTACATAAAAGAGAGAGTGCTACAATGAATTATTAATACCATAAGAATATTAAAGTATTTCTTTATACTCTGGAAAACCAGTTGTGCTGAAGCTTAGCAACAATCTTAGAATGGAATGTGTAGAGATTTGGTCATTGTTGTCAACTATTTTTAGGTTCTTTACTGTGATTTCATTATGGAAGAGGCATTCAATCCAGAGAAATTATGTGCTGCTTGTCAGAACAATTTAAAGTCATGGAGAAACAGAGGCAGACAGAAGAGCGGCAGGAATATTTTCTTCAGGCAACTAGTTATAACTTTGTGATTTATCATAGCAGGCATGGTTACCAGTTACCATGGTGGTAAAACCACATCCAGAATTTTTAGCAGATTTCTGGAAAGTGAAATCATATTGTTCTAATTAAATATAAAGAGATGAACCTGGTAGCCTTTTTCTATTATAATTTATGTATTAATGTATTAATAATTTGTTTATTAATCCACAAAAATTAATTATTGAAAAACTGAACTACTTAAGATTTAAGAATCTAGAATATATTTTCCAACAAGTTATTTTTTTGACACAGGAAAAAAAATCATTAAATCAGGCAGGGAATGACAATATCACAATAGTTATGATACTTTTTGTCAATTCTGAGGTGGTTTTTTGGTATAGAATATATACTTATCTTTAAAGTATTAGCTTTTTGCTGTGATTTCCCATAGTCTATCTAAGGTTCGTAATTTCAATGCTTTAGAAAACAAATCCACCATTTAAGATTTTGCTTATGAGGAAATAACTGGTTCAAAAGACAAGTCCATGTTACTCAAAGTGGTGAACAAATCTCTCCCAGAAATCTGAACCAACATATCCTTCATTTTTTCCTATACTCCAGAAACAACAAAGTGATGTCATTTACTGCCATATGTTATACTTATTGAATCTAAATTTATGTTGATAAACTCATCTGTTTTGAACTTCTTACAGTACTCTCAATATGTCACTGAAAATAAATCTGGATTGAAAATTGTATCAACTAAGTAAATGGGAAAGCTCGTAAAATACAGTAACAATTGTATAGCTCCTTGGTGGCTCAGACAATAAAGCATCTGCCTACAAATACCAGACCACCTAACCTGCCTCTTGAGAAACCTATATGCAGGTCAGGAAGCAACAGTTAGAACTGGACATGGAACAACAGACTGGTTCCAAATAGGAAAAAGGAGTACAAGGCTGTATAATGTCACCCTGCTTATTTAACTTCTATTCAGAATACATCATGAGAAACGCTGGACTGGAAGAAACACAAGCTGGAATCAAGTCTGCTGGGAGAAATATCAATAACCTCAGATATGCAGATGACACCACCCTTATGGCAGAAAGTGAAGAGGAACTAAGAAGCCTCTTGATGAAAGTGAAAGAGGAGAGTGAAAAAGTTGGCTTAAAGCTCAACATTCAGAAAACTAAGATCATGGCCTCTGGTCCCATTACTTCATGACAAATAGATGGGGAAACAGTGGGAAAGTGTCAGACTTTATCTTTTTGGGCTCCAAAGTCACTGCAGATGGTGATTGCAGCCATGAAATTAAAAGACGCTTACTCCTTGGAAGGAAAGTTATGATCTACCTGGATAGCATATTAAAAAGCAGAGACATTATGTTGCCAACAAAGGTCCGTCTAGTCAAGGCTATGGTTTTTCCAGTGGTCATGTATGGATGTGAGAATTGGACGGTGAAGAAAGCTGAGCGCTGAAGAACTGACACTTTTGACCTGTGGTGTTGGAGAAGACTCTTGAGAGTCCCTTGGACAGCAAAGAGATGCAACCAGTCCATTCTAAAGGAGATCAGTCCTGGGTGTTCATTGGAAGGAATGATGCTAAAGCTGAAACTCCAATACTTTGGCCACCTCATGTGAAGAGTTGACTCAATGGAAAAGACCCTGATGCTGGGAGGGATTGGGGGCAGGAGGAGAAGGGTACGATAGAGGATGAGATGGCTGGATGGCATCACTCACTCGTTGGACATGAGTTTGGGTAAACTCTGGGAGTTGGTTATGGACAGGTAGGCCTGGCGTGCTGGATTCACAGGGTCACAAAGAGTTGGACACAGCTGAGCAACTGAACTGAATTGAACTTAAAATGTGAGAGACCCAGGTTCGATCCCTGGGTCTGGAAGATCCCTTGGAGAAGGAAATGGCTGCCCACTCTAATACTCTTTCCTGGAAAATCCCATGGATGGAGGATCCTGGTAGGCTACAGTTCATGGGGTGGCAAAGAATTGGACATGACTGAGTGACCTCACTTACACTTTACAAAATGAAGAATGTAGAGTAAAATTAAAACAATAGTGAAAGTGACCCCATGGACTATACAGTCTGTGGAATTCTCCAGGCCAGAATACTGGAGTGGGTAGCCTTTCCCTTCTCCAGGAGATCTTCCCAACCAGGGGTCAAACCCAGGTATCCTGCATTGCAGGTGGATTTTTACCAGCTGACCCACAAGGGAAGCTCAAGAATACTGGAATGGGTAGCCTATCCCTTTTCCAGGGATCTTCCCCACCCAAGAATTGAATCAGGGTCTTCTGCATTGCAGGCAAATTCTTTACCAACTAAGCTATCACACAATTTAAGATTTGTGTGATGCACAAAAATTAAAATTCCCTAAAATCTCTTTTCTAATTTGCAAAATAACATACTGTCACTGAATTTGAAGGGCTATTTTATTTTATTTTTTTATTTATTATTTTTTAAAATTTATTTTTTTAATTGGAGGCTAATTACTTTACAATATTGTATTGGTTTTGCTATACATCAATATGAATCTACCACAGGTATACACGTGTTCCCCATCCTGAACCCCCCTCTTCCCTCCCTCCCCGTACCATCCCTCTGGGTCGTTTCAGTGCACCAGCCCCAAGCATCCAGTATCATGCATTGAACCTGGACTGGCAATTCGTTTCATATACAATATTATACATGTTTCAAGTTAAAAGAAAAAGTATGTAAATAAAATCCACTCCTTGGTATATTATAAAGCTTGGAGTTATACTGGATTTGTCACATTTTTTTCAAGCCTACCTCTTATCTATCAACAAAACAAACATTATGATTTCAAAACGTATCTCTGAAATTACCATTTCTCAACACCTACACCAATATCCCTTTAGTCAAATGAACAGTCAATGCACATTACTCCTACCTAGATGCAAAGAATTCAGTCTTGAATACAAAAGTATTTATCCATAGGAAAATACACCACTTTATGGGCTCCTTTAAAATAAAGTTGGTTTATATCATTCTAATTTTTAAAGATCTAAAATGATTTTTTTTCCAACATTAAAATAAAAAGTAGTATGCCTGGTACCTATAAGATTACATAGTTAGGCATCTGGCTTACTAGCTAATCTCTAAAAAAAACAAATCAAGCAAAATCAAAGCCAAAAGCCAGCCAACACCCCCCCGCCCTCCCCCACCCCCCACCAAAAAAAAAAAAGAGCAATAGCACTCACCTCAGGTATTTTTTATTGTTACCTCTGAATGGAATATTCTCTTTGGATATTCTATGGTATATTTCATCCTTTCATTGAGGTCTTCATACAAATGAGTGAGTGGAAGTCACCCAGTAGTGGCCACCTCATTGCTACCCCATGGGCTGTAACCTGCCCGGCTCCTCTATCCATGGAATTCTCCAGGTAAGAATACTGGAATGGATTGCCATTTCCTTCTCCAGGGGGTCTTTCAGACCCAGAGATTGAACCCAGATCTCCTGGATTGCAGGCAGATTTTTTATTACCTGAACTACCACAAATATGATCTTTTCAAGGGTTCTTTGATTATCCAAGTTAAAACTGTATGTCCTCTTAATTTTTATTTCCATTATTTGTGTTTCATAATGTCACAATGCAACCTGACATTAAGTTATCTATCCATCTATTTACTTATTGTTTTTTCTACCCTCAGAATCTAAGCTCTAGGAAAACATTTAAATTTATTTTTGTTTTCTAATTAATCACCAACATCTGGTATATACTAAAGGCTTATTGAATTAATAAAAAAACAGATGAATTAATGAATAAAATATGGTTAGGGTGTAGCTATTGTAACAAAAACCCCACCTCTTATACATTATCACATGTATTCTTTCAAAGAGTAGTGTGAGGGAGGCATTCACTATATTCCAGGTTTTATAGATGAAATATGAGTACAAGAAAGATTAAATCACATGTTCAATATCTTGTATGAAATTATTTTTCTAAATCTAACTTTTTTTCTTTCTAAATGAAACTTTTTTCTTAACTGGGATACCACTCACCTCCAGAGAAAGAAAGGCAGAGCAGGAGCTAATCAGTGATTCACAGATCATTAGAATTACCTGAGAAAATTAAAACAAAGATTATTGAGAGTCAGACATGATTTTAGGACAACTGAATCAGAATATCTAAGAATAGAGTGTGGGCCTTTACTTGGTTTATATACAGTGAATATATGTGTGCTTATAACTTTTGTATTAATGTTTTGTTTCCTTTGGATAAATACCCAGAAGTGGAATTGCTGGATCATATGATAATTCTTTTTAAAGGTATTTTGAGAGACCTCTAAATTGCTTTTTTATAATATTGAAAAAGTTTCCATTCCCAGCAACAGTGCACAAAGCTCCCTTCTCTTCACATCCTCACCAACACTTGTTGTATCTTGTCTTCTTGATGATAGCTATTCTAACGAATATGAAGTTTTAGCTTTGGTTGTAATAGAGCTTTAATTTCCAGCATAGTGAAGGGAGTGGGTTTAGCAATCAAGGTTTAGGGGGTGCTCAGCAATCCAGTGGGGAGATCCTCTAATGGGGTACTCCTAGAGGTCTGTGACTGTAGAAGGGTGTGGCAACCCACTCTAGTATTATTGCATGGAGAATTCCATGGACAGAGGAGCCTGGTGGGCTACAGTCCATGGAGTTGCAAAGCGTTGGACATAACTGAGCAACAATAGAGATCTGTGAGTTGACTTCCTTTAACTCCTGAAGTAGACAGTAGGGACCAAGATTCTTTAGTACCCTTTGATATTCTTCTCTGCCTCCTTCTTTTTCTTTTCTTACCTCCTACCTCTACCTTGGAGAAGACTCTTGAGAGTCCCTTGGACTGCAAGGAGATCCAACCAATCCATTCTGAAGGAAATCAGCCCTGGGGTTTCTTTGGAAGGAATGATGATAAAGCTGAAACTCCAGTACTTTGGCCACCTCATAAGAAGAGCTGACTCATTGGAAAAAACTCTGATGCTGGGAGGGATTGGGGGCAGGAGGAGAAGGGGACGACAGAGGATGAGATGGCTGGATGGCATCATTGACTTGATGGACGTGAGTCTGAGTGAACTCCGGGAGTTGCTGATGGACAGGGAGGCCTGGCGTGCTGCGATTCATGGGGTCACAAAGAGTCGGACACGACTGAGTTACTGAACTGAACTGAACCCCTACCTCTAGTGGTAGAAGTTGTTCCTCAGAAATCAGAGTGGTCCTGGGGAGAAACAGATTTCTCCAGCCACAACATGTACAACTGGGATAGATAGGGTGACTCATCACTTTGACTTTCATTTCCTCTCTGGGAAAGGTCTCTGCTTTCCACTTCCCCTTGGGAAAGGTCACCACCACCACTGCCAAACATTTAAGCCCTTTGACATATCACCTTAGGGTCAGGATCAACTCTGGTAAGTTTCTCCCCTGCTTTTACATCCAAACTCTTTTGTTTCAATAATATGCTGGAATCTCCCCTCAGGCATGCTGCACATTTTTTCTCTCATGTGTGACTGTTTGCTCAAGTTTGCTCTCTCTGGGTATTTTTCTGATCATGGTGAGTGGGGATAGGGTAAGTTCACTGAAATTTCAGATATGAAGTCCCTACTGAAGTTGCATTTATTTTTTTGATTCACAGATAGGGAAGAATATTCCTTAGTTTCTATGCTATAAGGCACTTTGTTCAGCTATGAATGCCTCTAATTGTTAAAAAAAAAATGGGGGGAGAGAGAAAAAAAAAGACAGGAATTGGATCTCTACTTAAGAGATGATGTATAAACATCTTTCTGAAGTCTTAACTCTGACTTAAGAGCAGTGTTGTGTTTGTTTCTGTGTTTGTGAGTAGGTAAGTAAATGGATGTTTAAACTGATAGTGAATTGAGTACTTAAAGGAGTTGAAAGAAAAGACTATTCAGGCTAAAATGAGAAACACCTAAGATAAATGAAAACAGAAAGTTGTATAATGTCAATTAGAAGGAAAATATCCATGCCCAAAGCAATAGGGTCAACATTAGTATCTGATCCAGTGTTTTTAGAAGGTAAGAAATAGGCAATAAGAAAAGGGTTATATTACAGTAATAAATGGAATAGTACATATGAAGGGCCTAAGCCACCCCATTTTTGTTAAAGAGGACTCCATTTTGTAAAAATTGTCGGGAAAGAGTCTTTGGAAATCCCCTGACCTCACCCCACCACCTTCGAGCCAATCAGATCCCAGATCAGGATCTCCTGACTTTACGTTCAGGACTTTCAAATTAAGCCCAGGAAATGAAAACCAATCAGAACCCAACACCTAACCCTTCCACAGAAGGTAACCAATTAGATGCCTCCCAACCCGGAAACTCCCATTTTTCAAATTTTTCACACGAGAATACCCTATATAAGCAATGTAACCCAGAGTTCGAGGCTCCTCTCCTTAGCCGCTGCATCGGTAACAGTGGGAGCCCCAGCTAGAGCTTGGTAATAAAAACTCTTGCTTTTGCATCAGATATTGGCTCCCTGGTGGTCATTGGGAGATTTCACAACTTGGGCATAACACATACTGAAGATATTACAGTATCCAGTGTACTGGATGATGTAAAATATATAAAGTAAAAATACATAAAAATACAGAAGATAAGTGGCAAATATTTAATAGCAGTAGAACCTTGATCATCATCCCTGCAACATAAAATAGACAAATAATAAAGATTATAGTTTTTAAAAAGGATCTAATAAGCTTTAGTTAAGTGTGACATGGTTGCCTGAAACAGGATTTATTCTATTGCAACTTTGCATTGTTCCACATTCTTGTTAAATCTTCTTATTATCAGTCAGTTGGAGGCATGGATGGGAGTATCACCTTCTCAGGTGGTGCTAGTGGTAAATAGCTCACCAGCTAATGCAGGAGACTCAAGAAACGTGGGTTCAATTCCTGGGTCAGGAAGATCCCCTAGAGATGGGAATGGCAACCCACTGCAGTATCCATGCCTGGAGAATCCCACAGGCAGAAGGAGCCTGGAGAGCTATATAGTTCATGGGGTTGCAAAGAGTCAGACATTACTGAAGCAACTTAGCACGCATTCATGCATAGGAGTATCACACTGATGTTTTATTTTTCATTTTCCTCATGATAGATGACATTAGTAACTCAATTGGAAAATAATCTGCCTGCAATGCAGGAGACCCTGGTTCTATTCCTGGGTCAGAAAGATCCCCTGGAGAAGGGATAGGTTACCCACTCTAGTGTTCTGGCCTAGGTAATTCCATGGGGTCACAGAGTTGGACACAACTAAGTGACTTTCACTTTCACTGAATATCAGCTATTTAAATAGACTCTTTTATGAAGTTCTTGTTCAATTATTTAATCCATTTTTTAAACTGGCATTTCTCTTACTGATCTGTAAGAATTTTTAATGTATTCCAAGATATGATTTATTTGAAAACAAACACACACGGCGATTTAAAAGTGGCAGAAGAGTAGGTGGATGTGGAGTACATCTCTCTCCATGGATACATCAGGAAATCAACTTCAGAAACAGAAGTGCATGCAGAACACCAGCTGAGAGCAGATAGGAGTACCTGACAAGCGGAAAAAAAGAAAGAAAAAAAAACAAAACATAGAAACACACAAAACTCCGTAGGATGAAGGAAGTAGGGGGAAAAACAAGAGTGTTAGTAAGATTGGACCTTCCCTTGGTGGGTGGGGGAACTGTTCCCCACAGTGGGGCAATTGCCTGACTCAAAGGAGAAACATTTAAGGCTGAAAGTGAAACAGTTGATCTGTGGCAGCTTAAACGGAATGAGAATCAGATAGTCTGTCACAGCCATACATACTCTGGACAGGGACGCAGGTCTCCTGGAAGGCATAGCAGCTGGGAGATGGAGTTTAGGGATTGTGGAGCAATTCCAGGGTGAGGGCTGTTGTTGACTGAAGAGAGAAGGATTGAAGGAATGTGAGGGAGGAAATTGTGGTAGAAAATGCCCGTGGAGGAAAGCAAGGTAGCCATGGACCAAGGTGATACTGCTGAGTCACACGTAGCGGGTGGAGCTATCACCATAGCCTCTCTCTCCCACCAAGCCAGCATCAGCAGCTGAACAATAGAGAGGCTGGCTCAGAGAGTGCCTGAAGCACTGAACTACAGAGTAGGATCCCACCCTGGGTGCTCTTTTAAGGGACTGATGTGCCAATACAGAGTAGGATCCCAGCCAGGGGCCCCTGCTATTCTCCTGATGCAATGAACAACAGAGAAGGACCCCAGGTAAAGGAGCCCTCTAAATGCCTGAAGGGGCAGAGCTACGGATAAGACTGGCCAAAGAGGCCTTCTGATTACCAGCTATAAGAGGGCCAAAAAAGACTGATAGGGCCATAACTCCTGTAGCACAGGCAGTCCATATAACTGCACACTTGGTGCTACCAGGGTCACTGTAAGCCAAGAAGCTGTGCCACCTTCATGCTCTACTCTCACTGGGGCAGAGCTGCCATAGGCAAAACACGGCCTTGTGTCTATGCACAAAGGGTCACTTCGGTCATGTTCAACTCTTTGTGGCCTTGCAGACTGTGGCGTGCCAGGCTTCCTTATTAGGGGGGTTCTCCACGCAAGAGTACAGGAGTGTATTGGTCAATACTGGTTGCCATACACTTCTGTTCAGTTCAGTTCAGTCACTCAGTTGTGTCCGACTTTTTGTGACACCATGAATCCCAGCACACCAGGCCTCCCTGTCCATCACCATCTCCCGGAGTTCATTCAGACTCACGTCCATCGAGTCAGTGATGCCATCCAGCCATCTCATCCTCTGTGGTCCCCTTTTCCTCCTGCCCCCAATCCCTCCCAGCATCAGAGTCTTTTCCAATGAGTCAAATCTTCGCATGAGGTGGCCAAAGTACTGGAGCTTCAGCTTTAGCATCATTCCTTCCAAAGAAATCCCAGGGCTGATCTCCTTCAGAATTGACTGATTGGATCTCCTTGCAGTCCAAGGGACTCTCAAGAGTCTTCTCCAACACCACAATTCAAAAGCATTAATTCTTTGTCACTCAGCCTTCTTCATAGTCCAACTCGCACATCCATACATGACCACTGGAAAAATCATAGCCTTGACTAGACGGACCTTAGTTGGCAAAGTAGTGTCTCTGCTTTTGAATATGCTGTCTAAGTTGGTCATAAATTTTCTTCCAAGGAGTAAGCATCTTTTAATTTAATGGCTGCAGTCACCATTTGCAGTGATTTTGGAGCCGAAAAAGATAAAGTCTGACACTGTTTCCACTGGTTCCCCATCTATTTCCCATGAAGTGATGGGACCAGATGCCATGATCTTCGTTTCCTGAACATTGACATTTAAGCCAACTTTTTCACTCTCTTCTTTCAATTTTATCAAGAGGCTTTTTAGCTCCTCTTCACTTTCTGCCATAAGGGTGGTGTCATCTGCATATCTGAGATGATTGATATTTCTCCTGGCAATCTTGATTCCAGCTTGCGTTTCTTCCAGTCCAGCCTTTCTCATGATATACTCTGCATAGAAGTTACATAAGCAGGGTGACAATATACAGCCTTGACACACTCATGTTCCTATTTGGAACCAGTCAGTTGTTCCATGTTCAGTTCTAACTGTTGCTTCCTGACCTGGATAAGGATTTCTCAAGAGGCAGGTCAGGTGGTCTGGTATTCCCATCTCTTTCAGAATTTTCCACAGTTTATTGTGATCCACACAGTCAAGGCTTTGTTATAGTCAATAAAGCAGAAATAGATGTTTTTCTGGAACTCTCTTGCCTTTTCCATGATCCGGCGGATGTTTGCAATTTGATCTCTGGTTCCTCTGCCTTTTCTAAAACCAGCTTGAACATCAGGGAGTTCACAGTTCACATATTGCTGAAGCCTGGCTTGGAGAATTTTGAGCATTACTTTACTAGTATGTGAGATGAGTCCAATTGTTCAGTAGTTTGAGCATTTTTTGGCATTGCCTTTCTTTGGAATTGGAATGAAAACTGACCATTTCCAGTCCTGTGGCCACTGCTGAATTTTCCAAATTTGCTGCATATTGAGTGTGGCACTTTCACAGCATCATCTTTCAGGATTTGAAACAGCTCAACTGGAATTCCATCACTTCCACTAGCTTTGTTTGTAGTGATGCTTTCTAAGGCCTACTTGACTTCACATTACAAGATGTCTGGCTATAGATTAGTGATCACATCATCATGATTATCTGGGTCGTGAAGATCTTTTTTGTACAGTTCTTCCATGTATTCTTGCCACCTCTTCTTAATATCTATTACTTTCTGTTAAGTCCATACCATTTTTGTCCTTTATCGAGCCCATCTTTGCATGAAATGTTCCCTTGGTATCTCTAATTTTCTTGAAGAGATCTCTAGTCCTTCCCATTCTGTTGTTTTCCTCTATTTCTTTGCATTAATTGCTGAAGAAGGCTTTCTTATCTCTTCTTGCTATTCTTTGGAACTCTGCATTCAGATGCTTATGTCTTTCCTTTTCTCCTTTGCTTTTCACCTCTCTTCTTTTCACAGCTATTTGTAAGGCCTCCCCAGACAGCCATTTTGCTTGTTTGCATTTTTTTTTTCCATGGGGATGGTCTTGATCCCTGTCTCCTGTACAATGTCATGAACCTTATTCCATAGTTCATCAGGCACTGTATCTATCAGTTCCAGACCCTTAAATCTATTTCTCACTTCCACTGTATAGTCATAAGGGATTTGATTAGGTCATACCTGAATGGTCTAGCAGTTTTCCCTACTTTCCTCAATTTGAGTCTGAATTTGGCAATAAGGAGTTCATGATCTGAGCCACAATCAGCTCCTGGTCTTGTTTTTGTTGACTGTTAGAGCTTCTCCATCTTTGGGTGCAAAGAATATAATCCATCTGATTTCAGTGTTGACCATCTGGTGATGTTCATGTGTAGAGTCTTCTCTTGTGTTGTTGGAAGAGGGTGTTTGCTATGACCAGTGCATTTTCTTGGCAAAACTCTATTAGTCTTTGCCCTGCTTCATTCTGCATTCCAAGGCCAAATTTGCCTGTTACTCCAGGTGTTTCTTGACTTCCTACTTTTGCATTCCAGTCCCCTATAATGAAAAGGACATCTTTTTTGGGTGTTAGTTCTAAAAGGTCTTGTAGGCCTTCATAAAACCGTTCAACTTCAGTTTCTCCAGCATTACTGGTTGGGGCATAGACTTGGATAACTGTGATATTGAATGATTTGCCTTGGAGACGAACAGAGATCATTCTGTCGTTTTTGAGATTGCATCCAAGTACTGCATTTCGGACTCTTTTGTTGACCATGATGGCCACTCCATTTCTCCTGAGGGATTCCTTCCTGCAGTAGTAGATATAATGATCACCTGAGTTAAATTCACCCATTCCAGTCCATTTTAGTTCGCTGATTCCTAGAATGTCGATGTTCACTCTTGCCACCTCTTGTTTGACCACTTCCAATTTGCCTTGATTCATGGACCTGACATTCCAGGTTCCTATGGAATATTGCTCTTTACAACATCGGATCTTGCTTCTATCACCAGTCACACCCACAACTGGTTATTGTTTGCTTTGGCTCCATCCCTTCATTCCTTCTGGAGTTATTTCTCCACTGATCTCCAGTAGCATATTGGGCATCTAATGACATGGGGAGTTCCTCTTTTGTTATCCTATCATTTTGCCTTTTCTTACTATACATGGTGTTCTCAAGGCAAGAATACTGAATTGGCTTACCATTCCCTTCTCCAGTGGACCACATTCTGTCAGAGCATTCCACCACGGCTCACCCGTCCTGGTTGCCCTGCACAGGCATGGCTTGGTTTCATTGAGTTACACAAGGCTGTAGTCTCAGTGTGATTAGATTGACTAGTTTTCTGTGAGTATAGTTTCAGTGTGTCTGCCCTCTGATGCCCTCTTGCAACACCTACCATCTTACTTGGGAGATACCCATCATCCAAGGTAAGGAGCAGCAGCTGTGCCATACCCTTCTAGAGTTCTATATTTCCTGCTGTCATAGCTGTCAACTCCCATGAGAATCTGGTGCCGCAAGAACCCCTGTGACCCAAGCAGCTGCACCACCTCCACACCTGGACCTCACAGGGGCAAACCCAAGTCCTCCAGGGCAGTCGCAGGAGCAAACTTCAGTGGACAACCCACAAGCAGAGGTGGAAATAAAACCACATTTGAAACCCAGGAATAGTCTGGCTGAGGAAAAAGACTCAAAACCTTCTCATCAGCTGATCAACTAGGCAGACTCTATGGCTATGGAATATATAATAAGCTATTGAGAGCTCTCAACCAAACAACAACAACAACAACAACAACAACAAAACAAAAAACCACCACCAACAACAACAATAAAAAAACAAAAAATGCACTCATTCTGATAGCTGTGGACATTGGAGGCAAGAACACACAGTTAGAATCTGAGCTGCCCCCACAGCAGGTCCAGAGATCAGCACAACATTGGAAGGCATCCTAGGGAGGTGATGTGGACTATGACTCCTAGTGAAGGAAAGGACTCTGACAGCAGTGACTCAAGAAAAATATTTATCATTCCTAAGTTTTGACTTCTGTTTATTTCTTTGGATTGTTTTTTTTTTTTGTTTTTTTTGTTTTTTTTTTTTTTCTGATTTTTTCCAACCTCTGTTGTAGTTGTCAATTTTATTGGCACTATGAAATCTAATTAAGCATTTCAGCTTTTATTTATTTATTTTTTTGTTTGTTTGTTTTTGCTCAAATTTTTTATTGTTGTTATAAAGCTCTGCCTATATTTTGGGCTTTTGAGTTTCTTTGGAGTTTTCCTTTTTTTATTTTTCCTGATTTTTAATTTTTTAAACCTATGCTTATTTTGTCTACATTTATTCCTTTGTTTGCTTTTCTTACTGTTTTTTTTTTCCCTTGCAGTTAATCTTTAACATATATAAATCTACTTTATCTACCTCTATTTAACTTTGCATGTCTATTCTTTCTTTTTAACTTTCATTTCCTCTCAACATATTTGCTAGTTTTGTTCCCATTGCTTTATTTCCTACTTGGCACTTTGCTTTAGTTTTGATTTCCAGTTTGTGCTTCAGTTAGTTTTGTTCTTAACTGGTAAGTATACTTTTGTATTTTCTCTGTTTTCCAGGTCAATCTATTGTACTTTATTTAAGCTGTACTGTTCTGACTTCACTTATGGGTGTATATTCAATGATTTTATTTATTAGTTGCCTGATTTTATAACCACAATTTGCCTGGGGTTCATCTTTGGCTTCTTGCTTTTGGATATTTGTTTTAAGCTCAATTAATGCCATAACAAACCACTTATGGAATCTTCATTCATACCAGAGACCAAACCCTGAGCCTTTGGAGTGTGAGCACTGATTCCAAAACTCTAGAATATCAGAGAACTAACCCTAGGAAGTATAAAATAGTGAGAACTCACACAAAGGAAACCACTTGAATACAACACCCAGAATCATCCAACCACCAGTAGCACTCTGTGCAGGACACCTCTTCTAAAAAATAAAACAAAATAAAAATACAAACCCAATCATCAGCAGACAGGATTAACATCTCACTCAGCCTTGCTCATGAGGAAAATCAAACAAACAAACAAACAAAAACTCAGCACAAGTCTCATGCTATACAAACCACTGGACGAACATTAGGAGGGCAGAAACCAAAAGGAAAATAGAATTCAACCTTGAAGCCTGGGAAAGGAGACCTCAAATACAATAAGTTTAAAAAAAAAAAAAGAGAAAATTCAGAGAAATACTACACAAATGAAGGAACAATTTAGAAACATAGAAGTCCAAATGAATCAAGAGGAAATAGGCAAACTATCTGAAAAAGAATTCAGAATAATGATAGTAAAGATGATCAAAAACCTGGAAAACAAAATGGAGAAAATGCAAGAATCATTTAATAAAACTAGAAGGATTAAAGAATAAACAGAGACAAACAACACAATAACTTAAATTAAAAATACTCTGTAAGGAATCAATAGCAGAATCTATGAAGCTGAAGAAAAAATCAGTGAGCTGGAAGATAAAATGGTGGAAATAACCTCTGAAGAGCAGAATACAGTAAAAAGAATGCAAAGAACTTAGGATAGTCTCAGAGACCTCTGAGACAATATCAAATACACCAACATTCAAATTATAGGGGCCCCAGAAGAAGAAGAGAAAAAAGAAATGGCATCAGAAAATTTTTAAAGAAATTATAGGTGGAAATTTCCCCAACATGGAAAAGGAAATAGTCAATTAACCCAAAGAGGTACAGAGAAATACAGGTTAAATCCCATACAGGTTAAACCCAAGGAGAAAGACACCAAGACATATTCTAATCAAACTAAAAAAGACTAAACACAAAGAAAGACTATTAAAAGCAGCAAGGGAAAAGCAACAAGGAACATACAATGGAAACCCATATGTTTAACAGCTGATCTTTCAGCAGCAGCTCTGCAGGCCAGAAGGGAATTGCAGGGTATATTTGAAGTACTGAAAGGGAAAAATCTACAAGCTAGATTACTGTATCTGGCAAGGATCTCATTCAAATTGCTGGAGAAATAAAAACTTTTCAGACAAGCACAAGTCAAGAGAATTCAGTACCACCAAACTAGCATTACAACAAATGCTAAAGGGACTTATATAGTCAAGAAATACAAAAGAGGCAAAGCGATCTACAAATTCAACCCCAAACAATTAAGAAAATGGCAATAGATACATATATATCAATATTTACTTTAAATGTGAATGGATTAAGTGCTCCAAACAAAAGACACAGACTTGCTGAATGGCTACAAAAACAAGACCCATATATATGCTGTCTAAAAGAAACCCTCTTCAGAGCTAAAGATACATATAGACTGAGGGGAAGAGGATGAAAAAATATATTCCACATAAATGGGAAGCAAAAGAAAACTGGAGTAGCAATCCTCATATCAAACAAAATAGATCTTAAAATAAAGAAGATTAAAAGAGATAAAGAAGGCCACTACATAATGATCAAGGGATCACTCCAAAAGGAAGATATCTCCAAAGAAGACATACAGATGGCTAACAAACACATGAAAAGATCCTCAACATCACTCATTATCAGCGAAATGCAAATCAAGACCACAATGAGGTACCATTTCACACCAGTCAGAATGGCTGCAATCCAAAAGTCTACAAGCAATAAATGCTGGAGAGGGTGTGGAGAAAAGGGAACCCTCTTACACTGTTGGTGGGAATGCAAACTAGTACAGCCACTATGGAGAACAGTGTGGAGATTCCTTAAAAAACTGCAAATAGAACTGCCTTATGACCCAGCATTCCCATTGCTGGGCATACACTCTGAGGAAACCAGAATTGAAAGAGACACATGTAGTCCAATATTCATCACAGCAGTTTATAATAGCCAGGACATGGAAGCAACCTAGATGTCCATCAGCAGACAAATGGATAAGAAAGCTGTGGTACATTATACACAATGGAGTATTACTCAGCCATTAAAAAGAATACATTTGAATCAGTTGAATGAGGTGGATGAAACTGGAACCGATTATACAGAGTGAAGTAAGCCAGAAAGAAAAACACCAATACAGTATACTAACACATATATATGGAATTTAGAAAGATGGTAATGATAACCCTGTATGCGAGACAGCAAAAGAGACACAGATGTAAAGAACAGACTGGTGGACTCTGTAGGAGAGGGAGAGGGTGGGATGATTTGGGAGAATGGCTTTGAAACATGTATACTATCATGTAAGAAATGAATCGCCAGTCTAGGTTTGATACAGGATACAGGACGCTTGGGGCTGGTGCACTGGGATGACACAGAGAGATGATATGGGGAGGGTGGTGGGAGGGTGTTCAGGATGGAGAACTCATGTACACCTGTGGCAGATTCATGTCAATGTATGGCAAAACCAATACAGTATTGTAATGTAAAAAATAAATAAATAAAAAATAAAGAACAAACAAAAAAAAAAGGACAATATCTGTGCACCCAACATAGGAGCACCTCAGTAACACAATAATATTTGGAGACTTTAACACTCCACTCAAACCAGTGAATCACCAAAATACAACATTAATAAGGAAACATAAGTCTTAAATGATACATTAGTTGAGATGGATCTCATTGATATCTTCAGGACATTCTATCCAAATGCAGAGGAATACACCTTCTTCTCAAGTGCACATGGAACATTCTCCAGGAGAGATGACATCTTGGGTCACAAATCACACCTCAGTAATTTAACAAAATTGAAATCTTATCAGTCATCTTCTCTGACATAAACGTTATGAGACTAGATATCAATCACAAGAAAAAAAACTGTAAGAAACATAAGCACATGGAGATTAAACAATACGTTTCTAAATAACCAACAGGTAACTGAAGAAATCAAAAGGGAAATAAAATTTTCTGGAAAAATGACAATGAAAACATGACAACTCAAAACCTATGGGATGCAGCCAAAGCAGTTCTAAGAGGGAAGTTTATAGCAATACAACCCTAACCTCAAGAAACAAACAAAAAAAAGTCATCAAATAGACAACCTAACCTTACCCCTGAAACAACTGGAATAATAATAATAAGAACAACAACAAAAAAGCCCCAAATTAATAGAAGGAAAGAAATAATAAAGATCCGAGCAGAAAAAAATGAAAAAGAAATGAAAGAAACAATAGTAAAAAATTACTAAAACTAAAAACTGGTTCTTTGAGATGATAGACAAAATTGACAAACCTTTAGCCAGACTAGTCAAGGAAAAACAGAGAAGAATCAAATAATAAAATTAGAAATGAAAAAAGGAGAGGTTATAACAGACAAAGCAGAAATACAAAAGATTATGAGACTGTTATGAATAGTTACATGGCAAAACAATGGATAACTTGGAAGAAATGGATAGATTCTTAGAAAATTTCAATCTTTCAAGACTAAAACAAGAAAAATACAAATTATGAACAACCCAATTACAAGCACTGAAATTGAAGCTGTGATCAAAAATCTCTCCCAAAACCAAAACCTCGGACCAGATGGCTTCACAGGAGAATTCTGTGAAACATTTAGAGAAGAGTTAATGCTTATCCTTCTAAAACTCTTTCAAAAAATTGCAGAGTAAGGAACACTTTCAAACTCATCCTATGAGGCCACCAACACCTGGATACCAAAACAGACAAAGAAAATACAAAGTAGAAAACTACAGGCCAATATCATTGATGAACATAGATGCAAAAATCCTCACCAAAATTTTAGCAAATGGAATTCAGAATTCATCAAAAACTCATATACCATGATCAGTTCAGTTCAGTTCAGTCGCTCAGTCGTGTCCAACTCTTTGTGACCCCATGAATCGCAGCACGCCAGGCCTCCCTGTTCATCACCATCTCCCGGAGTTCACTCAGACTCATGTCCATCGAGTCGGTGATGCCATCCAGCCATCTCATCCTGGGTCGTCCCCTTCTCCTCCTGCCCTCAAACCATCCCAGCATCAGAGTCTTTTCCAATGAGTCAACTCTTCGCATGAGGTGGCCAAAGTATTGGAGTTTCAGCTTTAGCATTATTCCTTCCAAAGGAATCCCACGGTTGATCTCCTTCAGAATGGACTGGTTGGATCTCCCTGCAGTCCAAGGGACTCTCAAGAGTCTTCTCCAACACCACAGTTCAAAAGCATCAATTCTTTGGTGCTCAGGTTTCTTCACAGTCCAACTCTCACATCCATACATGACCAATGGGAAAATGACAGCCTTGACTAGACGGACCTTAGTCGGCAAAGTAACGTCTCTGCATTTGATTATACTATCTAGGTTGGTCATAACTTTTCTTCCAAGGAGTAAGAATCTTAATTTCATTGCTGCAATAACAATCTGCAGTGATTTTGGAGCCCCAAAAATAAAGTCTGACACTGTTTCCACTGTTTCCCCTTCTATTTCCCGTGAAGAAATGGACCAGATGCCATGATCTTCGTTTTCTGAATGTTGAGCATTAAATCAACTTTTTCGCTCTCCTCTTTCACTTTCATCAAGAGGCTTTTTAGTTCCTCTTCACTTTCTGCCATAAGAGTGGTGTCATCTGCATATCTGAGGTGATTGATATTTCTCCTGGCAATCTTGATTCCAGCTTGTGTTTCTTCCAGCCCAGCGTTTCTCATGATGTACTCTGCATATAAGTTAATTAAGCAGGGTGACAATATACAGCCTTGACACACTCATTTTCCTATTTGGAACCAGTCAGTTGTTCCATGTCCAGTTCTAACTGTTGCTTCCTGACCTGGATAAGGATTTCTCAAGAGGCAGGTCAGGTGGTCTGGTATTCCCATCTCTTTCAGAATTTTCCACAGTTTATTGTGATCCACACAGTCAAGGCTTTGTTATAGTCAATAAAGCAGAAATAGATGTTTTTCTGGAACTCTCTTGCCTTTTCCATGATCCAGCGGATGTTTGCAATTTGATCTCTGGTTCCTCTGCCTTTTCTAAAACCAGCTTGAACATCAGGGAGTTCACAGTTCACATATTGCTGAAGCCTGGCTTGGAGAATTTTGAGCATTACTTTACTAGTATGTGAGATGAGTGCAATTGTGTGGTAGTTTGAACATTCTTTTGCATTGCCTTTCTTCGGGATTGGAATGAAAACTGACCATTTCCACTCCTGTGGCCACTGCTGAGTTTTCCAAATTTGCTGCATATTGAGTGTGGCACTTTCAAAGCATCATCTTTCAGGATTTGAAACAGCTCAACTGGAATTCCATCACCTCCACTAGCTTTGTTCATAGTGATGCTTTCTAAGGCCCACTTGACTTCACATTCCAAGATGTCTGGCTCTAGATTAGTGATTGCATCATGATTATCTGAGTCGTGAAGATCTTTTTTGTACAGTTCTTCCATGTATTCTTGCCATCTCTTCTTAATATCTTCTGCTTCTGTTAGGTCCATACCATTCTTGTCCTTTACCGAGCCCATCTTTGCATGAAATGTTCCCTTGGTATCTCTAATTTTCTTGAAGAGATCTCTAGTCTTTCCCATTCTGTTGTTTTCCTCTATTTCTTTGCATTGATCGCTGAAGAAGGCTTTCTTATCTCTTCTTGCTATTCTTGGGAATTCTGCATTCAGATGCTTATATCTTTCCTTTTCTCCTTTGCTTTTCACCTCTCTTCTTTTCACAGCTATTTGTAAGGCCTCCCCAGACAGCCATTTTGCTTGTTTGCATTTCTTTTCCATGGGGATGGTCTTGATCCCTGTCTCCTGTACAATGTCACGAACCTCATTCCATAGTTCATCAGGCACTCTATCTATCAGATCTAGGCCCTTAAATCTATATCTCACTTCCACTGTTTAATCATAAGGGATTTCATTTAGGTCATACCTGAATGGTCTAGCAGTTTTCCCTACTTTCTTCAATTTACGTCTGAATTTGGTAATAAGGATTTCATGGTCTGAGCCACAGCCAAAGATGGAGAAGCTCTATACAGCCAACAAAAAAAAGCCAGGAGTTGTCTGTGGCTCAGATCATGAACTCCTTATTACCAAATTCATACCATTATCACGTTTGGTTTATTTCATGGATGCTAGGATTTTTCAGTATAAGCAAACTATCAATGTAAGACATCATATTAACAAACTGAAGATGAAAACCATATGATAATCTCAACAGATACAGGAAAAGCCTTTTATAAAATTCAGCACCCATTTATGATTAAAACTTCAAAAAGGGAGCATAGAAGGAACCTACCTCAACATAGTAAAGGCCATATATAATAAGCCTACAGCAAACATTATTCTCAATGGTGAAAAACTGAAAGCATTCCCCCTAAGATTAGGAACAAGACAAAGGTATCCACTTTTACCACTATTTTTCAACGTAATTCTGGAAGTCCTAGCTACAGCAATCAAAGAAGGCAAAGAAATAAAAGGAATCCAGATTGGAAAAGAAGAAGTAAGGCTCTCATTGTTTGGAGATGACATGATACTGTACATAGGAAATCCTAAAGATAGTATCAGGAAATTCTAGAGCTAACCAGTGAATTTAACAAAATTGCAGGATACAAAAATCAGTATACAGAAATCACTTGCATTTCTATATGCTAAGAATGAAAAATCAGAAAGAGAAATTAAGGAATGAATCCCATTCACGACTGCAACAAAAAGATAAAATATCTAGGAATAAACTTACCTAAGGAGACAAAAGTGTACATGGAAAATTATAAGACACTAATGAAAGAAATAAAAGATGATATGAACAGATAGATATTCCATGTTCATGGGTAGGAATAATTAACATTATGAAAATGACTATACTGCCAAATGTGATCTACAGATTCAATGTGATCCACATCAAATTATTAAAGACATTTTTTCATAGAATTAGAACAAAAAACTCCAAAATTCATATGGAAACACAAAAGACTCCCAGTAGCCAAGGCAGTCTTGAGAAAGAAGAATGGAGCTTGTGGAATCAATATTCTTGACTTCAGGTTAAACTGCAAAGCTACAGTCATAAGACAGTATGGTACTGGCACAAAAACAGAAATATAGACCAATGGAACAAGATAGAAAACCCAGAAATAAACCCATGCACCTATGGGTAACTTATTGTTGACAAAGGAGGCAAGAATATACAATGGGGCAAAGACAACCTTTTCAATAAACAGTGCTGGTAAAACCGGACAGCTACATGTAAAAGAATGAAATTAGAACACTTTCTAACACCATACACATAGATAAATTCAAAATAGATTAAAGACCTAAATGTAAGACCAGAAACTATAAAACTCTTAGAGGAAAATATAGGCAGAACACTTGACATAAATCAAAGCTAGATCCTCTATGACCCACCTCCTAGATTAATGGAAAAAAAAAAAAGAAGTAAACAAGTGTGACCCAATTAAACTGAAAAGCTTTTGCACAGAAAAGGAGATTATAAGCAAGGTGAAAAGACAACCCTCAGAATGGGAGAAAACAATAGCAAATGAAACAAATGACAAAGCATTAACTTCCAAGATACACAAGCAGCTCATACATCTCAATACCAGAAAAACCAACAACCCAATCAAAAAGTGGGAAAAGACCTAAACAGACATTTCTCCAAAGAAGCCATACAGATGGCTAATAAACCCATGAAAAGATGCTCAACATCACTCATTATTAGAGAAATGCAAACCAAAACTACAATGAGATATCACCTCACACCAGTAAGACTGGCCATCATCAAAAATTCTACAAGCAATAAATGCTGGAGAGGGTGTGGTGAAAGGGAATGCTCTTACACTGTTGGTGGGAATGTAAATTGATACAGCCACTAAGGAAAACGGTATGGAGATTCCTTAAAAAAACTAGGAACAAACCACCATATGGCCCAGCAGTCTCACTCCTAGGCATATACCCTGAGGAAACCAAACTTGAAAAATACATATGTATCCTATTGTTCATGCGGCATTATTTACAATAGTTAGAACATGGAAGCAACTTAGATGTCCATTGACAGATTAATGGATAAAGAAATTGTGATACATATATACAATGGAATATTACTCAGCCATAAAAAGGAATACATTTGGGTCAGCTCTAATGAAGCGATGAACCTTGAATCTATTATACAGAGTGAAGTAAGTCAGAAAGAGAAATATAAATATCATATTCTAGTGTATATACATGGAATCTAGAATAATGGTGCTGAAGAGTTTATTCACAGGGTAGCAATGGAGAAACAGACATAGAGAATAGACTTATGGACAAGGTGAGAGGAGAGGAGAGGGTGAGATGCATGGAAAGAGTAACACGGAAACTTATATTATCCTGTGTAAAATAGATGGCCAATGGGAATTTGCTGTATGGCTCATGAAACTCAAACAGGGGCTCTCTGTCTCCCTGGATGGGTGGGATGGGGAAGGAGATGGTAGAGAGGTTCAGGAGGAAGGGGATATACATATATATATATATATATATATATATACATATATATATATATATACACACACACACACACACACACAGACATACATACACATGGCTGATTCATGTTGAGGTCTGACAGAAAACAACAAAATTCTGTAAAACTATTATCCTTCAATAAAAAATAAATTCATTTAAAAAGCAAACACGAATTGAAAGAAACAAGAGGAAAATGAGACAGTATAGCAGAAAAGAACTTAAAATCTGAAGGAAATGATCCATGTGAAGAGATGCAGAGTTAGATAATTTCCAATTATTACAAGATGTTATAAAACAGAATCACAACAGGAAAGAGTAATTTTCAAAAAAAATATAGTAATAGAGAATTAAGCATTTATTAGTTAACTGGCTTCCCTGGTAGCTTAAACAGTAAGAACCTACCTATAATGCAAGAGACTTGGGTTTGATCCCTGGGTTTGGAAGATCACCTGGAGAACAGAATGGCTACCAACTCCAGTGTTCTTGCTTGGAGAATTCCATGAACAGAGGAACCTGGCAGGCTACAGTGCATGAGATCACAAAAGAGTTGGACATGACTGAGTGACTTTCACTTTAAAGATTCAAGAAAGTTTCAGAAAAGAGAATTAAAATGCATTAGAAGTAACTGAAATAAATTCAGGAAAAGATAGAAAAATTAAATGACCGATTTACAATATTAAAGATTCAAATAAAAAAAAAAGATTCAAAATTTTGAGTTTAGGAAGTGATGTTATAGAAAATCAGTGACACATTACAAATTGTAGGAGACAGGGCCTAAGAGAAGGTCTAATATTTTTAGGAATTAAGAAAAAATGATTCATGCAAGTGATCATGAACCTGTTACTGATAATTCACAGCTGCTATAGCTGGAGACTAGAAATACAGAGATGAACATATTCAGTATTCTGTGAAAAATATTCCATAACTAAAATATCAGTCAATATTTCCATAGTCAAAAAATGTAAATATCAATTCACAATTTAAAATACATTGTCCTATATTTTTAGAAATATTTGTTGCTGTTCAGTCACTCAATCCTGTCCAACTCTTTGTGACCCCATGGACTGCAGCATGCCAGGCTTCCCTGTCCTTCACCATCTCCTGGAGTTTGCTCAAACTCGTATCCATTGACCTGATGATGCCATCCAACCATCTCATACTTTGTTGCCCACTTCTCCTCCTGCCCTTAATCTTTTCCAGCATCAGGGTCTTTTCCAATGATTTGGTTCTTTACATCAGTTGGCCAAAATATTGGAGGCTCACCTTTAGCAATAGTGCTTTCAGTGAATATTCAGGGTTGACTTCCTTTAGGATTGACTGGTTTGATCTCTGTGCTGTCCAAGGGACTCTCAGGAGTCTTCTCCAGCACCACAGGTAATTTTCATGTATTTTTTTTCCCTTTTAAAACATTGCTTAATTTATTTTAATTGGGGTATAATTACTTTAAAATATCGTGATGGTTTCTGCTATTCATTGACATGAATCAGCCACGGGTGCACTTGTGTCCCATCATCCTGAACCACCCCCTCCACACACACCTCACTCCCCACCCCATGTTTCTGGGTTGTCCCAGAACAGTGGCTTTGAGTGTCCTGCTTCACATATCAAACTTGTACTAGTCATCTATATTATACATGGCAATATACATGTTCCAATGCAATTCTCTCAAAGCATCCCACTGTCACCTTCTCGACCACAAAGCCCAAAGTCCACTCTTTACATCCGTGCCTCTTTTGTTGTCTTGCTATAGGATCATCATTACTTGTTTCTAAATTCTATATATACATATATGCATTAATATGCAGTATTTGTGTTTCTCTTTCTGACTTACTTCACTCTGTATAATAGGCTCCAATTTCATCCAACTCATTAGCACTGACTCAAATGCCTTCTTTTCATAGCTAAGAAATATTCCATTGTGTATATGTACAACAACTTTCTTATCCATTCATCTGCCAATGGACACTCAGGTTGCTTCCATGTCGTAGCTATTGTAATCACTACTGGAATGAACATTGTGGTATATGTGTCAATGTGTGTGTGTGTATGCCCAGCAGTGGGATTGTTGAGTCCTAGGGCAGTTGTATTCCCTGTTTTCTAAGAAATCTCCACACTGTTCTCCATAGGGCTGTACCAGCTTGCATTCCCACCAACAGTCTGACAGGCTTCCCTCTCCTCCACACTCTCTTCAGCATTTATTGTCTGCAGACTTTTTGATGGCATCATTCTGACCAAAGTGAGATGATACCTCATTGTGGTTTTGATTTGTATTACTCCAGCAATGGGTGATGGAGAAGGCAATGGCACCCCACACCAGTACTGTAGCCTGGGAAATCCCATGGATAGAAGAGCCTGGTAGGCTGCAGTCCATGAGGTCGCTAATAGTCAGACACGACTGAGCAACTTCACTTTCACTTTTCAGTTTTATGCATTCAGTTCAGTTCAGTTCCGTTCAGCTCAGTCGTCTGCGACTCTTTGCAACCCCATGAATCGCATCATGCCAGGCCTCCCTGTCCATCACCAACTCCCGGAGTTCACTCAAACTCATGTGCATCGAGTAGGTGATGCCATCCAGCCATCTCATCCTATGTCGTCACCTTCTCCTCCTGCCCCCAATCCCTCCCAGCATCAGAGTCAATGAGTCAACTCTTCCCATGAGGTGGCCAAAGTACTGGAGTTTCAACTTTAGCATCAGTCCTTCAAATGAATACCCAGGACTGATCTCCTTTAGGATGGACTGATTGGATCTCCTTGCAGTCCAAGGGATCTCAAGAGTCTTCTGCAGCACCACAGTTCAAAAGCATCAATTCTTTGGTGCTCAGGTTTCTTCACAGTTCAACTCTCACATCCATACATGACCACTGGAAAAACCATAGTCTTGACTAGACAGACCTTTGTTGGCAAAGTAATATCTCTGCTTTTTAATATGCTATCTAGGTTGATCATATCTTTCCTTCCAAGGAGTAAGCATCTTTTAATTTCATGGCTGCAATTACCATTTGCAGTGATTCTGGAGCCCCCCAAAATAAAGTCTGACACTGTTTCCACTGTTTCCCCATCTATTTCCCATGACATGATGGGACTATGAAAAAAGCTAGTGGAGGTGATGGAATTCCAGTTGAGCTATTTCAAATCCTGAAAGATGATGCTGTGAAAGTGCTCCACTCAATATGTTGGCAAATTTGGAAAATTCAGCCGTGGCCACAGGACTGGAAAAGGTCAGTTTTCATTCCAATCCCAAAGAAAGGTAATGCCAAAGAATGCTCAGGAAATGGCAACCCACTCCAGTGTTCTTGCCTGGAGAATCCAAGGGATGGGGGAACCTGGTGGGAGGCCTTCTATGGGTTCATACAGAGTCGGACACGACTGAAGAAACTTAGCAGCATCAGCAGCAGTAATGAGTGAGGTTGAGCATATTTTCATTCTTAATGTGTAATACATACATACATTTGACGAAGGTTGAGAGGAAGACTGAGGGGAATGTATTTGTAAGAAAGTTAAATCATCATCCATCATAAAGGAAGCATATGAAGTTTTAAAATTAAGCAACAGCAATGTATTGTTTAAATTATGAACTTAAATATCAGGTAGTAGGAACAGCCAATTATAATACTATATAGATTATAATATATGTAATATTATATAGAACAGCTAAATAGTATCTTTAATGATTAATAAGAATTGATTGAAAACTATCAATATTTTCAATGAATTACTAAGCTTTATAACTTCATAATTCCACTAAATTAACTTGCATGTATACACATATATGTTTACAGACTATATATATATATATATATATATATATATATATTCAGTGGGAAAATAAGTCATCAATTTATCAATAAGGAAACATTTACTAGATACTCAATATAGTAGGTTCTCATTAACTTGAGAGTATATGCACACTTTTGTGTTGAAACTAATTAGCATTCATACAAAAAGTGATTGGTAGCAGTGACCAAGACTGAGAAATTGAAATGACAGATGAGAATATTAATATTTTAACATTATTCTGGTTAATATGCTATGCAATACTTAAGGGAATTGGAAAGCATGAAGAATGTGAGTAATTGAAATCATTTTTCATATGAATCTGGATATCTGCAGAGATCAAAATGGAGTGATTCCTTTGTGTTTGCTGTTATAAGCCAAGAAATAGCCCTATTAATTATTAGAAATAAAGAAGACTGTGAGGAGATAATATTAATATAATGATCTATTTGGGATTTCTTTATAGTTTGGTAGAAAGTGAAAGTGAAATTCAGTCAGGCATGTCTGACGCTTTGTAACCCCATGAAATTCTCCAAGCCAGAATACTGGAGTAGGTAGCCTTTTCCTTCTCTAAGGAATCTTTCCAACCCAGGGATCGAACCCAGGTCTCCCACATTGCAGGCAAAATGTTTACCAGCTGAGCCACAAGGGAATCCCAGTTTGGCAGAAATATGACCCAAATGCTAAATCATCCATAGACATTGAATATATAAGATATGGTCATTTTTAAATTAAAGTTAATTGGACAAACTTCAAGAGACTTCTCTGAAAATATCTGATGTTTGTAATATTCCTAATCTATCCTGTAATTTTTAATAGTTTCTTATTTTAATGAAAGATTGCTGTTTTTTTTTTTCATTTCAATAAATTCGGTTCAGTAAATTCGAACCTTAAATATTGGGTTGACCAGAAAGATTGTCTGGAGTTCATTATACTATGTTATGGAAAACCCTGAACAAATTTTCACCAATCATATACGTACTTATTGGAGAAGGAAATGGCAACCCACTCTAGCATTCTTTCCTGGGACACACCATGGACAGAGGAATCTGGCAGGCTACAGTCCGTTAGATTGCAAAAGAGTCAGACACGACTTAGCGACGAAACAGCATATGTAGTCATATATTGTGAAACAAATAGTTCTTTAATCAATGGCTACAATAACTCCATTTCTTTTTTTGAGCACACATTAGATGGCAAGCATTGTGCTCGTGTTTTGAAATACACTTATATTTAAATAACTCAGGGAGTTTCAGGAATATTCTGAAGACAAGGAAATGTATGTTCAGAGATGTTAATTAAATTGCCCAGCATCATAGTATTCAGTTCAGTTCAGTTCAGTTCACTCGCTCAGTCGTGTCTGACTCTTCGCGACCCCATGAATCACAGCACGCCAGGACTCCCTGTCCATCACGAGCTCCCAGAGTTCACTGACTCACGTCCATTGAGTCCGTGATGCCATACAGCCATCTCATCCTGGGTCGTCCCCTTTTCCTCCTGCCCCCAATCTCTCCCAGCATCAGAGTCTTTTCCAATGAGTCAACTCTTCACATGAGGTGGCCAAAGTACTGGAGCTTCCGGTTTAGCATCATTCCTTCCAAAAAAATCCCAGGGCTGATCTCCTTCAGAATGGACTGGTTGGATCTCCTTGCAGTCCAAGAGACTCTCAGGAGTCTTCTCCAACACCACAGTTCAAACACATCAGTTCTTCAGCGCTCAGCCTTCTTCACAGTCCAACTCTCACATCCATACATAACCACTGGAAAAACCATAGCCTTGACTAGACGGACCTTAGTCGGCAAAGTAATGTCTCTGCTTTTGAATATACTATCTAGGTTGGTCATAACTTTTCTACCAAGGAGTAAGCATCTTTTAATTTCATGGCTGCAGTCACCATCTGCAGTGATTTTGGAGCCCAAAAAAATAAAGTCTGACACTGTTTCTACTGTTTCCCAATCTATTTCCCTTAAAGTGATGGGACCAGATGCCATGATCTTCATTTTCTGAATGTTGAGTTTTAAGCCAACTTTTTCATTCTCCTCTTTCACTTTCATCAAGAGGCTTTTTAGCTCCTCTTCACTTTCTGCCATAAGGGTGGTGTCATCTGTATATCTGAGGTTATTGATATCTCTCCTGGCAATCTTGATTCCAGCTTGTGTTTCTTCCAGCCCAGCGTTTCTCATGATGTACTCTGCATATAAGTTAAATAAGCAGGGTGACAATATACAGCCTTGACATACTCCTTTTCCTATTTGGAATCAGTCTGTTGTTCCATGTCCAGTTCTAACTGTTGCTTCCTGACCTGCATACAGATTTCTCAAGAGGCAGGTTAGGTGGTCTGGTATTCCCATCTCTTTCAGAATTTTCTACAGTTTATTGTGATCCACACAGTCAAAGGCTTTGGCATAGTCCATAAAGCAGAAATAGATGTTTTTCTGGAACTCTCTTGCTTTTTCCATGATCCAGCTGATGTTGGCAATTTGGCCTCTGGTTCCTCTGCCTTTTCTAAAATCAGCTCGAACATCAGGAAGTTCACGGTTCACATATTGCTGAAGCCTGGCTTGGAGAATTTTGACCATTACTTTACTAGCATGGGAGATGAGTGCAATTGTGCTGTAGTTTGAACATTCTTTGGCGTTGCCTTTCTTTGGGATTGGAATGAAAACTGACCTTTTCCAGTCCTGTGGCCACTGCTGAGGTTTCCAAACTTGCTGGCTTATTGAGTGCAGCACTTTCACAGCATCATCGTTCAGGATTTGAAACAACTCAACTGGAATTCCATCACCTCCACTAGCTTTGTTCATAGTGATGCTTTCTAAGGCCCACTTGACTTCACATTTCAATATGTCTGGCTCTAGATTAGTGATCACATCATCATGATTATCTGGGTCGTGAAGATCTTTTTTGTACAGTTCTTCCATGTATTCTTGCCACCTCTTCTGAATATCTTCTGCTTCTGTTAGGTCCAGACCATTTCTGTCCTTTATTAAGCCCATCTTTGCATGAAATGTTCCCTTGGTATCTCTAATTTTCTTGAAAGGATCTCTAGTCTTTCCCATTCTGTTGTTTTCCTCTATTTCTTTGCATTGATCGCTGAAGAAGGCTTTCTTATCTCTTCTTGCTATTCTTTGGAAATCTGCATTCAGATGCTTATTTCTTTCCTTTTCTCCTTTGCTTTTTGCCTCTCTTCTTTTCACAGCTATTTGCAAGGCCTCCCCAGACAGCCATTTTGCTTGTTTGCATTTCTTTTCCATGGGGATGGTCTTGATCCCTGTCTCCTGTACAATGTCATGAACCTCATTCCATAGTTCATCAGGCACTCTATCAGATCTAGGCCCTTAAATCTATTTCTCACTTCTGCTGTATAACCATAAGGGATTTGATTAAGTCATACCTGAATGGTCTAACGGTTTTCCCTACTTTCTTCAATTTAAGTCTGAATTTGGCAATAAGGAGTTCATGATCTGAGCCACAGTCTGCTCCCGGTCTTGTTTTTGTTGACTGTATAGAGTTTCTCCATCTTTGGCTGCAAAGAATATAATCCATCTGATTTTGGTGTTGACCATCTGGTGATGTCCATGTGTAGAGTCTTCTCTTGTGTTGTTGGAAGAGGGTGTTTGCTATGACCAGTGCATTTTCTTGGCAAAACTCTATTAGTCTTTGCTCTGCTTCATTCCACATTCCAAGGCCAAATTTGCCTGTTACTCCAGGTGTTTCTTGACTTCCTACTTTAGCATTCCAGTCCCCTATAATGAAAAGGACATCTTTTGGGGTGTTAGTTCTAAAAGATCTTGTAAGTCTTCATAAAACCGTTCAACTTCAGTTCCTTCAGCGTTACTGGTTGGGGCATAGACTTGGATAACTGTGATACTGAGTGGTTTGCCTGGAGACAGAGATCATTCTGTCGTTTTTGAGATTGCATCCAAGTACTGCATTTTGGAACTTTTACAAGAAGTGTCTTTCTAAATGCAAGTCTTTTCTATTATATAATGGTGTATTATTTTTAATCTACAAGTGTTCATTGAGTGCCTAGTATCTGCCATGGTTTACTCTTGACACTGGGAGAAATAAAATGCAGTCACTTTTCTTATGATTCTCACAGTCTGGTAGAGAAAGTATTCATATAAAGATATTTTTGCATCTGCTGCTGCTAAATCGCTTCAGTTGAAGCATGGAAATTTGGTTTGACCTTATTATTCCTTTTTGGGAATTCTGTACCTGTTGAGAAATTGATTTAAGAAAAGAATGCCACTATAAAATTTCATGAGAAAAATTCCCCTAATATCTATGATAAATTATCTTTAATTATGACATTAAAATAATGGGTAAGAAGAGAATTTTAAAAATTAGAGTAAATGGTGAACTAAAAAGTGTATTTTGTTTTCATTTATTGAACTTTAAAAGAGTTTTCACAAATGATTTAGGAATAGATCTTCTGATGATTTTAAGCCTAAAGAGGCAAAAAATTTGAGCAAAGTCTTATTGAACTGACTGCAATAGAATAGCAAGCATTTACTGTGGATGAAGATCAAAGACATTTTAGTTTAAACCAGCCTGTAAATTTTAAGTAACAGAATTCTATTATAAGACATGTGGCTGAAACACTAGTTCTTGTCTTATATATTCTGCTATACATATTATAAAAAATGTTAGCAATATTAATGAATTGATTTTTTTTATAATCACCTACTTACATGTAAAGGTACAACCATATATATATATTTTTTTTTCTATGCTGAGTTAATAAAGAATTTAATTATTCTGCTTTACTCATTGAGAAGTTTCTTGGTCTCACATAGCTGACAACAGAGTGGATCTGATTGATGGACTATTTATGGAATGGAAAATCAGTAAAACAGATGTCATATAATTGTGACTGACAATGAAAAATGCGGCAAAGCTGGGAATGACATGTAAATAACCAGATGAGGAGTATTTTTTTACATCTTTCAGTTATATATTAGAAGAGTAATTATAACATAAAAAATGTAACACAATCACTGCCCTTAGGCAGGAAAATAGTGAGTCAATGTTGTCACTCTACCTAATTCAAAAACATCTATTAATACATGACATAAAAAAGCCAATGGAACTGCTTTGTCAGATATCAGACACTCAAGCAAAATGGAACAGAAGCTATTACATTTTTTAAAATGTTTGAATTAAAGATTTAACATTATACTCTACCAATAATAAAACTAGCTTTCAAGAGAGCTTGCTTCTAGAGAACATGGTTTATTAGAACTGTATTTAAAAAAAAATCAAACAGTTATGACTTGAGAGCAAAAATATTTCTTACTTTGTGCCTGCTCTAAGGAGTCTCCCAATATTTTGCTTCACAGAACATGCTGAAATTATTGTGTATGAAATGAAATCTGAGATGCAGGTAGAAATTTGGAGATTTGTCATATTGGAACCAAATTTCTCCATGACTATATTTCTAGATCCAAGTTTGGGAGATTTTCTCCCCCCCACAAGTGAACTTAAAACAGCACCTAAGCAAAAATATTACTAATAAAATAATATGTGAAGATATAACTCTTCTAAAAATATAGAGAATCTCTTCAAGCAGTGCAGACATCTGTAATTTGAGGAATTGATTAGATGAATTTACAAGAATTTAACAGCTGATAAATTGTTACTTTGATGATAAAAGAAAGATTTCAAACTTAGTGGCAATTGTACCAGTAACAGTAGACTCATTCATTTCAGTAGCTCAGTTGTGTCTGACTCTTTGCAACCCCATGAACAGCAGCACGCCAGGCCTCCCTGTCCATCACCAACTCCCAGAGTCCAACAAAACCCATGTCCATTGAGTTGGTGATGCCATCCAACCATCTTATCCTCTGTCGTCCTCTTCTCCTCCTGCCCTCAATCTTTCCCAGGATCAGGGTCTTTTCAAATGTGTCAGCTTTTTGCATTAGGTGGCCAAAGTATTGGAGTTTCGGCTTCAACATCAGTCCTTCCAATGAACACCCAGGACTGATCTCCTTTAGAATGGACTGGTTGGATCTCTTTGCAGTCCAAGGGACTTTCAAGAGTCTTCTCCAACACCACAGTTCAAAAGTGTTAATTCTTTGGGGCTCAGCTTTCTTCACCGTCCAACTCTCACATCCATACATGACCACTGGAAAAACCATAGCCTTGACTAGATGGACCTTTGTTGACAAAGTAATGTCTCTGCTTTTTAATATGCTGTCTAGGTTTGTCATAACTTTCCTTCCAAGGAGTAAGCATCTTTTAATTTCATGGCTGTACTGACAGAATTATCTTCAAACATCTACACACCCACTGACCTCATTTGGAAGTGAGTGGAGAAACTGTTCTTCTCTAACTAAATCTTCAAACTATTAGAATTGGCTTTTAACAACTTTAATAGTGAAAGTATAATCATAATTACCTTTTTGGAAACATATTCTGAGTTTTTTTTAAGTCCCATTCTGTGACGGTATTAGTTGACTTCCTGTAATATTGATTCTAACATTCAACTATTTGGCATTCAAATAAAGAGTATACTGAGGGCAAATCTCTGCTTAAAATGTGGTGCAATAAATTTAGCAATAGAGACTTAAGCACAAGGTTATGTGGTTCATGGGGTTGCAAAGAGTTGGACACGACTGAACTAAACTATCAGATAGTAGATATAGTAGGTAGTGGGTTCTGTGGTAGGGCATGAAAAAAAGACCTGCACAGTGTTTTGAGTAATAGTTTCTTGAAAGACAAAGACACTTTTATGATAAAAGTTAGAAAGAAACAAAGAACCCATGATGATAATCAACTTGACAGAAAGAGTTAATATAACTGTAAATACAACTCTAGTAAAACTATTTTTTGAACAGTTATCATTATGTCTTTTATGCTGTCTATACAACCAATCAAATGTATATTATAAAAATAAAATTCACATCATAGTGTAATACATGTAATATGTGCTGTGCTCAGTCACTCAGTCATGTCCAACTCTGTGACCCTGTGGACTATAGATAAACAGTCTCCTCTGTCCATGGGAATTTCCAGGCAAGAATATTGAAGTGGGTTGCCATTTCCTCCTCCAGGGGATCTTTCTGACCCAGGAACTGAACCTGCATCTTAGGCAGATAATTTACTGCTTAGCCATCAGAGAAGGTTATGTAATATACTGCATCTAAATATATACTTAAATATTTGGTCTTACCATTAAAGGAAGCAGGACACTTCTGTTTATATCTATTGTGAGTAACCAAAGATTATACATATACTTACATGTTCTAGAAAATACTAATAATTTCATCCTTTTTAGGCTTAAGGAAATAAGCTTGTTTCTCCTGTGATCCTTGACATTTATGGGACTGTCAGTCTACAAATATAGATAAAACAGTACTTCTGTATTTCCTCTTCATTAAGTTGAATGAGAAGTTTCTATTTGCTTTTCTCTACAAGTAATAGGATAGATTAAGATAAGGGAGAAAAAAGAAATAAAAACAGTTTTGAGCAGTTAATTTTCCATTCCAACCCCACAGTCATCTCCAGTGTGAAAATAGAGAGAAGACTGAAAGCAGCAGGTTCCCCCTTCACTTCATAAGGAAGCCAAGTGAGTTTATGTGGTGAAACCATGTAAAGGTCAGTTGTGTCTTTTGCTACTTAAAATGACATCACAGTGCTCAAGAGGAAAATTAACTTGCATGGATCTAACCCAGTTCTTCCACTGTGAGAATTTACATTAATATTTTGTGTATAACTTGATTTATTATCCTCTTGATCTGAGGTTTAGAATAAAATATAATTTTTTTCCAAACTTCCAGACTTCATCCAAAATGGAGCCAACTGGAACACTAAATTAAGCTCCATTTCTAACTGTTTTATAGTAATTTGGATGTGATTATTCTTTAGCAGTGCAAGAGAGAGGACCCTATAATGAGGGCTTCTGGGAGCTGAGCTATCCAGCATTTGGTTAAACTGCCACTGTGTTCTTGATTTGCCTCACTTTTGTGGTTACAAGGATACAATTGTTTTACATTTCCTGCCCCCTTTTATGTTAGCTATTTTTCTCAAAGGTCTTGTGAACTCTGTTTTCAGAATGCATGGACACCTCATGTTATATTTATAATAACCAACTCTGATGGTTTTCCCTCCAAGAATGCAAAAGATTTCGAGATTGTCTCCACTACCTAATGTATTAACGAGATTTGCAGAATCTCCCTGAATATTTGTATGATCAGTAATCCCCTGTAACAAGACAGGCTTCATTAGAAATCATTCTCTTTACCATTATGTGTGTTTTATTAGGAAACAACAAAGCTTTTTGTGCTAAGTTAAAACAGATAATAACTAGTAAATAGATAATTTAATCTAAACTTCCCAAATAGTTTATCACGTTATTCTTTCCTCATTTCTAAAGCTGTCCCTTTACACATATGATCTCTATATTTTATGTGCCTCTTTTCAAGTATGTTAAAATGACTTAACATGAAACAAACTAATGTTATTGATATTTAGCTCACAAAGGTCTCAGTTGTTTAGTACAGCTTTTTTAAAAAAGGAAATGATGGTGCATTAGTTCAAATGCAAAAGTTTTATAATCAAAAAAGTGTGATATTTAATTTAAAAATATACACTATTTCAGAAGGGCTGTACAGCATGAATGCTTTTCTCTAAATCACTGTGCTATTATTTTCCAGGCAGCCTGGCCTGAGGTAATTAGTTTTGCTTCTCTTTGTGAAATCCATTGAGAACAGGTCAGTGGATAATGAATGTGAATCAGAAAATCTTCAGCACATTCATTTTTAAACAATTCTCCACAATGACTAGTTGTTTCTGGTGTGGTCCCCACTGAACAAGAGCAGCACAGGGGACCAGGATGCCTGACCCTGGCTCCCCAGCACTGGGTGATGTGAAATCAGTTTTCTCCAGATTGTTTTAATATTTCAGCTTCTTCTCCAGTTAGACACACATAGACATTTTCTCTTCATTAATTTAAATTATGAAAACAAGGTGAGATTGATAGCAAGTAGTTTAAGAAGTCTGTTAGAAACATAACTCTTTGTAATCATTTGGGGACCAAGAGACTTGAATGTTGCAATTAAATTGAACAGTATGGAAAATGATCTAAGAGGGAAAATGGGAGGGTAAAGTGGGTTAGATGTCACAATTTGTGCCTTAAAATAGTATTAACTTTATTTAGGGGCTCCTTTGAGTAAAAAGAGTAGCAAAGATCATTTACAAAAAGAGTCCAAAGTGATCTGGTTATTTTCTCAAAGTAATTTTCAAACTTCATAGGAGGAATGTTTCATACAAAGCAAATATGAGAAATTTTTGATGATTCTACAAATGCTGATGGATAATTACAGAAATTTTAATATATTTGTATTATATTAAATTATTACAGTTAAGTAACTAGTAACTTACATTTTGTTAGTGATTACTTAATGATAATTATTTTTCTTTTTTTCAATTGAATTATTGTTGATTTATAATATTGTGCTAGTTTCAAGTAGAACAAAGTGGTTCAGATATTTATAAATACATATATACACATGCAAACACACATTTTTCTCAGGTTATACTTTATTATAGATTATTATAAGAGTTAATATTGTTTTGTCTTATGAAGTAAATCCTTGTTGCTCATCTATTTTATGTATAGTAAAGTTGTATATACTGTATCTGCCAATCTCAAACTCCTACTAATTTTTCTTTCCTCTGCTCTTTCCACTTTGGAAACCATAAGTTTGTTTTCTATGTCTTTGATTCTATTTCTGTTCTGTAAATAAATTCATATGTAACATCTTTTAGATCCACATAAAAGTGATATTGTATGATATTTGTATTCATCCAAATTATCTCACTTAGTATGATAATTTCTGGGTCCACCTATGTTGCTGCAAACGACAATATTTTATTCTTTTTTATGACTAATATTCCACTGTATATATGTATATGTATGTGTACATATATACATATGTGTGAATATATATATGTGTGTACATATATATATATATATATATATATATATCATATCAATTCATTCATCTGTCAGTGGACACCTAGGTTGCTTCCATGACTTGGCTACTGTAAACAGTGCTGCTGTGAATATTGGGGTGTATGTGCCTTTCAAATTAGTTTTCATCTTTTCCAGATATATGCCCAGGAGTGTGATTGCTGGATCATGTGGTAGCTCTATTTTTATTTTTTAAGGAACTTTCATACTGTTTTCCATAATGGTGGCCCCAATTTGCATTCCTACCAGAAACAGGGCTTCCCTGATAGCTCAGTTGATAAAGAATTTGCCTGCAATGCAGGAGACCTTGGTTAATTCCTGGATCAGGAAGATCCCCTGGAGAAGGGATAGGATACCCGCTCCAGTATCCTTGGGCTTCCCTTGGGGCTCAGCTAGTAAAGAATCACCTGAAATGTGGAAAACCTGGGTTTGATCCCTGGGTTGGGAAGATCCCGTGGAGAAGGGAAAGGCCACCCACTGCAGTATTCTGGCCTGGAGAAGTCCATAGACTATATGGTACATTGGGTCACAAAGAGTTGGACTTGACTGAGTGACTTTCTGTTGAGTTCAGCTCAGTCACTCAGTCATGCCTGACTCTTTGTGACCCCATGAACTTCAGCCTGCCAGACCTCCCTGTCCATCACCAACTCCCGGAGTCCAACCAAACCCTTGTCCGTTGAGTTGGTGATGCCATCCAACCATCTCATCCTCTGTCGTCCTCTTCTTCTCCCGCCCTCAATCTTTCCCAGCATCAGGGTCTTTTCAAATAAGTCAGCTCTTTGCCTCAGGTGGCCAAAGTATTAGAGTTTCAGTATCAATATCAGTCTTTCCAATGAACACCCAGGATTGATCTCCTTTAGGATGGACTAGTTGGATCTCCTTGCAGTCCAATGGAGTCTCAAGAGACTTCTCCAACACCACAGTTCAAAAGCATCAATTCTTCGGGGCTCAGCTTTCTTCACAGTCCAACTCTCACATCCATACATGACCACTGGAAAAACCATAGCCTTGACTAGATGAATGACAAAGTAATGTCTCTGCTTTTTTAATATTCTGTCTAGGTTGGTCATAACTTTCCTTCCATGGAGTAAGCGTCTTTTAATTTCATGCCTGCAATCACTATCTGCAGTGATTTTGGAGCCCAGAAAATAAAGTCAGCCACTGTTTCCACTGTTTCCCCATCTATTTGCCATGAAGTGGTCGGACCGGATGCCATGATCTTTGTTTTCTGAATGTTGAGCTTTAAGCCAACTTTTTCACTCTCCTCTTTCACTTTCATCAAGAGGCTTTTTAGCTCCTCTTCACTTTCTGCCATAAGGGTGGTGCCATCTGCATATCTGAGGTTATTGATATTTCTCCCGGCAATCTTGATTCCAGCTTGTGTTTCTTCCAGTCCAGTATTTCTCATGATGTACTCTGAATATAAGCTAAATAAGCAGGGTGACAATATACAGCCTTGACATACTCCTTTTCCTATTTGGAATCAGTCTGTTGTTCCATGTCCAGTTCTAACTGTTGCTTCCTGACCTGCGTATAGGTTTCTCAAGAGGCAGGTGGTCTGGTGTTCCCATCTCTTTCAGAATTTTCCACAGTTTATTGTGATCCACACAGTCAAAGGCTTTGGCATAGTCCATAAAGCAGAAATAGATGTTTTTCTGGAACTCTCTTGCTTTTTCCATGATCCAGAGGATGTTGGCAATTTGATCTCTGGTTCCTCTGCCTTTTCTAAAACCAGCTTGAACATCAGGAAGTTCATAGTTCATGTATTGCTGAAGCCTGGCTTGGAGAATTTTGAGCATTACTTTACTAACTTTGAGATGAGTGCAATTGTGGGGTAGTCTGAGCATTCTTTGGCATTGCCTTTCTTTGGAATTGAAATGAAAACTGAACTTTTCCCGTCCTGTGACCACTGCTGAGTTTTCCAAATTTGCTGGCATATTGAGTGTGGCACTTTTACAGCATCTTCTTTCAGGATTTGAAATAGCTCAACTGGAATTCCATCACCTTCAGTAGCTTTGTTCATAGTGATGCTTCCTAATGCCCACTTGACTTCATATTCCAGGATGTCTGGCTCTAGGTGAGCAATCACACCATCGTGATTATCTGGGTTGTGAATATCTTTTTTTTTTTTTTTTTTCACTAAATACTCCAGGATGGATTTCTTTTCTCTCCACACTTTCCAGCATATATTATTTTCAGGCTTCTTGATGATAGCCATTCTGACCAGTGTGAAGTCATATCTCACTATGGCTTTGATTTGCACTCTTTAATAATGGTGTTGAGCATCTACTCATGTCCCTGTAGCTTATTTGCATGTTTTCTTTGGAGGAATGTCTATTTAGCTCTTCTACCCAATTTTTCTTTTTTTGTATATATTAAATTGTATGAGCTGTTTATATATTTTGGAAATTAAGCCCTTGTTGGTTGCATCATTTACAAATATTTACTCCCAATTTGTAAGTTGTCTTTTCCTGTTTGATGGTTTCCTTTGCTGTGCAAGGTTTTTAAAGTCTAATTAAATTTGTTTATTTTTGCTTCTATTTCTTTTGTTTGGGAGACTTATCTAAGATAGTATTGCTATAATTTATGTCTGAGTATGTTTGCCTATGTTCTTTTCTAGATTTATTGTATCACATCTTACATTAAGGTCTTTAAGACACTGAGTTTATTTTTGTCTACAGTATGAAGGAGTGTCTTAATTTATTTGGTTTAATGAAGCTGTCAGTTTTCTCACCATCACTTGCTGAAGAAACTGTATTTTGTCCATTGTATATTTTTGTTTCTTTTGTCAAAGATTAATTAGCTAGAGGTGTGTGGACTTATTTCTGGACTCTTTATTGAATTCCATTGAAGTATATGTCTGTTTTTGTGTCAATGACACACTCTTTTGAGTATTGTAGCTTTGTAGTATTATTTAAAGTCTAGGAAGGTTATGCCTGAAGTTTGTTCATTTTCTTCAGGATTTCTCTGGAAATTCTGGGTATTTTATGGTTACAAATTTGAGGATTATTTGTTCTAGGTTTGTGAAATATGTCATGGGTAATTTGAAAGGGAATGCATTTAATCTGTCGATTGCTTGGGGTAGTATGGCCATTTTAACAATAATTCTTCCAACCTAAGAGTATGGTATATCTTTTCATTTCTTTGAATCATCATTAGTTTCTTTTATCATTGTTTTATTGTTCTTAACATACATGTCTTTCACCTCTTTAGGTTTATTTCTAGGTTTTTTTTTTTTTTGAGTGTGATTTTAAACGGGATTTTATTTTTTAAATTTCTCTGATGTTTCATTGTTAGTGTAAGAAATTGCAACAGACTATATTAATTTTATATTTGCTATTTTGCTAAATTTATTAGTTCTATTAATTGTGTGGAATCTTTAAGTTTTTCTATATAAAGTATCATGTCATCTGCATACAATGACGAATTTACCTCTTCTATTCCTAATGGGGGAGAAGGCAATGGCACCCCACTCCAGTATTCTTGCCTGGAAAATCCCATGGATGGAGGAGCCTGGTGGGCTGCTGTCTATGGGGTCTCATAGAGTTGGACACGACAGAAGCAACTTAGCAGCAGCAGCAGCAGAAGCAGCAGCAGCATTCCTAATGGTAAACTAAATAAGGAAGCTCTAAATAAGGAAATTAATAAATGTTGTATAAGTAATACATAATAATTAACATTCTGATTCTTAAAAACCGTAAGAAACATATGTGTTTCTTACTCCCATTTCATACTCCCATTTTACTATACCCATTTTTTAAAAATTTTCTATAAGTTTGTGATAGCAAGACTTTTTTTTCTTTTCCAAAACAGAACCTCTCATTCTTTTTCTTGCCTCCATGCTAACTGAGGACTGTGGCAGTGGGCGGCCTTTATGACCTAAGCAAAATAAAATTTGTTAGGAAGGCTCTATCCTTGCTGGAATAAGATTGGACCTGATGAGGGAAGTCTGGTATTTGTGCCAGTTACTAATGCCAAGAGATCACTTTCAGGTTGGCATGCCTCCGGGTGAAGGCCTAACTTGTATTCCTAGGAAGATATAAGCCACAATATATATATCCAATGACAACAGTCATGTACAGAGAGTAATAATATCGATGCCACAGATTCACATTGAAGATGTATTAGTCAGCCAACTAGGCAATACCAAAGAGATCCTAAAATGAATAAGCTTATCCTTAGAAGTATGGAAACTCTAGTGTGTGTAAGAATCAGGTGAGGTGTTTATTTAAATGCATTTTCCTTTGTGCACATTCAAGAAATTATGATTTAACAGATGCATTTTGGAACTTAGGGAGCTGCATTTATAAAATATTTGCTTTTTATTTTAGAAAATCTGAGATTTATGGAAAACTTATGAAAATACAAGAGAGAGTTCTTATCTTCTCTGCCACCCCACTCCCTAGGGAGCTGTGTTTTTACTGACTAAACATAATTCTGATGCATGTATTTTGAAACTCGTATTGAGAAGTATTGGGTTAGACTATTGAGGAAGGAGAGTGGGGAGTGCTTGGATTTGACACAGCTTGCTCTTTCTGGGCACATCAAAACCTGGATTGTTGGAATAATAGCCCAAGGTGTTATTAGGTTGCAGTGATGAAAATCATGGAGAACTTATTAATAATAACCATTGTCCTTGCAATCCCAGGACTAGAAATGTCAATAAATTGTAGGTCCTTCAAGATTTTTGAGAATGAGGTTGCTGATATATTTCCCTCTTCATATGGAATAGTACTGTCCTGAGCCTCTGGTGGGAGATTTTGTGATCTCCCACCCAGGAGGGTAACCAGGAAACCAAAGGAGTAAGGTTTTCTTTAAATATATTGGGCTGGTTACTAGATATGTCTTACTTAAATATCTCATTTATTCATCAAGTTCTTTGATATAATGATATTACTTACTCATATGGTTCTCTAAATAGCAAGGAGGCTTCTGTTATTACAAAATGAAAAGAAGTCTTCAAAATATAAATTATGTACCTATTTTCTTTCTTTCATAGTACTATTATTTTATCATTCTGTATACTTTGTTTTAGACTTACAAGTAAAATACTCCTTAAAAAGTGAGGGTTGAGGAGCAAAATAACCCAAAATGGAGCCAAGAAATGTAATCTGTAACTTTGTTTATAATTTTTAAATAATTACTGAACAGATACTTCTGAACATTTTTTTTATAAAATAATTTCATACTTTAATTTATAGACTAGTCTAATGCTTTAATGGATGTATCATAGAATTGAAAGTAATTCACTGTAATGAGAGAACTGATAGGTTTCTGATAATACTGTGACATCTGAATTAATCTGTATGAAATGTCAGTAATAATAACAGCCATTAGTAAATACTGCATATGATTGAAATAACAATGATTTAAAATAATGTTTTGCTTCTATGAAATCACATATAACCAGGCAGAGATGTCATTATCTTATGCTTAGTATGGCAATGAATTTTGAGGTAGAGAACATCATGCAAGTTTCCCAAAATATTTCATTTATATTGCTTAAACTTACTTAGATAGCATATTCAAAAGCAGAGACATTACTTTGCTGACTAAGGTCAGTCTAGTTAAGGCTATGGTTTTCCTCTGGTCATGTATGGATGTGACAGTTGGACTGTGAAGAAGGCTGAGCACCAAAGAATTGATGCTTTTGAACTGTGGTGTTGGAGAAGACTCTTGAGAGTCCCTTGGACTGCAGGGAGATCCAACCAGTCCATTCTGAAGGAGATCAGCCCTGGGATTTCCTTGGAAGGAATGATGCTGAAGCTGAAACTCCAATACTTTGGCCACCTCATGCAAAGAGTTGACTCATCGCAAAAGACTCTGATGCTGGGAGGGATTGAGGGCAGGAGGAGAAGGGGACGACAGAGGATGAGATGGCTAGATGGCATCACGGACTCGATGGATGTGAGTCTGAGTGAACTCCAGGATTGGTGATGGATAAAGAGGCCAGGCATGTTGCTATTATGGGGTTGCAAAGAGTCAGACACGACTGAGCAACTGAACTGAACTGAACTGAAACTTACATTTGTAAGAACAAATTCTTTTCCATATGAGTTTTTTAGAAATCAATGATTTAGTGATATAAGTTCACTTTCTACACTTTTATTTTTGAAATTAAATTGAATAATCATAAAGTACTGAAACAAAGTACTGTGTAAAATCTATGATACCAACCAGTCTTTGACTCCATTTTTAAAAATTGGACACTATGATTGCCACTCTGACAGCTAAGTCTACGTTTTAGTAAGGTGTTACTTTGTATATTAATTTTGAATTTTTCAAACCAAAGCTACTTTTGGATTATTCCAGTATTATATTATTTTTTGTGACAAATAAAAGGAAAAGAATGTTAACAATAAGAAACACATACCATTCACATTAATCCTTAGTGACTTATGTAGCATCAAAGTTCAGTTCAGTTCAGTCGCACAGTCATGTCAGACTCTTTGCGACCCCATGAATTGCAGCACGCCAGGACTCCCTGTCCATCACCAATCCCGGAGAACACTCAGACTCACGTCCATCGAGTCAGTGATGCCATCCAGCCATCTCATCCTCGGTTGTCCCCTTCTCCTCCTGCTCCCATCCCTCCCAGCATCAGAGTCTTTTCCAATGAGTCAACTCATCACATGAGGTGGCCAAAGTACGGGAGTTTCAGCTTTAGCATCAATCCTTCCAAAGAAATCCCAGGGCTGATCTCCTTCAGAATGGACTGATTGGATTTCCTTGCAGTCCAAGGGACTCTCAAGAATCTTCTCCAACACCACAGTTCAAAAGCATCAATTCTTTGGTGCTCAGCCTTCTTCACAGTCCAACTCTTACATCCATACATGACTACTGGAAAAACCATAGCCTTGATTAGAAGGACCTTAATCAGCAAAGCAATGTCTTTGCTTTTGAATATACTATCTAGGTTGGTCATAACTTTTCTTCCAAGGAATAAGCGTCTTTTAATTTCATGGCTGCAGTCACCATTTGCAGTGATTTTGGAGCCCCCAAAATAGTCTAACACTGTTTTCAGTGTTTCCCTGTCTATTTCACATGAACTGATGGGAACAGATGCCATGATCTTCGTTTTCTGAATGTTGAGCTTCAAGCCAACTTTTTCACTCTCTTCTTCCACTTTCATCAAGAGGCCTTTTAGTTCCTCTTCACTTTCTGCCATAAGGGTGGTGTCATCTGCATATCTAAGGTTATTGATATTTCTCTCGGCAATCTTGATTCCAGCTTGTATTTCTTCCAGTCCAGCATTTCTTATGATGTACTCTGCATATAAGTTAAATAAGCATGGTGACAATATACAGCCTTGACGTACTCCTTTTCCTATTTGGAACCAGTCTGTTGTTCCAAGTCCAGTTCTAACTCTTGATTCCTGACCTGCATACAGATTTCTCAAGAGGCAGGTCAGGTGGTCTGGTATTCCCATCTCTCTCAGAGTTTTCCACAGTTTATTGTGATCCACACAGTCAAAGACTTTGGCATAGTCCATAAAGCACAAATAGATGTTTTTCTGGAACTCTCTTGCTTTTTCCATGATCCAGCGGATGTTGGCAATTTGATCTCTGGTTCCTTTGCCTTTTCTAAAACCAGCTTGAACATCAGGTAGTTCACAGTTCACATATTGTTGAAACCTGGCTTGGAGAATTTTGTTCATTGCTTTACTAGCGTGTGAGATGAGTGCAATTGTGCGATAGTTTGAGCATTCTTTGGCATTGACTTTCTTTGGGATTGGAATGAAAACTGAACTTTTCCAGTCCTGTGGCCACTGCTGAGTTTTCCAAACTTGCTGCATATTGAGTGTGGCACTTTCACAGCATAATCTTTCAGGATTTGAAATAGCTCCACTGGAATGCCATCACCTCCACTAACTTTATTCGTAGTGATGCTTTCTAAGGCCCACTTGACTTCACATTCCAGGATGTCTGGCTCTAGATGAGTGATCACACCATTGTGATCATCTGGGTCATGAAGATCTTTTTTGTACAGTTCTTCAAGTATTCTTGCCACCTTTTCTTAATGTCTTCTGCTTCTGTTAGGTCCAGACCATTTCTGTCCTTTATTAAGCCCATCTTTGCATGAAATATTCTCTTGGTATCTCCAATTTTCTTGAAGAGATCTCTAGTCTTTCCCATTCTGTTGTTTTCCTCTATTTCTTTGCATTGATCACTGAAGAAGGCTTTCTTATCTCTTCTTGCTATTCTTTGGAATTCTGCATTCAGATGCTTATTTCTTTCCTTTTCTCCTTTGCTTTTTGCCTCTCTTCTTTTCACAGCTATTTGCAAGGCCTCCCCAGACAGCCATTTTGCTTGTTTGCATTTCTTTTCCATGGGGATGGTCTTGATCCCTGTCTCCTGTACAATGTCATGAACCTCATTCCATAGTTCATCAGGCACTCTATCTATCAGATCTAGGCCCTTAAATCTATTTCTCACTTCCACTGTATAATCATAAGGGATTTGATTTAGGTCATGCCTAAATGATCTAGCGGTTTTCCCTACTGTCTTCAATTTAAGTCTGAATTTGGCAATAAGGATTTCATGATCTGAGACATAGTCAGCTCCTGGTCTTGTTTTTGTTGACTGTATAGAGTTTCGCCATCTTTGGCTGCAAAGAATATAATCAATCTGATTTCGGTGTTGACCATCTGGTGATTTCCATGTGTAGAGTCTTCTCTTGTGTTGTTGGAAGAGGGTGTTTGCTATGACCAGTGCATTTTCTTGGCAAAACTCTATTAGTCTTTGCCCTGCTTCATTCCGCATTCCAAGACCAAATTTTCTTGTTAGTCCAGGTGTTTCTTGACTTCCTACTTTTGCATTCCAGTCCCCTATAATGAAAAAGACATCTTTTTTGGGTTCTTTGGGACATCTTTTTTAGTTCTACAGGGTCTTGTAGGCCTTCATAAAAACATTCAACTTCAGCTTCTTTAGCATTATTGGTTGGGGCCTAGACTTGGATTATGGTGATATTGAATGGTTTGCCTTGGAAATGAACAGAGATCATTCTGTTGTTTTAGCATCAACAGCAGACAGTAAAGCTGAAATATTATCTAATTCAGAATAGTTGAATTTTGCCTATAGATAGAAGGTGAAGAAAACTTGATAAATTTTTTTTTTGAAAATTTGAAAAAATCATAGTGTAACAGTCTACCCCTTCTTATATTATTTTGAAGATAGATATGTCTAAAAAAGACCAAATTATGACAGAGCCAAAGCTGTGCAGGACATCAGATTAACCTCTCTTTTATATTTTGCTAGGTTTAAAATTCCAGCCATCACAAATTGTAAGGCAATTATCCTCCAATTAAGAATAGAAAAGTTAATTAAAATTCCAGCATCTACTGAAGTACACATTCCTTTAAAATGATTTAGCAATTGCTTTTGCCATAAGGTTGAGTTTTTCTGATATTTTTTCTCCAGAATTCCACAGTTATGCTTCATGTCTTACAGTAACTATTATACAAAATATTTGGGAAAATCATATAGCATTGTTAGATGAAATGTAAAATAATTTAATGCACATATAAATTTGAGGCAAATATTCATACTGGTGAGAATTTTAGTCTCACCCAAAGTCTGCTGGAAAAAAGTGTCTTATGAACTTAGTTTATCTCCTCCATTAGAATCTAAATATCATTTTTCTTAGATATAAAGTGATTTTACATGTAACTTTTTTCAGCATTCTAATTTCCATAACAATTTGCCCTGAATGATACTATTATTGAAAATTTAAACCATACATTAAGTGAGAAAGAATAGAATAATACAGATAACCATGACTTAGAGTGCACCTATGACTGAGTTTTAGAAAAGAAAGATTGAGTATTCAATTTCAGATTGACCACTTTTTCAAGGAGATTCTATATATCCTTTGCACTTATTTTTTCCAAATCCTACAAGGTTGATATTATTATCTGTGTTTTTAATGGGGAAGGTGAAGGTAAGTAAAGAAAGGTGAGCCACTAATTGGGTACACACTTCAGAATCTGCTGCCTAACCCTATAGTCTAAGGTCTAATTTTCTAAGGAATCAGGGAGAGAGTCAGATCTTCATGCAAGAACAAGAAACAGAACAGGAGGGTGAGGACAGAAATTAAGAGAATGTTGGGAGACCAAGAAAGAGGGAATACATTTATCTTATTAGTCTTGATTTCCTTTGAGAGAGGATTAAGCTGTCTCCTCTTGTCCGTTCCCGCTTTGAATTCCCTGGATCCACTGGGCTGGACCCCGGCATCCTCTGACAGTGCTCAGGGAATATGGTAACAGGTGTGGTTGTTTCATGAGATTCTGTTATTCTGTTATTTATCTGAGTGGGAAAACAGGGCATATTTTCTTCTTTGATATAGGTACTTCTTAATGTTTGAACCATAAATTATTTTGAACGTTACTAAAATAGATATATTTTTACCTAACAGTGCCATGTGTCAGTGAGTTGGATTTTGTTGTTTAATGACTTTATACATTAATATTTAATGGGAAAATGACTTTCTATAAAATTGAAAAATTCCACATAATATATTAATGGAATTTAACAAGTGAGAGACCAGGGGAACTGTAGAAAAGTACTTTGCATGCTCCACCTTTTCAATGGGACCATTTTTACTTCTTTTATTTTCATAAGGTTAAAAACGCAAATACTTGATTTTTTGGATGCTTAGCTTGCTTTCTAATTATAGAAATTACTAAATTTTATGGTGCATAAAACGATCAAACAATGGATCTTCTTGATATTAAAAAAGTTATTTTTTTTCTTTTTGTATTATTTTCTCTTTATCTGGATATGATAAATTCATGAGATTTTATTGTGGAAACTGACTTTAAAAGTCTCCTTTATGACATGCCTGGCTGGATGAATGATAAACTGGAATCAAGATTGCCAGGAGAAATATCAATAACCTCAGATATGCAGATGATACTACCCCAATGGGAGAAAGCGAAGAGGAACTAAAGAGCCTCTTGATGAAGGCGAAAGAGAGGATTTAAAACACTGGCTTAAAATTCAACATTTAAAAAAAAAAAAAAAAACAAGATCATGACATTAATTCCTATCAGTTCAGTTCAGTTCAGTCGCTCAGTTGTGTCTGACTCTTTGTGACCCCATGAATCGCAGCATGCCAGGCCTCCCTGTCCATCACCATCTCCCGGAGTTCACTCAGACTCACGTCCATCGAGTCCGTGATGCCATCCAGCCATCTCATCCTCTGTCGTCCCCTTCTCCTCCTGCCCCCAATCCCTCCCAGTATCAGGGTCTTTTCCAATGAGTCAACTATTCGCATGAGGTGGCGAAAGTACTGGAGCTTCAGCTTTAGCCTCATTTCTTCCAAAGAAACCCCAGGGTTGAACTCCTTCAGAATGGACTGGTTGGATCTCCTTGCAGTCCAAGGGATTCTCAAGAGTCTCCTATCACTTCATGGTAAATAGTGGAGAAGGCAATGGTAACCCACTCCGGTACTCTTGCCTGGAAAATCCCATGGATGGAGGGACCTGGTAGGCTGCAGTCCATGGGGTCGTTAGGAGTCAGACACAACTGAGCAACTTCACTTTCACTTTTCACTTTCTTTCATTGGAGAAGGAAATGGCAACCCACTTCAGTATTCTTACCTGGAGAATCCCAGGGATGGGGGAGCCTGGTGGGCTGCCATCTATGGGGTCGCACAGAGTCGGACACAACTGATGCGACTTAGCAGCAGCAGTAGCAGCATGGTAAATAGATGGGGAAAAAATTGAAACAGTGGCCGGTTTTATTTTCTTGGGCTCCAAAATCACTGCAGATGGTGACTGCAGCCATGAAATTAAGAGACATTTGCTTCTTGGAAGGAAAGATAGGACAAACGTAGGCAGCATATTAAAAAGCAGAGAGATCACATTGTTGACAAAGGTCCATCTAGTCAAAGCAACGATTTTTCTGGTTGTCATGTACGGATTTGAGAGTTGGATCATAAGAAGACTGAGCACTAAAGAATTGATGCTTTTAAATTGTGGTGTTGGAGAAGACTATTGAGAGTCCCATGGACTACAAAGAGATGAAACCAGTCATTCCTAAAGGAAATCAACCCTGAATATTTCTTGGAAGGAAATATATATATATATATATATATATATATATATATATATATAAATATATATCAGCTGAAGCTGATACTTTGGCCATGTGATTTGAAGAACTGACTGTTGGAAAAGTCCTTGATGTTGGTAAAAACTGAGGGCAGGATAGAAGAGGGCACCAGAGGATAAAATTGTTGGATATCAGCACTTGACTCAGTGGAGATAAGTTTGAGAAAACTCTGGGTAATAATGAAGTACAGGGAAGCCTGGTGTACTGTAGTATATGGGGTAGCAAAGAGTCAGATGCAATTTAGCAATTGAACAACAACAACCTTTATGACAATTTCTGGCAAGTTTTCATTAAGCAAGATGAACATCTCTAATGATGAGGAACTTAGCAATGTCATGAGTTAGCATAGAGGGCTGGTTAAGAGTAAAGACTTCAAAGTCAGCTTTTTTGTTGCTGTTTGGATTCCAGTTCTGCCACTTACTATGTATCATAAAACTATTGTGATTATTTAATGAGGTAATATGCCAAAATTATTCAGAATAGACTACCACATAGTAAATTCCATTTGAGTATTACTATTACATCACAAGGCCACATATATCTTTCATCTAAAATATGGGTTGGCAAACTTCTCTCATCAAAGGCCAAGTAGTAAACATTTTCAGCTTTACCAGCCATAGGGTCTCTGTTGCAGCTACTCAACACTGTCATTAAAGCATAAAGGAAGACTTTGAAAACACATAAATTAATGGGTGTGGTTGTATTTTTTAAAAAGCCTTTACTGACAAAAGCAGGCAATGGGCCAGAATACAGCCCACAGGCCATAATTTGTTGACCTTTTATTTACAAGATTATTTCAATACTTTTATAAAGAAGACATTCAGATAAAAAAGACACCTTAAATCTGAGTTGGAAAAAATATCCCCAATGGAAGGGAACCATGAGCTCCCGGCATCCCTTGCAATTAATTCATCAGGGCCAGCCCCCAATCATGATTACCTTCACAGTGGCAGAATGATGGCATTTAGAAAGTTACTATCAATTAAAATGAAAATTTGAAAAGGAATATCAAGTTTGAGTTTATAACTAAAATAATAGAGTCTATCAAAAGAATATGTTAAAAGAGTTTTTCAGCTAGCTTTTAAATGAAGATGTGACACCTGCTGTATTATCATTTTGAATAGCAAAAACCATACATATTTATATGGTGTATGAAGACCTTGTCTGCCAGTTTATTAGAAGAACTCATTAGTATAGATTCATTGCACTTTAATTAAGATAATAATATTTAATATAAATAGAAGCTTAAAACATAGCATGCAAAATGGTTTGCAATTTAAATTAAAAATGTAAAATATTTAGACAATTTTTAAAAATTCAATAGCAATAGATGTTCTATTTCAAAATTCTAGATACAGCAGCAGAAAACAAAAAGAATTAGTTAATACTTTAAAATGGTATTCTATTAAAATGAAACTGAAAATTTATTTGAAAGCAACTGGTTTAACATATATAAAAATAATATTCTGAGAGATTTCCAGTCTTGCTAAGTACATGTTGAAAGTGCTTCAAATAGCTGAAAGTGTAGTTATAAATTTAAATAAGGTTTTGAGGGTCTGTATACACATGAAGGGACATTAAAATATAGCAGGCTGCACTGAAATTATAGTCATTTTCCTAAATATTAATTGATATCTTATAATATTTAATGCAATTTATTAATATAATTGGGAATGATATTAAAATATGTTGTACTCTACTTTTCTCATCTTTCTCTGTAAAATGCTACTCAGGCATCCATCTGTGGGGATGGAGAAGGAGGGAATAGAGAGATTAGATCTTTGAACAGAGGGAATGTGTAGAGAAATAAGGATATTACTAATAGCAATATTCAGCTTCAGGCACTCAAAATAAGGACCATGAAACTGGATAACCACATATCAGGCTAGATATTCTTTCAGGGAGAATTTAAAACATTTCTTTTACTCCCATTTATTCAGTACCTCAATTATCATCTAGCTCGGGGTATTAAGTGCACAGAGGTCAGTAGTATGGTGAAACACTCCAGTATGATTTTAGAACTTACCGAGGGTTTGAAGAGAGGAAATGGTTGAGGCATTTAAAGAAAGATCAATTATTTCTGCCTCTGGGAACTGCCATGTAGAAGGAAGAAAAGAGAAATAGGAGATTGGAACAACCAGGCCAATGCTTAGTTTCCATGGTTCTGACTCTGAACTGAAAGAAACATGTGTAAAGTGAAATGAAGACAGAACTAAGGAATATTCACCTTCGGCTCCTCTTGGAACTCTGGAAAGAATTCAAATTTCAAGCTTCTCTGTTAATCTGGGATGTAGACAAAAGTAGAGTCTGACAAAAGTAGGATTTCAGAGTCAGCCCTTCTGAGACAAAATAAGTTAGCATTTACCAATGATGCGGAGAACTTGGATAAGAGTGACTGGATCTGCTGTGGTGCCATGTGGAAAGCCTTGGTGACCTTTAGGCTTTTAGACTGGATAGGAGATATGGTTACAGATTTAGGTATGTGAAACCAAAAGTTTCAGTTCTGAAGGATAATACCTCGTGAGCATTTCATGGATTAAAAAAAAAAAAAAGGACTCTATCATTTTCAGATTTTAGCATCACAAAATGGCAGGAAAATCAATGACCAAAGGACATGTGACATTATCCAGCAGACCAGCTGATGCAGGCAGTATTATGACTATAGTCTGGGGTAAAGTTTCCCTTACCTCAACTTACAGTGATGTATGGCTACAAACCTATCATCCCTTACTCTCAGAGGCTATTTTGGGGAAGGAGCAGACTTAAGGGTCAATTATATGACAATCTGAATATCCTATCTGAGAAGACTGAATACCACTTTAAGATTCTTATACAGTTATCACATTAATTTGACTTTAAACTGTATTAGATACTGAGGTAAATTTTGCCACCTTAGCTGTATCTATATACTTTGCTGGAAGACAAGGTTGATTACAGATTAAATAAAGAAATTGCAAAAAAAAAATAAAAATAAAAAGAGAGAGAGAGAAAGAAATTGCACAACAGAAATGTAATAAAGTTGTATTTTGTGACCCTGTTCCAAGTTCAATTTATAAAAGTCTTCTTGATAAAGTCTGATAAACACCTCAATAGTGTTTGTATACCAGTTATTAATTATAGTAACTGAAGATAAAGAATGTGGAATTTATTCAACAAGTACATGACATTAAAATAATGCTTTAAAATTCTATCAAGTATTCCTTTATTCAACAAAAGTAGTTGTTTAAGTGCCTATTAGTATTTTGTGACTGCCTTATCCTGTTGTGGGAATTAAAATGATACAATGAAAAATCCTTGCACTAAGGAAACTTCTATTTTAAGAAGCTAAAATTTGACTGCTAGTAAAATTAGAATTAACTCTTAGAAACATCAGCAGATAAGATAAAATATTGTGTAAGTAATTGTAGAAACTCAGGGGAAATTCACTTTCAGTTGACCAAAACTCATAGGTGATTTGTAATTGCACACAGGAAAAAAAAAATTAGATTGACGTATATATGTGCAGAAAGCAAATATGGATAGTGACAAAAATATAACACTTAGGAAAGGCATGTGAGTGGGGTTGTCTAAAAATCTATGTTTGGAATGAACAGTAAGTTTAAAAATAAAAGTAATATCTGCAGTGCACATATTTAATAATAATGGCTCTATTATTGGATTATTTTCTTATAATTTGTCATACAGTTAATAAGTAGAAGACTTATGTCTACTAAAGCAGAAAGACTAATACAGTGCCAAATAAGAGTGTACATTATATGTTGGGGGCTTCACAGTGGTAAAGAATCCTCTTGCCAATGTAGGAGACACAAAAGAAGCAAGTTCAATCCCTGGGTTGGGAAGATCTCCTGGAGTAGGAAATGGCAACCCACTCCAGTATCCTTGCCTGGAAAATTCCATGGAAAGGGGAGCCTGGTGGGTTACAGTCCATGAGGTTGCAAAGAGTTGGGAAAGACTGGCATGCACACACATTGTATGCTAGGTTGAAGAGTTTAGAATTAATGAAATAGAAAATGTAGTGACAATCATATTTGCAGAAAAAGTAACTTCTACTAGAGTTTATACTTAGAAGATATGACAGACAAAAGATAAGTAATATAACATCAATAAATTTTGAAGCTTTTGGTATATTATACCTGGCTTGCTGTTTGCAAGCTTTATTATTATATATATATATTGATGTCTCTAATCTATATAAAGTGTCTGTGATATATCTACACCATAATATTATGAGACTCCAACACATCAATATCAAATAAATGTGAAAATGCTATATACACTTGAGAAATAGCATAGTTTTCAATGCTAAGGTTTCTATAGTATTTTTTTAGCATGTTTTCTAAAATTAAAAATAATTGTATTAACTTTCCTTTATTTCTTGGTCCTTATTCAGTTCAGTTCAGTCACTCAGTCATGTCCGACTCCTTGGGATCCCATGGACTACAGTATGCCAGACCTCCCTGTCCATCACCAACTCCTGGAGTTTATCCAAACTCATCTCCATTGAGTCAGTGATGCCATCCAGCCATCTCATCCTCTGTCATCCCCTTCTCCTCCCACCTTAAATCTTTCCCAGCATCAGGGTCTTTTCCAATAAATCAGCTGTTTGCATCAGATGGGAAAAGTATTGGAGTTTCAGCTTCAACAGCAGTCTTTCCAATGAACACCCAGGACTGATCTCCCTTAGGATAGACTAGTTGGATCTCCTTGCAGTCCAAGGGACTCTCAAGAGTTTTCTCCAATACCACACTTCAAAAGTATCAATTCTTTGGTGCTCAGATTTCTTTATAACACTCACATTCATACAAAGCTACTGGAAAAAGAATAGCCTTGACTAGACAGATATTTCTTGGCAAAGTAATAATGTCTCTGCTTTTTAATATACTGTCTAGGAAGGTCATAGTTTTTCTTCCAAGGAGCAAGTGTCTTTTAATATGATGGCTGCAGTCACTATCTGAAGTGATTTTGGAGCCCCAAAATATAAAGTCTGACACTGATTCCACTGTTTCCCCACCTACTTGCCATGGAGTGATGGGACCAGATGCCATGATTTTATTTTTCTGAATGTTGAGCTTTAAGCCAGCTTTTTCACTCTCCTCTTTCACTTTCATCAAGAGGCTTTTAGTTCCTCTTCACTTTCTGACATAAGGGTTGTGTCATCTGCATATCTGAGGTTATTGATATTTCTCCTGGCAATCTTGATTCCAGCTTTTTCCAGCTCAGCGTTTCTCATGATGTACTATGCATATAAATTAAATAAGCAGGGTGAGAGTATACAGCCTTGATGTACTCCTTTTCCTATTTGGAACAAGTCTGTTGTTCCATGTCCAGTTCTAACTGTTGCTTCCTGACCTGGATAAGGATTTCTCAAGAGGCAGGTCAGGTGGTCTGGTATTCCCATCTCTTTCAGAATTTGCCACAGTTTGTTGTGATCCACACAGTCAAAGACTTTGGCATAGTTAATAAAGCAGAAATAGATGTTTTTCTGGAACTCTATTGCTTTTTCAATGATCCAGCGGATGTTGGCAATTTGATCTGCAGTTCCTCTGCCTTTTTTAAAACCAGCTTGAACATCTGGAAGTTCACGGTTCACATATTGCTGAAGCCTGGCTTGGAGAATTTTGTTCATTACTTTACTTGCCTGTGAGATGAGTGCAATTGTGTGGTAGTTTGAGCATCCTTTGGCATTGCCTCTCTTTGGAATTGGAATGAAAACGGACCTTTTCCAGTCCTGTGGCCACTGCTGAGTCTTCCAAACTTACTGGCATATTGAGTGCAGCACTTTCCACAGCATCATCTTTCAGGATTTGAAACAGCTCAACTGGAATTCCATCACCTCCACTAGCTTTGTTCATAGTGATGCTCTGTAGCGGCCACTTGACTTCACATTCCACGATGTCTGGCTCTAGGTGATCACGTGATCATGATTATTTGGGTTGTAAAGATCTTTTTTATACAGTTCTTCTGTGTATTCTTGCCAGTTTTTCTTAATATCTTCTGCTTCTGTTAGGTCCATACCAATTCTGTCCATTATTGAGCCCATCTTTGCATGAAATGTTCCCTTGGTATCTCTTATTTTCCTGAAGAGATCTCTAGTCTTTCCCATTCTTTTGTTTTCTATTTCTTTGCACTGATCCCTGAGGAATGCTTTCTTATCTCTCCTTGCTATTCTTTGGAATTCTGCATTCAAATTGGCATAACTTTCCTTTTCTCCTTTGCTTTTTCCTTCTCTTCTTTTCACAGCTCTATGTAAGGCCTCCTCAGACAGCCATTTTGCTTTTTTGCATTCTCTTTTTTTGGGGGGATGGTCTTGATCCCCATCTCCTGCACAATGTCATGGACCTCTGTCCATAGTTCATCAGGCAGTCTGTTTATCAGATCTAGTCCCTTAAATCTATTTCTCACTTCCACTGTATAATCGTGAGGGATTTGATTTAGGTCTTACCTGAATGGTCTAGTGGTTTTCCCCACTTTCTTCAATTTAAGTCTGAATTTCACAATAAGGAGCTCATCATCTGAGCCACAGTCAGCTCTCGGTCTTGTTTTTGCTGACTGTATAAAGCTTCTCCATCTTTGACTGTGAAGAATATAATCAATCTGATTTTGATATTGACCATCTGGTGATGTCCATTGTAGAGTCTTCTCTTGTGTTGTTGGAAGAGTGTGTTTTTACTATGACCAGGACACTCTCTTGGCAAAGCTCCATGAGCCTGTACCCTGCTTCATTCTGTACTCCAGAGCCAAATTTGCCTGTTTCTCCAGGTGTTTCTTGACTTCTTACTCTTGCATTCCAGTTCCTTATGATGAAAAAGATCTTTTTTGGGTTTTAATTCTAAAAGGTCTTGTAGGTCTTCATAGAACCATTCAACTTCAGCTTATTCAGCATTACTGGTCAGGGCAGAGACTTGGATTACTCTGATATTGAATGATTTGCCTTGGAAATGAACAGAGATCATTCTGTCATTTTTTGAGATTGCATCCAAGTACTGCATTTCAGACTCTTGTTGACTATGATGGCTACTCCATTTCTTCTAAGGGATTCTTGTCCACAGTAGTTGATAAGATGGTCATCTGAATTAAATTCACACATTCCAGTCCATTTTTGTTCACTGACTTAAAATGTCCACATTCACTCTTGCCATCTCCTGTTTGACCACTTCTAATTTAGTGACTTTAAAATTCTGTTGTTTCAATACATTAACTTTTTTTTTAACATGTATCTTTTTGTTTGTTTTTTTTTGTTTGTTTTTTTAGTTTTTTATTTTTTTAATTTTAAAATCTTTAATTCTTACATGTGTTTCCAAACATGAACTGCCCTCCCACCTGCATGTATCTTTTTTGTTTGTTTGTTTGTTTTTTAATTTTAAAATCTTTAATTCTTACATGCGTTCCCAAACATGACCCCCCCTCCCACCTCCCTCCCCACAACATCTCTCTGGGTCATCCCCATGGACCAGCCCCAAGCATGCTGCACCCTACGTCAGACATGGACTGGCGATTCAATTCTTACATGATAGTATACATGTTAGAATTCTCATTCTCCCAAATCATCCCACCCTCTCCCTCTCCCTCTGAGTCTTGGGCATACACACCGAGGAAACCAGAATTGAAAGAGACACATGTACCCCAATGTTCATCGCAGCACTGTTTATAATAGCCAGGACATGGAAACAACCTAGATGTCCATCAGCAGATGAATGGATAAGAAAGCTGTGGTACATATACACAATGGAGTATTACTCAGCCGTTAAAAAGAATTCATTTGAATCAGTTCTGATGAGATGGATGAAACTGGAGCCAATTATACAGAGTGAAGTAAGCCAGAAAGAAAAACACCAATACAGTATACTAACACATATATATGGAATTTAGGAAGATGGCAATGACGACCCTGTATGCAAGACAGGAAAAAAGACACAGATGTGTATAACGGACTAATACATTAACTTTTGGCATGACTTTTATTAGGTCCTTCTTACTCCCTTATTTTCTAATCTTATCTTTCTAACATATTTTTAAAGGTATAGATGTCTTTTAAATCCCAGATTCAGCTAAATCCTACAAATTTTGATTATTGCAATACCTTTTAAAAATTTCCCTGTGAGTTCTTCTTTGGGCATGATTGTGAACAGTATTGCTATTTTCACAATACTGGTGGTTTTTTAGTTATCTTTTTGTTTTATTGTTAATTTCAGATTGCAATACATAATTTTGCAATTTGCCAGCACTTGCTATTTGAACATACAAACTACCAGTTAATATGAATGTTCTAAGAACCCTAAAAATCAATGTGCATTCTGAATTTCAGTGCCATATTTCATATGCTCAGAGTATGGCTACACCTTTCCAAACAATTTACATCGATGTCTCTTGTCAGTTATTGGAAAAAATTAATTAACCCTTATTTTTGCTGTACTTTTAAATATCTTTTTATTCCCTTAATCTGTATATTTTGAAGTTATGATATTAGATGCTTACAAAAGTGAATCTTTTTATTTGTCTGGTAGAATTTTTTTACTTGCCTGATGGATCATTAAAAAAACAATTCCTTTCTATTATTTTTAGTAATGTCTCTTGCTTTAAAGTGAACTTTCAATTAGTTATTTATACCTTTTTCCTCTACTTACTGTTGCCTCATTTGTATCCTGACAATCAGGAATAGCTCTTAAAGGAAGGATAAAACTAGGTATTGTTTATAAACCCAGCATGAAAATGTTTGTCTTTTAATGGTATTCTTTGTTCTTTTGTAAGTGTTTGAATTTAAACCTACAATCTTATTTCTTATCAATTGGTGCTGCTTGCATACTTTCCTTCCTGACATTTTTGGGACTACTTAGAATTTATGTTAATATATTTTCCTCTTTATGACCTTGCTATTATTTATATATTCTATAACTATATTTTGAGATTATTATATAGATTACCGTATGCATTGAAAACTAATTCTAACTATTGTATGTAACATTATATTAACACATTCTAGATTGTGCTAGTACATTAGACTCTTCCTCTGCAAAGTGTGGTCTGCAGACCAGCAATATTGGCATCTCCTGGGTACACTGTTAGAAATAATGCAGAATTTTCAAACCACACCCTAGACCACTGAATCAGATCCTGTGGTTTTACAAGAATCTCCAGTGGAACTTATGCTCATTAAATTCAAGGGGTATAGTCTTGGAACACATTTGACTCTAATTATCCACCTTCTTGCCTTTTTTTCCTGTTATTATATCTATGCACTTTAATTCTAAAATCCTTTTAAATCCCAGGCACTATTATTTAATTAGCAAATAGATTTATCCACCCACTTACCCTCATATTAGATTGAATCATGTTGCTCTTCCTCTCTCCCTCCTTTGTCATTTCATATAGAATAATTTTCTATATGCCAGAGGAACTCCTTTAATGTTTTTATTAGTGTGGATCAACTGGGGTGTAATTCTATCATTATTTGTTTTCTAAATGTGTTTGTCACCTTTCAAATTTAGAAAGATACTGTCAGTAAGTATAAAATTCTAATTAATGTTCCTGAGAGTGCCTAGCGCAATGCATATGCCATACTACTTGCTGTATAAGGTAAGGTAAGGTAAGGTGAAGTCGCTCAGTCATGTCCGACTCTTTGCGACCCGGTGGACTGTAACCTACTAGGCTTCTCCATCCATGGGATTCTCCAGGCAAGAATACTGGAGTGGATTGCCATTTCCTTCTCCAGGGGATCTTCCCGACCCAGGGATCAGACCCGGGTCTCCCGCATTGGAAGCAGACGCTTTAACCTCTGAGCTACCAGGAATATTTGGTAAATTGTTATTATTAACAATACAATTAACTTGTGCTTGACATGAAGTAAAGAGATGGAGTATTTTTCATCTTAGAAAAAAGTAAGTTCTTGCTGAATGTAATAAACAATGAATTCTACCTTTCTAACCCTTTCTGATTGTGGAAATAATCTTTATAAACCCTCATACTGATTATAAGAGACTCAAGGTGTCTATGAAAGTGAAAGTGAAAGTTGCTCAGTGGTGTCCAACTGTTTGCGACCCCATGGACTATACAGTCCATGGAATTCTTTAGGCCAGAATACTCGAGTGGGTAGCCTTTCCCTTCTCCAGGGGATCTTCCCAACCCAGGGATCAAACCCAGGTCTCCCGAATTGCAGGCAGATTCTTTACCAGCTGAACCCCAAGGGAAGCCCCAGGGTGTCTATATGGAGATCATAGAAGTTAAATAATTGATTATATTTGAGTTAAAAACTTTACAAAATCAAGTGAATATGCAAAAGTATAACTCAATGAAGGAATATTTAAGTTAAAGCTGGAATACTAAAATACAATGTTTTTAATCTGTGATGAGCTCAGATTTAATTATACTTGATCCTGAAAGTGCATACTCAGTCATTCAGTTGTGTTCAACTCTTTGCAACACAATGGGCTGTAGCATACCAGGCTCCTCTGTCCATGGAACTTTCTAGGCAAGAATACTGAAGTGGGTTGTCATTTTCTACTTCAGGGATCTTTCTGACCTAAGGATGGAACCCGTGTCTCCTGCGTCTCCTGCACTGGCAGGATTCTTTACTATTATGCCATGAATAGCTCTCAGAATATGGACTAAAGTATATACAAGGAATTAAAGTTTCCCATGATATTTATGTATTTTATTTTGAAAAAAGTAACTGAGTCTTATAGCTACAGAAGCATTGTTATATACAAAATACACTAAAAACTTAAGCCACTGCTGCAAATCTTGCTACATAGTAAAAGGAACATCTAGATTTGACAATATCTAGTTTTTTGTTTTGAGCATGTGTTATCCCATTTTAGTACCATTTCTGTTTACAAATGACAGCTGTCAGTGTTCAACAAACAAAATATAAGTTCTTGTTAAGCTTGTCCTATTTTAATAATTTTATATTTGTTATTTTGGGAAGAATAAGAAAATAGTAAATTAATGTTTTCCTGAAGCTAATTTTAATTACTATTTTTACCCAAATAACTAAAGTGTTCACAAATTACCATACATTGTTTATTTTTAACAAACGCATATTGAACATCTATTATGTCATCAGTTCAGTTCAGTTCAGTCGCTCAGTCGTGTCCAACTCTTTGCAACCCCATGAATCGCAGCATGCCAGGCCTCCCTGTCCATCACCAACTCCCAGAGTTCACTTAGACTCATGTCCATCAAGTCAGTGATGCCATCCAGCCATTTCATCCTCTGTCGCCCCCTTCTCCTCCTGCCCTCAATCCCTCTCATAGGTAGAGTTTTGGATGATATTTTGTAAAGGCTTAATTTTCATCACTTTAATTATAATCTATTTTATAAGACAGCCAATAAAATATATATGTCATTCTAACATTTGACTGCTCTTATAAAAAGTAAATTCTTTATTCAACCTAAATAGTTACATAATGTAATTTAAGGTCCTTTCCTTTGATGTGAAAAATACTTGAATACGAATGACTGTATCACATATTATTGCATATTTTTTTCACAATTTTACCAGATGAGTGAGGTGGTTTTCCTCAGAACCATTTAGGTCATTTTCAGACATAAAAACAATTCTTTTGAACAATAGAGGGTTTGAACTGTAGGGTCCACTTAAATGCCAATTTTTGTTTATCCAAAGTGGGTTAAATCCACTAATGCAAAGCCTTGGATGTGAAGAAACTGTTGGTACAGAGGGATAACTAAATTAGGCAGAGGTTTTTTGACTGCACAAAGGATCGGTGCCTGTAAACCCCTCATTTTTCAAGGGTCATCTGTAGTTTTGAAATTCTTGCTCCCAGTAGAACCAACTACTTCAGCACTGGTATCTGTCATCTCAGTGGAGCTAATGAAGATGTAGCCACCTTTTACCTTATGACGTCTTTTGGGTAACAAGATATGACTTTTTCTTCATTAGCAAGCTACTATGTAATACCAGTAAGTAGAAGGTTAACTTTTTGGACTGTGTAATTACAGAACAAGAAATAAATAATGAAAAGGTACTAGAAATGGGCAAAAATGTAGAATAGTATCACTGAATATTATCTCTTGGTTTTCTCTTATTTTTTTATGGTGTGTTTAGTGTTTTCAATGTTTATTCTCTGAAAAATGATCTATGAGGACTCTTCAACTCCTTCCCATATTAAATTACAAATCTCTTAATTTTGTTTTATTTTATTTTTTATTTATTTTTTATCTTATCAGTGCATTTTAAGCTTTTTTTTTTAAAAACTTTACAATTTTGTATTGGTTTTGCCATATATCAACATGAATCCACCATGGGTGTACACGTGTTCCCCATTCCAAGTCCCCCTCCCACCTCCCTCCCCATACCATCCCTCTGGGTCAAACCAGTGTACCAGCCCCAAGCATCCTGTATCCTGCATCAAGCCTGGACTGGCGATTCGTTTCTTATATGATATTATACATGTTTCAATGCCATTCTCCCAAATCATCCCACCCTCTCCCTCTCCTACAGAGTCCAAAAGACTGTTCTATACATCTATGTCTCTTTTGCTGTCTCGCATACAGGGTTATCATTATCATCTTTCTGAATTCCATAAATATGCACTAGTATACTGTATTGGTGTTTTTCTTCCTGGCTTACTTCACTCTGTATAATAGGCTCCAGTTTCATCCACCTCATTAGAACTGATTCAAATGTATTCTTTTTAATGGCTGAGTAATACTCCATTGTGTATATGTACCACAGCTTTCTTATCCATTCATCTGCTGATGGACATCTAGGTTGTTTCCATGTCCTGGCTATTATAAACAGGAACCTTCTCCAGGATAGATCACATCCAGGCCATAAATCTAGCCTTGGTAAATTCAAAAAAATCTAAATCATTCCAAGCATCTTTTCTGACCACAATGCAGTAAGGTTAGATCTCAATTAGAGGAGAAAAACTATTAAAAATTCCAACATATGGAGGCTGAACAACACACTGTTGAATAACCAACAAATGACAGAAGAAATAAAAAAGAAATCAAAATATGCATAGAAACGAATGAAAATGAAAACACAACAACCTAAAACCTGTGGGACACTGTAAAAGCAGTGCCAAGGGGAATGTTCATAGCAATACAGGCATACCTCAAGAAACAAAGAAAAAAGTCAGATAAATAACCTAACTCTACACCTAAAGCAACTAGAAAAGGAAGAAATGAAGAACACTAGGGTTAGTAGAAGGAAAGAAATCTTAAAAATTAGGGCAGAAATAAAGGCAAAAGAAACAAAAAAGATCGCAACAAAAATCAACAAAGCCAAAAGTTGATTCTTTGAAAGGATAAATAAAATTGACATGGTTTTATTTTAAACAGAGTTAATGAGAACTTAAAGTCATGGATTGATATCTCATTTTCCTGATTATTGGTATTTATATTTTGTGATACCAGCTTCTATTTTTTTAGCTTCTATTTTTCTTTAATTGCCTGTGTGTTGGAGACTTTATATCCATTTCTTATGAAAAACAAAACAAAGCAAAAACAACCCCCCCCCATAAAATATAAAGAATTTTTTCTTTTTGATTTAAGGAGGAAATATCCTTGGAGACATTTTGATCTATCTCTGATCACCAGATAGATATGAGAGCATGCATCACTGACTCACACACTGAAATTAGGCTACATTAATTTTTTCCATTACATCATACTTTCGAGGAGAAAATACATCAATCTGATTCCACTAAATTTTCCATGGTAACATTGAGAAGATCAGGTTGAAAAAAGGACTCGAACATATTCTTTCCACTTGAAATTTGATAGCAAAATCAGCTTATCTTTGCAGATTTATTCAGTATTTCTAGAAATAATACAGAAGGTTTTTTTTTTTTTGTATTCACTGCTGAATTTAAACAATAAAAAAATAAAACACTTGCTAACCATTTAGAAAAAAAAATCTAAGAAATGCTGATATTAAAAAAAAAAAAAAAGCATAGTGGAGTCTGTCTTTTCATCCAATCTACCAAAATTTTAACAAGAAATACACCAATGATTTATAAAGCCATTAGTTGGCAACATATCTAAGAAAGATTTATGTTTTATACCTACTCACAGAAAATCCTTATATTACTTAAAATTTCTGCTCTTTAGTTTTGATTAGTTTGTTTTTAGCTGTTATAGGCAGAAAATGAGTAATGTAATAAAACTTACAATAATCAAAAAGGACATAATTATTCTCCAAAAACTACATTATTGCTGCTACAATTTTCAAAATATGATATTAGGTAATTTATACAATTTAAGATAGTCTTTGTAAAAAGAACATTTATATTCTTTCATTCTATTTGAGAAAGGAATATGGATATGTATAACATATACTATTACTAACTTGTTAACGTCATATATACAGATGATACCACTCTAATGGCAGAAAGCAAAGAGGAACTAAACAGCCTCTTGATAAGGGCAAGAGAACAAGAGTGAAAAAGCTGCCTTAAAATTCAGCATTAAAAAAAACTAAGATCATGGCATCCAGTGTCATCACTTCATGGCAAATAGAAAGAGGAAAAGTGGAAGCAGTGACAGAATTTTTCTTGAGTTTCAGAATCATTGCAGATGGTGACTGAAGCCATGAAATTAAAAGACGTTTGCTCCTTTGGAATGAAATCTATGGCCAACCTAAATAGGGAATTAAAGAGCAAATACATCACTTTGTCAACAAAGGTCCATATATTAAGTTTTTTGGTTTTTCCAGGAGTCATGAATGCATGTGAGAGTTGAACCATAAAGAGGCTGAGTACTGAAGAATTGATGCTTTTGAACTGTGGTGTTGGAGAAAACTCTTAAGAGTCCCTTGGACTTCAAGGAGATCAAATCAGTCAGTCCTAAAGGAAATCAGTCTTGAATACTGGAAGGACTGATGCTGAAGCTCCAATACTTTGTCCACCTGATGTGAGGAGCTGACTCATTGGAAGACCCTGATGCTGGGAACTACTGAGAGCAGGAAGAAAAGGGAGAGAGAGAGGATGATATGGTTGGATGGCATAATAGACTCAGTGGACATGAGTTTGAGAAAACTCTGTGGGATAGTGAAGACAGGGAAGACTGGGGTCCATGGGGTAATAGAGTTGGACATGACTTAAGGACTGAGAAACAATAGTGATATTATCAACGTTAATAATAAATAATATTCATTAAGGATTTGTATTTAAGGTATGATCTAATTTAATCCATAAAAATACCCACCTGAATATTATTACTGTTACTCTCCACTTTACAAATGAGGAAATAGTCCCAGAGAAGGTAAGAAATTAGTGGACCCAAGACTCAAATATAGGTAGATTTTAGAATATATGATTTTAAGATTAGCAGTACTGTGTTATGATATTGTTTTTATATTTTTATACTTATTGGATTACAGTGATATTACCTGGGTAAGATTTTATACTGCATCATCACTATTTTTTAAAGCATTTATGATTGATTAGCAGAGTTAATGGGAAGCATCAAAATAAACTATGTTTGAAAATTGCAAAGAATACATGTCCAAATAAACCACAGAGCTGAAAATGCTGAACATAAGTCCTGTATTAGATATCCTTTGCTGGGTAAAAGTTAATCACAAACTCAGTGGCTTAAAACAACCCATATTCTCATAGTTTCTGTGGGTCAGGAGTCCAGTCATGACTTAATTGAGTTTTCTGTTCTGAATCTTTCAAGGCTACAATCAAGGCATCGGTGGAACTGTTCTCATCTGGAGGTTCAGCAGGAAATATTCTACTGGATACTTATCCATATAAAAAAATGGGAGCAACTAAACTCAAAAGCTTTTGTATAGCAAAGTGAAAGTGAAACTGAAGTCGCCCAGTCGTGTCCCACTTTTTGTGACCCCATGGACTCTAGCCTACAAGGCTCCTCTGTCCATGGGATTTTCTAGGCAATAGTACTGGAGTGGATTGCCATTTCCTTCTCCAGGGGATCTTCCCAACCCAGGGATTGAACCCAGGTCTCCCGCATGGTAGACAGACACTTTACCATCTGAGCCACCAGGGAAGCCACCAAGGAAACCACAAATGTTGATAGACATTTAGGTTTTGTCTGTGTCCTGGCTAAACAGTGCTACAGTGAACACTAGCTGTATGTATTATTTTGAACCACGTTTTAATCTGGACATATGCCCAGGAGTGGAGTTGCAAGATCATATAATAGCTCTGCATTTAGTTTAGTTTTTTTTTTTTTTTTTTTTTTAAGGAACCTCCATACTGCTCTCCATATTGGCTATATCAATTTAATTTCCCACCAACAGTGTAGGAGGGTTCTCTTTTCTTCACACCCTTTCCAGCATTTATTGTTTTTAGACTTTTTGATGATGGCCATCCTGACTAGTGGAGAAGGAAATGGCAACTCACTCCAGTATTCTTACCTGGAAAATTCCATGGATGAAGGAGCCTGGTGGGCTACAATCCAAGGAGTCGCAAAGAGTCGGACATAACTGAGCGACTTCACTTGTGCTTTCTTTCATCCTGACTAATGTGAGGTGATATCTCACTGTAGTTCTGACTTGCATTTCTCTAAACATTAGTGATGATGAGCATCTTTTCATGTGCCTATTGACCATATGTATGTCTTCTTTAGAAAAATATTCAGTTCTTCTGCCGATTGGTTGATTGGATTGCTTGTTTATTTGATATTGAGCCTCATGAGTTGTTTATAAATTTTGGAGATTAACCCATTGTTGGTAGCATTATTTACACATATTTTCTCCCATTCTGTGTGTTGTCTTTTTGTTTGGTTTATGGTTTCCTTCGAACTACAAAGCTTTTGAGATTAGTTGTTCCCATTTGCTTATTTTTGTTTTTAATCTCCATTTATTGTAGGAGATGTACTGAAAAAGACATTGCTGCAATTTATGTCAGAGAGTGTTCACTCTATATTTTACTCTAAGAGTTTTATAGCATCCAGTCTTATGTTTAGACCTTTAATCTATTTTGAGTTTATTTCTGTATATGGTGTTAAAGAATGCTCTAATTTTATTTCTTTACATGTAGCTGTTCTGTTTTTCAAGGACTATTTATTGAAGAGATAGTAATTTCTCCATTGCATAGTCGTTCCTCCTTTGTCATAGATTAATTGAAACCATAGGTGCATCAATTTATTTTTGGGCTTTCTGTCCTTTACACAGATCTTGTTTTCTGATTTTGTGCCAGTAACATATTGTTTTGATGACTGCAGCTTTGTAGCAGAGTCTGAAGTCAGGAAGCCTGATTCCTACAGCTTTCCTTTTCTTTCTCAAGTTTTCTTTGGCTATTTGGGGGTCTTCTGTGTCTCTATACAGACTTTAAGATATTTTTTTTTTTTGTCTTAGATCTGTGAAAAATGCCATTGGTGATTTGATATGGATTGCATTGAATGGTTACATTGCTTTGGGTTGTATAAACATTTTCATAATATTGATTTTTCCAATCCAAGAACATGGTATATCTTTCCAACTGTTTGGATTATCTTCAATTTCTTTATTCACTCTTACAGTTTTCTGAGTACAGGTCTTTTGTTTCCTTAGGTAGGATTATTCCTAGATATTTTATTTTTAATGCAATGGTAAATGGATTATTTTTAAATTTCTCTTTCATTGTTAGTATATAAAATTGTGACAAATTTCTATGTATTAATTTTGCTTCTTGCAACTTTACCAAATTCATTGATAAGCTCTAGTAGTTCTCTGGTAGTATCTTTAGGATTTTCTATGTATGCTATCATGTCATTTGTAAATAGTGACAGTTTTACTTCTTCTTTTCCAATTTGTATTCCTTTTATCTCATTTTACTCTGATTGCTGAAGCTAGGGCATCCAATACTATTGAATAACAGTGGTGAAAGAGGACTTTGATAAGGGTTGGAATGAATCCTTCTTTAAATATCTGATAGAATTCACCAGTGTAGCCATTTTGTCTTGGAGTCTTCCATGTTGGGAGGTTTTTGATTAATGATTTAATCTCCTAACTAGTTATTGATTTGATCAGATTTTCTATTTATTTGTGATTCAAGATTAGCAGATACATGTTTCTAAGAATTTATCCATTTCTTTTGGTTATTTCCATTATTAGCATACGGTTGTACATAGTAATCTCCTATGATTCTGTATATTTTTATGGTATCAGCTACAATGTCTCCTTTTTCATTTTTTATTTTATTTGACTTTCTAAGTAATTCTAGCTAAAGATTTGTCAGTGTATCTGTAACTTTTAGCTTTGTTGATCTTTTGATTTTTTTTTTCCTATTCTTTTCCTTATCTTTATTTCCACTCTGATTTTTTCTTTTTCTTTTCCTTTGGCTAACTTGGGCTTAGTTTGCTTTTATTTTTATAGTTTCTTAAGGTATAAAGTTAGCTTGTTTATTTGAGATGTATTTTCTTGATATTTGCATTTATTACTATAAACTTCCCATTCAGAGCTGCTTTTTGGCATGTCTTGTTTCCATTTTCACTTTTTTTGATATATTTTTAAACTTTCCTTTTGATTTCTTCCTTAACCCATTGATTGCTCAGAGGTGAGTTGTTTAATTTCCATATGTTGTAAAAATTTCCACTTTCCTCTTTTGTTGATGTATAGTTTTATGCCACTGGGGTCAGAAAAAGCATTTTGTATGATTTCAGGCCACTTAAGTTTGTTACTACTTGTAAGAGTTTCAGTTGGTTTCAGTTTAAGAATTTTCTCACTCTTATTTATCTTAAGGGGATCTTAGTTGTCAAGTAAAAGTACAATTTTCAAAGCAGCATTTGGCAATATTGGAACTGATTTTTCTCAGTCTATTCTCCTGTAGACCTCTCATTTATATACTGCTTTTTTCTTGATCTTGGGAACTTTTTTCTCTACTAAATCATCTGCTGCTGTTGTATAAGAATGTGCCTTGATTTTAGGTTCATTTGGCCTAAGGTATCTCCCATGAAAATGCCTTTATTTTCCAAATTTATGAGTTTTTCCATTTTACTGATCATTTCATACTCACATACACTCTTGAGGGACAGAACACAGAAACTCTCAGCAAGAGATGGCAGTATTCTTTAAATTGTCCTCAGAATAGGTTATGTATTGTTTCAGATAGTAGAACTAAGGAAAATATGTGGTACCTTATTTATCTTCAATCTCTAAGCTTCAAACTCATAGCCTTGTCTCTGATAGTTAAACATGACAAGCTATTTGCTCTGATAGCTCTTAATCCTAGCTCTTCCTCAGTCTAGGTAGCTCTCCTTAAGACTTTCTTCTATTTATAATTAAAATATCACCTCAAATGTCCCTTCTTACAAAAAGCCCTCCCTAAATACTTCACCTCAGAAGTTCCCCAGTCACTACTTAACTTTCACTCTGCTTTACTTTCATTAAAGCATATACATGATATCGGTAAATTATTTTGTCTTTCTCCAATTCATAGGAAGATTAAGAGGTTTTCCCTGTGTCTCATTTGTCTCTTAAATGCAGACCAGGGTAAGGCATACATTGTTGCTGAATGAATGAATGACATATGAAAAAACATGTGATTATTATCTGTTATTTAATTTTGACAATGGCATGAGAAACACAAATATTTCTGAAAATATTTTGTACAGACTGCTATTCAGCAGTATATAATACTTTATATTATTAGGTATTTTGGATAAAAAACGGATCTAAATCTACTATACCAAATATGCTGTTAACTTTATAATTATAGAAGTCTGATGGCAAATTTTAAAATAGGCTTTGTACCAGAAATTACTTTGTTTTAACACAGTAGAACATTACTTTTAAGTATCAAAGGAAATAATATTTAACTTCAATTAGAGAAAGTTAAGGGAATTAAGGCATTTATAATGTGGAACAAAGAAAAGATAAGTATGAAAATCTAGAAAATTAGAAAATTAGAAAAGATACTATATTGTGAATAGATTAAATTAAAATTTAACTTCTAAAAAGTGACTTATCAAAAAGCTGCTGTAGAAGGAAATGGGAATATATATTCTGAAAATGGAGCAAAGAGATGAAAAGAAACATAATATAAAGTTTATTATAAGAAAGAACAGTAAAGTAGAAATCCAAATATAGAATGACTGTATTGTTCATAAATGGCTTTTAAGATTATAATAAAGAGCATTTACAAAGGTATCATACTCAAGGGAAATATTCTAACAGAGAAATACTCCAGAAAGTAGGAACATTAATGATGATGTTAAAGTGGAACAGTACTGTTATGCTATTTGTCGATTTTCTCATTAAACTGTAGATAAGTGAGAAATAAAGAGCTTGAGAAATTGTCAGCTGAAAAAAGTAGATAAAATAATAGTAATTAGAAAAATGTGCTATATGCAAATCAGTGGGAACCATTGACCTTATTTCCTATGACTTTTCAAAGGATTGTTTTATGCACTTACCATTTCTGAAATGTCCCTAAGACATACGACTGTATTGGCCTGCATTTGAAGTCATTTAGTTCTGAAAAGCTCCTGAAATCTGCCAACAGCCACAGTGAATCTAATTAAAAGCAAAGTCTAATGGGGTACCAGAGATTTGTCACTGCACTGTTATGCTTAAAATCTTTAACAGTTTGGATAAAGCAAGAGTTAACTATTCAAATGATCTTTTTAAATGTTAATAAATAAATAGGCAGTATGAAAATTAGTGGAAATAGAAATACTATAAGAAGCTTTAAGCTATTAGTTCAATTTGTCAGATTTTGGCCTGCTGTAAATAACAAATCTAAATCTCACAAAGATTTCTGAATGTTCAACTGAAGACTGAATATTTTCTTATATTTTATATCTTATCTTCATTCTCCACATTGGAAGGTGAAATACAGTTATAAAGGAGAGATGAATGAAAAGATAATGAAGCCTGAGCAAAGATAGTGATAGGATATTACATTCCACATGAGAAGCACTTTCTGTTTTTCTTGCTCAGTTCCTTGGTTAAATTTTAATAAATTTTATTATTCCTAAAGTGAAAAGTGTTACTGTTAGTTTCTCAGTCATGGCAGACTCTTCGCAACCCTATGGACTATAGCCCACCAGGCTCTCTGTCCATGGAATTCTCAAGGCAAGAATACTGGGGTGGATAACCATTCCCTTCTCCAGGGGGTCTTCTGGACCCAGAGGTTGAACCTGGGTCTCCTGTGTTGCAGGTAGATTCTTTACTCTCTGAGGCTACCACAGAAGCCCCTCCTAAAGAGAGAGATATACTGAATAGAAGCAAAATTATCCAACATACTACCTTCCAGGAAAGATTGGAATACACATCTACCGCTTTCATAACAAAACAAGGTTGAAAGGGAAATAGACAAATCATGAAGTCATCAAGCTAGTAAAAGACATTTGTCATATGGAAGCAAGATCTATTTGATCTATAAGGAACCCCTAGTCCCCACTGCGATGATATTTGGAAGTGGGACTCTTGGGAGTTTATTAGGTTTAGATGAAATCAAGACGGTGTAGCCCTATGAGGTAATTGACATACTTAAAACAAAAAGGTGACACACTCTCTCACTGTCAGTCATACAAGGATAATACAAGATGCATATTTCTGCAAACAAGAAAAAGGGTCCTTACTAGCCACTGAATCAGTTGGAATATTGATTTTTAACTTTTCAAGCTCTAGAACTCTGAGTAATAAATGTTGTTTAAGCCACTGTGTCTACGATAACTTGTAATATCAGCTCAAGCTGAGATAGCCTGAATATGATAGTACATAGTCTTAGTAAATTTAAGAAAACTAAAATTATATCAAGGATATTTTCTAAACCCAATGCCATAACACTAGAAATCAACTACAAGAAAACTGCAAAGACCTCAAAACACATAGAGACTAAACAATATGATACTAACAACTAATGGATTACTGAAGAAATCAAAGAGGAAGTCAGAAAATGTAGAAAACAAAAACCAAAAAAATGAAAACACAACAATATAAAAATCTTTGGCATGCAGGATGAGTTTCTCTCATCTATGGCATGAGAGAAGTATATAGAGACACAAGCCTACATAGGGAAATGAAAATCTAAAAATAAACAAGCTAACCTTACACCTGAAAGAGCTAGGGAATAAAAAACAGGTAAAACGCAAAATTAATAAAGAGATTAATCATAAAACTTAGAGCAGAAAATGAAATTAAGACTAAAACAGTAGAAACAATGATAATATTAAAACCTAATTTTTTGAAAAGATAAAAATTACAAGAGAAATGTCAAAGTCAGAAATAAAAAAGAATTTACAACTGAGACCACAGAATTACAAAGCATCATGAGACTATTATTAACAATTATAAACCAATAAAATGGACAGCCTACAAGGAATCAAAAAATTCTTAGCAAAGTACAATCTCCCAAACTGAATCAGGAAGAAATAGAAAGTATATTCAGACCAATTACCAGTAATGAACTTGAATCAGTAATAAAATAAACCATCAATAAACAAAAGTCTAGAAACAGATGACTTCATGGGTAAATTTGCCAACACTTGAATAGTTAACACTTACCCTTCTCAAACTATTGCAAAAAATTTTCACAGGAAGGAATGCTTCTCAACACATTCTAGGATGTCAACACCACCCTGATACCAAAACCAGACAGAGATATCACAAAATAAATAAATAAATAAATAAATTAATTAAATGCCAATATCAGTGATGAAGGAGCAAAATTCCTCAATAACATATTAGCAAATTAGATTCAAGAATACATTAATAGTATCATATACCATGATTAAGTGGGATTTCTCCCAGGGATACAAGGATGGTTCAATATCAGGAAGTTACTCAATATGATATACTACACTAACAAACTGAAGTTAAAAATCAATTATCTCATTAGATAAAGGAAAACCTTTTGACAAAACAACATTAATTTATGGTAAAAACTCCAGAATGTAGGTATAAAGGGAACATACATTAGCATAATGAAGGGTATATATACCAGTTCAGTTCAGTCCTTCAGTCATATCTGAGTCTTTGTAACCCCGTGTACTCCAGCACGCCAGGCTTCCCTGTCCATCACCAACTCCTGGAGGTTGGCCAATAGCTAATATTATTTTCATTAATAAAAACCTGAAAGTATTTCTGCTAACATCAAGAAAATGATAGGATGTTCACTCTCACTACTTTTATATAATGTGGTATATTATATAATTCTTACATAATGTAAGTACTTGACACAGCAAACAAAAAAAAATAAATAAAAGGAATCCAAATTCGAAAGAGAGAAAATTATTATTGTAGGCAGGCGATATGATATTATGAACAGAACATCCTAAAGACAGAACCACAAAACTTAGAGGGCATCCCTGGTGGCTCAGATGGTTAAGAATCTGCCTTCACTGCATGAGATGTGGGTTAGATCCCTGTGTCTGGAAGATCTTCTGGAGAAGGAAATGGCAACCCACCCCACATCTTGCCTGGGAAATCCCATGAACAGAGAAATCTGGTGGTATCTAACAGAGTATCTAACACACACACATAAAACTTAGAATGCAGCAGCAATAAATTCAGTAAAGTTGCAGGATACAAAATTAACATACAGAAATTAATTGCATTTCTAAATACTAACAGTAAACTATTAGAAAAAGAAATTAAGGAGATATTCCCATTCCAGGCTGCATTTTGAAATACTAACAACAAACTATCAGAAAGAGAAATTAAGGGGAAAATTTCATTCCAGGAATCAGCTTTCCTGACTTCAAGAGTATACTGCATATTAAATAAAGATTAATGAAACAGGATAGAAACCCCAGAAGCAAACACAATTGCCTAGTTAATCTATAACAAAGGAGGCAAGACTATACAATGGAGAAAAGACAATAACTTTAGTAAATTGTGCTGGGAACACAGGACATTTACATGTTAAAATGAAGAAAGAAACTAGACCACTCTTTAATACCATACATGAAAATAAAATAAAAATGAATTAAAGACCTATAGGTAAGACTGGATATTATAAAACTCTTACAGGAAAACAGGCAGAAAACTCTTTTCTAAAAATGTATGTATTTTATTTTATTTATTTATATTTTTTTAATTTTAAAAACTTTAATTCTTACATGCATTCCCAAACATGAACCCCCCTCCCACCTCCCTCCCCATAACATCCTTCTGGGTCATCCCCATGCACCAGCCCCAAGCATGCTGCATCCTGCGTCAGACATAGACTGGCAATTCAATTCACATGATAGTATACATGTTAGAATGTCATTCTCCCAAATCATCCCACCCTCTCCCTCTCCCTCTGAGTCCAAAAGTCCGTTATACACATCTGTGTCTCTTTCCCTGTCTTGCATACAGGGTCGTCATTGCCATCTTCCTAAATTCCATATATATGTGTTAGTATACTGTATTGGTGTTTTTCTTTCTGGCTTACTTCACTCTGTATAATCGGCTCCAGATTCATCCATCTCATCAGAACTGATTCAAATGAATTCTTTTTAACAGCTGAGTAATACTCCATTGTGTATATGTACCACAGCTTTCTTATCCATTCATCTGCTGATGGACATCTAGGTTGTTTCCATGTCCTGGCTATTATAAACAGTGCTGCGATGAACATTGGGGTACATGTGTCTCTTTCAATTCTGGTTTCCTCGGTGTGTATGCCCAGAAGTGGGATTGCTGGGTCATAAGGTAGTTCTATTTGCAATTTTTTAAGGAATCTCCACACTGTTCTCCATAGTGGCTGTACTAGTTTGCATTCCCACCAACAGTGTAGGAGGGTTCCCTTTTCTCCACACCCTCTCCAGCATTTATTGCTTGCAGATTTTTGGATCGCAGCCATTCTGACTGGTGTGAAGTGGTACCTCATTGTGGTTTTGATTTGCATTTCTCTAATAATGAGTGATGTTGAGCATCTTTTCATGTGTTTGTTAGCCATCCGTATGTCTTCTTTGGAGAAATGTCTATTTAGTTCTTTGGCCCATTTTTTGATAGGGTCGTTTATTTTTCTTCTCCAGGATAGATCACATCCTGGGCCATAAATCTAAACTTGATAAATTCAAAAAAATCGAAATCATTCCAAGCATCTTTTCTGACCATAATGCATTAAGATTAGATCTCAATTACAGGAGAAAAACTATTAAAAATTCCAACATATGGAGGTTGAACAACACACTTCTGAATAACCAACAAATCACAGAAGAAATCAAAAAAGAAATCAAAATATGCATAGAAACTAATGAAAATGAAAACACAACAACCCAAAACCTGTGGGACACTATAAAAGCAGTGCTAAGAGGAAAGTTCATAGCAATACAGGCATACCTCAAGAAGCAAGAAAAAAGTCAAATAAACAACCTAACTCTACAACTAAAGCAACTAGAAAAGGAAGAGTTGGAGAACCCCAGAGTTAGTAGAAGGAAAGAAATCTTAAAAATTAGGGCAGAAATAAATGCAAAAGAAACAAAAGAGACCAGAGCAAAAATCAACAAAGCCAAAAGCTGGTTCTTTGAAAGGATAAATAAAATTGACAAACCATTAGCCAGACCCATCAAGAAGCAAAGAGAGAAAAATCAAATCAATAAAATTAGAAATGAAAATGGAGAGATCACAACAGACAACACAGAAATACAAAGGATCATAAGAGACTACTATCAGCAGTTGTATGCCAATAAAATGGACAACGTGGAAGAAATGGACAAATTCTTAGAAAAGTACAATTTTCCAAAACTGAACCAGGAAGAAATAGAAAATCTTAACAGACCCATCACAAGCACGGAAATTGATACTGTAATCAGAAATCTTCCAGCAAACAAAAGCCCAGGTCCAGATGGCTTCACAGCTGAATTCTACCAAAAATTTCGAGAAGAGCTAACACCTATCCTCCTCAAACTCTTCCAGAAAATTGCAGAGGAAGGTAAACTTCCAAACTCATTCTATGAGGCCACCATCACCCTAAAATGTATGTATTTTAATTGGAGGCTAATTACTTCACAATATTGTAGTGGTTTTGCCAAACATTCATATGAATCAGTCATAGGTGTACATGTGTTCCCCATCCTGAGCCCCCCTCCCACCCCCTTCCCCATCCCATCCGTCTGGGACATCCCAGTGCACCAGCCCTGAGCACCCTGTCTCATGCATCAAACCTGGACTGGTGATCTGTTTCACATATCATAATAAACGTGTTTCAATGCTATTCTCTCAAATCATCCCACCCTTGCCTTCTCCCACAGAGTCCAAAAGACTGTTGTATACATCTGGATCTCTTTTGCTGTCTTGCATATAGGGTTGTCGTTACCATCTTTCTAAATTCCATATATATGTGTTAGTATACTGTGTTGGTGTTTTTCTTTTTGGGTTACTTCTCTCTGTATAATAGGGTCCGGTTTCATCCACCTCATTAGAACTGATTCAAATGTATTCTTTTTAATGGCTGAGTAATACTCCATTGTGTATATGTACCACAGCTTTCTTATCATTCATCTGCTGATGGATATCTAGGTTGCTTCCATGTCTTGGCTACTGTAAACTGTGCTGCAATGAACATTGGGCTACACATATCTCTTTCAATTCTGGTTTCCTCTGTGTGTATGCCCAGAAGTGGGATTGCTGGGTCATAAGGCAGTGCTATTTCCAGTTTTTTAAGGAATTTCCACACTGTTCTCCATAGTGGCTGTACTACTTTGCATTCTCACCAACAGTGTAAGAGAGTTCTCTTTTCTCCACATCCTCTCCAGCATTTATTGTTTGTAGATTTTTGGATAGCAGCCATTCTGACCGGTGTGAAATGGTACCTCATTGTGGTTTTGATTTGCATTTCTCTGATAATGAGTGATGTTGAACACTTTTTTATATGTTTGTTAGCCATCTGTATGTCTTCTTTGGAGAAATGTCTATTTAGTTTTTTGGCCCATTTTTTGATTGGGTAGTTTATTTTTCTGGAATTGAGCTGCATAAGTTGCTTGTATATTTTTGAGATTAATTCTTTGTCAGTTGCTTCATTTGCTATTATTTTCTCCATGGTCTGAAAGCTGTCTTTTCACCTTGCTTATAGTTTCCTTTGTTGTGCAAAAGCTTCTAAGTTTAATTAGGTCCCGTTTGTCTATTTTTGCTTTTATTTCCACTACCTTGGGAGGTGGGTCATAGAGGATCCTGCTGTGACATATGTCTGAGAGTATTTAGGCTATGTTCTCCTCTAGAAGTTTTATAGTTTCTGGTCTTACATTTAGATCTTTAATCCATTTTGAGTTAATTTTGTGTATGGTATTAGAAAATGTTCTAGTTTCATTCTTTTACAAGTGGTTGACCAGTTTTTCCAGCCCCACTTGTTAAAGAGATTGTCTCTTCTCCATTGTATATTCTTGGCTCCTTTGTTAAAGATAAGGTGTCCATAGGTGCATGGATTTATCTCTGGGCTTTCAATTTTGTTCCATTGATCTATATTTCTGTTTTTGTGCCAGTACCATACTGTCTTGATGACTGTGGCTTTGTAGTATAGCCTGAAGTCAGGCAGGTTGATTCCTCCAGTTCCATTCTTTTTCTCAAGATTGCTTTGGCTATTCGAGGTTTTTTGTGTTTCCATACAAATTGTCAAATTATTTGTTCTAGTTCTGTGAGAAATACCATTGGTAGCTTGATAAGGAATGCATTGAATCTATAGATTGCTTTGGGGTGTACTCATTTTCACTATATTGATTCTTCTAATCCAGGAACATAGTATTCATCTATTTGTGTCCTCTTTGAGTTCCTTCATCAGTGTTTTATAATTTTCTATACATAGGTCTTTTGTTTCTTTAGATAGATATATTCCTAAATATTTTATTCTTTTCATTGCAAAGGTTAATGGAATTGTTTCCTTAATTTCTCTTCCTGTTTTGTCATTGTTAGTGTATAGGAATGCAAGGGATTTCTATGTGTTAATTTTATATCCTGCAACTTTACTATATTAATTGATTAGCTCTAGTAATTTTCTGGTGGAGTCCTTAGAGTTTTCTAGGTAGAGGACCATGTCATATGTAAACAGTGAGAGTTTTACTTCTTTTCCAATCTGGATTCCTTTGATTTATTTTTCTGCTCTGATTGCTATGGCCAAAACTTCTAAAACTATGTTGAATAGTAGTGGTGAGAGTGGGCACCCTATCCTTGTTCCTGACTTTAAGGGAAATGCTTTCAAATTTTCACCATTGAGGATGTTTGCTGTGGATTTGTCATATATAGCTTTTATTATGTTAAAGTATATTCCTTCTATGCCTGCATTCTGTGGGGTTTTTATCATAAATGGATGTTGAATTTTGTCAGAGACTTTCTCTCCATCTATTGAGATAATCATGTGGTTTTTATCTTTCAATTTGTTAATGTGGTGTATTATGTTGATTTGTGGATATTGAAGAATCCTTGCATCCCTGGGATAAAGCCCACTTGGTCATAATGTATGATCTTTTTAATATGTTATTGGATTCTGTTTGCTAGAATTTTGTTAAGGATTTTTGCATCTATGTTCATCAATGATATAAATGGCAAGATATTTTTAGATCTGTCTCCTAGAGTATATGAGGTGGGGGGGAAGGGATGTAATTAAACTCAAAAGTTTTTAAACAGCAAAGTTTTTTTAAAACCAAATGAAAAGACAACCCACAGAATGTGAGAAAATATGTGCAAAAGATGTAACCAACAAGACTATGATATCAAAAATTTACAGCATATGAGGCTAAAAAAAAAAAAAAAACCCAAATCAACTGAAACATGGACAGAAGAACTAAATAGACACTTCTCCAGAAGGGAAGACATACAGATGACTATGAGGCATATGAAAAGATGCTCAAGTTTGCTAATTATTAGAGAAATGCAAGTCAAAAATATAATGAGATATCACTTCACATCAGTCAGAATGGCCATAATCAAATGTCTATAAACCATAAATTTGGGAAAGAGTGTGGAGAAAAAAGAACCCTCCTATACTTTTGGTGGAAATATAATTTGGTATAGCCAGTATGGAGAACAGTATCAAGGCCCCTTAAAAACTGAAATAGGTCTACTGTGTGATCCAGCAATCCCACTCCTGGGCATATATCCAGAGAAAAACATGATTTAAAAGTATACAGGCATGCCAGTGTTTATTGCAGTACTGTTTACAATAGCCAAGGTATGGAAGCAACCTAAATGTCCATCATTGTATAAATGGATAAAGATGTGTTCTATACATACAATGCAATATGACTCAGACATTAAAAAAATGAAATGATGCCATTTGCAGCAATACAGATGGGCCTGGATATTATCACACTAAGTCAAGTAAGTCAGGCAGAGAAGGACAAATATATGATATCACTTAAAAGTGTAATCTAACAAAAATGACACAAATGAACTTATTTACAAAAGATAAACAGGCTCACAGAACACATTGACAGTTACCAGGAAGAAACAGTGAGGGGGTAGTGAAAGATTAAAGGACCAGAAAGATTGACATGTACACACTACTATGTTTATTAATAAAATAGGTAACCAACAAGGGTTTACTGTATAGCAGAGAGAACTCTGCTTAACACTCTATAATAACCTAAATGGGAAAAGCACTTGAAAAACAATAGATACATATACACCTATAGCTGAATCACTTTGCCATACACCTGAAACTAACATAACATTGTTAATCTACTATACTCCAATGTGAAATAAATTTTTAAAACAGAAAGAAATAGAGGTTGGAGGAGTAAGGATTGGCTCAAGGTGGTCAAAAGACACAAACTTCCAGTTGTAAGATTAGTAAGTACTAGAGATGTGATGTGCAACCTGATAGATGTAGTTAACATTGCTATATAATATATATGAAAATTGTTAAGAGAAAATTCTAAGAGGTCTCATTACAAAGGAAAATTATTTCTTCTTATCTATCTGAGAAGATAGTTGTTAACCCGAATTATTGTGGTTATCATTTCATGATGTATGCAAGTTAAATCACTGTGCTATATACATTAAATATATAATGCTGTATGTCAACTGTATCTTAATAAAACAAAGAAAAAAATGTTAACTCATCATTGCAGCTAGGTAAAATTGCTTTTCGCTGCATGATATGGTTACTTGAACATCTATCTTTACTTAAGCTATCACAAGCTGAATAAGAAGGTAGAAAAATTTCCTTTAGCAGTGGATGCTTGTTCATCTTTTCCAAATTCACTGATTTTAAGTCATTTTTGAAATTAATCATCAAGAATGTCTTAATACCCATTACAACTATTTCAGTTATAACTAGTCAAGATCATTTAAAGTTTTGGATAAATTTCATATATTACTTTCCTGCCTCCTTGGTCCAAAAATAATATCTTTCAATTATCTCTTAGTTAAGATTACAAAGTAAATGTCAAGTACTTACTAGGTAACTTGTGATTGCTAGTTTTATGTGTAAACTTAGCTAGGTTATAGTACCCTGCTGTTTGGTCAAACACTAGTCTAGATGTTTCTGTGAAAGCATTTTGTAAATGTGATTAGTATTTATAATCACTTTTTTTAATGTAAAGCAAATTACTCTTGATAATGTGAGTAGGCCTCATTCATTTAGTTTAAAGCAGTAAGAGAAAAATTGAGGCTTCCTGGAGAAGAAGGAATTCTTTCTCAAGACTGTAACATAAAAAAGCTTGACTGAATTTCTAGTCTCCTGGTCTATTCTATAGATTTTGGATTTAAGACCTCAGCAACAATTCTTAGTGGAATTTTTAGCCTATTAGACTGACCTACAGATTTTAAATTTACCAGTTTCCACAATTGTGAGGCAATTCCTTAAAATAAATCTCTCTCTCTTTATTGACAGCATATATATATATATATATATATATATACCATATATATGTCTATATATATATATATATGACAGCTTTATCTATATCTGTATATATGTATCTGTATATCTATACGCTCGGAGAAGGCAATGGCACCCCACTCCAGTACTCTTGCCTGGGAAATCCCATGGGTGGAGGAGCCTAGCAGGCTCATGGGGTCCCTAAGAATCGGACACGATTGAGCGATTTCACTTTCACTTCTCACTTTCATGCATTGGAGAAGGAACTGGCAACCCACTCCAGTGTTCTTTCTTGCCTGGAGAATCCCAAGGATGGGGGAGCTTGGTGGGCTGCCGTCCATGGGGTCGCACAGAGTTGGACACGACTGAAGCGACTTAGCAGCAGCAGCAGCAGCAGCATATCTATACGCTATTGTTTTAGATAATCTTGACTGATAAAGGGCTCAGTGTTTTCCTAGGAATGCTGAAATATACTAACATCTATAAGAAAAATATTATCCTTTCTACTTTTCATCTCTTAAACAGTGCTACAAAAGCCCGAAGCCTAGAGACAGAATTTATAGTGGCAAGTTTCTTTCTTTCTTAAAAAAAAAAAAACAACCAAAAAAAAAACTTCAAAACAAACATGAAGGTAATACTATTACTATATAAATAAAAAAACTCTGTTATATATAATGTTACTGATAGAATATCTAAGAATGTAACATTGGCACCTCATCATGAATTTGTTCTTTTTTCTATATAACAAATCATCTGTAACAATTATATTATCTATACTCACAAAGTCATTAAATACTTATCAGATATTTACCTTTTCCATTATCCTTTCTAGTTAATATTCTTAGTGAATGGAGCTTTTAAAATATACTACTCTCTTTAATTTATCATATTTATTTAAGATGTCAATAAAAAGAAGAATTTGTGAATATTTTGAGCAGTAACTAAGAAGTATCATATGATATCTCATAATTTTGTCTATCAATAATGGGATAACATTATAAAAATTCTCACTGGAAACATTATAAACTGCCAAAATTCGTTTCTCAATTCAAGCCAGGAAAGAGGGCATGAAAATATTTTTTTAAAACAGATGGTAATATGTGGGAGGGGGAGAGAAGTCATCTCCAGTTACTGTTTCTAATCTAAAAAACACTGTAGAACATTTTAAAGTTTACAAAACACTTTTACACACATTGTTTCTTATTTTCTTATGTAATTATGATGTACAATAAATTCAGCCAAACAGAATATTTTTAAATAATCGCCCCAATATAGCCAAACAATTGAAAGTGGGTGTAATCCAGGAAGTTCTACTCAAGGAAACATTTGTCCACACTTTACTCTTCAAGAGAAAATGCTATGGTATTTTATGTTAGCTAACATATTTTTATTTGTTAAAATTACAGCATAGAATAAACTTACAGCAAAACATCAAGCACAGGAAAAGAGTTAAGATTGTACATTTTTCTTATACCTCTTCTTATATGAATTTCTTCTTGTGGGAAATAATCTTTATTCATTTCACAGAAAGCTGCAAAGATTATTACGTTTGATGGCAATAGGGAAATATTAGGGTCATGTGGTACACACACTTAATCAATCCTTTATTTCTTGAAAATGATTCTTAGCACTCTCATACAATATTTTTCATGCATTTTGAGCTGTTTCCTGTAGTAGAAGCCACAGTTTTTAAACTTGACTATCTTGAATTGTAATTGTTTTGTGAAACTAGGCTTCTATCAGATTTGCTATCAAGATCACCATCTGTCTTATTCATAAAATGCTAATAGATTATAACTTAATTTCCCAAGGTCAAAATGTTAACCACAAGGATAGCTTTGTATTGTCAACACTGACAAATATTTGTTCAATTTGCAACTGTCTTCATGCCTTCTTTATGTTCTTCTTCACAGTCCACATTCTGATCTTCACTGTAAGTCAATTATCACGAGTCTTTTCACTTTTTGAAAGTCAGGTTAAAATGAGATTGACTACATTATTTAGCTTTGATAAATGGAAGTACACTGATGATATTTTACATCAATTTGTACAAATCTTTTCAAATCGAAATAATTTAATAAATGATTAAAGAACAAAATGTAAATTTCCAGAGATACTATATATCCTTGGTAATTCAGGAAAGATAATTCCTATTTTCCACCTCCAGAAGGCCTGCAGTATGTCATTAAATTATCTGAGGATAGCAAGGCCTATTGCCACCTATTATTCACTTACAAAATGTTTATTTACAGCATCTGAGACATTCATATAGCTATTATGGTCTTTCTTCTCTCCCCTCACTCTCAGGCAAATATTGCAATGCCTGATAACATCTTTCAAATGCATCCTTAGAGATCAGTATGTAGTAATACCAGAAAATGTGTGAAATTTTGTATATGTGCTAATTGTTGCATTTCCCTGAAGAGTATTATTAAATTTTAAGATGGATGTATGATGTCCCTTATTTCTCACTACCACCAGTTAATCATTTTCCTAGAGAAAGCAATAAGGTTTTTTTTTTAATATAAATTCATTTATTTTAATTGGAGGTTAATTACTTTACAGTATTGTATTGGTTTGTCATACATCAACATGAATCTGCCACAGGTACACAAGTGTTCCCCATCTTGAACCCTCCTCCCTCCTCCCTCCCCTACCATCCCTCTGGGTCATCCCAGTGCATGAGCCCCAAGCATCCAGTATCATGCATCGAACCTGGACTGGCAATTCATTTCATATATGACATTATACATGTTTCAATGCCATTCTCCTAAATCATCCCACCCTCTCCTCTCCCACAGAGCCCAAAAGACTGTTCTATACATCTGCATCTCTTTCGCTGTCTCGTATACAGGGTTATCATTACCATCTTTCTAAATTCCATATATATGTGTTAGTATACTGTATTGGTGTTTTTCTTTCTGGCTTACTTCACTCTGTGTAATAGGCTCCAGTTTCATCCATCTCATTAGAACTGATTCACATGTATTCTTTTTAATGGCTGAGTAATATTCCATTGTGTATATGTACCACGGCTTTCTTATCCATTCATCTGCTGATGGACATCTAGGTTGCTTCCATGTCCTGGCTATTATAAATTGCTGTGATGAACATTACGGTACACGTGTCTATTTCAATTCTGGTTTCCTTGGTGTGTATGCCCCGCAGAGGGATTGCTGGGTCATAAGGCAGTTCTATTTCCAGTTTTTTAAGGAATCTCCACACTGTTCTCCATAGCGGCTGTACTAGTTTGCATTCCCACCAACAGTGTAAGAGGGTTCCCTTTTCTCCACACCCTCTCCAGCATTTATTGCTTGTAGACGTTTGGATCACAGCCATTCTGACTGGCGTGAAATCATACCTCTTTGTGGTTTAGATTTGCATTTCTCTAATTATGAGTGATATTGATCATCTTTTCCTGTGTTCATTAGCCATCTGTATGGCTTCTTTGGAGAAATGTCTATTTAGTTCTTTGGCCCATTTTTTTATTGGGTCATTTATTTTTCTGGAATTGAGCTGTAGGAGTTGCTTGTATATATTTGAGATTAATTGTTTGTCAGTTGCTTCATTTATTATTATTTCCTCCTATTCTGAAGGCTGTCTTTTCACCATGCTTATAGCTTCTGTTTTGTGCAGAAGTTTTTAAGTTTAATTAGATCCCATTTGTTTATTTTTGCTTTTATTTCCAACATTCTGGGACTTGGGTCATAGAGGATCCTGCTATGATTTATGTCAGAGAGTGTTTTGCCTATGTTCTCCTCTAAGAGTTTCAAAGTTTCTGGTCTTACATGTAGATCCTTAATCCATTTTGAGTTTATTTTTGTGTATGGTGTTAGAAAGTGATCTAGTTTCATTCTTTTACAAGCGGTTGACCAGTTTTCCCAACACCACTTGTTTTATAAAAGGCAGAGGAACCAGAGATCAAATTGCCAACATCCACTGGATCATGGAAAAAACAAGAGAGTTCCAGAAAAATATCTATTTCTCCTTTATTGACTATGCCAAAGCCTTTTCCACAATAAACTGTGGAAAATTCTGAAAGAGATAGGAATACCAGACCACCTGACCTGCCTCTTGAGAAACCTACATGCAGGTCAGGAAGCAACAGTTAGAACTGGACATAGAACAATAGACTGGTTCCAAATAGGAAAAGGAGTATGTCAAGGCTGTATACTGTCACCCTGCTTATTTAGCTTATATGTAGAGTACATCATGAGAAACGCTGGGCTGGAAGAAGCACAAGATAGAATCAAGATTGGTGGGAGAAATATCAATGATCTCAGATATGCAGATGACACCACCCTTATGGCAGAAAGTGAAGAGGAACTAAACAGCCTCTTGAGGAAAGTGAAAGAGGAGAGTGAAAAAGTTGGCCTAAAGCTTGACATTCAGAAAACAAAGATCATGGCATCTGGTCCCATCACTTCATGGGAAATAGAAGGGGAAACAGTGGAAACAGTGTCAGACTTTATCTTTTGGGGCTCCAAAATCCAAATGATGATTGCAGCCATGAAATTAAAAGACGCTTACTCCTTGGAAGAAAAGTTATGACCAACCTAGACAGCATATTCAAAAGCAGAGACATTACTTTGCCAACAAATGTCCGTCTAGTCAAGGCAACGGTTTTTCTAGTAGTCATGTATGGATGTGAGAGTTGGACTGTGAAGAAAGCTGAGCACCGAAGAATTGATGCTTTTGAACTGTGGTGTTGGAGAAGACTCTTGAGAATCCCTTGGACTGCAAGGAGATCCAACCAGTCAATTCTAAAGTAGATTAGCCCTGGGTGTTCTTTGGAAGGAATGATGCTAAAGCTGAAACTCCAGCATTTTGGCTACCTCATGCCCAGAGTTGACACATTGGAAAAGACTCTGATGCCGTGAGGGATTGGGGGCAGGAGGAAAAGGAGACGGCAGAGGATAAGATGGCTGGATGGCATCGCCGACACGATGAACGTGAGTTTGTGTGAACTCTGGGAGTTGGTGATGGACAGGGAGGCCTGGTACGCTGTGATTCATGGAGTTGCAAAGAGAAGGACAGGACTGAGTGACTGAACTGCACTGAACTGAACTGACCTAACAGATGATCCCTCAATACATCTAGCTTTGAAAGACAGTGGGCTTCTGTCCATGAGACTCACAAGTCTGCAACAATTGAGAAACAGTTATTAATTGACTCAGAAACAGACTCACCCACCCTAGGGTCCAGCACAGAGGCAGCCCATTGTGAGATGCTCAGACTTTAGATGAAAAAGCCTTGTTTATCTAAAAGGATTTGCCTGAGTGGTAGGCATCTCATTTAAAACACATATAGAAGCCTACTGAAATATTCTTCCAGTGGGTGCCTTATTTTCCCCTCTCATTCTGTGTCTCCTTCCCTAGAAAGGAGCTTGTTTCTTTGTCTGGCACCCAAGTTTTTATGACTGCCACGCAGGGGACACCTCTAGATCACATTGTTCTAGTGGTTAGAATAGCTTTATGCTTATAGGTTCCATAGGACTAAAACAAATGGAGAAAGATTTTTTAAACAGCTATTACTCTCAAGACACAGAAGAGAGACAACAGACTGAGGAGTCCAGTCTTTCTGTGAAAGAGGCCTATTAGTTTATCCTCATAGCAGTGGCCTAAAGAGCAGGATTTTAACTAAACACACAACTAAGGGCTCATTGTACTCCTCTCCAGAGACATGGAAGGGTGGATTCTATCTTCATTTTCTCCCTCCGCTGCACTCCAGGTTGCCAGTACCTCCTGTGGAATTTATGTACATGTCTGATACTGCTCTTGTTGTTTTTGTCTGGTACCCTGGTTTTGTGGCTGCTACCTAGGGGATACCACTTAATTGACTGACTCTGGTGGTCAGCAAAGTTTGTGCTCAGTAGTTAAATTGGACTGCAGCAAAAAAATGAAAGAGTTATGAACTAGATATGAACCCTAAAATCAGTGCAGAGGGAGCAGACAGAAATGCACATTTCCAAGTCTTCTTCTGAAGAAGGTATATTTGCTACCTCAGGTTTGGCTTCCAGTCAGCCTGACTCTAGGTGATGACAAAGATTCTCCCCTTTGGGACACTGACAGGTTTTAACATATCCTGAACTATTGGGAGCCACTAAAAGTAAAGGCTGCCTATAAAATCACCAAAGTCTGGGAGACAACTAAGATTAGAGTAGGGTTGAATGATAAGACATATCCCCTACATGAGGCTACTCCTTCAAGACCAAGAGAGGTGTCTATTTTGTCTAATGCATAGAAACCAACACAGAGAGTTGAGGAAAATGAAGCAGCAGGGAGTATGCTCCAAAGAAAAGAACAAGATAAAACCTCAGGGGAGGAAAACAAACCAAAACAAAACAAAACTTAATGCAGTAGATATAAATAGTTTACCCAATAAAGAGATTCAAAACAATAGTCATATAAATGTTCACTCAACTCAGAAGAATGGATTAACAAGTTTAATTTAATTTAATTTAAAAATTAATTAATTAATTGAGATTTAATTAAAAATAAAATACAAGAAAGTTCCAAAGAGAAGTCACAGAAATGAAGAATATTCATAAAATAACTGAAGTGAAAAATATAATTTAGAAATTCAAGAGCAAGCTAGATGATGTGAAGAAAGCAACTGTGAACTTGAGAAAAGGCAGTGGAACTCACACAAGTACAGCAGGGGAAACATAATGAAAAAAGTGAGTAGCGCTTAAGGGATTTGTGGAACAACATCAAGTAGATCAACATTTACATTATAAGAGTCCAAAAAGGAAAAGAATGAGATAGAAAATTTAATTGATGAAATTATGGCTGAAAAGTTTCCTAACCTGGGAAAGAAACTGACATTCAAATCCAAGATGACTGGAGACTTCCAAACATGATGAATAACACATTATAATTAAATGTTGCATGTTAAGGACAAAGAGGATCTTGAATGCAGCAAGACAGGAAAAAACAAACGTTATATACAAAGGAACTTCCAAAGGATTATCAGTAGATTTTTTCAGCAGAAATATTATAGGCCAAAAGAGAGTGGAACAATGTACTCAAATTATTGGAAGAAAAAAAGAAAGAGAGAAAGAAAGAAAAAAAACCCTGCAAACCAAAAATGCTCCACACAGCAAAGTTATTTGTTAGAATTGAACAGAAAATGAGTTTTCTAGAGAAACAAGAGCTAAAGGAGTTCATCACTGCAGAACAGCCTTTAGAGAAATGTTGAGGGGATTTCTTTAATGTAAAATGAAAAGGTACTAATTAGTAACAGGAAAACATATAAAACCATAAATCTCACTAAAGAGGTTAAGTATTTAGTACATATCAAGATAATATAATGTAAAGTTGGTGAGTTAATCAATTATAAAGCTATTATGAAAGTTGACAAATATAGTAAAAATAACTACAATAGTTTGTTAATGGATACACAAGATAAAAAGATGCAAATTGTGACATCAGAACATAAAACTTGAGGGGCTAGAGGGGTGAAAATGTAGAGCTTTAGAATGTGTTTAACCTCAAAGGGTGATTGATTTGAAATACTGTTATCTAATTTTATGTAAACTTCATGGTAATCACAAAACAAAACCCTATATTAGAGATATAAGAGAAAAAAGAAGTCTAAACTTAACACAATAGAAAATCATCAAATCACAAAGGGAAAGAACAGAAGAATAAAGGAACACAGGAATTACAAAATATTCATGAAACAATTAACAAAATGGCAAAAAGGTAATACCCATCAATAATTACTTTAAATGTAATTGGACTATATTCTTCAGTCAAGAGACTTAGAGTGACTTGTGGATAAAAACAACAACATGACCCACCTGTATGGTGCCTACTAGACATGAACTTCAAACCTAAAGATACACATAGGCTGAAAGTTATAGGATGTAAAATTATATTCCATAAAAACGGAAACCAAAAGAAACCCGGGGTAGTGATACTTATATGAAACAAAATGATCTCAAGACAAAGATTGTAATAGGAGGCAAAGAAGGTCATCATATAATGATAAAGGAGTCAACCCGATAAAAGGATGTAATATTTGTAAATGCTTCTGCACTCCACTCTGTTGGGCTTTTCTGATGGCTCAGGTGGTAAAGCATCTGCCTACAATGCAGGAGACCTGGGTTCGATCCCTGGGTTGGGAAGATCCCCTGGAGAAGGGAACAGCAACCCACTCCAGTATTCTTGCCTGGAAAATCCCATGGACGGAGGAGTCTGGTGGGCTACTGTCCATGGGGTAACGAAGAGTCAGATATGACTGAGCGACTTCATTTTCACTTTCACTTTCTGCACACAACATAGGAACACCTAAATATATAAGGAAAATATAGACCTAAACAGAGAAAAAGAGAGCAATCTAGTAGCAGAAGGGAAATTAAATAACTCGCTTTTTATCAATGAATAGATCATCCATACAGAAAATCATTAGGGAAACATTGGCCTTAAGTGACATAGTAGGCCAGACAGACTTAACAGGTTTATATGGAATAGTCCATCCAAAAGCAAAAGAATATATAATCTTCTCAAGTGCACATGAAACATTATCCAGGATAGATCGCACTCAGGCCACAAAACAAGGCTTAATAAATTCAAGAAGACTGAAATTATATCAAGTACCTTTCCTACCACAGTGGTATGAAGTTGCAGCTAGAAATCAATACAAGGGGGAAAAAAGCAAATTAACCAGTATGTAGATATTAAACAACATGATACTAACCATTTCTTGATTCAAAGAAATCAAAAGATAAATTTAAAAAATACCTTAAAAATGGAAACACATCATACCCCAAAATTGTGATATGCATCATACTTCAATGAACTGGAAAAAGAGGAATATATAAAGCCCAAAGTCAGCAGAAGAAAGAATATAACAAAGGCCAGAGGGGAAATAAACATAAAAAAGAGACCGAAACACAGTAGAAAATATCAGAAACCATGTACTAGTTTTTGAAAAGAAAAACCAAGCCAACAAACCTTTAGATATGATTACCAAGAAAATAAGAGAAGGGACTCAAATAAAATCAGAAATGAAAGAGGAGACTTGCAGCCACTATCATAGAAATAGAACCATAAAGGAATAATATAAATGTATACCAATAAATTGGACAACTTAAAGGAAATAAATTCCTAGAAATAAAACCTGCCAAGACCAAATCTTAAAGTGGAAAACCTGAATAAACTGATTAGTAATATGGACATTGTATCAGTAATTAAAAATCACCTAAAATACAAAAGACCAGGACCAGAAAACTTCACTGGTGACTTTTACCAAACATTCAAGGAGAATTAAAAACAATTCTTCTCTCTCTCTCTCTCTCTCTCTTTTTTTTTTTTTCAAAAAATAGCATAGGAGGGACCACTTCCAAACACATTTTATGAGAAAGCATTAGAAGAAAATAAAATTACAGGTCACTATCCCTTATGAACTTTAATGCGAAAATGCTAAAAAAAAAATAGTAAAACAAATTCAACAATAAAATAAAGTCACATATACTATGATCAAATGACATTTATTCCAGGATTGAAAAATGGAATAATATACACAAATCAATGTGACATATCAGATCAATAAAATAAGGATAAAATTCATATGATCATCTAAATAAATATAGGAAAAAATTGACAAACCTTAATATCCATTTATAATAAAAACTCTCAAGGAAGTGGTTTTAGAGGGAACATGTCTCAACATAATAAAGGCCAAATGCAACAAACCTATAGCTAACATCATACTCAATGGTGATAATTTGAAAACATTTCCTCTAAGATAATGAACAGACAAGAACAGCCACTCTTGCCACTTAACATAGTTTGAGAAGTTCTAGCCAGAGAAACTAGGAAAGAGAAAGAAATAAAGAGAACCAGTTGGAAAGAATAAAGTAAAACCATCGCCATTTGCAGATAATATAATACTATATAGAAATCCCTAAGAATTTGACCAAAACACTATAAGAACGAATAACCAAATTCAGTAAAGTTGTGCTGTGCTAAATCACTTCAGTTGTATCTGACTCTTTGTGACACTATAGATCATAGCCCACAAGGCTCCTCTCTATATGGGATCTTCCAACAAGAATACTGGACTGGGCTGCTGTGCCCTCCCTCCATGGGATCTTCCCAACCCAAGGACTGAACCTGCAATTCTTACATCTCTTGTTTCAGGATACAATATAAATTTCTATATATTACTTTTTTCTATACACCAGCAATGAACTATTAGAAAAAATTAAGAAACATTTCCCATTGACATGTCCATCCAAAAAAAAAAAAAATTCTAGGAATATATTTAACAAAGGAGGTAAAAAAGATCTGTACCCTAAACTATAAGAGATTGAAGAAAAATTGAAGAAGTAACAAAAAAATGGAAAGATAACCCATGACCATGGATGGAAGAATTAATATTGTTAAACTGCCCATACAGCAATATACAGATTTAAACCAATCATTACTAGAAGACCAGTGGTATTTTTAAAAAATCAAACAAATAACTCTAAAATTTGTATGGGATTATGAAATACCCTAAATATCCAAAACAATCCTAAGAAAGGGAACAGTACCATAAAGTTTTGAATACTGTAACTATGTTACTCCTTGGAAGGAAAGTTATGACCAACCTAGACAGAATATTCAAAAGCAGAGACATTACTTTGCCAACAAAAGTCCATCTAGTCAAGGCTATGGTTTTTCCAGTGGTCATGTATGGATGTGACAGGTGGACTATAAATAAAGCTGAGCACCAACGAATTGATGCTTTTGAACTGTGGTGTTGGTGAAGACTCTTGGGAGTCCCTTGGACTGCATGGAGATCCAACAAGTCCATCCTAAAGGAGATCAGTCCTGAGTGTTCATTGGAAGGACTGATGTTGAAGCTGAAACTCCAGTACTTTGGCCACCTGATGCAAAGAGCTGACTCATTTGAAAAGACGCTGATGCTGGGAAAGATTGAGGGCAGGAGGAGAAGGGGACGACAGAGGATGAGATGTTGGATGGCATTACTGAATCGATGGGCATGGGTTTGGGTGGACTCTGGGAGTTGGTGATGGACAGGGAGGCCTGGCTCCTGCAGTTCATGGGGTTTCAAAGAGTCGGACAAGACTTAGCGATTGAGCTGAACTGACGGTATGTTATAGTCTGAAGGCAAGAAGCAGTATTTCTCCAATTCTGTTCTTTCTCAAGATTTCCTTGCAGATCCGGGGTCTTCTGTGTTTCCATACAAATCTAAATTTTTTTGTTCTGGTTCTGTGAAAAATCCCGTTGCTATGTTGATAGGTACTGCATTTAATCTGTAGACTGTCTTAACTAGTATGGTCATTTTAGCACTATTGATTCTTACAATCCAAGAACATGGCATATATTTTCGCTGTTTTGTGCCAACTGAAATTTCTTTCACCATCATCTTACAGTTTTCAGAGTATAGGCCTCTGCCTCCTCAGTAATTTTTCCTTCCTAGTATTTTCTTTTTTTTGATGTGATGTTAAAAGGGATTGTTTTATTAATTTCCATGTCTGACATTCCATTGTTAGTGTACAGAAATACAACAGATTTCTATATATTAATTTTGTATTCTGCAACTGTACCATATTCATTGATGAGTTTTAGTAGTATGGTGGTACTGGGCTTCCCTGGTGGTTCAGTGGGAAAGAATCTTCCTGCCAATGTGGAAGATACGGGTCCAATCTCTAGGTCAGAAAGACCCCCTGGAGAAGGAAACAGCAACCCATTCCTGTATTCTTGCCTGGGAAATCTCATGGGCAGAGGAGCCTGGTGGGTTACATCCCATGGGGTCACAAAAGAGTTGGATATGAGTTAGCGACTAAGCAACAACAACTGAAACAAAAATAAACACATAGATCAATGGAACAGTATAGAAAATCCAGAAATAAGCCTAACTACTTATGGTCAATTCATTCATGAGGAAGGAGGCAAAAAGACATCTCTGTTAAATGAGTGGTACTTAGAAAACTGGAAAGCTACATGTAAAAGAATAAATGAGAACATTCTCTAATACATATATGAAAAGAAACTTAAAATTGATTAAAGACCTAAATGTAAGACCTGATATTTTAAAACTCATAAAGGAAAATATAGGCAGGACAGTCTTTGACATAAATAATAGTAATATTTGTTCTGGGTATGTCTCCTAAGGTAAAGGAAATAAAAGCAAAAATTAAAAATTGGGACCTAATTTAACTTAAAAGCTTTTGCACAGCAAAGGAAACCATAACAACATGAAAAAGCAAATTACTGAATAAGAGAAAATATTTGCAAATAAAATGACTGATAAGAAATAAGAAATTAGTATCCAAAATATATAAACTCATACAACTCAACATCAAAAAATTAATAAAAAAATAGCAGAAGAGCTGAACAGGCATTTTTCCAATGAGAAAATGCAGATGGCCAATAGGCACAGAAGGGATGCTCAACATTGCCAATCATCAGGGATATGCAAATCAAAACCATAATGATATGCACCTAACACAGGTAACAATGGCTACCATCAAAAAGGTCTACAAATAACAAATGTTGGTGAGAATGTGGAAGAAAGGGTTTCCTTACACACTTCTGGTGAGATGTAAATTGGTGCAACCACTGTGGAAAACAGTATAGAGGTTTCTAAAAAGCTAAATGTGGAACTACCATAGGATCCAAAAATTCCCGTCCTGGGTATATATCTGAAAAATTCCCACTAATTCAAAAAGCTAAATGCACCCAATGTTCATAGTAGCATTATCTGCAGTTTCTAAGACATGGAAACAATCTCAGTGTTCATCAACAGATGAATGGATAAAGAAGATTGGCTATGCATATACAGTGGAATACCATTTGGTCATAAAAAAGACTTTGTCATTTGAGCAACATAGATTGATTTGAAGGATATTATGCTAAGTGAAATGTCAGACAGAAAGATTAATACTAAATGATATGACTTATATGTGGAATCTGAAAGATGCAACAAACTAATAAATATAACATAAAAGAAGCAGACTCATAGACAAAGGGAAGAAACTAGTGGTTACCAGGAGAGGGGCAATATAAGGATGGGGGAATGGAAGGTACAAACTATTGTGTACAAGAGAAGCTCAATGATGCATTGTACATCGTGAGGAATCTAGTCAATATTTTCTAATAGCTGAAAATGGAAAGTAACTTTTTAAAATTGAACAAAATGAATATTTAAAAAGGCAATCAGCCATGAATACAATTAGAACTTAAAAACTAAGATTAATAAAAGTTACCAAAAAAACCCCACTCTTCTGCTGCTGTTATTCACAAGTGACATGCATTGGTTGCATGCTCTTGGAAAGACCTCTTTACTTTGTACTAAATGAGATCCATTAAATGGTGGAATGGATTCATTGAGATAATATATGTGAATGCTCTGTAGAATGTTATACCACACAGTTGGCTCCTATGAAGTTTTTTTTTTTAATTGTAAATAACATGGTTTTCTGACTTTTTAGGATTCCTTATGTATATAATGCAAATCGCAATATTTTTTTTTAGTATGTTTTATGTGCCAGACACACTGCTGCTGCTGCTGCTGCTAAGTTGCTTCAGTCGTGTCCGACTCTGTGTGACCCCATAGACGGCAGCCCACCAGGCTCCCCCCTCCCTGGGATTCTCCAGATAAGAACACTGAAGTGGGTTGCCATTTACTTCTCCAATTCATGAAAGTAAAAAGTGAAAGTGAAGTCGCTCAGTTGTGTCCGACTCTTAGCGACCCCATGGACTGCAGCCTACCAGGCTCCTCTGTCCATGGGATTTTCCAGGAAAGAGTACTGGAGTGGGGCGACATTGCCTTCTCCTGCCAAACACACTACTAAGTACCTTATAAATACTAATTCAGTTAATCCTCATATCTACTTTATTATGAAATAAATCCTATTATTATCATCTTGACTTATAGATTAAGAATGTAAGGTAAAGTGAAGTTAAATAGCATTATTGTTGTTCAGTTGCTCAGATGTGTCTGACTTTTTGCAGCCCCATGAACTGCAGCATGCCAGGGTTCCCTGTCCTTCACCATTAAAACCACATGACTAGGAAGTAGTTCATATTTGGAAAATAATGGCCTCATTCTAGGAAATTCTAATTATTGGCTAAAACTCCACCTCTCTAACTTACTTTTCACCTATGAGATATAAACTCTATGAGGAAAAAGAAAGATAACAAAGCTGAATGCATCACACTTCTTGATCTCAAACTCCACTACAAAGTACAGTAATCAAATAGTATGGTATTAGCATAAAACATATAGATAGGTCAATAGAAGAGAATAGAGAGTTCAGGAGAAAAAAACCCCACATATTTTGTCAATCAATTAATGACAAAAAAGCCAATAATATACAGTGGTGAAAAGACAATTTCTTCCATTAATGATGTTAAGAAAACTGGACACCACTTATAAAACAAACTAGACTACTCTCTAGATAGCATATTGAAAAGCAGAGACATTACTTTGCCAACAAAGGTCCGTCTAGTTAAGGCTATGGTTTTTCCAGTGGTCATGTATGGATGTGAGAGTTGGACTGTGAAGAAAGCTGAGCACCAAAGAATTGATGCTTTTGAACTGTGGTGTTGGAGAAGACTCTTGAGAGTCCCTTGGACTGCAAGGAGATCTAACCAGTCCATTCTAAAGGAGATCAGCCCGGGGATTTCTTTGGAAGGAATGATGCTAAAGCTGAAACTTCAGTACTTTGGCCACCTCATGTGAAGAGTTAACTTATTGGAAAAGACTCTGATGCTGGGAGGGATTGGGGGCAGGAGAAGAAGGGGACGACAGAGGATGAAATGGCTGGATGGCATCATCGGCTAGGTGGACATGAATTTGGGTGAACTCTGGGAGTTGGTGATGGACAGGGAGGCCTGGCATGCTGTGATTCATGGGGTCACAAAGAGTTGGACACGAATGAGAGACTGAACTGAACTGAACTGAACTGAACTCTGTTATACTTTACACAAAAATTAACTCAAATGAATTGAAGAACTGAATGTAAAGCCTGAATTCTTAAAACTCCTAGAGGAAAATATGAATGTTAACCTACTTTACTTAGGTTTGGTGATTTGCTTTTGGATTTGATACCAAAAGCAAAGGCAACAGAAGCCAAAACAAATAATTGTGACAATATTAAACTAATTAGTTTCTGCACAGCAAAGAAAACCATTAACAAAATAAAAATACAATCAATGAATGGAAGAAAATATTTGCAAATCATATATTTGATAATAAGTTACTATTCAAATATAAAAACTCATACAACTCAATATCAAAATCAAACAATTTGACTAAAATTGGGCAGAGGTTCTGAATAGACATTTTTCCAAAGAAGAAATATAAATGGCTAGGCTTATGGATACTTGATAAGATGCACAGTGTCACTAATTATCAGGGAAATGAAAATCAAAATCACAGTGATATATTACCTCACACTTATTAGAATGGCTACTATTAAAAGGACAACAGAGAAGTTTTGGAAGGTATATGGGGGAAAACAAAAACAAAAACAAAACACTGTTTTGCACTGTTGGTGAGAATGAAACTTGGTGCAGCCATGATAGAAAACAGAATGCAGATTCTTCAAAAAACTAGGTAGTTGTCCAAAGGAAACAAAAACAAAAACTTGAAAAGTTATATGAACCCCCATGTTTACTGCACTATTATTTACAGTACTCAAGACATGGAAATAGCTTAAATGTCTATCAATGAATGAATGGATAAAGAAGATAGGATGCACACACACACCACACACACACACACACACCACAATGGGATATTATACATCCATAAAAAGGAAAGAAATCTTGCCATTTATGACAACATGCACGGACCTGGAAGGCATTATGGTAGGTGAAATAAGTTGAACAGAGAAACAGTGTATGATCTCATTTATATTTAAAAGCTAAAAACAAACAAACCAGTAAACAGATTCCAAACTCACAAATAATACAGATCAGTGGTTTCCAGAGGAATATGGTAGGTGGTGGACTAAGTGGATAAAGAAAGACCAAAGGTGCAAACTCTTTTTTATATAGTAAATTATTAATGGGAATGTAATGCACAATATAGTGACTACAGTTAACAATCCTGTATTATACATTTTAAAGTTGCTAAGAGAGCAATCTTAAAAGTTCTCATAAGAAAAAAAAAAAAAAGAAACTGTTTGTGGTGATAGATGTTAACTAGTCATATTGTGGTAATCATTTCTCCAATATATACAAAAATCAAGTCAAAAAGTTATACATCTGAAACTGATACAATTTTATGTCAACTGTATCTCAATAAAAAAAAGTCATCGCCAGGCCAAATGATTATTCCACACATGAAGCATAAGTTTTTCTACTTAAGGAAAAGAATTTTAGAGCATACTTGAAATTCTTTAGATAAATACACTCTTTAATAGGTTTTGACTCAGTCTAGAACAAAGTACTAGAAAAATTCTCTAGATTAAGGTATTTTATATCACAATATGAAAAATTAACTTGCTCAAGGGGAGCACCCACTTGAGATTGTAGGACAAAATTTTCAAAGTTGAAGCCAGGTTTTTACATAGGAAAGGCAATGTTTGGAAATTTATAATCTATATGCATGGTATTTTGAAAAAACAAGTGGTCCATTTGTCAGGATGTTCTATTCAAAGAGCCATCTATTTGTGGAAAAAATGCTGTGATATGGATGTTGTAGTTAAATATTTTGGTAAATGTATACACACTAGTTACTGCTAAAATATGTGAATGATTCCTGGGTTTAATTTTTTTTGTTTGTTTAAGATTCAATACTGTGCTTTTATTATGTAATACGTATCTGACAGAGCACTTATATTTCAGTGATAACTTAAACATTTTTTTTTTTACTTTGAATTGGATAGCTTTTATAATGAAATACCATTTAGGAAAAGTACAAGTATTACAGGAAAGATACTGTGTATAACATTTGGTTGTAATATATGCATCTTGCAATATTATTATAGTTTAAACATTAATATAATTTGTATACATTTTTTATAATTAAAAAGAATTTTATTCCATCATACTTAAAATAGAATGTTGTCTTTCTATAAATTTATCAACAATATTCAAGTATTTTACACACATAGAGAAATAAACTACCAGAAAACTAATGAATACCCTCAGAAAATTTTCCCAGAGTAATGTTCCTTCACATTTTCACTGTAGACAAGCACTTAAACAATAACATCATTAAAATCTTATATTCAATGTAAATGGAAAAAACCCTTTACTTTTTAAGAATTAGGTGGTTTATCACTTTCAGTTCTTAAGGCAAAAGAAACAGGCTATTATTTCTGTCTTACAATAAAGAAGTTTTAATGGCACATTCTAACAGGAATTCCCCTTTGAAAAACAAATTGAAACAGCTAACCATTTATATTTATTTTAATACCACCCTGACTGATAATTCCTCCTTTGCAAAATTCTGGTGCACGGAACATACTCTCTGTATATCTATTTAAAAAATAAAACTTTAGGACTTAATGATGTGAATACTTTCATCCTGAGTATAATAATGTTGTCTGGGGCAGGGGGTAGGGACTCAGAAGATACAGGGACAATAATGTTAATGATAGAGGAGTGTATAAACTGTATTTCTCAAGAGATGCCTCAGAATTTCTAGGAGATATTTTGGAAACAAGAGATTCATTTTGAAGCCGTTTGCCTCTTTAACAATACATATATATTTTGTGGCCTAGAGGAGAATGGTGATTTGGGATAGTGGCTAAAGTCAGCATTTACCACTTAGAATCTTGCAATGCAACCATAGGAGAGATAAGGAATCTGAATCTTGACACTGCAAGCTATGTAGAAAGTAGCTGGGGTTTGTAGAGGGCAGTATTCATTCACGGTAGACTTTTGTTATGTGATCTCTGGAATGACAGCATCATGATCAGAGCTAAGGCCAAATAATGCTTCTTATTGAGAAAGGAATTTGAATATTTCTCCTTATTGCGTATAGGTTAACTGTTTCTCAAAATACTTATTTTTAAAATTTTGTTTCTTTTTGAGGTTCTATAAGATCAATCGTTAATCCCTAGTAACAGTTTCAAAAGGCATGTTTAACATCAAAGTGGCAAACTAGGCATGTTTACTTAGCTCCAGGTTTTCCTCTAATTCTACTAAAATAATAAGTTTAAAAATATGAATATGACTTAATTTCTGTGAAGTGAAGGAGAAGTTGATGGGCTATTCAATAAAGGATGAGACATTTTAACATAGTTCCCTGGGAAGAAAAACTTAGGGAATGATTGAGGGTAAGGTGGGACAGACATGGTTGCAAGTGGGTGTTGGAGGAGGAGGAAAAGGTGTGTCATTGGGACCCCTAAGATGCTCTTATACCTGTGAAATTTAGAAGTGGGAAGCAGGCAGAAAAGAGTGACATTTGTCAAAATATTACAGCACATTTGATAAAAGTAAAGCTTTTAATGTATATATTTGGTGTTCCAGAATAAAGAATATACAATATATGATTAGGAAGAGAACTTGTTGAAGACTAAACATTTTTAAGGGACCAAGAGATTTCACACACACACACACACACACACACACACACAATAACAAAGAAAAATTGGCATGAGTTTGGAGATATGAGAATTTGTAATTGATAGGAAGCCTATTCAAAAATAAGAACTGTGAATTGGCATGGCTTGTCTGCTCACACTACATTCCAATCAGGTAGATAGCATTAAAGAAAGTGATTCCTTCCCTAACATAGTAAAGGAAATAGTCACCCAAATCTAGGAAGCACAGAGTCCCATAAAGGAGGAAAACTATAAGACACATGCTGCTGCTGCTGCTAAGTTGCTTCAGTCATGTCCGACTCTGTGCGACCCCATAGACAGCAGCCCACCGGCTCCTCCGTCTCTGGGATTCTCCAGGCAAGGATACTGGAGTGGGTTGCCATTTCCTTCTCCAATGTATGCATACATGCTAAGCCATTTCAGTCGTGTCCAACTCTGTGCGACCCTATGGACAGCAGCCTATCAGGCTCCTCTGTCCACAGGATTCTTTAGGCAAGAATACTGGAGCGGGTTGACATTTCCTTCTCCAACAAGACAAATATTAGTCAAATTAATGAAAAATAATTACAAAGAAGAAATATTAAAAGCCATAAGGGAAAAGCAACAAGTAACATACAAAGGAAATCTCATTTGGTTATCAGATGATTTTTCAGTAGAAACTCTGAAGGCCAGAGGGAGAGGCAGATGTATTCAAAATTATAAAAGAGAGAAAGATACAACTAAGAATACTTTATCCAGCAAAGCTCTACCTCAGAGTCAACAGTCAGTTCGGTCACTCAGTCATGTCTGACTCTTTGCGACCCCATGGACTACAGCACGTCAGGCTTCCCTGTCCATTACCAACTCCCTGAGCTTACTCAAACTCATGTCCATCGAGTAGGTGATGCCATCCAACCATTACATCCTCTGTCCCTTCTCCTCCTTCTCCCACTTCTCCTCCCACTTTCAATCTTTCCCACCATCAGGGTCTTTTCAAATGCGTCAGCTCTTCACATCAGGTGGCCAAAGTTTTGGAGTTTCAGCTTCAACATCAGTCCTTCCAGTGAATATTCATGACTGATTTCCTATAGGATTGACTGGCTGGAACTACTTGCAGTCCAAGGAGCCCTAAAGAGTCTTCTCCAACACTGTAGTTCAAAAGCATCAATTCTTTGGTGCTCAGCTTTCTTTATAGTCCAACTCTCACATCCATACATGACTACTGGAAAAACCATAGCCTTGACTAGACAGACATTTGTTGGCAAAGTAATGTCTCTGCTTTTTAATATGCTGTGCAGGTTGGTAATAGCTTTTCTTTCAAGCACCAAGAGGCTTTTAATTTCATGACAGCAGTCACCATCTGCAGTGATTTTGGAGCTCAAGAAAAATAAAGTCTTTCACTGTTTCCCCATCTATTTCCCATGAAATGACAGGACTGGATGCCATGATCTTAGTTTTCTGAATGTTGAGCTTTAAGACACCTTTTCCACTCTCCTCTTTCACTTTCATCAAGAGGGTCTTTAGTTCTTCTTCACTTTCTGTCATAAGGGTGGTGTTATCTGCATATCTGAGGTTATTGACTTTTCTCCTGGAAATCTTGATTCCAGCTTGTGTTTCATCCAGCCCAGCATTTTGCATGATGTACTCTGCATAAAAGTTAAGTAAGCAGGGTGATAATATACAGTCATGATGTACTCCTTTTCCTATTTGGAACCAGTCTGTTGTTCCATGTCCAGTTGTTGCTTCTTGACATGCATACAGATTTCTCAGGAGGCAGGTCAGGTGATCTGATAGTCCCATCTCTTGAAGAATTTTTCATAGTTTATTGTGATCCACACAGTCAGAGGTTTTAGCATAGTCAATAAAGCAGAAATAGATGTTTTTTTTTTTTTTTTTTTCTGGAATTCTTGTGCATTTTTGATGATCCAGCAGATGTTGGCAATAGCATCTCTGGTTCCACTGCCTTTTCTAAAACCAGCTTGAACATCTGGAAGTTCATGTTTCACGTATTACTTAAGGTTGGCTTGGAGAATTTTGAGCATTATTTTAATAGCGTGTGAGATGAGTGCAATTGTGCAGTAGTTTGAGCATTCTTTGGCATTGCCTTTCTTTGGGATTGGAATGAAAACTGACATTTTTGAGTTCTGTGGCCACTGCTGAGTTTTCCAGATTTGCTGGCATATTGAGGATAGCACTTTGAAATAGCTCAACTTGGATTCCACTAACTCCACTAGCTTTGTTCATATTGATACTTCCTAAGGCCCACTTGACTTCCCATTTCAGGATGTCTGGCTCTAGGAGAGTGGTCACCCCACTGTGGTTATCTCGGTCATTAAGATCTTTTTTGCATAGTTCTTCTGTGTATTCTTGCCACCTCTTCTTAATATCTTCTGTTTCTGTTAGGTCCTTACCATTTCTGTCTTTTATTGAGCCCATCTTTGCATGAAATGTTTTCCTGGTATCTGTAACTTTTTTGAAGAGATCTCTAGTCTTTCTCATTCTATAGTTTTCCTCTATTTCTTTGGTGATGAACTCCCCATCCAATATGCTACTGGAGATCAGAGTCAACAGACAACTCAAAAATTTTAAAGATAAGTAAAAGTTAGGAGAATCCAGTAGCACTAAAGCAGTTTAACAAGAACTGTTGATGGAACTTCTCTAGGCAAGAAACACAAGAGAAGAAGACAAAAAAGGAAGGGAAGAAGAAGAAAAAGAAAGACCTACAAAATCAAACCAAAACAGTTTAGAACATGGCAGTAGTAATGTACATATCAATAATTACCTTAAATGTAAGTCGAATAAATGCTCCAACCAAAGTACACAGCTTGGCTGAATGGACACAAAAATAAGACCCATAGAAAAACATCTAGTTCTGCTTTATTGACTATACCGAAGCCTTTGACTGTGTGGATCACAGTAAACTGTGGAAAAATCTTCAAGAGATGAGAATACCAGACCACCTGACTTGCTTCTTGAGAAACCTATATGCAGGTCAGGAAGCAACAGTTAGAATTGGACATGGAACAACAGACTGGTTCCAAATAGGAAAAGGAGTACGTCAAGGTTATATATTCTCACCCTGCTGATTTAACTTCTATGCAGAGTACATCATGAGAAATGCTGGCTGGAAGAAGCACAGGCTGAAATCAAGATTGCTGGGAGAAATATCAATAGCCTCAGATATGCAGATGACACCACCCTTATGGCAGAAAGTGAAGAGGAACTAAAGAGCCTCTTGAGGAAAGTGAAAGAAGAGAGTGAAAATGTTGGCTTAAAGCTCAACACTCAGAAAACGAAGATCATGGCATCTGGTCCCATCACTTCATGGGAAATAGATGGGGAAACAGTGGAAACAGTGTGAGACTTTATTTTATTGGTCTCTAAAATCACTTCAGATGATGACTGCAGCCATGAAATTAAAAGACACTTACTCCTTGGAAGGAAAGTTATGACCAAACTAGATAGCATATTAAAAAGCAGAGACATCACTTTGCCAACAAAGGTCCATCTAGTCAAGTCTATGGTTTTTCCAGAGTTGAACTGTGAAGAAAACTGAGCAGCGAAGAATTGATGCTTTTGAACTGTGGTGTTGGAGAAGAATCTTGGGAGCCCTTTGGACTGCAAGAAGATGCAACCAGTCCATCCTAAAGGAGATCAGGCCTGGGTTTTCATTGGAAGGACTGACGCTGAAGCTGAAACTCCAATACTTTGGCCACCTTATATGAATTGTTGACTCATTGGAAAAGACCCTGATTGTGAGAGGGATTGGGACCAGAGGAGAAGGGGATGACAGAGGATGAGATAACCAGATGGCATCACTGACTCGATGGACATGAGTTTAGGTAAATCCTGTAGTTGGTGATGAACAGGGACCTGGCGTGCTGTGATTCATAGTGTCCCAAAGAGTCAGACATGACTGAGTGATTGAACTGAAGCTGTTTAAAAGAGACCCATTTCAGACCTATAGATAGTACAAACTGAAAGTGAGGGGATGGAAAATTATATTTAATGCAAATGAGAATCAAAAGAAATCTGGAAATCATCCAGACAGAAATTTAAGGAAGCATAAGACTTAAGTGACACAATAGACCAGATAGACTTAATTGATATTCATAAGATATTCTATCTGAAATTAGCAGAATAACATTCTCCAAGATAGATCACATCTTGGGTCACAAATTAAGTCTTGGTAAATCTAAGAAAATTAAACCATATCAAGCAAGTTTTCCAACCAAAACATTATGAGATTAGGAATCAGTAACAGGAAAAACTGTATAAAACACAAACACATGGAGGCTAAATAATATGATACTAAATAACCAATAATCTCTAAAGAAATAAAGGAGGAATTAAAAAAAAAAAAACCTAGAAACAATCACAACAAAAACATAATGACCCAAAACCTGTGGGATGCAGCAAAAGCAGTTCTAAGAGGGAAGTTTATAGCAATCTTTCCTCAAGAAATAGGAAAAAGCTCAAATAAACAACCTAAATTTGCACCCAAAGCAACTAAGGAAAGACCAACAAACAAAACCCAAATTTAGTAAAAGGAAAGAAATCATAAGGCCAGAGCAGAAATAAATGAAATAGGAAGAAAACAATAGCAAAGATCAATGAAACTAAAAGCTAGTTATTTGAGAAGATAAACAAAATCAATAAATCTATATTGATTCATAAAGGAAGAAAAAAGGGAGATAACACAAATTGATAAAATTGGAAATGAAAAAAGAGAAGTTAAAATTGACACTGCAGAAATACAAAGGCTCATAAGAGACTACTACAAGCAACTTTATGCCAATAAAATGGACAACTTGGGAGAAGTGGACATATGCCTAGAAAGATACAGGGTCCCAATATTGAATCATGAAGAAATAGAAAACATGAACAAACAAATCATGTGTAATTGAAGCTGATTTAAAACTCTTCCAACAAACAAAAGTCCAGGGCCAGATAGCTTCATAGGCAAGTTTTATCAAACACTTTGAGAAGAGCTAACATCTACCATTCTCAAACTTTTTCAAAAAATTGCAGAAGAATCATTCCCAAGCTTATGTTACAAGGGCACCATCACCCTGATTAAAAAAAAAAAAAAAAAGAAACACAGAAAACAATACCACATAAAAGAGAGAAAATTATAGGCCAATGTCACTGATGAACATAAAGATAAACTAAAAATTGATTAGAGACCTGAAAGTAAGGCTTGATACTATAAAACTTTTAGAGGAAAACCTAGGCAGAACACTCTCTGGCATAAATCAAAGCAAGATCTTTCTGACCTCCCTCCTAGAGTAATGAAAATAAAAACAAAAACTAAATAAATGGGACCTGGTTAAACTCCAAAGCTTTTTCACAACAAAGGAAACCATAAACAAAACAAAAAGATAACATTCAGTATGGGAAAATAATTACAAATGAAGCAGCTGACAAGGAATTAACTTCCAAAATATACAAGCAGTTCATTTATTTAGTGCAATTAAAAAAAAAAAAAAGAAAGAAAGAAAATGGGCAGAAAACCGAAATAGACATTTCTCCAAAGAAGTCATGCAGGTGACCAACAAACACATGAAAACACGCTCAACATCACTCATTAATAGAGAAATGCAAATCAGAACTACAATGAGGTATCACCTCACACCAATTAGAATGCCATCATCAAAAACATGCAAATAATAAATGCTAGAGAGTATACAGAGAAAAGGGAAGCCTTCCACTGTTGGTGGAAATGTAAATTGGTACAGCCACTATGGAGGACAGTGTGGACCATCCTTAAAAATCTAAGAATAGAGCTAACATAAAGTCAAGTGAAGTGAAGTGAGTGAAGTCGCTCAGTCGTGTCCAACTCTGTGTGACCCCATGGACTGTAGCCTATCAGGCTCCTCTGTCCATGGGATTTTCCAGGCAAGAGTGCTGGAGCAGATTGCCATTTTAGGTCTATCAATCCCATTTCTGGGCATATACTCAGAGAAAACCATAATTCAAAAAAATACATGAGCCATAATGTCAATTGCAGCATTATTTACAATAGTCAGGGCATGGAAGGAACCTAAATGTCCATCAACAAAGGAATGAATAGAGAAGCTATAGTACATATATACAACGAATATTGTGCATGCATGCTCAATTGCTCAGTTGTGTACAACTCCCTGCAACCCCGTAGACTGTAGCCCAACAGGCTCTTCTGTCTTTGGAATTTTCCTGCATCTTTTACATCTCCTGCATTGGCAGGCAGGTTCTTTACCACTGCATCACTTGGGAGATACAATGGGTGTTACTCAGCCAAAAAAAAGAATGAAGTTGTGCCATCTGCAGAGACAAGGATGAACCTAGAGACTGTTATACAAAGTGAAGTCAGAACGAGAAAAAGCAAATATTTCATATAATATCACTCATATGAAATCTAGAAAATGTTACATATTAACCTATTCTCAAAACATAGATACAGATGTAGAGAAGAAACTTATGGAAACCAGGGGGAAATGGAGTGGTTGGATTGAGAGATTGGGACTGACATATATACATTACAATGTATAAAATAGATAAGTATGAAATCCTACTGTATAGCAGAAGGAACACTAGTCAGTGCTCTGTGATGGCTTAAATAGGAAGGAAATTTAGGAAAGAGGGGATACATGTATGTGTATAACAGGTTCACTTTGCTGTACAGCAGAAAGTAACAACCATGTAAAGCAACTATACTCCAAAAAAATTAATTTAACATTGAAAAGGAGATGATTCTTATATATACAATAAGCCAGTCTTTCATAATGGAAAATTGATTCCATGGCATATAAAAACAATGACTAATATAAACAACAATGGAGATAATTAGGAAAATATAAGTAACTCCAGAATAAAATGTTCAAGTAATTGAAAACAAGATTATATTTTCAAGAGTTAAATTAACATATTCAGACAAAGTAAAAAATAATAGTTTTCATAAATATGACTGCTACATAAAAATAGATAAAGTTAAGGAGATAACAGCTGTACAACATTTAAAAGATGATAGGAAATGTGGAAAATGAAAATAAGGAAAATATGTGTTAGAGGTATTCCAAGCAGAGAATATAAAAGCAAAACAGAGAATTAGATGATGGGACAACATAAAGGACATGGTGGGTTGTGGAGCCCTAAATGGGAAACCTTAAAAATAGAAGGGCTAGCTTTGCAGTTTAGAGCTAAGATGGTGCCTGGCGGAAGAGATGAGGGCGTGGCATAAGTTGTTTGTCAATACTTTTGATTGGCTCTCTTGATTCCTGTGCACGTGGACAGCGCATGATCACCATAGACTCCTATTACAATGAAGCACATGACAACTTGACCTTTAACGTGATTGGTGCAACTATGGTATATTAAGACTTGACCTTTAACGTGATTGGTGCAACTATGGCATATTACGATTTGACCTTTAACGTGATTGGTGCAACTATAGAAAGTCCCTCAAAAACCCCCTTGCTTGCCTATATAAACCAAGAGTTTGTGGCAATAAAGCGGAACTGCTTAGACGGAACCCCTGTCGCGTCTGATTGTCTTTCACTTGCGGAGGGGCTGGGTTGGCAGACAGCAGGCTCACCTCTCCTCAGGACCCCTCGGCTTTGCTGAGGGAAGTTCCACTGCCTCTCTCTTTCTGCGGAGCACCCCCCGCAGTGGGTCAATCAAGGAAGGCCATTATAAGAACAAAATGAACAAACAAACCAAAAAACAGTTTTTCTAGCAAGTAGTGGGATGATAACTAGAGAACAGGGTTTCTCAAAGTTGGCTGCATATATTCAATTTTTAAAACTCTTAAGTGCTCACCATAACAGAGTCAATATATATTTAATTATATCAGTAGGAAACTTCATAACACCAATAATTAAGAAGAGATTCTGAAAGATTTCATAGAATTAAACCAAATAAAATTAAACTAAATGAAATTAAACAAGTTTTCTGGAAAATGACAAGAAAACATAGATTAGTATCTGTCTTCCCACAGCTTTGTGTAACTTAATGAAACTATAAGCATGCCATGTAGGGCCGCCCAAGATGGATGGGTCATTGTGGACAGTTCTGACAAAACATGGTCCACTGGAGAAGGGCATAACAAACTACTTCAGCATTCTTGCCTTGAGAACGCTATGAACTTTATGAAAAGGCAAAAAGTTATGACACTGAAAGATGAACTCCCAAGGTTGGTAGGTAACAATATGATACTGGAGAAGAGTGGAGAAATAGCTCTAAAAGGAATGAAAAGGCTGAGCCAAAGCTGAAATAGCACCCAGTTGTGGATGTGTCTGGTGGTAAAAGTAAAGTCTGATGCTGTAAAGAACATATTACATAGGAATCTGGAATGTTAGGTCTATGAATCAAGGTAAATTGGAATTGGCCAAACAGGAGATGGCAAGAGTAAGCATCGATATTTTAGGAATCAGTGAACTGAAATGGACAGGGATGGGTGAATTTATTCGGATGACCATTATATCTACTACTGTGAGCAAGAATTCCTTGGAAGAAAAGGAGTAGCCCTCAAAGTTAATAAAAGAGTCCAAAATGCAGTCCAAAAATCTGCTAGTTTTAGCAGTTTTAAATGAGACAATTCTACACAATGACATCACCAGATTATTAGCTGAATATTTTGATCTCACCTTAAAAGTCTTTAAGGTATTTGATTGGCCTTGAAAATAAAATACCATTATAGGGGTAAGATACAGGTACTTAAAATCTATAAGCCCAGCAGCATGGTAAAATAGGCTCTATTAATATCTTAGACAAGTGCAAAAGAGTCTTATTTAAATTGCAAAACATTTTATTGTTCATTTAATCTATAGACTATAGCAGGAAAATAAGTTAATGAACTATGTTAATAAAAAGAGTTTAGACTTTCTATTAGTGGAAAATATCAGTCTCTATGTCTAGTTTCTATCCTATTGGGGTAAATAAGAAAACAAATGCTAGTTTTAGCAGATTTAGATGAAATACAACATAAAACTGATTTCTTTGGCACTATAGCAATAATTTTTACAATCCTAAGGAAAAACTAGAATGTGGGACACTGGAGAAGGGAATGGAAAACAACTTCAGTATTCTTGCCTTGAGAACCCCATGAAGAGTATGAAAAGGCAAAAAGATAGGACACTGAAAGATGAACTCCCCAGGTTGGTAGGTGCCCAATATGCTAACTGAGAAGAGTGGAGAAATAACTCCAGAAAGAATGAAAGGATGGAGCCAAAGCAAAAGGAATACCCAGCTGTGAATGGGAATGGTGATAGAAGCAAACTCCAATGCTGTAAAGAGGAATATTGCATAGGAACCTGGAATGTTAGGCCCATGAATCAAGGCAAATTGGAAGTGCTCAAACAGGAGATGACAAGAATGAACATCAGCATTCTAGGAATCAGTGAACTAAGGTGGATTGGAATATGTGAATTTAACTCAGATGACCAATATATCTACTACTGTGGGTAGGAATCCCTTAGAAGAAATGGAGTAGCCATCACAGTCAACAAAAGAGTGTGAAATGCAGTACTTGGATACAATCTCAAAAAAAAAAAAAAAAAAGAAAAAAAAAAAAAGATCTCTGTTCGTCTCTAAGGCAAACCATTCAATATCACAGTAATCCAAGAATGCCACAACCACTAATGCCAAAGAAGCTGAAGCTGAATGGTTATATGAAGACCTACAAGACCTTCTAGAACAAACACCCCCCAAAAATGTCCTATTCATTATAGGGGATTGGAATGCAAAAGTAGGAAGTTGAGAAACACCTGGAGTAACAGGCATATTTGGCCTTGGAGTACAGAATGAAGCAGGGCAAAGGCTAACAGAGATCTGCCAAGAGAACATACTGATCATAGCAAACACCCTCTTCTAACAACACAAGAGAAGACTCTACACCAGATGGTCAACAATGAAACAGATTGATTATATTCTTTGTAGCCAAAGATGGAGAAGCTCTATACAGTCAGCAAAAGCAAGACTGGGAGCTGACTGTGGCTCACATCATGAACTCCTTATTGCCAAATTCAGACTTAAATTGAAGAAAGTGGGGAAAACCACCAGTGGGGAAAAATTGAAGAGAGTGGGGACAACCACCTAAATCAAATCCCTTACGATTATACAGTGGAAGTGAGAAATAGATTTAAGGGCCTAGATCTGATAGACAGAGTGCCTGATGAACTATGGATGCAGGTATATGACAGTGTACAGGAGACAGGAATCAAGACCATCCTCAAGAAAAGGAACGCAAAAAAGCAAAATGACTGTCTGAGGAGCCTTTACAAATAGCTGTGAAAAGAAGAGAAGCGAAAAACAAAGTAGAAAAGGAAAGATGTACCAATTTGAGTGCAGAGTTCCAAAGAATAGCAAAGAAAGATAAGAAAGCCTTCCTCAGCGATCAATGCAAAGAAATAGAGGAAAACAACAGAATGGGAAAGACTAGAGATCTCTTCAAAATTTGAGATATCAAGATCTACAAAAAAGATCTTCATGACCCAGATAATCATGATGGTGTGATTACTCATCTAGAGCCAGACATCTTGGAATGTAAAGTCAAGCAGGCCTTAGGAAGCATCACTAAGAATAAAGCTAGTGGAGGTGATGGAATTCCAGTTGAGCCATTTCAATTCCTAAAAGGTGATGTTGTGAACGTGTTGCATTCAATATTCCAGCAACTTGGGAAAACTCAACAGTGGCCACAGGATTGGAAAAGACCAGTTTTCATTCCATTCCTAAGAAAGGCAATGCAAAGAATGCTCAAACTACCACACAATTGCACTCATCTGACATGCTAGTAAAGTAATGCTCAAATGTCTCCAAGCCAGGCTTTAACAAACTTGAACTGTGAATTTCCTGATGTTAAAGCTGGTTTTAGAATAGGCAGAGGAAACAGAGATGAAATTACCAACACTACTGGATCATTGATAAAGCAAGAGAGTTCCAAAAAAACATCTATTCCTGTTTTATTGACCAAAGCTTTTGACTTTGTGGATCACAATAAACTGGAAAATTCTGAAAGAGATGGGAATACCAGACCACCTGACCTGCTTCTTGAGAAAGCTGTATGCTAGTCAGGAAGCAACAGTTAGAAATGGACATGGAACAACAGACTGGTTCCAAATAGGAAAAGGAGTACGTCAAGGCTGTATACTGTCACCCTGCTTATTTAACTTCTATGCAGAGTATATCATGAGAAATGCTGGGCTGGAAAAAGCACAAGCTGAAATTAAGACTGCCCGGAGGAATATCAAACCCCACAGATATGCAAATGACACCATCCTTATGGCAGAAAGTGAAGACGAACTAAAGATCCTGTTGATGACAGTGAAAGAAGAGAGTGAAAATTTTGGCTTAAAGCTCAACATTCAGAAAATCAAGATAATGGCACCTGGTCCCATCATTTTATGGCAAATAGATGGGGAAACAGTGGGAACAATGGCTGATTTTATTTTGCTGGGCTCCAAAATCACTGCAGATGGTGATTGTAGCCATGAAATTAAAAGACAGTTACTTCTTGGAAGGAAAGTTATGACCAACCTAGATAGCATATTAAAAAGCAGAGACATTGCTTTGCCAACAAAGGTCCATCTAGTCAAGGCTATGGTTTTTCCAGTGGTCCTGTATGGATGTGAAAGATGGACTGTGAAGAAAGCTGAGCACTGAAGAATTGATGCTTTTGATCTGTGGTGTTGGAGAAGATTCTTGAGGGTCCCTTGGCCAGTAAGGAGACCCAACCAGTCCACCCTAAAGAGATCAGTCCTGAGTGTTCTTTGGAAGGACTGATGCTGAAGCTGAAACTCCAATACTTTGGCCACCTGATGCGAACAGCTGACTCATTTGAAAAGACCCTGATGCTGGGGAAGATTGAAGGCAGGAGAAGAAGTGGATCGCAGAGGATAAGATGGTTGGATGGCATCACTGACTCATTAGACATGGGTTTTGGTGGACTCCAGGAGTTGGTGATGGACAGGGAGGCCTGGCATGCTGTGGTTCATGGGGTTGCAAATAGTCAGACATGACTGAGCGACTGAACTGGAACTGAAATTTTTACATAAAATTCTCACTTGAATAATCTATCAGTTATTTGCTAGGATATCATAAAGATATTCTCAATACATTGTGGTCTTGGTACTTTCACCTGGCATGTACCTTTTATTAGGGAAGCTTTTTGGAATATATCCCAGGAAATCTAGGAAAGAAATTAGATGCACTTTACAGAGTTCAAGTATAGACTAATCAGCTTGGATACCAGTAGGTGTAGTATGGCACTTGTTCAATACTTCAATTCAGCTCAGTTGCTCATGTCCGACTCTTTGCAACCCCATGGACTACAGCACACCAGGCTTCCCAGTCCATCACCAACTCCTGGAGCATACTCAAACTCATGTTCATCGAGTTGGTGGTGCCATCCAACCATCTTGTCCCCTATTGGCCCCTTCTCCTCCCACCTTCAATCTCTCCCAGCATCAAGGTCTGTTCTAGTGAGTCAGTTGTTTGTATCAGGTGGTCAAACTATTGCAATTTCAGCTTCAGCATCAGTCCTTCTAATGAATATTCAGGTTTGATTTCCTTTAGGATGGATTGGTTGGATCTCCTTGCTGGCCAAGGGACTCTCAAGAGTCTTCTTCAACACCACAGTTCAAAAGAAACAGTTTTTAGGTTCTCAGCTTTCTCTATAGTCCAACTCTGACATCTACTCATGACTACTGGAAAACCCGTAGCTTTGACTAGATGGACCTTTGTTGGTGAAGTAATGTTTAATAATAAGCTTTGGATCTGATCCCAAAGAGTATTATCAGGAGAACAAGGGAATTATAGGATGACAATATCAGCCAGCCCGTATGTAAAGCATTAAAAATTGGAACAGCAGGAGCACTAAGAGGGGTCTCTGTGGGGAGGGGGTCAGTGAACAAGTAAAAGAGTACTTAAATGAAAATATATGTGATTATGTAATTTAGAGTTAGGATAGGAGGCTTCACTTAGGATCATCACCTCTGTAGCCTATGTTACATTAATCAATAACCCTGTGCCTCAATTTATTTATGTTTGTAACTAGGATAATAAAATTTTTGTAGAAACTAAATTAATTATTGTCATTTATTTGCTAACTCATGTCTGACTCTTTCGTCAACCCTATGGACTGCAGCCCACTGGTTTTTTCTGTCTGTGGGATTTCTCAGGCAAGAATACTGGAGTGTATTGCCATTTTCTTCTACAGGGTATCTTCCCAACCCAGGGATCAAACCTGTGTCTCCTGTAGGTGGATTCTTTACCACTGAGCCACCAGGGAAGCACATAAAATTATTATAAAGCAATAAAAACAATGCACGGCACAAAGGAAAATAGTATATAAGAGCTAGAGAAAAGATGAGAATATGGTAATAGGAAAAACACAGGATTTAGGAAAATTATGAATAAGAATTACTAATTTTCTTTACCATCTTTCTAAATTCCATATATATGTATTAGTATACTGTATTGGTGTTTTTCTTTCTGGCTTACTTCACTGTATAATAGGCTCCAGGTTCATACACTGATTTAAATGTATAAATCATTAGAACTGATTTAAATGTATTCTTTTTAATGGCTGAGTAATACTCCATTGTGTATATGTACCACAGCTTTCTTACCCATTCATCTGCTGATGGACATCTAGGTTGCTTCTATGTCCTGGCTATTATCAACAGTGCTGCAATGAACATTGGGGTACATATGTCTCTTTCAATTCTGGTTTCCTCGGTGTGTATGCCCAGCAGTGGGATTGAATATAGAATCCCTTAGAATAACAAAAGTTTCCAACTGACTTTGATCCCAGGTACAATGCTCTTTTAGAGGGGCAGGCTTCTATTTTTCTAGTAGAAAGAAATATAATTCTAACTCACAGCTTGATACTGAGTAAGATTCACAAAATCATAATGATATAAATTACTGGAAACTAAATTTAAGCGCAAACCTAAGAATTGTTATTGGAGAACAAAAGGGAAATTATTATCAGCACGACAATGCAAAAGTGAAATTAGATGCAGATCTGAGAGTATATAAGCAGATAACATTATCTGACAAAGCATTAAGCCAGAAAGAACTTTTTGTATGTTGATGGAGGCTCAAAACTATAATTTACAGTTATAAAGATAACCAGTAGAAAAAATTTAACATATATATGTGAAATCTTCATTTAATGATATAAAGTGTTGAAGTCAGCAAATTCCTGGTCATTCATATCAAAGAATCAGTGGACACTGCCTAGACTTCTGGTTTATTACAGAATAATGATAATGACACAAATTAAAATCTCTCTACTCATTTCCACCAAGAAAACAATAACATATTCGGCATAACTATGAGATGGAGAACTCTGTGAACTTCAAACTACCTGTACATTTGAAAAATACATACCTGAATCTACCAGAAAACAACTCCACACGTAAGTGTGATGGATCCTGGGTACACTTGCTCTCAGAAAGACTTGTCACACACTCAGTGGTAAACACTGTGAAGAAATCTAATGTCTGATACATCAGAATAGTAGCCCTTGAGAAATCAAAAAGAAGAAAGTTGAAAGGTTGTGGGCCAATGGAGCAGTACTAGGAAGGCACCACTTCTGTAGAATAAGGGGCTTACTTAAAAGGAGAATGGACCCCTTGGAGATTTGTAGGGAAAGAAAAAGAAGCAAGCAGGAAAATTAATTAGTGATATTGGTGAAATACATACAAATTAAACATCTGTAAGTCACACTCTATAAATTTCTCACTGTATTGGTGCTTTAAGGAATTACCATAATTTGGTGCCTTACACCAATATGAATCTTTTATTTTACAGTTCTGGAAGCCAGAAGTCTGAAATCAGTTTCAGCAAACTGAAGTCAAGGTGTTATTCCAAGATATTGTAAGACTGATTTCTTCTGGAGGTTTTTTTGGGGAAAATACATTTCTGCTTTTTTAAGCTTCTAGGGGCCCCTTCTGCCACATTTAAAGCTCATCAAACAAAAATCTGCTTTCATCATCACATTTCTTTCTATCTGTGATTCCTCCTATGTCACTCTTTTAGTAATCATTCTGCTAATAATTACATTAGGTCCACTCTTATAACGCAGGATAATCTGCCTATCTCAAGGCACTCACTTTAATTTAGATAATTTAACAACAAATTCTCTTTTGCCATATAATGTAACACAGATTCTAGGATGACATGAACACATTTTATCGGCTATTGTTCAGTATATTCTCCACCATAAATAAAATAAGCTACATTTTTCATATGCCAATGCAGAGAGCAGTTTTGAATTTAGAAATCTAGTTAGATCCCCATGCTTTTCTCTATGACCATGGGCAACTGTTTTAGCTGGTCTAGAGAAGAAATAAAATTAGTATATAAACAGGAAATGAAAAGAGACATTTTTTCAACACTTCAGGAAAAAAAAAAAAAAAACAACAAAACAAAACTGTAAAACTAGAGTAAAAAATGTTTCAAAGTGTGAACATTCTTCCACCAATCACAAATTCAAGGATATAGATGTATAAAAATAGAAAGATAAGAAACAAAGGAAAATATTGAATAAAAATACTACAACATCTTAAAAATGACAACTAAACTGCAACTCACCAAAAGAAGACTATATTCACTTGAGATGTAATGAATGCATTGAGGAGATATTTGAAAAAAAAAAAAAAAAGCATGATAATGAAATAGAGAAAAGCATAAAGATCAGTAAAAAAAGGATATTCATACATAGTTCAGGTAAAGGAAAATCTATAATACATAAAATCAGAGTACCTGATTATAAAAAAACAATATTTTTTACCTGAAATAAAAAACAAATAAATAACATATAATAATAAAATAAATCCTCACATCAAAAGGGACTAAAAATAAAACTAAGGAATAAAAACATATAAAAAGAAAACATATAAAGGAAACTAAGGAATAAAACATATACAAATAATATAAAACTACAAGTCACCAAAGGAAGACTATACTCACAATTTAATGCCTGTATTGAGGAGATACTTGAAAACTGAAAAAGAAAGCATGATGATGAAATAGAGAAAAGTATAAAGATCAGTAAAAAAGGACATTCATACATAGTTCAGATAAAGGAAAACCTATAATACATAAAATCAGAGTACCTGATTATAAAAAAAATAATATTTTACCTGAAATTAAAAAATAAATAACATATAATAAAATAATAAAATCAATCTTCACATCAAAAGGGATTAAAAAAACCTAAAGAATAAAACATATTAAAAGTAATGATAAAATGTTGTGACTGAGTTCAAAAAAAATAAAAGTAATATAATGCACATATGTAGAAAATAGATATAACAATAAAATAGCAGTTGGAACAAAACAAATCATATGATTAAATGTAAATGGATTTAACTCGTTTATTCTCAAAGAGACACAGAAAATCCAGCTGTATGTTGCATACAAGAAACCTACTTTGAAGGGACCTTGAAGCCTAAATATTATATATAAGGGCAAATATATACCAGCCTAGGGATCTCTTCAGGAAAACTGGAAACATCAAGGGAGCATTCCACCCAAAGATGGGTACAATAAAGGACAAAAATGGTAGAGACATAGACGCTGAAGAGATCAGAAAAAGATAGAAAGAATACATGGAAGAACTGTATAAAAAAGATCTTAATGAACTGGATTACTACGATGGTGTGATTAGCATGCAGAGCCAGACATTCACGAATGCAAAGTCAAGCGGGCCTTAAGAAGCACTGCTGTTAATAAAGCTAGTGGATGTGAAGAAATTCCAGCAGAACTATTCAAATCCCTAAAGGAGGATGCCACAGAGGTTTTGCATTCATTATATCAGCAAGTCTGGAAGACCCAGCAGTGGCTGCAGGACTGGAAAAGGTCAATCCTCATTCCAATCCCCAAAATGGGTAGTACCAAAATATGTGCTAACCATAGGGCAATTGCACTCATCTCCCATGCTAGTAAGGCAATGCTTAAAATCTTTCATGCTAGGCTTCAGCATTATGTAAACCAAGAAATTCCAGATGTCCAAGCTAGGTTTAGAAAAGGAAGAGAAACTAGAGATCAAATTGCCAACATTCGCTGGATTATAGAGAAAGCAAGGGAATTTCAGATAAAAAACATCTATCTCTGTTTCATTGACTATGCTAAATCCTTTGACTGTGTGGATCATGACAAAATGTGGAAAGCTGTTAGAGAGATGGAAATACCAGACCATCTTGCTTGTCTCCTGAGGATCCTGTACGTGGGTCAAGAAGCAACAATTAGAGCCTTGTATCAGGATTCCCTGGTAGCTCAGCTGGTAAACAATCTGCCTGAAGGAGGAAAGTGAAAGAGCCAGCTTAAGACTAAATATTAAAAAAACTAAGATCATGTCATTCAGCCCCATTACTGCATGGCAAATAGAAGGGGAAAAGGTGGACATAGTGATAGATTTCCTCTTCTTGAGCTCAAAAATTGCTGTGGAGTGTGACTGCAGCCATGAAATCAGAAGACGCTTGCTTCTTGAAAGGAAAGGGATGACAAACTTGGACAATGTGTTGAAAAGCAGAGACATTATTCTGCATACAAAGATCCATATAGTCAAGGCTATGAGCACCAAAGAATTGATGCTTTTGAACTGCGGTGTTGGAGAAGACTCTTAAGAGTCCCTTGGACTGCAAGGAGATCCAACCAGTCCATTCTGAAGGAGATCAACCCTGGGATTTCTTTGGAAGGAATGATGCTAAAGCTGAAACTCCAGTACTTTGGCCACCTCAAAGAGTTGACTGCAAAGAGTTGACTCATTGGAAAAGACTCTGGTGCTGAGAGGGATTAGGGGTAGCAGGAGAAGGGGAGACAGAGGATGAGATGGCTGGATGGCATCACTGACTCCATGGACATGAATCTGAGTGAACTCTGGGAGTTGGTGATGGACAGGGAGGCCTGGTGTGCTGCGATTCATGGGATTGCAGAGTTGGACACGACTGAGTGACTGAACTGAACTGAACTGATGGTCTTAGTGGTCATGAGACTTGATAGACATGAGTTTGAGCAAGCTCCAGGAGCTGGTGATGGACAGGAAAGCCTAGCGTTCTGCAGTCCATGGGGTCGCAGTCAGACATGACTGGCCGACTGAACTGAACACTATTTTCCTCTTCAGTTCAGTTCAGTCCCTCAGTAGTGTCCCACTCTTTGAGATCCCATGAAGTGCAACACACCAAGCCTTCCTGTCCATCACTAACTCCCAGAGTTTACCCAGACTCATGTCCATTGAGTCGATGATGCCATCCAATGATAGGTGAAAAGCCCTATTAATATTTTTTCATGAAGTTATGTGTGTGTGTGTTTGTTATTTGTAGGTAAATGCATCCCTAACTGCTACAACTAGCTCTGATTAAATGCAATTTACCAATTTACTCCCAGTGATCACAAAATGATAATGTATTATTTTACAGTGACTCATGTCATATACTGAAGGAGGAAATGGCAACCCACTCCAGTATTCTTGCCTGAAAAATCACATGGACAAGGAACCTGGCAGGGTACAGTCCATAGGATTGTAAAGTCACATATGACTGAGCAAATAAGCACATATCTTATACTGTGGGCATTAGTAAATATATTCAGAAGTATTATACTAGGGAAAAAAATCAGGAAATAGATATTTATAGGATACACCTTTATTTATATATATTGCATGGAATTTTGTTTGCTGAGAGTATAAATATCTTATTTTTATGTTAAAGTGACCAGGATGGTATCACTGTTCAATTTGGTCAAACAAAAGAAATGCATAAGTGAAGTCGCTCAGTCGTGTCCAACTCTTTGCGACCCCATAGAGTGTAGCCTACTAGGCTCCTATGTCCATGGGATTTTCCAGGCAATAGTACTGGAAGGGGTTGCCATTTCCTTCCCCAGGGGATCTTCACAACACAGGGCTTGAACCCAGGTCTCCTGCATTGTAGACAGACGCTTTACCATCTGAGCAACCAGGGAAGTCTAATTTGGTCAAACAAAAGAAATGTAATTGATACCAATTGTTTGGAATACAGAGACTAAAGAGTCTATTAAACTTTTCACATGTCAAAGCTCTTTGGCATCATGAAGACATAGTAGATTTAGGATACTATAGAAAATAATAATGGCATATTTTAATGATTCCCTTTGGGGAGGACATTGAGATATGTAATCATGAAAAATTCAATCACTTTTTTGAAACTACACTGTGATAGAGATATAACTTTGCATTTATTATCCTTCAACCAAGAGCAAAATTCACTCTCATTAAGTGCCTCTGCTTAACCAACCTTAAAATAATTTAATTTTGATCATTAATTCCTTATTAAAATACTAAATATAACAAAAGAGGGACAGATTTTATTGACTATTAAGGGACCTTTTGATTAATTCTTTTTTTTTTTTTTTTTTTTTTTTTTTTTTTTTATTTTTTTATTTTTATTTTTTTTTTTAATTTTTAGTTTTTTATTTTTTAAATTTTAAAATCTTTAATTCTTACATGCATTCCCAAACATGAACCCCCCTCCCACCTCCCTCCCCAGAACATCTTTCTGGGTCATCCCCATGCACCAGCCCCAAGCATGCTGCATCCTGCGTCAGACATAGACTGGCGATTCAATTCACATGATAGTATACATGTTAGAATGTCATTCTCCCAAATCATCCCACCCTCTCCCTCTCCCTCTGAGTCCAAAAGTCCATTATACACATCTGTGTCTCTTTCCCTGTCTTGCATACAGGGTCATCATTGCCATCTTCCTAAATTCCATATATATGTGTTAGTATACTGTATTGGTGTTTTTCTTTCTGGCTTACTTCACTCTGTATAATCGGCTCCAGTTTCATCCATCTCATCAGAACTGATTCAAATGAATTCTTTTTAACGGCTGAGTAATACTCCATTGTGTATATGTACCACAGCTTTCTTATCCATTCATCTGCTGATGGACATCTAGGTTGTTTCCATGTCCTGGCTATTATAAACAGTGCTGCGATGAACATTGGGGTACATGTGTCTCTTTCAATTCTGGTTTCCTCGGTGTGTATGCCCAGAAGTGGGATTGCTGGGTCATAAGGTAGTTCTATTTGCAATTTTTTAAGGAATCTCCACACTGTTCTCCACAGTGGCTGTACTAGTTTGCATTCCCACCAACAGTGTAGGAGGGTTCCCTTTTCTCCACACCCTCTCCAGCATTTATTGCTTGCAGATTTTTGGATCGCAGCCATTCTGACTGGTGTGAAGTGGTACCTCATTGTGGTTTTGATTTGCATTTCTCTAATAATGAGTGATGTTGAGCATCTTTTCATGTGTTTGTTAGCCATCCGTATGTCTTCTTTGGAGAAATGTCTATTTAGTTCTTTGGCCCATTTTTTGATAGGGTCGTTTATTTTTCTGGAGTTGAGCTGCATAAGTTGCTTGTATATTTTTGAGATTAGTTGTTTGTCAGTTGCTTCATTTGCTATTATTTTCTCCCATTCAGATGGCTGTCTTTTCACCTTGCTTATATTTTCCTTTGTTGTGCAGAAGCTTTTAATTTTAATTAGATCCCATTTGTTTATTTTTGCTTTTATTTCCAGAATTCTGGGAGGTGGATCATAGAGGATCCTGCTGTGATTTATGTCTGAGAGTGTTTTGCCTATGTTCTCCTCTAGGAGTTTTATAGTTTCTGATCTTACATTTAGATCTTTAATCCATTTTGAGTTTATTTTTGTGTGCGGTGTTAGAAAGTGATCTAGTTTCATTCTTTTACAAGTGGTTGACCAGTTTTCCCAGCACCACTTGTTAAAGAGATTGTCTTTACTCCATTGTATATTCTTGCCTCCTTTGTCAAAGATAAGGTGTCCATATGTGTGTGGATTTATCTCTGGGCTTTCTATTTTGTTCCATTGATCTATATGTCTGTCTTTGTGCCAGTACCATTCTGTCTTGATGACTGTGGATTTGTAGTAGAGCCTGAAGTCAGGCAAGTTGATTCCTCCAGCTCCCTTTTGATTAATTCTAAGCTGAAAGCTTGCTGCCTCATCTTTTACTTGGCATAAGGATACTCTCCTTTTTTATTATGTAAAGTTGCTTACATCATCACATTTATTTAGTAAAGAGTGAAGCAAAATTTTGTTTTTAGTCACTGCATTCAAGTTTTCAGGACTTCTCCTGGTTCTCCTCTAGGAATTCTCCAGGTTGTGAATATTTAAGCATATAAATGGTTATTACTAAATATACTGTATAAGCAAGCACTGATGAAAATATATTTCAAGGCACATGAATTATCCCTGGATCTAACAATCCATCTCACTTATGTTAATTTAGAGGACATTATATCAAAAAATGATCATTTACATTGACACAGGCACACTTCTTCCTAAAATGAGAATCATTCTACCAAAGGTACTATTACATTATGGCCTTGTGGCTTCCAGAGCAAAGTGTGTCAGAACATAATCCTAGTTTTGCATCTGTGTGTATAGCTTTTGGAACTTGAAAAAGACATAACTTTCTAGGTTCAGTTTCCAAACAAGTGAAAGAGAATGTTGGCATATTAGAGTGTTTAGAATTTCAACCATATCTAGAAGGCAATGAAATTAATGGGAAGATAGTAGGAAGTATAATTCTAGTCTTAATATATTTTCTGTCCAGGCCATGTTTGAGCTTCATTAGTTAGTTCACTCCTTTGTGTTATAGCACAAGCCAGTAGGGAGGGCATAAAGAATGTTGACTTTGGAGTCAGAAGATCAGAAAAGAACTGGACTGAGTAACAGTTTTAGTGCTTACTGCCTGTGCAACCTTTAACAAAGAAATTAACCTTTAGACACTCAGTTTTATCATCTGCTAAATGGAGATTGCTACTCTTCCAGATACAAACAATAAATGAGATAATTTTTCAAGGTACCTAATAAAGTAACTGGCACATTATATAAAGTTGATAAATATTATACTCATTACAAGTGTACTTAAAAAACATGCAGATAAACTTTGACATGGAATATATTGGCTTATTATAAATCAATGATAAGTAGTTCAAATGACTTTATCAGATTCTAGGACAGCAGAATTTTGTTTATTATTACTATGAAGCCAGCGTCTTGATTTACATTTGTCCCTAAAAATGTTCCCTTCCTCAACTTGAATAATATTAACAAAATAAGCATAGTCTGAAACACTAAGTTGGACAGTTTATATATTTTCATAGGGCAGAGTCTTACACAGAAGAAGGTTCTGAAAAATAAATCTATGCTGGGACATTCTCAGAAGACTTGAGTTAGCATGAACTGAGGAAGTACATCTCAAGGGAAAGAAAATAAATCAAAGTAAGGAAACTGTACTGAAACACATCTTCCTGTTTTATTTATGGTTAGCCAAATGCATTTGGGGTTTTCTGATGAGATTATTATTACTGCCTCACATGATTTAAATTCCATATATATTATATGAATATAACTAAAATCAAGGGAAAGTTTTAAATTTTTTTCCCCTAAAAATTGGGTGAAATAAATACCATGTAAAATTTGCTAATTTTGTTTTCCTATAGTGATGAAATTTACTCATTTTTATTGCCTTTTGACAAAAGTTGTTAATACCACAATACTGGTGAAGGAAGGGTTTAAGATTTATGTGGCCATTGTTATTAAACCCACCTATTCTTAACTGAGTGAGTGAAGTCTCTCAGTCATGTCTGACTCTTTGCCACCCCATGGACTGTAGCCTATCAGGCTTCTCCGTCCATGGGATTTTCCAGGCAAGAGTGCTGGAGTGGATTGCCATTTCCTTCTCCAGGGAATCTTCCCAACCCAGGAATCGAATCCAGGTCTCCCACATTGCAGGCAGACACTTTACCGTCTGAGCCACCAGGGAAGCCCCTATTCTTAACTAGGATACTTATTTTAATACAAGTTACATATTAATTTTTTAAACTATCTGTGACATACAAACCAAATGCAGATTTTTATAAAAAAAAGGTTTTCTGGCTCACTGGTTTCAAGTTACCCTCTAAGGTTTGGTAATCACGAAATTATGATAAGGCAGCTTTTCCTGTTGTCCCAGAGTCTCATAAAGTCATCTGAACCACTTACTAGTGATTCATAACAAACCAGTGTATTTCACATCAAGGTTTATTCTAGGTTTTAATATTAAGTTCAGTTCAGTTCAGTCGCTCAGTCATGTCCGACTCTTTGAGACCCCATGAATCGCAGCACACCAGGCCTCCCTGTCCATCACCAACTCCCAGAGTTCAATCAGACTCACGTCCATCAAGTCAGTGATGCCATCCAGCCATCTCATCCTCTGTCGTCCCCTTCTCCTCCTGCCCCCAATCCCTCCTAGCAACAGAGTCTTTCCAATGAGTCAACTCTGAGGTAGCCAAAGTACTGGAGTTTCAGCTTTAGCATCAGTCCTTCCAAAGAATACCAAGGATTAATCTTCAGAATGGACTGGTTGGATCTCCTTGCAGTCCAAGGGACTCTCAAGAGTCTTCTCCAACACCACAGTTCAAAAGCATCAATTCTTTAGCACTCAGCTTTCTTCACAGTACAACTCTTACATCCATACGTGACCACTGGAAAAACCATAGCCTTGACTAGATGGACCTTTGTTGGCAAAGAAATGTCTCTGCTTTTGAATATGCTATCTAGGTTGGTCATAACTTTCCTTCCAAGAAATAAGTGTCTTTCAATTTCATGGCTGTAATCACCATGAAAATTTTGGAGTGATTTTGGAGCCCCCCAAAATAAAGTCTGACACTGTTTCCCCATCTATTTCCCATGAAGTGATGGGACCAGATGCCATGATCCACAGGTGAATTCCAGTTCACTCTCTTTCTCTTTCTTTTCAGTTATAGTTACTGTTCCCATTTTCATATTGGAAACATATCTATTCTAGTCTAGTTCTGATGTTTTTGAAGATTCATGATCTTCTAAAGGTCAAAATAGAATTTTGAAATTGCTTGTCTATTGTAGCTGAAGTTAGATCAAATATGATCACTGAGGGATTTCATGCTTTATTTTTATGCATCTCTATTCATTTATAGATGCAAGGTTTTTAATAAGATTATTTTGGTAAAGTATTATGTATCAGGACAATAGCTGTGAACCTCTTTATATAAAATCCAACTCTATCTACAGTAACCAGTCCAGAAAGCCATCTTACTATCTATAAGTCAAACTTATAGGAAGTCAGACCACTGTCTCTACAAAATAGTCTATATAGACAAACAATAACTCCTATAACAATCAGTTCCAAGTGAATAGGATCCAATTAGTAATTGCTTGCTTTGCTAATATTTGTCCTGTTTCCATTTTAATTCTAATTGAGAAAACTAAATATGCACGCCTATCCGAATACATAGTATACACCCTCCTAGTAAGCCTGCCTACAGCTTCTCCATGCCAACACCCTCCAGTCAGGGCATACTTGAAGCTTTCCCTCTTTTCTACTATAAAGCTTTCCTATTCTTCTCCCTTTGCCTTCCTTTGAGATTCTGTGAAAATGAAAGTAATAGTGGTTGACTCCCTTGCTAGAGCAAGCTCTGAAAAAATAACTTCTGCTTGTGCTAATCTGGTTGCTTTTTATTTCTACACTTGCCTAACGTACATAAAATGACTTTAGTTTAATACCTTTGATGCAAACTATTTTGTATGTTAGGCTTTGGGCCAGGTCCAACTCAAGGCAGTAAACTATACAAATAATGCTCATATCCTCACTCAGTTCAAAACTGGCAAAATAAATCAGCAGGTAAATAGAAAATATTAATATAATGGGCTTGACTTTGAAGATAAAGCCAGGCATAGTTTGTTAGTTAAATACAGAGTGATTAGTAAAGAAGAAAGATAGTGTAGCTAAAAGAGAATAGTACATACATATTTACATATGTAAATAGTACATACATATTTAGCAAACTATTTAATAAATATAATAGCCTTTATTTTCAATTAATTCTTAACAAAAGTATTATTTTTTCCTTTAAAGTATTTGCTATATGCATTTCTCAACTATACCTTCAGAATTAAATTTAAGCTGACAAATATTCAGCTCAGCATTTATGTTTCCTTTTGGACTAATGAGATTAAACACTCCCTTGATGATTATTTAATAGATGTTTCCTCTTAGATTCTCATATGTTTTTGAAATTACATTTGGACCAAAATGAAAGTTTTGATAATTTGGATTTGGTAATTAGTATTCTCCAACTATCTCACATTTAAGAAAGACCACTTAATTTAAGTTTATAAAATATTCTCTGCAAAATTTTGAGCATAATATTAAATAAAAATTCCTTTTCTTCTTGGGACTAAGATGAGGGATTTTCTATCCAGTGTATTTCTAACTTGTTGAATTCTTTTTGTAATCCTAACACTAGTCAATGTTAAAATATTACCCCTCAAAATTTAAAAACAATTTGAACTCTAGATAACATTTTGAACTTATACCAGATTCACAAACTATAATAAACTTCATAAAAGTCTAATATTTGATAACCATTGACTACCCCAATTATGTTTTGTTTTTCATTTTGTCATTAGTATCTAAACAAATGAATTGTAGCCTCAATTGGGTCATATGGCATTTTCACGGACTAGAAATTCTTCTCTCTTACTTAAGTTTTATTTAATGATATATTTATTTCCTCAAACTTGGTTACTAGTTACTAAAATTTAGGGATGTGCTAAGTGCCTTGGGAACTAAAAAGTGTCGAGAGATTTTAGGTGGGTTTAAAAGACATAGCTGAACCACAAATTTTAAGTAAAATTTTATAAGAGAGATAACAAGAGAAGGGGATTCATTTTCCAGAAATATAACTTCTAGATAGTCACTATTTAGTTATGAATATATTCAATATTAGAACTCACATTTTAAATTAATTAATTAGTTATGTAACCAAAAAGAGGTGATAACTTATAAGATTAGAACTAACTGTAGGTATTAATTCAAGACAACATGGTGATGAAGCCCAGTACTTTTGGAATGCATCTTTAGAATCAAGTAGCTTAACAGTTGTCAAACAGTAAGTTTTTTGTATGTGGTTGTGGTTAAACTATCCTCACCCTCAGGATGACAAACTAGATAAAAGTCTCTCCCTCCTCCACACACAAATAGAGTCGTGATTCTGCAAATGCAGAATTCAGAATCATGAGGGGAAAAGAAAAAGTAAGTCAGAAGAAAACTTACCCAGTATAAGCAGATAGGCTGGGTCTTCTCTTTGGAACTAAACTTTAGATGGAGGTAAAAGGTGAAATTTAAAATAACAGAAACAACAATTGCAACAACATTAACAACAAAACTCTTATGGAAATGTTCAATAGTTACTAGCTTATTCTCAGGCTTCTCAGGTAACATGGTGTAAAGATTCTGCCAGGCAATGCCAGAGACACTGGTTCAATTCCTGGATCAAGAAGATCCCCTGGTGGAGGGGTAATAAACCCACTCCAAGGTTCTTGCCTGGAAAATCCCATGAACAGAGGAGCCTGGTGGGCTACACCATAGGTTCCCAAAGAGTCGGACATGGACACAACTGAGAGACTGAGCAGGCACAGCTTATCCTCACTTGGGTTTGGAATCTATTTATTTATTTATTTTTTACTTTACAATATTGTATTGGTTTTACCATACATTGACATGAATCTGGGAACACATGTACACCCATGGGTTTGGAATCTAATTGCCCACTATTTGCATTTCTTTCTCTCACTTCCAGGGCTGACAACAACAATAACATGAAAAGACCATTAGCAACTCTAATGAATCCTTTTTGGAGAATCCCTTAGGGTCATAGGAAAACAAGTCCATATAGAACAGGCTCAACCCAGGTCTTCTAGTAACTCTCTGAAGGAATACAAATGAAAATTGAGAATAACTATTTAACTAAAATTAACACACTCACATAACATAAAAATGGCAAGGCACCTTGAGCTGGAGTCAGAAAAATCAGCAAATTTTCAGGAAATTTTTTTTTAAATTTTTTAAAAATTTAATTAATATTACTTTACAATATTGTATTGGTTTCGCCATACATTGACTTGAATAAGCCATGAGTGTACATGTGTTCCCCATCCTGAACTCCTCTCCCACCTCCCTCTCCATTCCATCCCTCTGGGTTATCCCAGTGCACCAGCCCCAAGCACCCTGCATCATTCATCAAACCTGGACTGGCGATTCGTTTCACATATGATATTTTACATGTTTCAATGCCATTCTGCCATATCATCCCACTCTTGCCCTCTCCCACAGAGTCCAAAAGACTGTTCAATACGTCTGTGTTTCTTTTGCTGTCTCGCATACAGGGTTATCATTATCTTCTTTCTAAATTCCATATATATGGGTTAGTATACTGTGTTGGTGTTTTTCTTTCTGGCTTACTTCACTCTGTATAATAATCTCCAGTTTCATCCACCTCATTAGAACTGATTCAAATGTATTCTTTTTAATGGCTGAGTAATATTCCATTGTGTATATGTACCACAGCTTTCTTATCCATTCATCTGTTGATGGACATCTAGGTCGCTTCCATGTCCTGCCTATTATAAACAGTGCTGTAATGAACATTGGGGTACACGTGTCTCTTTCAATTCCGGTTTCCTCCATATGTATGACCAGTAGTGGGATTGCTGGGTCAAAGACCCAATCAAAAAGTGGGCTAAAGAACTAAACAGACATTTCTCCAAATAAGACATAGAGATGGCCAACAAACACATGAAAAGATGCTCAACATCACTCATTATCAGACAAATGCAAATCGAAACTACAATGAGGTGCCATTTCACGCCAGTCAGAATGACTGCTATGCAAAAGTCTGCAAGCAATAAATGCTGGAGAGGGTGTGGAGAAAAGGGAACCCTGTTACACTGTTGGCGGGAATGCAAACTAGTACAGCCACTATGGAGAACAGTGTGGAGGAAAAAAATTTTTAACAAAAGGGCCAGAATCATAAAAACTTCAAATAAAAAGGTTATATATTATAAAATTAAAAAAAAAACCAACCTTTTTTATCTTTAAGGGTAAAGAGCTGAATTTTAAACAATAAAAGTAGCAATAACAAATTAAAAATAAACCAAAATATCTTAAGAAGAAATTTAGAAATTTTAGAAATGAAATATATATGAAATTAAAATGCAATACCAGGGTTAAATGGCAAATGAGATATGACTGAACAGAGAATTAGGAAATAGGAAGGTATATCATCAACATGCTTGAATACTTTTATAATATCCAGTAATTTTTCAAAAAGCAATATATTTATTAAAGATGTAGAAGATGGAAAAAATTACATCTGTGATCGAATTGACATATAGAACATTCAGCCAACTATTACTGAATACACATTTTCTTTAAAGATGGGCAAGTCAGTTAAGAAACTGAGAATAAATCATATATTAAAGTGTGAGCCAATATATCCCAAAATATAGACTTTATACAGATCAAAGTTTTGCCAAAATGCAGTTGTTATAAATCAAAAAAGTACAAAAAGATTAAAAACTAAATCTTTATAAATCTACATGTCATATCTTGCTAAATAAAATCTGAGTCCATATGGAATCAAATGGAATTAAAGTACTATAATGAAAATACTACCTATCAAACTTGTGAAATGCTGGTAAAGCAGTACTTATAATGAAATTTACAGTCTAAGGTGCATATATTCAATAAGGAGAAAAACTAAAGAAATAATAAAACTAAGCAAATGCCTTAAGCATTTTGAAGATGAACATCAATATGCCACACAGAGTAAGCAGGAAGAAAACATAAGTAAATAAATGAAATAGAAAAACAAGGTAAAGTAAGATTTTAAAAACTCAGAAAATATAATTCTTTGAAAAGGTTAATAGAGTTCATAAATCTTCAAGATGAACCAAGAAAAATAACTGACATAAATACAAGTATTAGAATATAAATAATACAACTTCAATAACAGTAGTCATTAAAATATTAAAAATAAATTGTATATTTCCTAGAAAAAAGTAAATTTTCAAAACTGACTTAAAATCCACATAATTGCTGTAATTATTAAAAAATTAAATCAATAATTTAAAATTTTCCAACAAAGAAAACCCAAGTCAAAGAGCATTTAGAATGTGTATTGTACTCTGTCAGACAGTCAAGAAACAGTTTGAATATTTTACAAAGTTATAAAGAGAGTAAAAACAGAGGCAGTAGAAAAAGAGGGAATTATAATTATTTAATGCTAGCAAAAATTTAATTCCAGAATCAGATGTAAAATTTCCCCAAATTTTAGTGATTGAAATAATAAGTATTTGATATCTATTTTTGTGACTCTAGAACCTCAGAGTTGCTTATGTAAAAGGTTCTGGCTCAGGATGTCTGTCTAAGCTGCAGTAACCTCAGGACTTACCTGGAAAACTCTCCACTTCCAAGTTCATTCCTTGGAATTCATGACTTAGCAAGCTTTGTGTACATGCCAGTCACCAGAGGAAGACATTGCTTTCCGCCTGGTTCTCTTCATAGGGCTGCTCACCACATAGCAACTTGCTTCTCCCAGAGATAGGTATCTGAGAGAGAAGTATGAGTGAGAATAACCAAGACAGAAGTCACAGTATTTTTAGAATCTGATATTGAAAATGACATCTCATCTCATCCTGCAGTACTCTGTCCAGAGACAGAAGGGTCACACAAAATTGTGAATTCAAGGAGGCAGGGATTTGCAGGAGAGAGACCACCTTAAAGGCTGCCCACCATACCAGATAAGGAAACTGAGAAGACTGCATGCAAATTCATATACATTAACACAAAACTCCTTAATAAAATAATAGGAATTAGATTGCATCAGTAGTTTAAAATGAAATTATATCCTAGCCAAATTGGACTTGCCCAAGTATACAAAGATGTTTTAAGATTATTAAAAAAAGATTACATTATAATATATTACATTAACATTAAAAGGTGGGAAATAATTAAATGAATAGGTATAGAAAAAAATCCTATGAGAAAATTCAACATTCATTCATGAGAAAAATAGCATATTAGGACAAGGAGAGAACTTCCATAACCTTATGCATCATGTCAGTTCAATATTTATAGGAAACATGATATTCAATGGGTAGGTATAAAAATCATTACATGTAAAATCAAGAAATAGACAAAAACAGCCAATACCATTGATTAATATTCATATTTTATAGTATTTATTCAATATTTTCCTGCAAGACTTAGCCAACTTACTAAGATACGAAAAACAAAAGGATAGGAAATAAGAAAAAGAATACACGTGAACTCTATAAAGAAGTTACAACTCTGATAAGGATTTCATATAATTATCTGTATATTTGTAAGCTATTGCATACAAAAACAGAGGAAAAAGAAAATACGAATGTTAAGAAAAATCAAATCATTTAATATGAAAACATTTCACGTTCTATCATTTATCTATTATTTCATGATATTGATATTAAGCAGTCTTAGTAAAATAACTTGTCAAATAAATAAAAAATTTAAAAGCCTTAGTCATGAGGAGATTAAATTGGAGAGATTTTCATGAAAAACAAAAACGGTTTTGAATGAATGTCTATTTAAAATAGAATAATACTTCAAGAAAATTAGAGATACCAAGGGAATATTTCATGTAAAGATGGGCACTGCTACTGCTGCTAAGTCACTTCAGTTGTGTCTGACTCTGTGTGACCCCATAGAAGGCAGCCCATCACACTCCCCCGTCCCTGGGATTCTCCAGGCAAGAACACTGGAGTGGCTAAAGATGGGCACAATAAAAGACAAAAACGGTATGTACCTAATGGAAGCAGAAGATATTAAGAGGGGGTGGCAAGAATACAAGGAAGACTGTAAAAACATGATCTTCATGACCCAGATACCACGATCGTGTGACCACTCACCTAGAGCCCGACATCCTGGAATGTGAAGTCAAGTGGGCCTTAGGAAGCATAGTTCAGTTCAGTCGCTCAGTCGTTTCTGACTCTTTGTGACCCCATGAATCGCAGCACACCAGGCCTTCCTGTCCATCACCATCTCCCGGAGTTCACTCAGACTCACGTCCATCAAGTCCATGATGCCACCCAGCCATCTCATCCTCGATTGTCCCCTTCTCCTCCTGCCCCCAATCCCTCCCAGCATCAGAGTCTTTTCCAATGAGTCAACTCTTTTGCATGAGATGGCCAAAGTACTGGAGCTTCAGCTTTAGCATCATTCCTTCCAAAGAAATCCCAGGGTTGATCTCCTTCAGAATGGACTGGTTGGATCTCCTTGAAGTCCAAGGGAATGTCAAGAGTCTTCTCCAACACCACAGTTCAAAAGCATCAATTCTTCAGCGCTCAGCCTTCTTCACAGTCCAACTCTCACATCCATATGTGACCACTGGAAAAGCCATAGCCTTGACTAGATGGACCTTTGTCAGCAAAGTAATGTCTCTGCTTTTGAATATACTATCTAGGTTGGTCATAACTTTTCTTTCAAGGAGCAAGCGTCTTTTAATTTCATGGCTGCAGTCACCATTTGCAGTGATTTTGGAACCCCAAAAAATAAAGTCTGACACTGTTTCCACTGTTTCCCCATCTATTTCCCATGAAGTGATGGGACCAGATGCCATGATCTTCATTTTCTGAATGTTGAGATTTAAGCCAACTTTTTCACTCTTCTCTTTCACTTTCACCAAGAGGCTTTTTAGCTCCTCTTCACTTTCTGCCATAAGGGTGGTGTCATCTGTATATCTGAGGTTATTGATATTTCTCCCAGCAATCTAGATTCCAACTTGTCCTTCATCCAGCCCAGCATTTCTCATGATGTACTCTGCATAGAAGTTAAATAAGCAGGGTGACAATATACAGCCTTGACATACTCCTTTTCCTATTTGGAACCAGTCTGTTGTTCCATGTCCAGTTCTAACTGTTGCTTCCTGACCTGCATACAGACTTTTCCAGAGGCAGGTCAGGTGGTCTGATATTCCCATCTCTTTCAGAATTTTCCACTAACAAAGTTAGTGGAGGTGATGAAATTCCAGCTGAGCTATTTCAAATCATAAAAAGATGATGCTGTGAAAGTGCTGCACTCAGTAAGCCAGCAAATTTGGAAAAGTCAGCAGTGGCCACAAGACTGGAAAAAGTCAGTTTTCATTCCAATCCCAAAGAAAGGCAATGCCAAAGAATATTCAAACTACCACACAGTTGCATTCATCTCACAGGCTAGCAAAGAAATGCTCAAAATTCTCCAAGCTAGGTTTCAATATTACATGAACTGAGAACTTCCAGATATTCAAGCTGGATTTAGAAAAGGCAGAGAAATCAGAGATCAAATTGCCAGCATCCACTGGAGCATAAAAAAGCAAAAGAATCCCAGAATAAACATCTGTTTATGCTTCACTGACTACACTAAAGCCTTTGACTGTGTGGATCACAACAAACTGGATAATTCTTCAAGAGATGAGAATACCAGACCACCTAACCTGCCTTCTGAGAAATCTGTATGTGGGCAAGAAGTAATATTTAGAACCGGACATGGAACAACGGACTGGTTCCAGAGTGGGAAAGGAGAAGGTCAAGACTTATATTGTCACCCTGCTTATTTAACTTATATGCAGATTACGTCATGCAAAATGCTGGGCTGGATGAAGGACAAGTTGGAATCTAGATTGCCTGGAGAAATATCAATAACCTCAGATATGCAGATGACACCACCCTTATGTCAGAAAGTGAAAAGGAACTGAAGAGCCTCTTGATGAAAGTGAAAGGAGATTGAAAGAGCTGGCTTGAAACTCAACATTCAAAAAACCAAGACCATCCATCAGTTCAGTTCAGTCACTCAGTTGTGTCTGACTCTTTGCGACCCCATGCATTACAACACACCAGGCCTCCCTGTCCATCACCAACTCCTGGAGTTCACCCAAACTCATGTCCATCGAGTCAGTAATGCCATCCAGCCATCTCATCCTCTGTCATCCCCTTCTCCTCCTGTCCCCAATCCTTCCCAGCATCAGAGTCTGTTCCAATGAGTCAACTCTTCACATGAGGTGCGCAAAGTATTGGAATTTTAGCTTTAGCATCAGTCCTTCCAAAGCACACCAAGGACTGATCTCCTTTAGAGTGAACTAGTTGGATTTCCTTGGAGTCCAAGGGACTCTCAAGAGTCCAACAACACCACAGTACAAAAGCATCAATTCTTCAGTGCTCAGCCTTCTTCACAGTCCAACTCTCACATCCATACATGACCACTGGGAAAACCATAGCCTTGACTAGACGGACCTTTTTTGGCAAAGTAGTGATTCTACTTTTGAATACGCTATCTAGGTTGTTCATAACTTTCCTTCCAAGGAGTAAGCATCTTTTAATTTCTTGACTGCAATTACCATCTGCAGTGATTTTGGAGGCCCCCAAAATGAAGTCTGACACTGTTTCCACTGTTTCCTCATCTATTTCCCATGAAGTGATGGGACCAGATGCCATGATCTTCATTTTCTGAATGTTGAGCTTTAAGCCAACTTTTTCACTCTCCTCTTTCAGTTTCATCAAGATGTTTTTTAGTTCCCCTTCACTTTCTGCCATAAGGGTGGTGTCATATGCATATCTGAGGTTATTGATATTTCTCCTGGCAATCTTGATTCCAGCTTGTGCTTCTTCCAGCCCAGCGTTTGTCATGATGTACTGTGCATATAAGTAAAATACGCAGGGTGACAATATACAGCCTTGATGTACTCCTTTTCCTATTAGGAAAAAGTCTGTTGTTCAATGTCCAGTTTGAACTGTTGCTTCCTGATCTGCATATAGGTTTCTCAAGAGGCATGTCAGTTGGTCTGGTATTCCCACTGCTTTCAGAATTTTCCACAGTTTATTGTGATCCACAAAGTGTCAATAAAGCAGAAATAGATGTTTTTCTGAAACTCTTTTCCTTTTCCCATGATCCAGCAGATGTTGGCAATTTGATCTCTGGTTCCTCTGCATTTCTAAATCCAGCTTGAACATCTTGAAGTTCACCACTCACATACTGCTCAAGTGTGGCGTGGAGAATTTTGAGTATTACTTTACTAGAGTGTGAGATGAGTGTAATTGTGCAGTAGTTTGATCATTCTTTGCATTGCCTTTTTTGGAATTGGAATGAAAACTGACCTTTTCTAGTCCTGTGGCCACTGCTGAGTTTTCCAAGTTTGCTGGCATATTGAGTGCAGCACTTTCACAGCATCGTCTTTCATAATTTGAAATAGCCCAACTGGAATTCTATCACCTCCATTAGCTTTGTTCGTAGTGATGCTTTCTAAGCCCACTTGACTTCACATTCCAGGATGTCTGGCTCTAGATGAATGATCACATCATCATGATTATCTGGGTCATGAAGATCTTTTTTTGCAGTTCTGTGTATTCTTGCCACCTCTTCTTAATATCTTCTGCTTCTGTTAGATCCATACCATTTCTGTCCTTTATTGAGCCCACCTTTACATGAAATGTTCCCTTGGTATCTCTAATTTTCTTCAAGAGATCTCCAGTCTTTCCCATTCTGTACTTTTCCTCTATTTCTTTGCATTGATCGCTGAGGAAGGCTTTCTTAGCTCTCCTTACTATTCTTTGGAACTCTGTATTCAGATGCTTGTAACTTTCCTTTCCTCCTATGCTTTTCACTTCTCTTCTTTTCACAGCTATTTGTAAGTCTCCTCAGACAGCCATTTTGCTTTTTTGCATTTCTTTTCCATGGGGATGATCTTGATATCTGTCTCCTATACAGTGTCACAAACCTCCATCCATAGTTCATCAGGCACTCTGTCTATCAGATTTAGGCCCTTAAATCTATTTCTCACTTCCACTGTATAATCATATGGGATTTGATTTAGGTCATATCTGAATGGTCTAGTGGTTTTCTCTACTTTCTTCATTTTAAGTCTGAATTTGGCAGTAAGGAATTCATGATCTGAGCCACAGTCAGCTCCCGGTATTGTTTTTGCTGACTGTATAGAGCTTCTCTATCTTTGGTTGCATAGAATATAATCAATCTGATTTTGGTTTTGACTATCTGGTGATGTCCAAGTGTAATCTTCTCTTGTGTTGTTGGAAGAGGATGTTTTCTATGACCAGTGAGTTTTCTTGACAAAACTCTATTAGCCTTTGCCCTGCTTCATTCCATATTCCAAGGCCAAATTTACCTGTTACTCCAGGTGTTTCTTGACTTCCTACTTTTGCATTCCAGTCCCCTATAATGAAGAGGACATCTTTTTTGCATGTTAGTTCTAAAAAGTTTTGTAGGTCTTCATAGAACCTTTCAACTTCAGCTTCTTCAGCCTACTGGAAGGGGCATAGGCTTGGATTACTGTGATACTGAGTGGTTTGCCTTGGAGACAAACAGAGACCATTCTGTCATTTTTGAGACTGCATCGAAGTACTGCATTTTGGACTCTTCTGTTGACCATGATGGCTGCTCCATTTCCTCTAAGGGATTTCTGCCCACAGTAGTAGATATAATGGTGGTCTGATTTAAATTCACCCATTCCAGTCCATTTTGGTTCGCTGATTCGTAGAATGTTGATGTTCACTCTTGCCATCTCCTGTTTGACCACTTCCAATTTGCCTTTATTCATGGACCTGACATTCCAGGTTCCTATGCAATACTGCTCTTTACAGCATCAGACCTTTCTTCTATCACCCGTCACATCCACAACTGGGTATTGCTTTTGCTTTGGCTCCATCCCTTCGTTCTTTCTGGAATTATTTCTCCACTGATCTCCAGTAGTATATTGGGCACTTACTGACCTGGGGATTTCCTTTTTTAGTATCCTATCATTTTGCCTTTTCATACTGTTCATAGGAACTCAAGGCAAGAATACTGAAGTGGTTTGCCATTCCCTTCTCCAGTGGACCACATTCTGTCAGACTCTCCACCATGACCCACCCGTCTTGGGTGGCCCCACATGGCATGGCTTAGATTCACTGTGTTAGTCAAGGCTGTGGTCTGTGTGATTAGATTGACTAGCTTTCTGTGATTATGGTTTGTGTGTCTGCCCTCTGATGCCTCTTGCAACACCTACAGTCTTACTTGGTTTTTTCTTACCTTCGGTGTGGGGTATCTCTTCATGGCTGCTCTAGCAAAGTGCAACCGCGGCTCCTTACCTTGGATGAGAGGTATCTCCTCACAGCTGCCCCTCCTGACCTTGAATGTGGAGTAGCTCCTCTTGGCCCTCCTGTACCCATGGAGTCACTGCTCCTTGAATTGACCCACATTCACCTGCATATCCCGGAGAAAATGCAACTGCTGCTCAAATATCCAAAGAACGTTTGCAAACGTGAGAAGCAACCTGGAAATCCCAAAGCCCTCTAAAGAAGAAAACTGCACAGGGCATCGCTGACTGGCTTGCATTGCATCCTGCAGGCTCCTGCGGTTCTCCCTGGGGTCTAGAAGCATGCCCTGGCTGGCACTGCACGCTGATCCACAAGAACCACCACTCGATGGCAGGGAGTTGCTGGGATCGCTGAGAGTTGCCGAGACCATCCATCACTTCATGGCAAATAAATGGGGAAACAATGGAAACAGTGAGAGACTTTATTTTCTTGGGCTCTGAAATCACTACAGATGGTGATTGCAGACATGAAATTAAAAGACGTTTGCTCCTTGAAGGAAAAGCTATGACAAACATAGAGAGAATAATAAAAAGCAGAGACATTACTTTGCCAACAAAGGTCTATCTGGTCAAAGCTATGGTTTTACCAGTAGTTGTGTATGGATGTGAGAGCTGATCATCAAGAATGCTGAGCTCCGAAGAATTGATGCTTTTGAATGTGGTGTTGGAGAAGACTCTTGAGAATCCTTTGGACTACCAGGGGATCAAATCAGTCAATCCTAAAGGAAACCCATCCTGAATATTCATTGGAAGGACTGATACTGAAGCTGAAGTTCCAATACTTTGGCCACCTGAAGAACTGACTCATTATAAAAGACACTGATGCTAGGAAAGATTGAAGGCAAGAGGAGAAGCAGATGACAGAGGATGAGTTGGTTGGATGCGATCACTGACTTGATGGACATGAGTTTGAGCAAGCCCTGGGAGTTAGTGATAGTCTGGGAAGCCTGACATGCTGCAGTGCATGGAGTTGCAAAGAGTTGGACATGACTGAGTGACTGAACTGAACTGAATAACATATTTTTTAAAACTGTTGGTTGTAAATTTTTGAAAGATGAAATCTTGCACTGCAAACATAAATAGAGGACATTATTGCAAGTTATTAACAAGCTAAATGAAAATAATGCAGATTAATTTTATTCTTAGGAGTCAATTGCCATTGAATTTCCTTGCTTTGTACAACTATAAGAAATAAAAAGAAAATCTGGAATTATTTTTCATACTCCATTCAACTGAAGAAGTTAATCACCTATTTGGAATTAGGATCCATATTGCATGTCCTCTACTTTGCATTCTTTCCTTACTATATAACCTATAATATATTGTCATAGATAAAAAAGAGAAAAGAAGCAGCATTTTGTGTACTGAAATGGAAGAAATTCACTGTTATTTGTTCAGAAGTGTGTGAACAAAAATGATGTGGCTCTAAGGATTTGTGCATGGATGTGTAACAGATTGACCACACTTTAAAGGTGAAAATTCAAGTCACCAAAGAAACCTGAACTTTTTAGATTTATAATTGGATTATATAAAAATTCAGTTAATGAAATTAAGTAAAGTGAAAATTTTTAATTGATGTCCTTTACATTTTGATTCATCCTTTTCTCTTTCTTTACTTTGTAAGGATTCTTTTTCCTTAAATATACTGAAAGTCAGTAGTACTATTTAAGCACAGATCTTAATGGGTGTTAATGAAGCAGGAACAAAGATCTTCTGAAAGATTTAGACTTCTCTATGGAGGATTTTCTTGCAGGGGATTAGTGCCAGTTACGCTTTCTTCACATTGATAATAAATTAAGATTATATGTTACTTCTCTTTGATTTTCTTTGCCTTATTATGATAATTGTTATGATGCTAATTAGCAAATTGTGTGTTTGTTCATCAGTTTAATTTATTTTGATTTTTTAAAGTAGAGGAACAAATTAGCATGGCATAAGACACAAAATCACCATAATAGCATAACAAGCAAAAGTAAATGAATGAATTAGCACATAGTTGAAGTTACTTGGAAAACAATTCTATGTTCCCAGATGCAGGATGATAATTAATCTATTCTTGGTGAAAATTTTCATTGAAATAGACAATATTGTAGACCCTTTTGAAGTTTGAAATTATACTTCTGTGACAAAGGTGGATTATTTTTTATTCAATGAAGGATTTCCTGAAATTTTCCATTGAAAATGTATACTCCTAGAGGTTTGTCTGTGCTAACATTCCAGAGAAACACCTCACATGCAGAATGTATTTGCACAATTTATTCAAGGTAGCATAATTAAGCACTATGCTAGTGTTTCATGTACAAGACTAAAACCATTAAAAATCCTATAAAATAAATTTGTTATTTTACTAACACTATATTTTAATAAAAATGAAATCAGATTTTAACCTCTTCATATGCAAAGATATCTGGCATTTAGTAGGAGTGCAATAATTAAAAAAATTAATAAATAACTAAATGGATGAATGGTATCTTAATAACTATAAATGGTTCTTTCTGTTTTCATTAAATTTCTGTTACATTGGTAGGCTTAAGTTTCACAATGTATGTAGTGTGACAGTCTTTGATTTGCTTTGGGGTAGAATGTGCTGAAAGGGAAGTGTATTCTCTGGGTGACCAGTCACACGTTATAAAGGAATAGCATAAAATGACATACAGAAATAAAAAGAAAGTATTGGCAACCTGTCTGGCATATCATATGCCAGTTCTTTTCCCATCAGGAAGTCTGTCTTTAGTGAATGTTCAGTCCAGTTGGTATAGGAGTTTGATTTGTGACTGATGAAGGAATCTCATGTCTGGGTGCCAACACAATCACCTGGAAAGGAAGGAGATTTGATGTCACATAGACCCATAACAAAACCTGATATTTACACAAAGACCTTTGGCAAGGGGCACCAATCCTTGAGCCAATCTACCTCTGCAATAAAATGTCCTAAGTAAAGAAGAGAGATCAGGATGTATTTTGTTCTTTGTTTTGTTTGATCAAGCTGGTGTCTAAAAGGAATTGATATCCTCACAGGCATAAATGGCTCTCTAGCTCATACTGAATTTAGGTTTATGTTGCTAATGTCAATTTTCCTGATAATTTATTCATTAAAATAGTTTTCTTTTTTATTCCTTTAACAAAATAAGAGATTCTGAACTTGGCCCCCAAAACCCTTATGTTTGGCTCTCCTCTATGAAAAAGAAGACCCAAGCATGATTTACAACTTAAATAAAGCCTGAAATTTCTTTATTTGGAATGGGATTAGTGAATGTTAACAATAGTGGTACAAATCCTTTTTCTGGGAAAGTTAAAATTTTAGAGTTAGCTAATCCAAAAGGAATTTCCATAAGTTTCTCAACACAGGTTGAGAAAGAGGTTTTTAAAACCTCTTTACTGAATTGAACCATGTCCCTGCAAACTTTAAGATCACCTGGAATTTCTGAATGTGACCTTTTGTGGAAATGGGGGCTTGGCAAAGATTCTCAAGTTAAGACTAGGATAAGCTCCATATCCAATGTAAGTCATGTACTTGTAAGAGGAGGGAAATTTGGACACAGAAACAGAAACACACAAGGTCACGTAAAATTGAGACAAAGAAACAGATATCAGGAAGATACATTTAGGAAACAATCTCATTAACCATCATACCAAAAAAAAAAAAAACTAGGAAAAAACCTACTCAAGGAGGCAAAAGACCTGTACTCAAGAACTGTATGATGATGATGATGAAAGAAAATGAAGATAACACAAACAGATAGAAAGATATACTGTGTTCTTAGATTGGAAGAATTAACATTGTTAAAATGACCATACTACTCAAGGCAATCTACAGATTCGGTGCAATGGCATTTTTCACAGACCTGGAACAAAAATTTTTTGAATTTACATGGGAACTCAAAAGACTCCCGAATAGCCAAAATAATCTTGAGAAAAAAGGATGGAGCTGGACAAACTGTGCTCTCTAATCTCAGATTATAAAACTACAGTAAACAAAACATTATAGTACTAGCACAAACACAGACACATATATCAATGGAACAGTATAGAAAGCTCAGAAAGAAACCTAGGGACTTATGCATAACTAAGCCACAACAAAGGAAGCAAGAATATACAACATATAAAAGGCAGTCTCTTCAATAAGTGGTGCTAGGAAAAATGGACAGCTAGAGATAAAATAATATAATTAGCATGTTTTCTAACACTTTAAACAAAAATTAACTCAAAATGTATTAAAAATGTAAATTCAAGGCCAGATACTATGAAATACCTAGAAGAAACTGAGGCAGGAGACTCTTTGAAATAAATCACAGCAATATTTTTTTAGATCCATCTCCTAGGGTAATGAAAAACAAAAATAAACAAATGTGACCTAATTAAATGTAAAAGCTTTTGAATAGCAAAGCAATCATAAACAAAATGAAAACACAACATATGAACTGGGAGAAAATACATGAAAATGATGCAACTAACAAGCAAATAATTTCCAAAATATACAAATAGCTCATACAGCTCAACATCTAGGGGAAAAAAAAAAAAAAAAAGAACAACTAATTAAAAAAAAAAGGTGGAAAATCTAAACAGGCATTTCTTTAAAGAAGAAATACAGCTGGCCAACAGGTACATGGAAAGATGTTCAACATTGGTAATTACTAAAGGAATGTAAATCAAATCCATAATGAGGTGTTACATCACACCAGTGATGGCCATCATTAAAATGTCTACAAATAATAAATTCTAGAGAAAATGTGGAGGAAAAGGAACCCTCCTACACTGTTGGTTGGAATGTAAATTAGTATGGAAAATACAATGGTAAGGTTCCTTAAAAAACTAAATGTTGAATTATCACATGACCCAACAATCCCACTCCTGAGCATACCTGGAGGAAGCCTTAATTTGCAAAGTTACATGCACCCCAGTGTTTACAGGACACTATTTACAACAGCCAAAACATGGAAAAAACCTAAATGTCATCAACAGGGGCATGGATAAAGATGTGGGGTGTATATATCACATACACACACACGTGCCCACACATACACAGACACGAAGAGAGACATACTGGGATATTATTCAACCATAGAAAAGAATGAAATAATGCCATTTGCATCAACATGGATGAACCTAAAGATTTTTATGTTAAGTATGTCAGAAAGAGATAACATATGATTTTACTTGGATGTGGAATCTAAATAGGACACAAATGAACTTATCTATGAAACAGACACACAGACATAAAGAAAAACCTTGTGGTTGCCAAGGGGCTGTGGGGGAGGGATGGATTGGGTGTTTGGGATTAGCAGATGCAAACTATTATGTATAAGATGGATAAACAACAAGGTATCACTGTATAGATATTCAATATCTTGTAATGACTTATAATGGAAAATGATCTGGAAAAGAATAGATATATACATACGAAGTAAAGTTAATTTGCAATGTTTCAGGTATAATACCTGTAATACTTCAAGAAAACACAGTTAAGAAAAATGGAGACAAAGATGGGAACACCAAAGATTGCTGATAATTAACCGAAACTGGGAGAAGCAAAATTAGAATTCACTCCTCCCTCACCTGCTCAACGAGACTCAGAGGGAACATGGTCTTGCTGACAACTCGATTTGAACTTCTAGGTTCCAGAACTGTGAAACAAAGATTTTTGTTTGCTTGTTTTTAAGCTGCTTATTTGTCTTAGGAAACAAAGTTAGATTTTAGTGCTAGGAAGTTGAATGTTACTGAATCAAATACTCAGATGTGTAAGTATCTTCATTAAACACATGGAGATATTTTTCATTTCCACTAAGAATACATTATCTTAAAGATAATGAATAGAGAATGGAAGTGTTTGGAAGCACATGATAGTAAAATCTAAACCACCTTGAAAAGACTGTTGGTAGAGATACATACATAGTAAAGGTGATTCTGGTGTGTACTCAAAGAAATAAACAGAACTGTATAAAAATTTCTACCACCTTACAGTATACATATATTATAAATAGAATGTTGCCCGAAACACTAATGGCTTTTCTGGTGAGGTATTAGATGGAAAAGAGAAACCTGCTGTTGGAAATTGGAAGAAAAGCTATCCTTGTTATAAGTGGCATAAACCAAGGCTAGATTGTTTTATACTGTTGAATATAGAAAGATAAATCTTGTACACTGTTAACTTGGATGCTCAGCTGAGGAGATGTCTAAGCCACGTTTAGAAGGTACAACCTGATTTTTCCTTCCTGCTTGTACTATATTGTGAGAGAAAAGAAATAAATTGAGGGATTAACTGTTTAATGAAAAGGAACCAACGCTTGATGATTTGGAAAGTTTTCAGCCCATCCAGACAGCATGCTCTGGGGGTAGAGCCAAGAGTGTAGTTGAACAACTATTTACTAAGATAACAGTTAGGCATATGATTAGGCGTGTGACTTATGTATGCAACAACAATCATTAAAACCCAGGAAGAAAACTGGAGTTATCCAGAAAGGATCTGTGGAGAATCATGGTGTCTAATGGCATGGATCTCCTCAAAATTCACAGAGGGCCAAGAGGGCTTGAGAATTTTATACCAGTAGAAATACTTCTAGCCTGGACTGAAAGGAACAGAGATGGTATGGATAGCTGTTGTTTAAAGCAGAAAACTAATAAAACCTCTAAAAGAAGCAAAATTCATTGGAAGACTTCATGCCTGAGGAAGGAATATGATCTTCCAAAATGGAGGGGAGATACTTGAGATTAGCTATATGTAATTAATTTTCTTGAAAAGTATCTCCAGTGTCTTACACATTAAGAGTTCAACTAGAAAGATGTGTATGTCTATATCCATATTCATTACTATTGTCATATGTGTATCTATATATACATATATATAAAATTATATCTACATTTATATCCTTCTGTAAAAGAATAAATAATAACACAAAGAAGCAAGAACAAAATGAAATCAGGACAAGATATACTGAAAAAGGTAAAAACATGCAAAAGAGTTCAAGAACGCTCTGGGTTAGATCACTTATAGATACAGTGATTGATAAATTATAATGTCTATGGATGCTAGTCAGACAAATTAAGTCAATGAAACACATAGGATACTTATGTATTATTAAACACATAGAAATATTTTCATTTATATAAAAACAAAAGGTGTTCTCTGTGAATCTTCCTAAAAACTGTTATTTCACAACATTTTCTGATTCCATCAAAAATCATTTTCCCATTTTCGATTGAGGCATTGGTATAGTCACATGATCTTATGGCAAATACCTAACTCTACAGTTATAGAGTAAAACTATAGACAATACATAAAGGAATGAGCATATTTTATTTACAGAAAAAAGTAGCAGAATTTGGACTGTAAGCCCTAGTTGGCTGATTACTGCTTTATATGTCAACAAAATTAATAATATTTTTGTTCTCTACCAATGAAATGTATAAAAACTTATGCAATATAGTACCTGACAGTAAATTAGAAACCTAAGGTACATATATGTATAATATGACAGTAGTCATCTCACTAGGTGGGCTTCCCTGGTGGCTCAGACAGTAAAGAATCTGCCTGCAATGTGGGAGACCTAGGTTCAATCCCTAGGTCAGGAAGGTCTCATGGAGTAGGGAATGGCTACCCACTGCACAGAGGAGCCTTATTAACTACCTGATTTTGCACAGAACTTAAATAATTCTTTGTTAGGATTTTTTTTGTTACTGTAGCCATGTTACACATAAGACACACACACACTTTGTACTGTTAAAAAATATTTGATTAAGCATAGGAATACTTAAAGAGAAAGGCCCTTTTAGAATAAAATGAGGAGATATTCAAGAATAGGACTGCTAAAGTCAACAGCCTTGTCTTTCATCTTGACTCCTTAATTTATATACTAGCTGAAAATGAGAGAGTTCCTTAAATTCCTGAATTTCATTCTTTTAATCTATAAAATGGATAATAAAAATATCTACTTCATAGGGGTTCTGTTAGAACTAAGGGCTCAGCATAGATGAGGCATATCACTGATACTTGATTTAATTTTGAGTTTTTGTATCATTAATCAATAGTAAGTGAAAGTAAAATTTGCTCAGTCATTTCAGACTCTTTGTGACTCCATGGACTATACAGTCACAATAAGTTGGACACGACTGAGTGACTTTCACTATACAGTCCATGGAATTCTCTAGGCCAAAATGCTGGAATGCTTTCTCTTCTCCAGGGATCTTCCCAACCCAGGGATCAAACCCAGGTCTCCCACATTGCATGTGGATTATTTACCAGCTGAGTCACAAGGGAATTCCAAGAACACTGGAGAGGATAGCCTATCTCTTCTCCAGGGGATTTTCCTGAACCAGGAATCAAACTGGGGTCTTCTGTATTCCAGGTGAATTCTTTACCAAATGAGTTATCAGGGAAGCCTAAATGAATAGTAAGTGGCAACCATATATATATAAAGAATGTTAGACATAATTCTAAATTTGTACACTCATTGTTAATACCACTGTAATAATTTTCACTTTTCAAACAACTCAAGCTAGATTATCATCTGTATTGGTTTCTGTGCTGTGTTGGCAAGAGCTATTAACATTCTCCAGTAGTGCAATGCAGCAAATACTACATATGGTTCCTATGTTGAGGCAAAGCACTTCTAAATACATTAATATTGTACAGAGGCTACAGTTAACTGAGCAATTTAAGTATAACACAGGTTGTAATAAGTCAATATTACAATGTATACCTAGCAAAACAATTCACACCAAAATGTGAGAAATATTTATTAATTGAAAATTGATCATAATCTATTTTAACAAACGCCACAAATTTTCGTAGTATTTTTTTGTCTTTTTCTTTGAAAGTAAACCAATATGAGATGCTTCTTGAGTATCATCTCACAAATTGAAGAAAAATACTTAGGTTCATATTTAACAGATTATAGTTAACTTACTTTAGTTCATAAAAATAAATCATTAATAAATAAAAAATCATAGGCCACAGCAACAAAGGCAGTACATGCTTAAAGTCTGGAAAAATTATTCCATTTTCATGCTATGGTTAGGCATTTAAAAATTCTTTTCTCCAGTGAATAACACAAACTTTCCATTTAAATATGAATCCCTTGAGGATTAGGATTTTGATAGCCTAGTCATTTTCTGGTATATGAATCCACTGCCTTTGTGAGGACTTACAAGCTATAAAGCATCATAAGCCCACTGGTTGCTACAAGCCACCAAATCATTATTCTCAAAATATGGAACTCAGTTATTCATGTAACAATTAAATATTTTACTACTTAATATACTCCAGTTCAATAGTGAATCAGATTCTCTACCATATCAAAGTAAAAGAATGTTCTCTAAACATGGTTAAATACATGAATGTTTTGTAAGCTATTATTAACAAGGAGCAGAATTTAAATATACAAATTTTGAAAAGTATTACTCTTGAGCCAGCCAGGCAACACATGCTACTATACAAATGCCTCAAGGTCTTCAGTGAGGGAATATCTATTTAAATGCAAAAGACAAGACAGTAAACAGCATGGTGGAACAGTGTAAGTCAGGCAGCCTTAAACTAGATGTATGCTTAGTCGCTCAGTCATGTCCAACTCTTTGCGACCCTTCTGTCCATTAGGGATTCTCCAGGCAAGAATATTGGAGTGGGTTGTCATTCGCCCCTGCAGGGGATCTTCCCAACTCAGGGATCAAACCCAGGTCTCCCACACTGCAGGTGGATTCTTTAACATCTAGATAGTAGGCCAGAATTGAGGAGTGGTGGCCTTTGTATTCCAAAGTCTAAATGAAAAACCTCAAAGAATTGCAGGAGTGTATTGTGGACTGAGATCAAATATAAAAGCAATACCATCACTTCATGGGAAATAGATGGGGAAACAGTGGAAACAGTGTCAGACATTATTTTGGGGGGCTCCCAAATCACTGCAGATGATGATTGCAGCCATGAAATTAAAAGACGCTTACTTCTTGGAAGGAAAGTTATGACCAACCTAGATAGCATATTTAAAAGCAGAGACACTACTTTGCCAACAAAGTTCTGTCTAGTCAAGGCTATGGTTTTTCCAGTGGCGATGTATGGATGTGAAAGTTGGATGGTGAAGAACTCTGAGCTCTGAAGAATTGATGCTTTTGAACTGTGGTGTTGGAGAAGACTCTTGAGAGCCCCTTGGACTGCAAGAAGATCCAACTAGTTCATCCTAAAGGAGATCAGTCCTGGGCATTCAATGGAAGGACTGACGCTGAAGCTGAAACTTTTAATACTTTGGCCACCTCATGCGAAGAGTTGACTCATTTGAAAAGACTCTGATGCTGGGAAAGATTGAGGGCAGGAGGAGAAGGGGATGACAGAGGATGAGATGGCTGGATGGCAGCACTGACTCGATGGACATGGGTTTGTGTAGACTCTGGGAGTTGGTGATGGACAAGGAGGCCTGGCATGATGCGATTCATGGGGTTGCAAAGAGTTGGACATAACTGAGTGACTGAACTGAACTGAACTGAACATTCTTGAAGCCTGAAGTCTTATAATTCAAGAGATCTCTTGTCAAAAACAAATGTCTTCTGTTACAGACATTATACGTTTTTTAATGCCACTAGACTCAAAATCAACCCTGCTTATCTTGGTCATTACTAGCCTGATATTTAAATAGTTCTTAAACCTAAAGATCTGTCCTAAAGATTAGGCATTAGGACTTGTAATATTTCCATTCATCACTTTCACTTGGACTTTGAACTACAGTGATATTAATAAAAGTCAAGAATTGCAATTTAAAACAACTGTAAAATAACTTGTACGTGTGTATCTAGACATAAATTTATGGAAAGAATCCCCAAGACATCACTTGGTAAAAATATTTGCAATGTGAAGGAATTTATAGCAGTTTATCAATGTGTTTCAATTTGTTTGATATTGAAAATATATATTAATAGAATAAACTTACTTAAGAAATCCTCATTAATTTCTTATACTCATTAATTTCTAGATATGAATGAGTGAATTGGAAACAAGTGAGGACGTATGCATTTTTCTTATAGTTTATTTGTTATAAATAATATTTTAGCATTTATTCAATTCATGTGTTGGGTAGAGAAAGAGAGAGAGAAAGTGTTTGAGAGAGAAGAAAGCTGTGCAGAAGAAGAAAAAAATATCCTAACTAGGACCAGAAGAATTATGACTCTTAAAATAGTCACAATCATAGTAAGGAAGAGAAGTGCTGTCCACGCCTGCTCAGTCATTACAGTCGTGTCTGACTCTTTGCAACTAACTCAATGGATTGTAGCCCAGCAGGCTGTCCATGGGGTTCTCCAGGCAAGAATACTGGAGTGGGTTCCCAGGCCCTCCAGGGGATCTTTATATCCCAGTGATCGAACTGGAATCTCCTGCTTTGTAGGTGGATTCTTTACACTTAGCCACTGGGGAAGCCCAAGAAAAGTGCTAAAGGTCAATTATTATAGGTAATAGAAATCACATCTTCCATAGGTTTGCATTTCTTTATTAAGAACATTAAAGTTTTACATTAGGAACTCTAAGAAAGTTTCAGAGTTTGACAAATTTTGGTTAACTCTTATTCCCTCTGTATGCGTGCATGCTAAGTCACTTCGGTGGTATCCAACTCTTTGCCACCCCATGGCTGTAGCCTGTCAGGCTCCTGTGTCCATGGGATTCGCCAGGCAGGAATACTGGAGTGGGTTGCCATTTTCTCCTTCAGGGGATCTTCCTGACTCAGAATCCAACCTGAGTCTCTTCTGTCTCCTGTATTGTCTTGTGGGTTTCGTTTGTTTGTTTGTTTGTTTGTTTTTTCACCACTAGTGCCACCTGGGAAGCCCTTACTGCCTCTACTTACAGCTTTGTTTGCTTGGCTAAATTTATTAAACAATTTGAGATTTTGTTTCTTCAGCTGTAAAATTGGAATAATTTTAACTATCTCAACTAATTATTATAAAAATTAAATAGCATTGGCTTCTCTGGTGACTTTAAAATGGTACTTGGTATATGTTTAATGTTGGTGATCTTTCTTTTTCTCTTAACTAATGACAGTTAGGACCATACACAGAATTCAAGATTCACAAGCGAACATTTGGGACTATCTTTGTGTTGATTTTTATAATAATCCTACTATTAATGTGACAGACCTGTTCCTTTTGGGAAGCTTCTTCCTAGTGATTTAGTCATTATTTCTTGTCATCAATTGAAACCTCAGTCTCTTTCACATGAATGGTAGCAAGAAGCTAGTGTTTTCACCATAAAGTGTTGTTACTTAAATATATAGCTTATTATGTATAACCTCATTTGTTGAGTTAATATAATCCTGATAATGTATAGAAGTCAGATTTTCAATTTCTATCATTGTCTAAATTTGTTACTATGCTTAAAATAATATGGGGCTATTTATATCATTGTGGTAAGTACATAAAAAGTGTGTCCTAAATTTTTGCAGTGGATGAAGCTTGAGCCATAGTGCTCTGGAATTTCTTCCCAATTGACTTGAGTGTGTTCTTTTTATATAAAACTTCAGACTTTGCCATCATCTAGCTCACAGATTTTATCTTGTATGTATAATTCCCATGGGATTCTGTTAATGTCTTGTTGAAATTCTGAACTATTCTGTGTATAAGAACAAAACGATCTGTCATTTTAATGTCTGAATCAACATAGGAATTGATGAGAGTCTAGCATTCTAGTATCTAGCCATGGCTATGGCCCTTTCCAAGTATTTACAGGCTCTTCTTTAAATAATCCATTTGAAGATTTTGTCTACATCCAGGTTCACTGGTCTGTAAATTTTTCTGTTATTTTTGCCCTTTCAAAACCCAAAATATCATCCACCATATCTTTTCTTTCACATTTTCTAGCTAGTCATGATTACTTAAAAATACTACCAATGCCTTTACAGTCTCACTACAACTCTTCACAGTGAGTTGGTAAGATTGTTTCTGTGGTTGGAGATTGAATTCACTAAAGAACATGTAAGTTTCTTTTACTATCCCCTCAATCATCTTTGGCTTCTGTTCAGATTATATATTTATCCTACTTTTTCTAGGCTGAAGAGTCTGCTCCTTGACAGAGGCAAGGGAAGTAAAATTCAGGCCTTATAACTTCCTCTGTTTGCTAAATTTAGTCTGAGCTATAAGTGTATCCTTTCTTTGTCTTTCTTAATCTAGTGTACTTAGCAACATCTCATTCCCCCCTCCCTTTTCTATCTTATTTTTCATAAGACAAGACATTTTGTGTAGTATACTTTACACAGTATATATTATACTTCTTTTCAGAAAGAGGTCAATCCGTAAGTATGGATAAAGATGTCTGGCATATAATTTTAACTGTAATGTATACTCAAATGTTTGTTCCCTGATAATTATTAGAGATGTTGCTATTTTCCATGTCAAAGAAAATATTATCTGGACTTCCTTAAAAATGGTTTGGATGAGTAACTTTGAAAGGATTTGTGCATCCAACCTTGGTATTTAGAGTTTCCTCAGTAAAATTATATGACAGTATGTCCAAAAGTATTCTAAGAATTCTGAAAGTAAAAATGAATAATCTCAAGGACATGGAAACAACCTAGATGTCCATCAGCAGATGAATGGATAAGAAAGCTGTGGTACATATACACAATGGAGTATTACTCAGCCGTTAAAAAGAATTCATTTGAATCAGTTCTGATGAGATGGATGAAACTGGAGCCGATTATACAGAGTGAAGTAAGCCAGAAAGAAAAACACCAATACAGTATGCTAACACATATATATGGAATTTAGGAAGATGGCAATGACGACCCTGTATGCAAGACAGGAAAAAAGACACAGATGTGTATAACGGACTTTTGGACTCAGAGGGAGAGGGAGAGGGTGGGATGATTTGGGAGAATGGCATTCTAACATGTATACTATCATGTAAGAATTGAATCACCAGTCCATGTCTGACGTAGGGTGCAGCATGCTTGGGGCTGGTGCATGGGGATGACCCAGAGAGATGTTGTGGGGAGGGAGGTGGGAGGGGGGATCATGTTTGGGAACGCATGTAAGAATTAAAGATTTTAAAATTTAAAAAATTTAAAAAAAATAATTAAAAGCAAAAAAAATAATAAAAAAATAAAAGCAGAGACATTACTTCGCCAACAACAACAACAAAAAAAATAAAATCACTGTGGGGCTGGTGCACTGAGATGACCCAGAGGGATGGTACGGGGAGGGAGGTGGGAGGGGGTTTCAGGATGGGGAGCAACACGTGTATACCTGTGGCAGATTCATGTTGAAGTATGGCAAAACCAATACAATATTGTACAATAATTAACCTCCAATTAAAATAAATAAATTTATATTAAGAAAAAATAAAAAATAAAAAAAATAAAAAACTTTAAAAAATAATATTTATGTAGCAAATAAAAAAAATGAATAATCTCTATCTTAAGTAGTTTTCCCTGGGAAACAGACTCAGAGATGCAAATCTTCAAGCTTGTAATGATTAGGGAGTATGCTCAGCATTACCTCCTATTACAAAGTGAAGGACAAGAGACTGCATGAGAGGAGATTGTAATGCTGTTCAGGAAGCTCTGAATCTTTGTCCTTGTTTTAATCAAAGTGATCATGATTTCACACCCCTGTATTGACCAGACACAGATGAAGACTGACCCTCTGAAGAGAAGAAAACCTCAGATGTGGCAGTTCCCTTTGGTTGAGGGGAGTTTGTTTGTTTGTTTTTAATGAACATCTCAGTCCTAATTGTTATCTGGAAGGAACACTATATCAGCTACTGTAATTCACCCTTTTCACTACAAAGACCCATTTGCTTCATATAATCAACTGATCCCATATTTGGACAGATCCTCTTGGATTCTGATTAGTTCCTATTACTAGGGAAACTAACAGGAGAAAAGTTAATGGGTCAAACCACCCACTGTAGTGGTCTTAGGAATACAACTGATACTTATCTTTTCTGTATTGTACTGCTCATACTAGAGTTTCCTCATCTCTGTTTAGAATCTCCGATGGTCTTAGTGTATTCCCCCTAGACCACCACTTATCTCTGTAGTAAATGGAATGGCTTTTGAATTCTCTTACTGTTGTTAAATTGTGGTTTTCTAGCTCTATACTGTGTATCTGTGTATCTGTTCTGGCGTGTCAACTTCTCAGAGCCCTTGACAAGTTCTATCATTTCTGCTTTACATAGAGTAGGTTATCAATCATTGCTGCTTCCAAGAACCATCCTAGCTTTGGATCAGTACAATTAGATGGGGCCTCATCATGGTGTTAAATTCCATATTGTGGGAGAGTACCCCCATATTGATATATTATCATTAATCCAACTTTGTATAACACCCTCCTTGATCGAGCATGTTGTCTTTACTCCATTGATACATGTAGGACAGATCTATAACATTGTCATCACTTCTCTCCTAGCAGACTTGCATTTTCCTGACCAAACTATATTGCTACTTAATTCTAGTTATTAGTAGAGTAGCTGGGATGAAAGAAGATGATAGAGCCTGAAGAGTGACATATTGTCAGTTAAGGCAGGGGACTCTGAATCATCTTCAAGGAAGGAGAGGATGCTAGTTTGACTGAGAGAAGTGGTTCACTTCTATAATCCTAAAGAGTTCAGATGGACTTCAGGTTTTAAAAAATCTGAGTATGACAATACTAATGCTCCTACTCTAAATATGAGTCTCATTAATTTGTAACCAAGATCCTGATTTCAATCTATTAGCTATACTATACTTATAAGAAAATTTTAGGCAATATCTTAACTTTTCTCTGATAGTAGTCTGTTTAATAACCTCCCATGGGGACCATGCTGCCTTCACATTTTACATTGAGTTGATTAGTGATCACCTTTTATTTTCCTCCAAAATGTGTGTATATACCTCCAAAATGTATTCTCAGTTTCCATAGTCCTTATAAGTACTTTTTCTCCCCTCAAACTGCATAAACACCTGAGATATTCTATCTGCCAGTGCATTTACTTTGGTATACCAATCCCAGTTTATTATCAATGAGAACTTCAAAAATTTCGCCAAGACTGCATGCCAAGCAAGGACTGTCAGCGTTCCTTTTACTAGTGAGGTGACTGAATGGAAATCAAGCTTCCAAAAGCCAATTTAGTATCTGTTTCCTATAGTGACTCTGCTATCGAATGTTGTAGGTCAGATTTCCCAGATATCAGAATCTGCAAATAGGTGTATTATCCCAGTCTGCTTTTAGAAACACCTATCAGAGAGTGAGGGTGGCAAGACTGAAATGAGACTAAATTTGAACTTTGATACAAAGACAACAGATAATTCAATCAATCCCATTGGAAGCACTGAATTTGGGATCATCCTTCAGTGATGTTTTGCATCCAATATTCAGATGCAGACTGACCTCAAGACAGGGAATATCCTTGGAAGAGGGAGCTCTCTTGTTCAAGGAAATTCTTAGCTGATAGTCTTTTGCTTTCCCAGAGGCTGAAAGAATGAATGTATCAGTGTGTGAGAGATCATTTGGTCAGTGAAGTGCAGCATCCACTATCTGATCTTATGATGTTTACAATACAGCAGAATAAAACTTGCTTCTATTGGGGTAAAAAAATAGCATAATAGAGCAATATAATGAAATGTACTATTTTCAGCCCATATGATAATGGTATATTGAGTGAAACATAAATCTCAAATAATATATCTATGAAATTGTTGTTAAAAATGTTATTTTTCCATTCATCTGGTTTCTAAAGAACACTGAAGTAATATCAATTATCATGCTTTCAGCTTCAGATAACAGACCACCTAGAAAGTAACTTAAATAACACAGATTTCACTTATCAGATTTCACTTATCAGGAAGACAAGCATTTTAGAGGGTTAGTTCCGAAACTCAACATATTGACAGGAGGTTAGGGGCTTCTATATTTTAATCTTGTTCTTGGTGACACTCCAGGCATTGCATCCTGACAAAAGTGGATGGAGGAAAATGCTTGCCCTTCATCTCCCCATTCGTGTTAGAGATTAAATATTTTTCTTAAGTCCTTTGTGTTCATTGTCTAGAATTTTTTCACTTAACTACTGAAATTTCAAATAAGGATGAGATTAGTACAGTTAGCGTAAATCAATTAATCGATTGCCTAGAATAGGGCATATTGTTTCCCACCACCAACTAAATCAGCATCTATATGGAAGGAAAAGGAGAAATAGATGTAGAATAGGCAATGGATTTTTTTTTGGCCACAGTGACTGTAGGGGAATTGAGTTGATGTAAATCAGGATGAGATGTTCACATTTAAAGAATGACAGAAGAATGGGTAGGACTGTATTAAACAAAATTTTATTAACTTGCATAGCAACAATTTTTTAAAATGCTATTTAATACATTGCTTCAGGAGAATTTGAGTAAACTAAATGTCTTGGTGATCTTTAGATGGCATATTATTTACTATTTTGCATTAATATACTTCCAATTTGTCATTTCAACATATGACAAATCAGTATGTCTGTTTAAATTTATGACAAATAAATGTTCATTTCAATACTGTTTTCCTCCATAAGTATTCAGAATATTCTATTATTTCAGGAAGATGATGGTGTATATAGTTCATTACTGAGAGCACATTACTTTTGTTTCTCTCTGTCCGGTAACACACAAACATACACTGTACCACTGTCCTTTGATAGGCATAGTGTTTAGTTGGGCATATATGTTTTTTAAAAGTTAATTTGAAAAGTATTTATGAATAAATGAATCCGATGTCTGTTTCTTTTACTTTCTCTCGTCCTCTTCTTGTAGGTCTCTGATACAAGTGAGTTTGACTTCCTACAGACAAAGTACATAAGCCTGGAACATTTCATTCTGGCTTTTGTTGTCTAAGAACTCTCTGTCTCTCTCTCTCTCTCTCTCTCTCTTTTTTTTTTTTTTTGGCTGCACTGGATAACATGTGGGATCTTAGTTTCTCAACAAGGGATCTAATCTGCACTGGAAGCACAGAGTCTTAACTACTGGACCACAAGGGGAGTCCCAGAACTCTGCTTTTTAAAATTTTTTCTTCATTCTTACTTCTTTGACTTTACTTCTTTTTTTTTAACATTTTTAATTTTTTTTTATTTTACTTTACAATACTGTATTGGTTTTGCCATACATTGACATGAATCTGCCACGGGTGTACATGAGTTCCCAATCCTGAACCCACCTCCCACCATCCTCCCCATATCATCTCTCTGGGTCATCCCAGTGCACCAGCCCCAAGCATCCTGTATCCTGTTTCGAACCTAGACTGGCGATTTGTTTCTTACATGATAGTATACGTTTCAATGCCATTCTCCCAAATCATCCCACCCTCTCCCTCTCCCACAGAGTCCAAAAGTCTGTTCTATACATCTGTGTCTCTTTTGCTGTCTCACATACAGGGTTATCATCACCATCTTTCTAAATTCCGTATATATGTGTTAGTATACTGTATTGGTGTTTTTATTTCTGGCTTACTTCACTGTGTATAATCAGCTCCAGTTTCATCTACCTCATTAGAACTGATTCACATGTATTCTTTTTAATGGCTGAGTAATACTCCATTGTGTATAAGTACCACAGCTTTCTTGACTTGACTTCTTTGCTTTGGTAAATAAAGCAACATTCACTTGAATGTGACTGCAGTTTTCTCACGTGCTCCTTCTCAGCTCAGCTTGCCAACTAAGCGGTAGAGAGGTTTAGGTTTATCATCTCTTACTTTAAGAGTTTAAGTGTTTTTGCTCTACATTTAATCTTTATAACAATCTGAACTTTTAAACAGTAAACAAACCAATATTCAGAAAGATTGGCTTTTCCATAAGGATCTCTCCAAAAGGGGAACTTCTATATACATTTAAATTTCAATCTATATGTGTTTCAATAAAAAGTTATTACTCTTTTGTATTAAATTACTTTCTCCTTCCATGCTAATGTTTTAAGAAGACTCTCTACAATTTTATACTTTTTGAAGAGACTGGTTAATGATTATATTTTCATCTCACAATATTAAAATGTAAATGTACATATGCGTATATCACATATAATCTGAACAATGACTAATATAATTTTTAAAAATTTAAAATATGCTGTATTTGAATTCATTCACTAATTAATTCATCATCCATCCATGAGTTAAATATTGGGAACACAAATAAATTCAACATTAAGTGCAAATTAATGTGGAAGATTCTGTAGTGAAAAATCATGTAACAATCTGTATTCCACCTAAGTAAACTTCCTCCAATTTAAGCTTATGAAATAATCAATTTTTTCACAAAGACAGGATATTGTTTCAATGCTACAGCTGTGTACTCTTACAAAGCATTATGATTATTTTCATTAGAGCAAATTGATTCTGTGTTGTTTATTCTCAAGATCAATGGGAATCACTGAAGATTTATAGGCAAGAGTAACATAATCATTTAAGTTATTCCCGTGGTGTTGTAGATGATGGATCAGAGAAGGAGTGGCAGGGTAAGGAGAACAGTTAAGGAATAACACTAAGCCAACAATGGCCAGAAAATCTACAGTTTAGGTGCCTGGAGAGATGCCTAAGACTTCTTTATATTGTGTACTTTCAGAGAAAGACTAATAAGCTGAGGGAGTGTAGGTGTACTGCAATGATTTCAGGCACTAATTAACAGCGCCAGTAAGCACTACAGGCTATTGAGCCAAATGACTTCAATTTATACCCAGTTCTTCCACTTACTTAATGGCCACCCACTCCAGCACTCTTGCCTGGAAAATCCCATGGACAGAGGAGCCTGGTAGGCTGCATTCCATGGGGTCGCGAAGAGTTGGACACAACTGAGCGACTGAACTGAACTGAAGACTACCATATTAGATAAAACCTCGTGGTATTCTTTTCTCTTTATTCTGTAGCATCCCTATTTGATTCTTAGGATTTCCATCTTCCTGCTTATGTTGCCCATTTGTTCTTGCATGTTGGTTATTTTTTCCCATTAGAAAAGAAATGGAAAGAACACGTTTAGCACATTAATAATAGTTGTTTTAAATTTTTAGTTTGATAATTTTAAAATACTTGTTATATTTGAGTTTGGTTCTAATGTTTTCACTGTCTATTTAATCTTTGATATTTGCCTTTTAGTTTGCTTTGTAATTTTTTGTTGAAAGCCAGACATGATGCACTCAGTAAAAGGAAATCAGTAAATAGACCTTTAGTTACAGTATTCTGTTTATTCCCTGACTTGCCCCTTTCTCCTCCAAACCCATCATTAGGTGGGACAGGATTGTTTAGAGGAGACTGGAATTTGGTAATTCTTGTTCTCCATGTTCAGCTAGGCTTTAATAAAACTCCAATAGGTTCTGGAAAAATAGTTTCTTTTGAGGGAAGTTCTTGTTAGAAGAATGACATGCCCTGGTACATTTCAAGATAGTTACATTTCCTCATCTACTTCTGGAATCCTAAAAGGATTTTTTCCCCCTAATCTTCACCAAAAGAACTTGGGAGAGATCCTAGAGGTAAATCTCAGAATAGTATGGAGGCACTCCCTAATACTTGTTACCCCTGGAAGTTTTAACTTTTAAAATTGTCCACATTGAGCCTCCAGGAATTTGTTAGTCACAATTCAGGTTTTCCTGTTTTGGCACTGGTTATCCCAAATGTTTATGCATGTGGATTTCTTTTCTGATGGTTGGGATTCAATGTATCTACCTATTTTTCTCCCCAGTTTGGGTGATAATGGCTTGACCTATGAGAGAGCTTCTCAGATGGATCTAAAAATTGTTGATTTTTAAGTTTTTGTTTTGTTTTCAAAATTTTAGTTCTTGAAATTGAGTGATGATTTCTAAGCTCATTACATTCTGGACAGGAAAATGGAAGCCTATTATTTTCTTTATAGATCAGTTATGATGACTCATTTAGAGCTATTGCCTGTGAATTGAGCTAAGGTAATAAGGAAAAATTAAAGTTAGCTGAAAAACAAACTTGAAACTTATCTTTTGGCTTGAAATATGGAAAACTGATGATGAATATCCAAGAAATGTATAAAGTAAAAGAATTGTGTTCATAGTAAAAGCTCTTAACAATTTAGATATAGAAGAAATGTACCTCAACAAAATAAAGGCCATGTATGACAAATGCGCAGCTAACATCATACTCAAGAATGAAATATTGAAGGATTTTCATTTAAGATCAGGAATGAGATACTTTTATCACCACTATTCAACATAGTATGGAGGTCCTAGCCAGAGCAATTAGTAACAGAAAAATAAAAGGTATTAAAATTTAAAAAGAACAAATAAAATGGTCTCTATTTGCAGATGATATGATTTTATATACAGAAAATTCTAAAGAATCAAAAAAAAAAGAAACTGCTAAATAGACCCAAATGCTATAAATTTACAGGATACAAAATAACACACAAAACCCAGTAGCTTTTCTACACACTAACAATGAATTATCTGAAAAATAAAGAAAGAAAATAATTCCCATTTATGATAGTATCAAAAAGTACAAAATGCTTAGGAATAATTTTTTTAAAATACAAATTTATTTATTTTAATTGGAGGTTAATTACTTTACAAAATTGTATTGATTTTGCAATACATCAACATGAATCCGCCACAGGTATACACTTGTTCCCCATCCTGAATCCCCCTCCCTGCCCATACTACCCCTCTGGGTTGTCTCTGCACCAGCCCCAAGCATTCACAGATGTATAGAACAGTCTTAGGAAGAAATTTAACAAAGGAGATGAACACTCTCTACACTGGAAATTACAAAGCATTAATAAAATATATCAAATAGACACAAAAAATGGAAAGCTACTCATGGGTTGGAAAAATATTGCTAAAATCTCCAGAATAGTCAAAGCCTTTATAGAATCAAAGTAATCCCCACTAATATTCTTAAAGTATTTTTTATAGAAGTAGGAAAGGTAATTCCTAAAATTGATAGGGGCCCATAAAAGATATTGAATACCCAAAGCAATCCTGAGAAAAAAGAACAAAGCAGAAAGCATGATATTTCCTGATACCAAGCTAGAGTATACTGCTATAGTAAGCAAAACTGTAAGCACCAGGAAAAATCAGATACATACCCAATGGAACTAAATCAAGAGCCCAGAAATGAAACCATGCATATACAGCTAACTAATATTTTATAATAGAGGAAATAATATTCATTGTAAAAGGACAGTCTCTTCAATAAATGGTGCAGGGAAAATTTAATATTCATATAAAAAAATAAACTAGACCCTTATACCACTCACAAAAGGTAACTTGAAATGGATTAAAAACTTAAATATTTGAGTCCTGGAACCATACAATCACTAAAAAATCATAATCCATTTTACTGTACATCTTAAAACTTATACCCTGCTATATATCAATTATATCACAATAAAACTGAAAAATAGCAAAAGAATTAAAAAGAATACGAGGATGCTTCAGTTCATTTCAGTTGCTCAGTTGTGTCTGACTCTTTGTGACCCCATGGACTGCAGCATGGCAGGCGTCCCTGTCCATCACCAACTCCTGGAGCTTACTCAAACTCATGTCCATCAAGTTGATGATGCCATCCAATCATCCCATCCTTTGTCATCCCCCTCTCCTCCCACCTTCAATCTTCCCCAGCAACAGGGTCTTTTCCAGTGAGTCACTTGTTCATATCAGATGGTCAAAGTATTGGAGTTTTAGCTTCAGCATCAGTCCTTCCAATGAACAGTCAGGGCTGATTTCCTTTAGCATGGACTAGTTAGATCTCCTTGCAATCCAAGTTACTTTTAAAGGGTCTTCTCCAACACCACAGTTCAAAAGCATCAATTCTTCAGCACTCAGCTTTCTTTAGAGTCCAACTCCCACATCCATACATGGCTACTGGAAAAAGCATAGCTTTGACACTGAAAGATTAATTCCCCAGGTCCGTAGGTGCCCAATATGCTACAGGAGATCAGTGTAGAAATAACTCCAGAGAAAATAAAGAGACGGAGCCAAAGCAAAAACAATACCCAGTTGTGATTGTGACTGTTAGTGGAAGTAACCAATGCTGTAAACAGCAATATTGCATAGGAACTTGGAATGTTAGGTCCATGAATCAAGGCAGAGAGATGTTATGGGGAGGGAGGTGGGAGGGGGGTTCATGTTTGGGAACGCATGTACACCTGTGGTGGATTCATGTCAATGTATGGCAAAACCAATACAGTATTGTAAAGTAAAATAAAGTAAAAATAAAAATTAAAACAAACAAACAAAAAAAGGCAAATTGGAAGTGATCGAACTGGAGATGGCAAGTGTAAACATTGACATTTTAGGAATTAGTGAACTAAAATGGACTGGAATGGGAGAATTTAACTCATATTGTGGGCAAGAATCCCTTTAGGAGAAATGGAGTAGCCATCATAGTCAACAAAAGGATCCAAAATGCAGTACTTGGATTCAGTCTCAAAAACAACAGAATGATCTCTGTTCATTTCCAAGGCAAACCATTGAATATTGCAATAATCCAAGTCTATGCCCCAACAAGTAATGTTAAAGAAGATGTCCCATGCATGACATTTTTTTCAGTATAATGTACATCCACGATTGTATGTTTATATGTGAATACTTGTTCAGGATATAAAGTGTAATTCTTATAGATTGTGATTAAGAAGTTTTGACATCACTAGAATAAATTATATATTAAACTACTATGTTTATTTAACTTTCTGGTCAGAAATAATTTAAAGGCTTTTTTATCATATATTGACAGAATAATATGTCCGGAAGGAAATTCACACAACTTGCTCCTACCCATCTCTTTTGAAAAAGTGTAAAATATGTTAACTAAAGCTGCTTAGAAAGTCTAATATGATTTCAATAATTAGTAATCTATGATAAAGATTTCTTATTGGCTCACCTTCTAAAATTACAATAATTAATAATAAATCATCAAAAGCATTATTGTACATGTATGTTTGGTGGCAGAAGTAGAATTAAACCAAACACACCTCGTTTCTAGTCTTAAGTGCATTTAAATGTGTCATCTAATTTTTAGACAATTTTAATAACTTAAATTCCTTTAAAATATAAGACAACATTAAAACTGAAAATTTGCCTTGTGTCCCATAAAACATGCTAAATATTATCGAACATTTATGTTTTCACTTTTCTGGCACTTTAAATATTATTAACTCTATTTTTAAAATTAATTTATTTTTTACTGAAGGATAATTGCTTTACAGAATTTTGCTGTTTTCTGTCAAACATCAACATGAATCAACCATAGGTATACATATATTCCTTCCCTTTGAAACTCCGTATTTTTGACTTTCTACATTATCAACTAACAAATGAGTATTAATTATTCACAGAATGTTCTTAACTACTCATTTCTATACATTCTTTTATTAAATTTGCAAGGTTACATTTATAAGTTTTTTCAGTTCAGTTCAGTTCAATTCAGTTCAATTGCTCAGTCATGTCCGACTCTTTGCAACCCCATGAATCGCAGCACGCCAGGCCTCCCTGTCCATCACCAACTCCCAGAGTTCACTCAAACTCACATCCATCGAGTCGGTGATGCCATCCAGCCATCTCATCCTCTGTTGTCCCCTTCTCCTCCTGCCCCCAATCCCTCCCAGCATCAGAGTCTTTTCCAATGAGTCAACTCTTGGTATGAAGTGACCAAAGTACTGGAGCTTCAGCTTTAGCATCATTCCTTCCAAAGAACACCCAGGGCTGATCTCCTTCAAAATGGACTGTTTGGATCTCCTTGCAGTCCAAGGGACTCTCAAGAGTCTTTTCCAACATCACAGTTCAAAAGCATCAATTCTTCAGCGCTCAGCTTTCTTCACAGTCCAACTCTCACATCTATACATGACTACTGGATAAACTGTAGCCTTGACTAGATGGACCTTTGTTGGCAATGGAATGTCTCTGCTTTTGAATATGCTATCTAGGTTGGTCATAAATTTCCTTCCAAGGAGTAAGCGTCTTTTAATTTCATGACTGCAATCACCATCTGCAGTAATTTTGGAGCCCCCCAAAATATAGTCTGACACTGTTTCCATTTTCCCCATCTATTTCCCATAAGTTTTTTAAGTAGACTTTATTTCAAGATGCTTAATTGAGGAAAGTGTGAGAATTTGGCCTATATCAAATGACTCAAAGAAAAAGCCATATGGAGTTAATTATATAATATTTTCTCATTTTATTTTAGACAATTATTCATAATATGTAGCAATTTCAGCATTCTTGGCAAATAAAGGATCATCTGGGTCAAAATGCCCATTTAACAAGAAGTCAGTGTGGAAGGAGACATATATTTTAGTAAAGATTTTTACGTTTTTCCAAGGTATAATGAATAATGCCACCTGTAAAAGTTATTTTACTTTGTTAATTTGATGATCCAATATGTAATTATATTTACAGGGTCAATAGATCTGACTTGAATTGGTAGCGGCACAGTTTGAAGTAATATATATAGAAAAGAAAATTAAATCCAGAAATGAGAACTAGCCTCTTGATTTTCTCTTGACCCATACTAGCCACGTGCCTCCATTTTATGTTATAGCTCACGTTTATGCACCAAACATTCTAGTGGTGGCCTACAGATGGAATGCAAAATAATAAAATTATGATTGCAGTGCACATCTTGAAATAATAGATTTCCTTATTAGTGCTTTGCATCCAGCTGTGATGTCTGAAAGAAACTGAACATAGTTTCTAATTGGGCTGGCTGAATCCATGCATATATGACCCTTTGGTGTCTCCAGTGAAGGCCATGTGTAAATTCATAATAACTGCTTATTCATAATGGTTCTTTGTAAAATTGCATGAAGTCCTTTCAAAATGACATCTAAGGACAAAGACTTATTTTGTTTAACATTTTTTTCCTCTTCATTTAGAACATAGCTTAGAATAGGCTATTTGACCTTACATTTTCTTGATATTTTGAAGACAAATTAATTGATAATTTTTCCTGCATTAGCAAAGGGAGAATGGTGACAACTAAACTTTGGAAGCCATGGAAACTATAACAATACTATCAAACAAATTTTTTAAAGTAATTGCATAAAAAATGAATGAAAATATGGAATATAAATTAATATGGAAATGGGGTACTTTATGAGAAAACAAATTCAAATATTAAAGATATATATGACTGAGGAAATTTTCTCTAGGGAAAACAAATTTCTAAACTGTCAATCTAGTTTTAGAGATTAGTGGAAACATAAACCTTGCTTAAGAATCTTATATTTAAAGGTAAAAATCAGTTTCAATATTTCTGTTAATTCTTTCGGTTGTTAAAGAGTAATGGCATATAATAGATGGCTCTTGCTTACCAGAGGATTTTAATAAGCTTTTACATCAACAATGTCAACCCAGAGCCTGCTTTATAACACAGGATATTGGTGAACTGGAGTCTTATATACATATTAAGAACTAGAAACTTACATGTCATAAGCTGGCTTGTTAGTTCTTCCCTGTCCACTATTTATTCCCCTCTTGGCAGCATATTCTGCATTGCTTGCTATTCAAAATGGGTGCTTTCCTTGCCTTTTCTAAGCTTTGTAATACCATAGTTCAGTTCAGTTCAGTCGCTCAGTCATGTCCGACTCTTTGCGACCCCATGAATCACAGCACGCCAGGCCTCCCTGTCCATCACCAACTCCCGGAGTTCACTCAAACTCACGTCCATCGAGTCCGTGATGCCATCCAGCCATCTCATCCTCTGTCGTCTCCTTCTCCTCCTGCCCCCAGTCCCTCCCAGCATCAGAGTCTTTTCCAATGAGTCAATTCTTCGCATAAGGTGGCCAAAGTATGGAGCTTCAGCTTTAGCATCATTCCTTCCAAAGAAATCCCAGGGCTGATCTCCTTCAGAATGGACTGGTTGGATCTCCTTGCAGTCCAAGGGACTCTCAAGAGTCTTCTCCAACACCACAGTTTAAGAGCATCAATACTTCGGCGCTCAGCCTTCTTCACAAGCCAACTCTCACATCCATACATGACCACAGGAAAAACCATAGCCTTGACTAGACGGACCTTAGTTGGCAAAGAAATGTCTCTGCTTTTGAATATACTATCCAGGTTGGTCATAAAGTCTTACAAGGAGTAAGTGTCTTTTAATTTCATGGCTGCAATCACCATCTGCAGTGATTTTGGAGCCCCCCCAAAATAAAGTCTGACACTGTTTCCACTGTTTCTCCATCTATTTCCCATGGAGTGATAGGACTGGATGCCATGATCTTTGTTTTCTGAATGTTGAGCTTTAAGCCAACTTTTTCACTCTCCTTTTTTACTTTCATCAAGAGGCTTTTTAGTTACTCTTCATTTTCTGCCATATGAGTGGAGTCATCTGCATATCTGAGGTTATTGATATTTCTCCCGGCAATCTTGATTCCAGCTTGTTTCTTCCAGTCCAGCGTTTCTCATGATGTACTCTGCATAGAAGCTAAATAAGCAGAGTGACAATATACAGCCTTGATGTACTCCTTTTCCTATTTGGAACTAGTCATAGTTCTTTCTTATTTTTATACCAAACTTTTATTCACATCCTTGTGCGTATACGTTACCACATGGATAACTTATGGCATGCTTTTAAGCCATTTGACCTTAATTATCTTCTTAAAGGTCTTATATCAAAATACAGCCATTGGTTGTTAAGACTTCAACCTCTCAATTTTGAGGGGACAAAACTTAGTCTGTAACACAACACTCTAGGCAAAAAGTGAGATAGTAAATACAAAATCCACAAAGTAATAACTAAAACCTAGAAATGCTCAAGAAAATTATCTAGCTATCATTATACAATTATCATATCAGAATCAATCTTGCTATCACTATCATTTAGAGGTGACATTGAAAATGTTGAATGATAAAGTATAGGGCATTAATCTCATATATAGAATGAATAATGAAAACGATGCATTTCTGAATGTATGTTTATTTACTTTGAAGGAGAAAATATTTGGGAAATATATTGAAGACATATTTGGGGAATAATAGCTGTCTTGAAAATATATTAATGTGGTTTGCAAAGCAAATAATATAATTATTTCCTTTTTTTTCCAAAGACAGAATTTGCATAATCTGGTAGAAGTATTAAGTACAAACATTTCACCTTGTTAATCAGAGAATAGGCTTTTCTTAAAAAAAAAAAAAGTTTTGACATAGACATTGAAAACATAGAGAATAGACTTGTGAACACAAGATGGGAAGGAGATGGTGGAACAAATTGAGAGAATAGCATTGATATATACACTACTATGTGTAAAGTAGATAGCTAGTGGAAAACTGCTGTATAACACACTGAGCTCAGCCAAGTGCTCTGTGATGACCTGGAGGGGTGGCATGGCGTTGGGATTGGGACAGCGTTTTAAGATGGAGAGAATATATATACACATAGACACACACTTACTGCTGATTCATGTTGTTGTAGGGCAGAAACCAACACAAGTTTTGTAAAATAATTATCCTTCAATTAAAAATAAATCAAAAATAACAATAATCAAAAAAAAAATAGTATCTCTTGACAGACAAACTCTAAAGAAAAAAAAAGTGCTGAGATTCCAATCTTGGAAACACTTATGGCAAGACTGTTTATTGCCACCCTGTTTATTTAACTTGTATGAAGAACACATGAAAAATGACAGTCTGGATGAGTTACAAGCTGGAATCAAGATTGCTGGGAGAAATATCAACAACCTTATAAGTGGGGATGATATCGCTCTAATGACAGAGAGCAAAGAGGAACTAAAAAGTCTCTTGATGAGGGTAAAGGAAGAGAGTGACAAAGCCAGCTGGATGCTGGACAATAAAGAAGGCAGAGCACTGAAGAACTCATGTTTTCAGACTGTGGTGCTGGGGAAGGCTCTTGAGAGTCCCTTGGAAAGCAAGGAGACCAAACCAGTCAGTCTTAAAGGAAATCAACCCTGAATACTCATTGGAAGAACTGATGCTGAAGTTGAAGCTCTAAAACTTTAACCACATGATATGAACAGCTAGCTCACTGCAAAAGACCCTGATGCAGGGAAAAATGGAAGGAAAAGGAGAAGAGGGTGACAGAGGATGAGATGATAGGATGGCATCACGGATTCAACTAACATGAACTCGGGCAAAGTCTGCGAGATGGTGAGGGACAAGGAAGCCTGGCATACTGCAGTCCATGGGGTTGCAGAGTCAGACACGACTTGGTAACTGAACAACAACAACACATTCTAGGATGTGGCTGGGTGATAAGTTGGTCTAAATGACTTCTAGGTGAATTCCAATGCCCAAATTGTGATGATATTGCTTAAAATCTTATTATTTTTCAGGAGTGGTTCTTACATGATCCTAGAATGAAGATTTTCAGCATAATGACGCAAGGACAGTTTCAAATTTAAAGAGCTAAAGAGGAAACAAATTATTTTAAGGTGAAAATTATAACAGTCACTTGGATATAAGAATATTCTTAAATGAAGGAAACACTAAATGCTAATTGTAATAAGCTTTAGGTGATAAGTAGTTCACCTGGAATATAGAAGATACACATACGTAGAAAGCTGAAGGGAAAAGACTGTAGACAATGAGTTTATGAAGGAGTGAGACTACTTAGAACTCTGCAGTATAGAGTGAGATTCATGTTTTTGAACTCAATCTAAATTGAGTCAAGCTTAGCAATTATCTGTAATTTGAGAGATTCATCACATATTCTTTGAAATCAGATTTAGTATTAAGACTAACTATACATAACGGATTTTTTATAGGACCTACAGAGTAATTGGTTGAGAGAATAATTCTGAATTATTAGTGATTGGTTAGGTTCAGGAATTTTTCTTGAATAATTTGAAACCAGGGTGAAGTCTATGCATATAAAATATTTTAATATAAACTGTGGTACTTTAGAATGTTAGTCTGTTTTGATTTCTATGATGGAAGAATAGTTTTAGTAACTCTTTCTACACTTTCATTCAAATATTATTTTCCCTGAAACTAATGATTTATGTTTAGTTTAGTTTTTTTCTACACTACTTATTTTAACACATCAATTTTATATGTAAAGTTAATATTTTATAAAATTTAAAATAATTGAAATTCAAACAAAGTTTTGGAAATAGAAATGGCAACCCACTCCAATAATCTTGCCTCTAGAATTCCATGGACAGAGGAGCCTGGTGGGCTACACTCCATGGGGTCACAAAGATTTGGAAATGACTGAGAGACTAATACACAACACAAAGCTTATTTCTATTTTCATAGGTGTTATCATTGCAAGCACTTTTTATCTTTTGATTGATTTTCATATTTTTACGAGTCACAATTCCAGTAACAAATGAACTGAAATGTCTACAAATGAAGTCCACATAGATTTGTTGTTCATTTGATGTCTAGTGCAGCTGTAATGGCATACCTTGCAATCTATCCTCATATGGCAACACAGTGTGCCTTCCATGCTATCATGTAACTTTCATGAATACTTGCTTTCTGGTATAACCACAGAAAAGGTGGAGAAGATGTATATAGAATATTTCAGAACCAAGCTTCCATAGATACTATGTCCTACAAATTCAGATATCCCTTGCTTTTTGAAAATTTGCTTCATGACACTTAGTTTTTATATAGGACATGTATTTGTGTCTGTTTTTGCTAACCAGAAGGAATCCAAAAAGGATTTTAACTTTTAAGAAAAAGGTGAAAGTAGCATTCAGCATTGGTTTTGGAACTAGACATTAAAGAGGAAGTGCACACATGAAGCAGAGAGGGTGGCACCACCAACCTTCTTTCTTAGAAACTACATTCAGCATCTCATCATCAAGCTTCTATGACTCTAAAATGCCTGTGAGCATCTGCACTTAATCTCAACTTATTTTGTGCATCTGTTATCAAGATGTGTCCTAAGGTATTTGTTTCTTTGCTTTACACTATTTCAACTCACAAGAGATTTCATAGGAAAGTTTTACTTTCAGATACTAAGGGAAGCCTGTATGTCCCTTCCCAAAACTCCATCATATAGCATCAACCCAATAACAAGCACCAAAGCTGGTAAAACTAGCCTTCGTTTGTGACCAGGAAGATAGGAATTAAATATAAATTGGAAAAATATGCTGCACAGTTTCTGCTATGAATCTTAATGTAACATTTTCTGAAACTAGGAAGGAGGATAAGGTCAGTACTTTTTTGGAAAATGAAATCTAAAGTGATAAGGGACAAAGCTATGGAGCAACCACAAATTTAGGAAACATGTATTGAAGAGGCAGAGAAAAATACAACTAGAAACAAAACAATTACAGATGATAAGCTCACCAGTAAAGGTAGGAAATCATTCACACACTAATCTGAAGAAGTTGTAAAAATACCATCAATTGTAGGAAGAGGCGAGTACAAACACAGGATACTGGAAACACAATTGAAGTGAATATAAGCAATGCAAAATAATCTTGATTATATATAGAATGCTACACCAAAATCTTATGGTAACTACAAATCAAAAATCTGTAATCAATACAGAAAAAAGAAAAAGTAATCCAAACACAACAGTACAGTTAGTCATCAAATCACAAGGGAAGAGAAGAGGAAGGAATAAAAAAGACCTACAAAAATAAATTTAAAAAATTAACAAAATGACAATAAGAACATATATATTAATAATTATCTTAAATATAAACAGTTTAAATGCTTCAAACAAAAGATATAGACTGGCTGAATGGAATCAAAAACAAGGACCATATATATGCTATTTACAAGAAACCCACTTCAGATTTAGGGACACACACCAACTGAAAGTGAGGAGATGGAAAAGGTATTCCATGTGAATGGAAATCAAAAGAAAGCTGGAGTTGTAATCCTCATTATTAGGCAAAATAGACTTTAAAATAAAGAAGGTTATAAGTGACAATGAAGGACACTAGATAATGATCAAGGAATCAATCCAAGAAGAACATATAACAATGTATATATATATGCACCCAACATAGTGACACTTCAATATATAAAGCAAATACTAACAACCATAAAATGAGAAACTGAGGGTAATGCAATAATAGCGGAGGATTTTAACACCCTATTTCATCAATGGACAGGTCATTCAGACAGAACATCAATAAGGAAACACAGGCCTTAAATAACAGGTTATAATAAATGATCATTCCATCCAAAAGCTGTAGAATGCACATTCTTTTCAAGTGCACAAGGAATATTCCCTTGGATTAAACACATGCTGAGTTACAAAGTGAACCTTGGTAAATTTAAGAGAACAAAAATCATATCAATAATCTTTCCCAACAATGCTGTGAAATTAGAAATCAACTACATGAAAAAATTGCGAAAACACTCATGCACACACAAACATGGAGACTAAACAATATGCTACTAAATAACCAGTGGGTCACTGAAAAAATCAGAGGAAATAAAAAATATCTAGAGACAAATGATGATGAAAACACAAAGGTCCAAAACATATGGAGTGCAGCAAAAACAGTTCTAAGAGGGAAATTTATAGCAATACAGTCTTACCTCCAGAAACAAGAAAAAATCTCAAAGAGTCTAACATTACACTTAAAGCAACTAGAAAAAGAAGAAGAAACAAAACCCAAAGTTAGGAAAGGAAAGAAATCATAAAGATCAGAGGGAAAATGAATGAAATATAGATGAAGAAAACAGCAGAAAAGATCAGTGAAACTAAAAATTGGCTCTTTGAAAAGATAAACAAAATGGATAAATCTTTAGCCAAACTGATCAAGGAAAAAGAGAGAAGACTCAAATCAATAAATTTAGAAACACAAGGATCTTAAGAGATTATGACACACACCTATAGGGACGAAAAGATTTTCAACATGCACAAATCAGTCAGTGTGATACACCAGATCATCAAACTGAAGAATAAAAATCATATAATCATCTTATCTCAATAAAGTGAAAGTGAAAGTGAAGTCGCTCTGTCGTGTCCGACTCTCAGTGACCCCATGGACTGTAGCCTACCAGGCTCCTCTGTCCATATGATTCTCCAGGCAAGAGTACTGGAGTGGGTTGCCATTTCCTTTTCAAGGGATCTTCCCAACCCAGGGATCGAACCCAGGTCTCCCACATTCCAGGCAGACACTTTAACTTCTGAGCCACCAGGGAAGCCCTGATAGATGCATCAAAAAGCTTATTTTAAAATTCAATATCAATTTATGATAAAAAAATTTCCAGAGAGTTGGCATAGGAGAAATATACCTCAATACAATAAAGCCCATTTATGACAAAACTACAACTAACATTATACTCAAGGTAAAAATCTGTAAGTATCTCCTCTAAGATCAGGAATGAGACAAGATGTACACTCTAGTCACTTTTATTCAACATGATTTTGGAAGGTCTGTTCCACAGGGATCAGAGAAGAAAAATAAAAGGATTCCAACTTGAAAAAGAAGGAAAACTGTCACTATAGACACTATACATTAAAAAAAAAAAATCCTAAAGTAGCTACCAGAAAACTACTACTGTTTATCAATGAATTAGGTAAAGTTGCAGGATACAAATTAATATACAGAAATTTGTTTCATTTCTATACACTAACAAAACACAGAAAGAAAAATTAAAGAAATAATCTCATTTACCAGCACATCAAAAGAATAAAATACATAGGAATAAAACTACCTAAAAAAAATATATCTGTTCTCTGAAAACTACGATGAAAGAAATCAACGATGACATATAGGGAAAGATATACCATGTTGGATTGGAGCAATCAATATTGTCATAAGTCTATACTTCTCAAGGCAATCTACAGATTTGATGCAATCACTATCAAATCATCATGACATTTTTTTCACAGGATTAAAGCAAAAATATTTTATAATTTGTATGAAAATACAAGCAACCCCAAACAGCCAATGCAATCTTGAGAAAGAAAAATGGAGCTGGAGTATTCAGGTTCCCTGAATTCAGACTATACTACAAAGCTATAGTTATCAGAACAGTATGTAATGGAACAAAACCAGAGAGTTCAATGGAACAGGATAGTAAGCCCAGAAATAAATGCACAATATGATTAATTAATCTACAACAAAGGAGGCAAGACTATACGATAAAGATTAGACAGTCTCTTCAACAAATGGTGATGGGAAAACTGGACATGTATGACAATGAAATTAGGACGTTCTTTAACATTACACACAAAACTAAACTCAAAAGGAATTAAAGACCTAAATGTAAGACCAGATACTATAAAATTCTTAGAGGAAAACATAGGCAGAACACTCTTCGAGATAAATTCCAGCAATGTTTTTCAACCTGTCTCCTAGAGTAATGAAAATAAAATAAAATAAGAGTTTTACACAGCAAAGGAAATCATAAATAAAATGAAAAGACAACCCACAGAGTACCATACAGGAGATTTACACATATTCCAAAACCAAATGAAAGAGACACTTTGCCTTGTATGCAGATGAACTGTGGTCTTTGCAAAACAATGGTAACTTATCTTGTGGCACAGATGAAGCCATAAATAAATATATGTATGTACATTGTTTAAAAAAATGAAAGTCATGAATGGAGCAAGTAATTGGAGATACCTTAAAGTAAACAAGATGTGCTTACTGGGTAAAAGAGTCAGGTAGGACAGACTATTAATTTTCCAAAAGGTGCTTGAGGTTCTTCCTGAAGTAAGATTATATATTCCCATGTGTTTGAACTCTCAGATGGAAATATAACTTGCTTTGAACAATGAAATATAAATTCAAGTTAAAAGTGTCACTTCCAGGCATGAGAGTTAAGACTCAATGTGTGGTTTTTCATGATATCTTTTCCGCATTTTCTGAACATTACAACTGCGTTGAGACACAAACTCTACCAACTTGGTATTTTAAATGACTAAAATAAACACATCCTTCTTATCACCTGATAAACATGCAGCATGAGCTAGCTAGATGCAACCTTTGTTATATTAAGACATTACACTATTTAGGTTGTTGGCAATTGTAGAAAAGCTTATCCTCTCCTGACTCATAGAAATTGAGGCCAGGAAGAGGATCTTGATATGTCAAAAAATTACATTATGTGTTTTGAATTGGATAATACACAGGAAAGATTCTAATATTGGGGGCTATAAAAAGGTAACTCATATCATGCAAAAATAAAACAGCCCCTTGGATAATGTGAAAGACAGATGAGGTATTTAATATCATATACCTATCAAGAAAGAAGGAAAAAACAAAAGAAATCAAAAAGACTGTGGCCCTCTCACAAAAGTCTGAAAAGGTCAAAGTACCCAGTGTTAATTCCTGAGTGTAAATATACTCATAGTCACAATAGCTATAATATTGTGGACAAAGAGTTCTTTAGTAAGATAATGCACATAAATGACTCAATTTTTCTTACTGATTACTAGTATTCTAAGCATATAACAAATGCCTGGGACACAGAAGTATTGTCATAAATATTGCAAAATGTTTCTAGATTGCAATACTTTCTCTGTCTTAATAAAAAGAGAGAATGTGAGATACCATTCATTATTATTAGTTCACACTTTTCCTTTTTTCCTTTTGTCTCTTCTCATCTTTTTTTTTCATTTATATTCTAATGAAGGATAAATGCTTTACAGAATTTTGCTGTTTTCTGTCAAACCTTAATATGAAATCAGCCATAGTTATACATATATCTCTTCCCTTTTGAACATTTCTCCCATTTCCCTCCCCATCCCACCCCTCTGCTGCTGCTGCTGCTGCTAAGTCGCTTTAGACGTGTCCGACTCTGTGCGACCCCATAGACTGCAGCCACCAGACTTCACCATTCCTGGTATTCTTCAGGCAAGAACACTGGAGTGGATTGCCATTGCCTTCTCCATCCACCCCTCTAGGTTGATACAAAGCCCATGCTTGAGTTTCCTGAGCCATACAGTAAATTCCTGTTGGTGATCTATTTTACATATGGCGATGTAAGTTTACATGTTACTCTTTCCATATATCTCACCCTCTCTTCCTCTCTCCCCATATCCATAAATCTATTTTCTATGTCTGTTTCTCCACTTTTGCCCTGTAAATAAATTCTTCAGTACTCTTTTTCTAGATTCCGTATATATGTGTTAGAATATGGTATGTATCTTTCTATTTCTGACTCACTTCACTCTGCAAATAGGTTCTAGGTTCATCTACCTCAGTAGAACTGACTCAAAGGTGTTACTTTTTACGGCTGAGTAATATTCAATTGTGTATATACACCACAACTTATTTATCCATTCATCTGTAGATGGACATCTAGGTTGCTTCCATGTTCTACCTATTGTAATCAGTGCTGCAATGAACAATGGGATACAAGTGTCTCTTTCAATTTTGGTTTCCTCAGGGTATATGCCTAGGAGTGGGATTGCTGGGTCATATGGTGGTTTTATTCCTAGTTTTTTAAGGAATCCCCATACAGTCTTCCATAGTGGCTGTATCAATTTACATTCCCACCAACAGTAAAAGAATGTTCCCTTTTCTCTACACCCTTTCCAGCGTTTATTGTTTGTAGACTTTTAGATGATGGCCAGTCTGACTGGTGTGAGGTGGTAATCTCATTGTAGTTTTGATTTGCATTTCTCTAATAGTGAGTGATATTTAGTCTCTCTTCATGTGTTTGTTACCCATCTGTATGTCTTATTTGGAGAAATGTCCATTTAGGTATTTTTCCCACTTTTTGATTGGGTTGTTTGTTTTTCTGGCATTGAGGTATATGAGCTGCTTGTATATTTTGGAAATGAATCCTTTGTCAGTTGTTTCATTTGCTATAATTTTCTCCTATTCTGAGGGTTATCCTTTAACTTTGCCTATAGTTTCCTTTGCTGTGCAAAAGCTTTTAAGTTTAATAGGTCCCACTTGTTTACTTTTGTTTTTATTTCCGTTACTCTAGGAGGTGGATCATAGAGGATCTTGCTTTGATTTATGTCAGCGAGTGTTCTGCCTATGTTTCCCTCTAAGAGATTTATAGTTTCTGGTCTTATATTTAGGTCTTTAATCCATTTTAAATTTATCTTTGTGTATGGTGTTAGGAAGTGTTCTCATTCTTTTACATGTAGCTGTCCAGTTTTCCCAGCACCATTTATTGAAGAGGCTGTCTTTGCCCCATTGTATATTCTTTCCTCCTTTGTCAAAACTATGGTAAAACATAGGGACATGGGTTTATTTTCAGACTTTCAATCTTGTACCATTGGTTTATATTTCCTTTTTTTTTTTTTTTTTTTTGCCAGTGCCATACTATCTTGATGACTGTAATCTGAAGTCAGGAAGCTTGATTCCTCCAGCTCCATTCTTCTTTCTCAAGACTGCTTTGGCTATTCAGGATCTTTTCTATTTCCATATGAACCGTGAAATTTTATGTTATAGTTCTGTGAAAAGATGCCATTGGTAATTTGATAGGGATCACATTGAATCTGTGGACTGCATTTGGTAGTATAGTCATTTTCACAATATTGATTATTCCAACTGAGGAACATGGAATATTTCTCCATCTGTTTATATCATCTTTGATTTCTTTCATTAGTGTCTTATAATTTTTTGTGTACAGTTCTTTTGCCTCCTTAGGTAAATTTATTCCTAGATATTTAATTCATTTTGTTGCAATGGTAAATGGGATTATTCCTTAATTTCTCTTCCTGATTTTTAATTCTTAGTATACAGAAATGCAAGTGATTTCTGTATAGTGATTTTGTTTCTAGCATCTTTGCTAAGTTTACTGATTAGTGCTAGTGATTTTCTGGTACTATCTTTAGGGTTTTCTATGTACAGTATCACGTCATCTGCAAACAGGGAGAGCTTTACTTCTTTTCTGATCTAGATTCCATTTGTTTCTTTTTCTTCTCTTAATTCTTGCAGCTAGGACTTCCAGAACTACGTTAAACAATAGTGGTGAAAGTTGACACCCTTCTCTTGTTCCTCTTCTTAGAGGGAATGCTTTCAATTTTCACCATTGAGAATAATGTTTGCCATAAGCTTATCATTTACAACATTAACTAAGTTGAGGTAGGTTCCTTCTTTGCCCAGTTTTTGAACAGTTTTAATCATAAATGGGTGCTGAATTTTGTCAAAGTCTTTTCCTGCATCTATTGAGATTATCATATGGTTTTTATCTTTCAATTTGTTAATATGGTGTATCACATTTATTGACTTGCATATATTGAAGAATCCTTGCATGTCTGGAATAAACCCAACTTGATCATGGTATATGAGCTTTTTGATATAATGCTGAATTCTGTCTGTTTTTGGTGGATTTTTGCATCTATGTTCATCAGTGATATTGCTCTGTAGTTTTCTTTTTTGTGTTGTTTTTGTCTGTTTTTCATAGCAGGGTGATCGGTGGCCTTATATGATGATTTTGGAAGTGTTCCTTCCTCTGAATTTTTTTTAAAATTTTTTATTTTTTACTTTATTTTACTTTACAATACTGTATTGGTTTTACCATACATTGACATGAATCCACCACGGGTGTACATGCGTTCCCAAACATGAACCCCCCTCCCACCTCCCTCCCCATAACATCTCTCTGGGTCATCACCCTGCACCAGCCCCAAGCATGCTGTATCCTGCATTGGACATAGACTGTTGATTCGATTCTTACATGATAGTATACATGTTACAATGCCATTCTCCCAAGTCATCCCACCCTCTCCCTCTCCCTCTGAGTCCAAAAGTCCGTTATACACATCTGTGTTTTTTTTTGCTGTCTCTCATACAGGGTCATCATTGCCATCTTTCTAAATTCCATATATATGTGTTAGTATTCTGTATTGGTGTTTTTCTTTCTGGCTCACTTCACTCTGTATAATCGGCTCCAGTTTCATCCATCTCATCAGAACTGATTCAAATTAATTCTTTTTAACGGCTGAGTAATACTCCATTGTGTATATGTACCACAGCTTTCTTATCCATTCATCTGCTGATGGACATCTAGGTTGTTTCCATGTCCTGGCTATTATAAACAGTGCTGCGATGAACATTGCAATTTTTTGAAAGAGTTTTAGAAGAATAGGGATTAACTCTTCTCTAAATGTTTCATAGAATTCTCCTGTGAAGCCATCTGCTCCTGGTCTTTTGTTTTTTGGTAGATTTTTGATCACAGCTTCAATCCAGTGCTTGTAACTGGGTTGTTCATAATTTCTATTTCTTCCTGGCTCAGTCTTGGAAGATTGAACTTTTCTAAGAATCTGTTCATTTCTTCCAGGTTATCTATTTTATTGCCATACAGTTGTTCATAATAGTCTCTTTTAATGCTTTGTATTTCTGCATTGTCTGTTGTAACCTCTCCTTTTTCATTTCTAATTTTGTTGATTTGATTCTTCTCTCTTTTTTTCTAGATGAATCTGGCTAAGGGCTTGTCAATTTTGTTTATCTTGTCAAAGAACTAGCTTTTAGTTTCATTAACCTTTACTATTATTCCTTTCTTTTTTTTCATTTATTTCTCCTCGGATCCTTATGATTTTTTTCATTCTACTTACTTTGGTGTATTTGTGTTCGTCTATTTCCAGTTGTTTTAGGTGGGAAGTTAGGTTGTCTATTTGATGCTTTTTTGTTGTTGTAGTTTTGTTTGTTTTGTATTTATTTCTTGAGGTAGGATTGTATTCTTATAAACTTCCCTCTTAGAATTGCTTTATCTTTATCCCATAGGTTTGGGGTTGTTGCGTTTTCATTGTCATTTGTTTCTATTATTATTTTTTTTAATTTCCCTTTTTATTTCTTCAGTAGCATGTCGGTTATTTAGAAATGTGTTGTTTAATCTCCATGTGTTTGTGTTTCTTACAGTTGTTTTTTTTTTTTTTTTCTTTTTTCTTGTTGTTGATATCTAGTCTCATAGTATTGTGGTCAGAGATGATGCTTGACATGATTTCAATTTTCTTAAATTTACTGAGGTTTGATTTGTGATCCAAGATATGTTTTATCCTAGAGAATGCTCCATGTGCATTTGAGAAGAAGGTGTATTCTTCTACATTTGAATGGAATGTCATGAAGTAATCAATGAGATCCATGTCACCTAATGTATAGTTTAAGATTTGTGTTTCCTTATTAATTTTCTGTTTTGATGATGTGTCCTTTGGCATAAGTGGGGTGTTAAAGTCTCCTACTATTATTGTGTTCCTGTCAATTTCTCCTTTTATGTCTGTTAGTGTTTGTCTTATGTACTGAGGTACTCCTATGTTAGGAGCATTCAGTTCAGTTCAGTTCAGTTCAGTTCAGTCACTTAGTCATGTTCAACTCTTTGCGACCCTATGAATTGCAGTACGCCAGGCCTCCCTGTCCATCACCAACTCCCGGAGTGCACTCAGACTCACCTGCACTGAGTCAGTGATGCCATCCAGCCATCTCATCCTCTGTCGTCCCCTTCTCCTCCTGTCCCCAATCCCTCCCAGCATCAGGGTCTTTTCCAATGAGTCAACTCTTGGCATGAGGTGGCCAAAGTACTGGAGTTTCAGCTTTAGCATCATTCCTTCCAAAGAAATCCCAAGGCTAATCTCATTCAGAATGACTGGTTGGATCTCCTTGCAGTCCAAGGGACTCTCAAGAGTCTTCTCCAACACCACAGATCAGAAGTGTCAATTCTTCGGCGTTCAGCTTTCTTCACAGTCCAACTCTCACATCCATACATGACTACTGGAAAAACCATAGCCTTGACTAGACATTTGTTGGCAAAGTAATGCCTCTGCTTTTGAATATGCTATCTCGGTTGGTCATAACTTTCCTTCTAAGGAGTAAGCGTCTTAATTTCATGGCTGCAGTCACCATCTGCAGTGATTTTGGAGTCCCAAAATATAAAGTCTGACACTGTTTCCACTCTTTCCCCATCTATTTGCCATAAAGTGATGGGACCATCGCCATGATCTTCGTTTTCTGAATGTTGAGCTTTAAGCCAACTTTTTCACTCTCCTCTTTCACTTTCATTCAAGAGGCTCTTTAGTCCCTCTTCACTTTCTGCCATAAAATGCAAATCAAAACCACAATGAGCTATCACTTAATACCTGTCAGAATGACTTTCAACAAAAAGACAATAGTTAGCAAGTGTTGGTGAGCATGTGGAGAAAAGGGAACCCTTGTGCACTGTTCGTGGGAATGTATTGGTGTTTTGACAATGGAAATCAGCATAGAGGCTCCTCAAAAATTAAAAACAGAACTATCATATATCCAGCAGTCCCACCTCTGGGTATATATCCAAAGGAAATGAAATCAGGATCTCAAAGAGCACTCCCATGTTCATTGCAGCATTATTCATAATAGACAAGATATGGGAAAAAAAAATAAAACTTATGTGTTTGCCTACAGATGAATGGAGATTTTATACACATATACATACACATGATGGAATATTATTCAACCATGAGTTAGAAGAATATCCTGTTATTTGTAATGGATGGCCCTTTAAGACATTATGGTAAATGAAATAATTCAGATGGAGAGAGATTAATACTGGAAATCTCACTTATGTATGTGAGAACTAAAAAAAGCCAAACTCATAGAAACAGGGACTAAAACTGTGGTTTCCAGGGCCAGGTGGGTGGCAGAGATGATGAGATATTGGTCAAAGAGTACAAACTTCCAGTTACAGATGAATAAATTCTGGGGATCTAATGTATAGCACTGGTACTATAATACACTTTTATTTACATTTTAATCTTTTATAGATTTAGTTGCTATCCCTTTTCAATACTTAGACTGTCTTAATTGAAGCAATGTCATCATATCTTAAGGAAATTTATTTTCTCATATTTTGATGATATACAAATGAGAACCCTGACATTTTTTTCATCTTGAGTAGTGACATTTTATAAAATGTCAAATGAAGTGTTCATATATTCCAACTATCTATATACATATGGTAAAACTACTCTGGGTTAAAGCTATCATCATTCATTCATTCCTCAATCATTATTTTGAAAGGCTCATATATACTAGGATTTGGGGTGCATGCTCTGGACACAAAGACAAGTACATATGGTGTCTATTCTCAAGAAACTTTCAGTGTATTTGAAAAAAACCCTGTCATACAATACATATTTATTGAGTGCCTAATTATTAGGTGCTGGCCATTGTTCTAGGGGCTGAAATACAATGATGACTGAAGCGGCATATTTTCTTTCCCTATGAGACTCATTTTTTAGTGGGTAGAGAGGTAAACAAGTGAGAATCAACAGCAACAATAAGTAATGTGTGCAGTTTGTTACATAAAATAGATTAAAGGGTTTTAGAATGCGGAGAGAAAGAGAGTGAACAGTATTAGATAGGCTAGTCAGGAAGTCTATGTTAAGGCTAAGACTGAAAAGATCTGAAGGAAGTGAGGACATAAATTAATCAGGTATCTGAAGAAAGAATGTTCTAAGCAGAGCGTGGTTAGCAGTTTGAAAGAGGTTAAGGTAGTTCAAGGCAGGCTCTTGGTATGTGTTTAGGGCAAGAGACCAGTGTAAACAGATTAGTTTGAACAAAGGAGAGAGGAATAGAAGAAGTCAGAGTGGTAAATAAGGGACAGGTGCAATAGGTAATTCTTGGCTTTGACTATGAGTGAGATATTTTGAGCACACGAGGCATAATACTATGATTCATGCTCTGGGAGCCTCAATCAGGATGTGTACACAAAATTAAAAAAAATGCAAATAAAGATGCATACAATACTGCTGTGAATATTGGAGTACATGTGTCTTTTTTGATTATGATTTTCTCTGGGTATATGTACAATAGTGGGATTTCTGGGTCATATGGTAGATTTATTCCTTGTTTCTTAAGGACTATCCATAGTGTTTTCCACAATGGCTGTATCACCAACAGTGTAGGAGGGTTCATTTTTTTCCACATCCTCTCCAGCATCTATTATTTGTAGATTTCTTGATGATGGGCATTATTTCTGATGTGAGGTGATACCTCATTGTAGTTTTGATTTGCATTTCTCTAATAATTAGTGATATTGAGCATCTTTTACATGTTTATTGGCTATCTGTATGTGTTTTTTGGAGAAATGCTCACTTTTTGATTGGGCTATTTGTTTTCCTAATGCTCACAGTAGCACTATATACAATAGCCAGGACATGGAAGCAACCTAGATTTCCACTGACCACATATCAATGAATAAAGAAGATGTGGTACATATATACAATGGAATATTACACAGCACAAAAAATGAACAAGTTTGAATCAGTCCTAGTCAGGTGGATGAAACTAGAGTCTGTTTTACAGAGTGAAGTAAGTCAGAAAGAAAAAAAAAAGTACCACATATTAATGGATATAAATGGAATCTAGAAAATGATATTCATGAACCTATTTGCAAGGAAGGAATGGAGACAAAAATGTAGAGAATGGACTTGTGGACATAGTAGAGGAGAGAAAGAGTGGCACGAATGGAGAAAGTAGCATCAACATATATACAGTATCAGCTGTAAGATGGATAGCTGATAAGAAGTTGCTATGTAGCACAGGGAGCCCAGTCTTGGGATCTATCATGACCTGAAGGGATGGGATAGTGGGGAGGGGAGGGAGGCTAGGAAAGGGGGAGATGTATGTATATTTATGACTGATTTGTGTTGTTGTACAGCAGAAAACATGAAGGAGGGCATGGCAATCCACTCCAGTATTTTTGCATGGAGAATCCCATGGACAGAGGAGACTGGCAGGCTACAGTCCATAGAGTTGCACAGAGATGGAGACAACTGAAGCAACTTAGCACATATGAATGCATAGCATAAACCAACACATTATTGTAAAAGGTGTTTTTTTTAAATTTAAATAAATGAAGTGTTTGCTAAAAAAAAAGCATATAGCCCAATGTTATTATTATAATGGGACATGGCAGGGAGGTAACTCAAGGGAAGAGGCATTACCTCTTCCTCTTCACAGGAATTAGAGAAGACCATGCCTTTCCCCTTTAGTCACATGACACAGTAATAATGACTTTTTCAAAAACAGTTTTCTCCTGTGAAGTCCATAAAGGCAGAACCTTGTCTGTCTTGCTCTCCATAGTAAGCTGTGTGCCTTGCACATCGTCTGTCACATATAAATCAGTTTTTGAAGTATGATGATAATAGGAGTTATCCAGGAGTTGAAGCAGTGACCTTCCAGACAGAGGAAATGACATGCAGGTGGACTCTGCATGGCACTTGATTTCACCCTCTGTGCAATGATGGCACTGGATTACAGATCTTTATTTACTGTGACTGATTCCTTTTTTAACTATGGGTATGACAGGGTCTTTTCTTTCAGGTCAATTAAAATTAATACCTATTTTCTTATAAGATATATCAAGCACTTTAAGTGAAATTATGACTGTATCTGTTGTATTCTCCTTCTTTAGGCTACATCTTCTTCTTAAGGCTAGATCTCCCAGAGGGAACAAAACTAACCACTTCCATTTCAGTACCATTCCTATACTGATGCCTTAAATATGTCTCCAGCTTCTATTTTGTCCTGAGCTCCAGGCCCACAGATACAACCATATCTCAAATATTGTCAATTTAGTATTACCACACTTCTTGAATATTGACCTGCTCCCCTAACCTGCTTTGTTCTGTTTCTTTGAATAGCACTAGAACTACCCCCAAAAGAACCTGAGCTTTAACTCAATTCCTTCCTTCTCTTTGCTCCACATTTTCAGTCACTAAATCTTGTGCATTCTAGTCCTAGCTGGTTGGTGAACTTGTCACTTCTTTCTACCCTTACTGCCAACTTTCTTTGGGTCCACCATCAACTCCGGGCAAGATTACATTATCGACCTAGCATTTTTGTCTCTGATTTCAACTTCTTCCACACTTCTGCCAACATACTCTTTATAAAATGCAAATCTGACATTGGTATTTCCCTTCTGAATGCATTAACCACAGATATATTCAGGAAGGCTCCTTAAAGAATATAGGCTCAGAAAGGAGGTGTGCACTTTTGACAGTCTTCCTTTTTGTGCCTATAAGATGGTTATGATATTGGAACTTAACCAGTTATTTTGGACTTGAGACTATGAGGTTAGAAGCCATGTAATATAGTAAGGATTTTAGATGGGGCTACAGAAAGGCAACATGAGTCCTTGATGTCTATGGATTGGTCAGACCAGTTCTGGCCTGCTTACTCTCAATCTTTCATGTGAGAGAAACAGAATTTAATCTTATTTATTCACATATTTGTTTTTTCATTACATGTAGCCAGTTATAATTCCAAATGTAGGATGAGCTGTATAATTTGTGGAAGAGAGTAAAAAAATGAAGAAAAAAAAAAGCAGGGAATCTTGTTTAAAATAATTAAGACTTTGGAAGGTGCAAATATCAGAGCTTTAAAACAAGCAAGGGTCCGTTTTATGCCCACATCCTCAAGTGAAATAGCTGTCAAAAACCCATCAAATCAGACCTGTTTGATTGAGCGACACCTATTGCTCATCCTAAGAATACTTTACTAGATTCTTTGAAATCTGGTATTTGCTTGCCTTTCCAGATTCCTCCCTCATCACTTTCCGTCTGTGATGCAATCATAATGAATTATTATCAGTTTCCTTGCACTCCCAGGATATGTCTATGCAACCAATCTCACCTTATATTCTTCATCTGGCTAATATCTATCCACTTTGAATGTTTCAACTTTGAAGTCACTAATTTTTGGGAAACTTTTCTGACTTTCCAAGTTTAACTTAGATGTTCCTGACTTGAACTTGCATTGAACCTTATACTTCCTTTAATTTATGTACTCATGAAATGTGGTGTTATTAATTATGCTACATCCAACTAAACTGAAATCTTTGTGAATGAAGCATGTGTCCCTTGTTCAACCTCATATTCTTTATACCTAACAGTATATAAAACATAGAAGGTGCTCAAATATTTACTATTGGATTTTGAATGAAAGACACATGCTAAGAAAGGGAAGATTCTGGATTTTATTTCTAGTTCTAAGAAATTATTACCTACTTTTTCAACATGCAAATCTAAATTTTGAGAGTAAACAAGCAAAACAGATGAAAATTTTTAGCCTTTGAAAGGTAGAGTGTTTAATGTCAGGAACATAGTAAATATTCAAAGTATAGTGGGGGCAAAAAAAGACACTGTATATTTTCATTTGTAGTACTCAGCATGTGAAGCATCATGTTAGCCCTTATAACACTGGGCATCTAAAGAACCTGGATTAATATTTTAAAAATGTGGTGTATAGTTTAATACAATGTCCATAAACCTCTCAGTAAGTCTTACATTCATTTAAGAGACATTTTAAGTCCGTGAATGGGTTTTCATGTGCATAAACACATGACAAACTTCACAAAGCTGGGAAGTATCTTATGGAGTAAATTAAAGCCAGAGTAGCCCTCATTGCCAAGTCAGATGAATTTAGCATTTATAGATCCAAAGTGAATGAATAAAGCTGGCCAATACCTTATAAAATGTGCAGAAACATATTCTTTTTTGTCTGGGTATGTAGCATTATTACTTTAGGACCTTAAAATGACCATTTTGATGATATTAAATAAGAGACATGCCCTTACTTACTGGATTTATTACACATATCAAAAGAGTTGGTTCTAGCTAGAAAACACAGGTTTTTTTCTTTATCATTTAAACATTTTATATGAATCTCTGAGTGCTTGGAACTCATAATAAAATTTCAAATCGTTTTACAATAACTTCTGAAATCACGTTTTGGCTAATTGTAGAATGAGAGTGTAGGCGTGTGTGTGTGTGTGTGTGTGTGTGTGTGTGTGTGTGTGTGTGTGTGTGTATTGGTTGCACATGGTTTGGGGTTGGTTTGAAATACAGAAGTCATTTTAATTTTTTAAAATTTGTTTCCATTAATTTACTTCCTTTGAGTCTGATTTATCTTTCAATTGTTTGGTTTAATTGCTTGCTTTCTCTCTTTGTCTCCTAATAGGTTTTAGTTCTATTTTTAACTAACCTGTTACCTTCTTCCCCCTTAAAGTATTTCTTTCCATTTGCTCCTTTAGATGTTTTACCTAACACATTTCTTTTCACCACTAAGGATTTTGGAAGATGCATTTCTTTGCAGGCATATGACACTTGGGTTCTTCTTTGCTCAAGCTCCCTCTTCTGTTTACTTTCTTATCTCTTGTTTGGGTCTTTATAATCTGTTTTTCACTTCCTTTGCCTCAACTGCCTTTTGAAGTTCCCGTTTTATTTGATCTTTCCCATTTTCTACCTCCAATCCCACCTTATCCCACTGCCCTCCTGCCTTTTTATTTTTTCTTTGCTTTTGAACAGCAAGGCTGGTTCACATAAGGAAGATTCTGAGCCAGGAATCCAGAGAGAGCTAGGTTGAAAATGGGCTAACTTATTTAATTAGAAGAATATCCCTTTATGAAATAGTATATTGCCTTTATATTACACACTTTAAACCAGAAGTAAATACAGTTACCTTTTCTGGAACTACATTATGCTATTTTTATAACTAATTCTCAATATTTATATGACTATGTATTTTACTGAGAATATTCTGTTATTTTAATACTGAGTACTTAATTTGAGTAATTTAAAAACAGAAATACCCAGAATAAAATTCATGGACCTGCTCACCAAGTAAAGGTTCTTGGGGCTTTATGAGAAGATTCACAACATTCAATCTCTGCATCAGTCAAAGAAAAGCTATTGTCTTTTCAGGTCCACTTGATCAAAAGGGAGGCCCATAATTTTGTTTAATTCTTAGATATTGGAGACATTTTTTGCACCACTTGGGCATTCTCCTTGGTTCTTTATGTGAACTAAGATGCCTACAGTATCTTATGAGAAGAACTCAAACTCTCTGGCTGCAGAGGAAGCATTCCACCAAGATGTGGCACAATTTTTACCATTGGAGCCAGATAACCCAGTGACCTCTTGACAGTGTAAGTATCTTAAGTGCTTTTTCCATGTGGAGACTTTATAAAAGAAAGACATCCTTAAATAAAGCCTTAAGGTTTGGATTCATTATTTTCCCTACTAATATTATTTCCCATCCATATGCTCTAAAAAAAAAAAAAATTGTTACTAGCCTGCATGGTTGGTTTCTGATGAGAGCTCTCTTCTACGCTTCAGATGACTATTTTCTTACTGTGTTTTCACATGGCAGAGAGGAGAGAGAGAGAGAGAATACTCTGATAGCTCTTAAAAAGGCCACTAATCCCATTGTGAGGCATATCATCTCACTCTAATTACCATTGTGTTGGAACTTGGAGCTTCAACATGGGAATTTTCAAGGACACAATACAGTCCACAATGCTCTCATCAAAACTGTTAATATGCTCTCATCAAAACTGAATCCTTGATACAACACTCATTAGTGGTCTAGAAATAGAACTAGTCAAACGGACTTTTCTCAAGCAGTCTGCTATCATCTGAATGTTTATTCCCCATGAAATTCATGTAATGAAATCTTATTGCCCAATGTCATGGAATTAGATGTAGGGTGTTACTAGGTCATGAGGGGACAGCCATAGTGAGTGGAATGACAGAGGCTTAATGCTGTTAGGAAAGAGACCGTACAGAGCTCCCTGGCCCCTTCTGCCATGCGAGGATACAATAAGAACTCTACAACTTTGAAGAGGGCCCTCACTTGACCCCATTGGCACCTGATCTCAGATTTCTAGGCTCCAAAACTGTGAGAAATAAATTTCTGTTATTTATAAGCTATCCAGTCTGTGGTATTTTGTTATAGCAGCATGAATGAACTAAGACATAGTCCTTCCAAAATCAAGGATTGAACTCATTCATCCAAACAGAGTTGGAAACACTAAGTCCAACAAGCTATCTGACAGGCCATGTGGGAGGCAATTCAACCTATGTATCCCAGCTGTTGCATGCCCCATGTGGAAAAAATGTGAATAACTAACAGCATTTTCATTGCCGCACATTTCATGTGCACTTAGAACTGCAGTGTGTCTTTTATAGAAGCCAAAAATTAGTTTGCCTCCATGAAAATGTTAACTTTCATTCTTGGGAAGCCAAAGGAGTTTCCAAGTGTTCAGTAAATACAACCAGTAGAATATGCAGCCTTCTATAGGAATATAAAGCCAAAAAATTAAAGGACACTTGCTTCTTGAAAGAAAGCTATGATAAATCTAGACAGTGTACGAAAAAGCAGAACATCACTTTGCCAACAAAGATCTGTATAATCAAGCTATGATTTTTCCAGTAGTATGTGAGAGTTGAGTGCTGAAGAATTGATGCTTTTGAATTGTGGTGCTGGAGAAAACTCTTGGGAGTCCCTGGGACAGAAAGGAGATCAAGCCCATCAATCCTATAGGAAATCAATCCTGAATATTCACCTAAAGGACTGATGCTCAAGCTGAAGCTACAAGTACTTTTGCTACTGGTGCTAAGAACCAACTCATTGGAAGAGACCTTGATGCTGGGAAAGATGGAGGGCTAGAGGAGAAGGGGGTGACACAGGATGAGATGGTTGAATGGCATCAGCTACTCAAAGGACATGAGTTTGAGCAAACTCTGGGAGAGGGTGAAGGACAGGGAAGCTTGGCATGCTGCAGTCCATGGTGTCACAGAGTTAGACACAACTTAGCAACTGAACAACAGTGAGCAATAAAACTATGTCTGAAAATGGCTACCCTTAGTTGAAAAAGAGATAATCAGAGGAATAACTAAATCATTACTTACACATACTCAGAAAGTGTCCCTATCTTTGTAGTCATCCAATTAGAAAAGGTGGTATGAAACATTTCCCAGAATTTGTTAAGCTGAGGTCTAGAAGGAAGAATTCTTCATTGGCCATCAGGCTATTAATATAAATTTCTGAAGCCTTTCTCTTTGTAGACCACACACCATCCCTATTTCTCTCATGGAGTCCTCTTATACTGACCATCCTTTCTATTTAGGGGCTCAGTAGTTTTCCAAACTCTGTTCTCTTCCCATCACATCTTTTTGCCTTCCTTTATATTTCTACATTTTCAACTACCACCTATAACCAACCTAATGTCCGTAACTATCTTAGTCTTAGTTCAGTTGCTCAGTCGTGTCCAACTCTTTGTGACTCCCTGATCTGCAGTACACCAGTCCTCCATGTCCATCACCAACCTCTGGAGCCTACACAAACTCACGTCGGTGATGCCATCCAATCATCTCATCCTCTGTCATCCCCTTCTCCTCCTGCCCTCAATCTTTCCCAGCATCAGGGTCTTTTCCAATGAGTCAGTTCTTCACATCAGATGGCCAAAGTATTGGAGTTTCAGCTTCAACATCAGTCCTTCATCCATCAACCCAGGACTGATCACCTTTAGGATGGACTCGTTGGATCTCCTTGCCTTCCAAGGGACTCTCAAGAGTCTTCTCCAACACCACAGTTCAAAAGCATTAATTGTTTGGCACTCAGCTTTCTTTATACTCCAATTCTCACATCCATACATGATCACTGGAAAAACCATAGGCTTGACTAGACTGACCTTTGTTGGCAATAGTTTTGTCTTATATATCTTTCCTCTTCTACCCTATGTAATCATCCGTCAGATACCTTATATAAATACCTCATTTAATTCTCACACTAATTACTTATGGCTTCTGCCATAGAAGAAGAACTAAAAAGCCTCTTGATGAAGGTGAAAGAGGATTGCTGGGTCATAAGGTAGTTCTATTTGCAATTTTTTAAGGAATCTCCACACCGTTCTCCACAGTGGCTGTACTAGTTTGCATTCCCACCAACAGTGTAGGAGGGTTCCCTTTTCTCCACACCCTCTCCAGCATTTATTGCTTGCAGATTTTTGGATCGCAGCCATTCTGACTGGTGTGAAGTGGTACCTCATTGTGGTTTTGATTTGCATTTCTCTAATAATGAGTAATGTTGAGCATCTTTTCATGTGTTTGTTAGCCATCCGTATGTCTTCTTTTTCTAACACCGCACACAAAAATAAACTCAAAATGGATTAAAGATCTAAATGTAAGATCAGAAACTATAAAACTCCTAGAGGAGAACATGGGCAAAACACTCTCAGACATAAATCACAGCAGGATCCTCTATGATCCACCTCCCAGAATTCTGGAAATAAAAGCAAAAATAAACAAATGGGATCTAATTAAAATTAAAAGCTTCTGCACAACAAAGGAAAATATAAGCAAGGTGAAAAGACAGCCTTCTGAATGGGAGAAAATAATAGCAAATGAAGCAACTGACAAACAACTAATCTCAAGAATATACAAGCAACTTATGCAGCTCACTTCCAGAAAAAATAAACGACCCAATCAAAAAATGGGCCAAAGAACTAAATAGACATTTCTCCAAAGAAGACATACGGATGGCTAACAAACACATGAAAAGATGCTCAACATCACTCATTATTAGAGAAATGCAAATCAAAACCACAATGAGGTACCACCTCACACCAGTCAGAATGGCTGCGATCCAAAAATCTGCAAACAATAAATGCTGTAGAGGGTGTGGAGAAAATGGAGAAATGTCTATTTAGTTCTTTGGCCCATTTTTTGATTGGGTCGTGTTATTTTTCTGGAATTGAGCTGCATAAGTTGCTTGTATATTTTTGAGATTAGTTGTTTGTCAGTTGCTTCATTTGCTATTATTTTCTCCCATTCAGAAGGCTGTCTTTTCACCTTGCTTATATTTTCCTCTGACCCGGCAATCCCACTGCTGGGCATACACACCGAGGAAACCAGAATTGAAAGAGACACATGTACCCCAATGTTCATCGCAGCACTGTTTATCATAGCCAGGACATGGAAACAACCTAGATGTCCATCAGCAGATGAATGGATAAGAAAGCTGCGGTACATATACACAATGGAGTATTACTCAGCTGTTAAAAAGAATTCATTTGAATCAGTTCTGATGAGACGGATGAAACTGGAGCCAATTATACAGAGTGAAGTAAGCCAGAAAGAAAAACACCAAAACAGTATACTAACATATATATGGAATTTAGGAAGATGGCAATGACGACCCTGTATGCAAGACAGGAAAAAAGACACAGATGTGTATAACGGACTTTTGGACTCAGAGGGAGAGGGAGAGGGTGGGATGATTTGGGAGAATGGGAATTCTAACATGTATACTATCATGTAAGAATTGAATCGCCAGTCTATATCTGACGCAGGGTGCAGCATGCTTGGGGCTGGTGCATGGGGATGACCCAGAGAGATGTTGTGGAGAGGGAGGTGGGAGAGGGGTTCATGTTTGGGAACGCATGTAAGAATTAAAGATTTTAAAATTTAAAAAATAAAAAACTAAAAAAATAATAATAAAATAATAATAATAAAAATAAATAAATTTAAAAAAAAAAGAAAGTGAAAGAGGAGAGGGAAAAAGTTTGCTTAAAACTCAACATTCAGAAAACTATAATCATAGCATCTGGTCACATCACTTCATGGCAAATAGCTGGGGAAACAGTGGGAACAGTGGCTGACCCTATTTCTTTGGGCTCTAAAATCACTGAAGATGGTGACTGAAGCCATGAAATTAAAAGACGCTTGCTCCTTGGAAGAAAAGTTATGACAGACCTGATGCTGCTAAGTCACTTCAGTCGTGTCCGACTCTGTGCAACCCCATAGACACCAGGCTCCCCCATCCCTGGGATTCTACAGGCAAGAACACTGGAATGGGTTGCTATTTCCTTCTCCAATGCATGAAAGTGAAAAGTGAAAGTGAAGTCACTCAGTCGTGTCCAACTCTCTGCGACCCCATGGACTGCAGCCTACCAGGCTCCTCCATCCATGGGATTTTCCAGGCAAGAATACTGGAGTGGGGTGCCATTACCTTCTCCAATGACAAACCTAGAGAGCATATTAAAAAGCATGGACATTACTTTGACAACAAAGGTCCATCTAATCAAGGCTATAATTTTTCCAGCAGTCATGTATGGATGTGATAACTGGACTATAAAGAGCACCAAAGAATTGATGCTTTTGAACTATGGTGTTGGAGAAGTTTCTTGAGAGTCCCTTGCACAGCAAGGAGATCCAAACAGTCCATGCTAAACAAGATCAGTCCTGGGTGTTCATTGAAAGGACTAATGCTGAAGCAGAAACTCCAATCCTTTGGCCACCTGATGCAAAGAGATGACTCATTGGAAGAGACCCTGATGCTGGGGAAAGATTGAAGGCGGGAGGAGAAGGGGAAGACAGAGGATGAGATGGCTTAATGGCATCACTGACTCAATGAACATGAGTTTGAGTAAGCTCCAGTAGTTGGTGATGGACAGGGAAACCTGGCATGCTACAATCCATGGGGTTGCAAAAAGTCAGACATGACTGAGTGACTAAACTGAACTGAACTAATCCTGTGAAGTAACTGTTTATTCCCAGAAGGTAAAACTGAGATATGAAGTTCAATGACCAAGTGGCAAAACCTAATTTTGAATCCATGGGTTAAACATTGTGTTATTTTTCCATTTTCCTAGTTATCTGTGCGATTTTTTATAAAGTAAACCAGGATTGTGTGTTCGTCACTCAGTCATGTCTGGCTCTTTTTGACCCCATGGGTTTATAGACCACTAGCCTCCTCTGTCCATGGAATTTCTCAGGCAAGAATACTGTAGTGGGTAGCCATTTCCTTCTCCAGGGGATCTTCCTGACCCAGGGATTGAACCTGGGTCTCCTGTATTGTGGGTAGACTCTTTACTGACTGAGTTACCAGGGAAGATTACCCCTGGTTAAGATCTATAATAAGTACATGATCACCTGTAGAAGAGTTTGGGTTTCTGTTCTGGATGCAAAAGTTCTATAGTATGGACCTAGAATGGTTTTCCAACAATTCTCCAACTCAAAACCTCTGGTTAAATCATATGCAACTACTCACATTTTTCTGAAAAAAAAAAAAATTCTTTGCTCTTTTACATTTTATGTTCATTGTAAGGGATGCCCATTTCTTCCTTATCAACATAGAACATTATTCATACAATAATCTTTTCTCTTCTACTCCAATTCTGTAAGTAATACCTAGGTAGAGTGCCTTAAATTGTGCTTAGTTGCTCAGTTGTGTGTAACTCTTTGTGAACTCTTGGACTGTAGTCTTCCAGGCTCCTCTGTCCCTGGAATTTTTCAGGCAAGAATACTGGACTGGGTTGCGACTTTCTCCTCCAGGGGATATTCCAGACTCAGGGATCAAATCCATATCTTGCATGTCTCCTGCACTGTGGGTGGATTCTTTAACCATTGAGCCACTGGAGAAGCACAGCATGACTTGAATTAGGTTCCCATATTACAGTATTTTTTAATATGATGTCTATCTGTTTCTCTCTCCTACTATCATGTTGTTACAAAAGTAATTGCATTTTCAAACCCTGAATTTTAAATTGTTATAACTAGGCTCAAAATAAGAACCATTACAGTCAACACATTTTTGCTAATGAGAAATAACTTGGTTTATTCCTGTAGCATAAAAATCTGTGTTTCAGATTCATTGAACTCTTGGAAAGCATTTCCTACATCCTGTTGGCTGTGGAAGTATTTCCCCTGAAAAAAGTTGTCAAGATGCTAGAAGAAGGGGTACAAAGTTGGCAAGAGGTTAGGTGAATATGGCAGATGAGGCAAAACCTTGTAGCCCAATTCATTCAACTTCTGAAGCATTAGTCATGCGATGTGTGGTTGGGCATTGTTGTGGAGAAGAACTGGGCCCTTACTGTTGACGAGTGCTGAATGTAGGCCTTGCAGTTTGCAGTGCACCTCATTGATTTGCTGAGTATACTTCTCAGATGCAATGGTTTCACCAAGATTCAAAAGCTGTAGTGAATCAGACACAAAACAGTGACCACAACCTTAATTCTGGTGCATGTTTGGCTTTGGAAAGTGCTTTGGAGCTTTTTCTCAGTCCAGTCACTAAGCCAGCTGTTGCTGATTGTTGTAGAAAATCCACTTTTCCTTGCAAGTCACAATCCGATTGAGAAATGTTTCCTTGTTATTGCATAGGAAAAGATAAGAATACACTTCAAAGTGGCAATTATTTTGATTTGCTGTCAGCTTATGTGGCACACACTTATCAAGCTTTCTCACCTTCCTAATTGTATTAAAAGCTGAATCACTATAGAATGGTTGACACTGATTTCTCAGGCAACTTCTTGTGTAATTGTAAGGTGATTAGTTTCAATGATGGCTCTCAATAGGTCGTTGTAAGCTTCCAATGGCCAGTCACTAGGGTCCTCATCTTTAAGGCTCTCATCCCCTTTATAAAACTCTTGAATCATTATTGCATTGTACATTCATTAGCAGTTACTAGGCCAAACACTTTGCTGATGGTGTGAGTTGCATCCACTGTTTTATGAGCCATTTTGAACTCAGATAAAATTGCTCGGATTTTCTTTTTCCCTAAGATCATTTCCATAGCCCCAAATAAATATTTTAAATCTAGATATAAATCCCTAGGGAAAAAAGTGAGAAATGCACATGAAAATTATGTATAATATAATCACATTTCTTAAGAATGTATTCCATTATAAACAGCAAAGTTCAACAGTGTAAAAATACTATTATGTTTGCATCAAACTAATAGATTTTGAATACGTTAACGAAAAGGATGTAATCTAAATGCAATCTTCATTTAAAGTCTAGACACCTACTTATTTTATTAAACAAATCAAGTAACCATGCTTTGACTTGCGACTTTGGTAAGTGTGTTAACATATTTTCTGTTAATGTGATATTGTTGTTGTTCAGTCACTTAGTCATGCCCCGCTCTTTTCCACCACATGGACTGCAGCATGCTAGGCTTTCCTGTCCTTCACCATCTGCTGGAGCTTGCTCAAGTTCATATCCATTGAGTTGGTGATGTCATCCAACCATCTTATTCTCTGTCAATCCCTCTCCTGCCTTCAATCTTTCCCAGCATCAGGGTCTTTTCTAGTGAGTCAGCTCTTTGCATCAGGTGGCCAAAGTATTGCAGCTTCAGCTTTAGCATCAGGCCTTCTAATGAATATTCAGGATTGATTTCCTTTAGGACTGACTGGTTTGATCTCCTTGCAGTCCAAGGGACTCTCAAGAGCTTTCTCCAACATCAGAATTCCAAAGCATCAATTCTTTGGCGCTCAGCCTTTTTTATGGTCCAACTCTCCCATTCATACATGACTACTGGGAAAACCATAGCTTTGATCATTCAGACTTTGTCAGCAAAGTAATGTCTCTGCTAACAATATGTAGGTGTGTCATAGCTTTTCTTCTGAAGAACAAGCATCGTTTAATTTCATAGCTGAAGTCCCCATCTGCAGTGATTTTGGAGCCCAAGAAAATAAGGTCTGTCACTGTTTCCATTGTTTCCCCATCTATTTGCAATGAAGTGATGGGACCAGATGCCATGATCTTCATTTTTCGAATGTTGAGTTTTAAGCCAGCTTTTTCACTCCTCTTTCCCTTACATCAAGAGACTCTTTAGTTCCTTTTCACTTTCTGCCATTAGAGTGGTGTCGTCTGCATATCTACAGTTATTGATATTTCTCCCAGAAATCTTGATTCCAGCTTGTGCTTCATCCAGCCCAACATTTCTCATGCTGTGCTCTGCATATAAGTAAGTTAAATAAGCAAGGTGACAATATATAGCTTTATCATACTCTTTTCCCAATTTTTATCCAGTCTGTTGTTCCATGTCCAATTCTAACTGGTGCTTCTTTACTTGAACACAGGTTTCTCAGGAGGCAGGTAAGGTGGTCTGGTATTCCCATCTCTTTAAGAATTTTCCAGTTTGCTGTGATTCACACAGTCAAAGGCCTTGGTGTAGTCAATGAAGCAGATGTTTTTCTGGAATTCTCTTGCTTTTTCCATGATCCAGTGGATGTTGGCAATTTGATCTCTGGTTTATCTATGTTTTCTAAATCCAGCTTTAACACCTGGAAGTTCTTGGTTCATGCACTGTTGAAGCCTAGCTTGGAGAATTTTGAGTATTACTTTGCTAGCCTGTGAAATGCTAGCCTGTGTGGTAGTTTGACCATTCTTTGGCATTGCCCTTCTTTGGGATTTGAATGAAAACTGACCTTTTCTAGTTTTGTGGCCACTACAGAGTTTTCCACATTTGCTAGCATATTGAATGCAACACTTTAAGAGCATGATCTTTAAGGATTTGAAATAGTTCAGCTGGAATTCCTTCACATCCACTAGCTTTGTTCATAGTGATGCTTCCTAAGGCTCACTTTATTTTCCAATCTGCTTTGGTATGAACTGAATAGAGCAGACATTAAGCCAAGCCAGGATCAGTATCAAGCTTCTCTGATAGCTCAGATGGTTAAGAAACTGCCTACAATGCAGGAGACCAGCGTTCCATCCCTGGGTCAGGAAGATCTTCTGGAGAAGGGAATGGCTACCCACTCCAGTATTCTTGCATGGTCTGGAGAGTCTCATGGACTGAGGAGCCTGGCAGAATACAGGCAGGGTTCCAAAGAGTCAGACATGACTGAGTGAATAACACTTCACATTACATTACATTTACCTTACAGGATCTGTATCACAGACTGGGTTTCAGATAGCTCCGTCTTCGGCCCCTATTGTTTCTGGGGTTTTGGCTTGAGAGAAGCTAATTCAGAGATTTCCTTTAATGTGTAAGTGATTATGAGGTTATTTTAAGAGTGATAGAAGGAAAAATTGGCTTCAAACCAATCATTACCATAGAAAAGAAACCAAATAAAAGATGCAAATCTAATAATTTCATTAGTTTTCTGTTGTTAAGGTTCTTAATTTTCTCCACTTAGGTGTGAATATTTTGTTAATAAATTCTTATGGTGCCAAAACTAAAAATTTCATTGGCACAGCTTTTATTTTTAGAAATTTATTGATTTTATTTCCAGTTGGTTCTTTCCACAGTCTGCCCTGGGATAGACAAGTAAATAGAAACATGAGTTCTTGACCCTCAAGGTTTGCATTTAGTCCATTGCATTTCCAATATTCTTGACCCAGAATATTATTAACTTAGGCTCCCTAAACACACTACTTTAGCAAATATTCTTTCAGATGTAACATATATTAAGATCACTTTAGGGAATTCTCTGTATCTTTCTATTATAGTTCCCAGCTAGCAGATTTTAAAAGTTTCTACCCACACATGCCTCTGCTGTGGTAACTTGCATTCTAGTAATAAGAAATATGAATTTGTATTTCAAAGTACTGTATTTGAACTATAAACATCAAATGACCATTTTTATAGTCATTGTTAGAATATAACTTAGTATATATACGTGTGTGTGTGTTTGCCTGCATAAAATCTAGAAGACATTAAGGAAAATTTATTCTTAATCTTTTTTTTTTTGAAAAGAAATTTCTCAGGTTAATGAGAAAGTACCGTCTCTATGGGTTGTTACTTATTCATTTACATCATTTTGTCATTCTCAAGGATTTGAAGCTATTGATGCTGCTATTGAGATCACTGAATGTTGAATATAAATGTTTTTACATAGTTTTCTCTGAATGTATTGACTTAAGGTATATGTTTAATTTACAAATATGAAATTAAAACCTAGTTAAATTTTAAAAATAATAAACTGAAAAGCTCTGATAAATGAATTTTTACTGAAGATTTGATGGTGAAAATCAGTTACTAACTTTTTCCTTTTTGTTTCACAGAGAAGATCTTAGTATCACAAGAACACAGTGAATGCTATTGATGATGATACTGTGGCTTTAAAATATAATTTGCACAAGGAATAGGATTTTTGTTTACTTTATAGTTGCAATCTAAAAGGTCTAGAAATAATGCATGATACATAGTAGACACTCAAAAAGTATTTGTTGAAAGGATAAGTAATCATTTCTTCACTATTAGGTCACTAGACAGAGAAGTTTAGAATATCAACCCCATACTTCAATGTGTTCCCTTTTGCTTTTGATTAATCATGTAGTCCTCCCAGGAGATACAGATTATTTTAATTCAAGCAAAGAATAAAGAGGCAGTCAATAAGGATTGCTTTTCTGGGAAAAGAACAGTGAAAACGAGAACATTTTTACAAGATAAAGTAGGTTGATTCTGTTGTATTTTGGATTAAGATTGTTTTTTTTTTTCCTGACTCTATTTTTTTCCTACACAAGAAGCAAAAAGATAAAGTAGGAAAAAAAATGGTGTAAATATTCAAGTTCTCTTCTGGAATAGCTGAGGTCAGAGGTTGGAAATCCAATCTTAAAAGCAAATCTGAAGGATTCCCTTTGGCCAATCATTCACCTGCTTGTCTTCTTGGCTTTGCATTTTCTCCACCTGGTAAATTACTCTCTAACACCCTCACATGCACCAAAGTGGATCTAGGCTTCAGTTAATGCTGGTATACTTAGAAACTACCTTTTAATTTTTAATCTGTAAAATTGTTCTTAAGATTTAAACTTGTCTAAATGGTACAAACTCCTCCCCTTTGACAAGTCTAAAAATCCTTGGGAAAATTTTTAACAGATCATAATTTAGTTAAGATGACTTGAAACTTTGAATATTAGTAACTGGGGTGTAAAAAACGTTCTGCAGATTAATTGATGTTTAGATACCTTTAATGGTGACTTGCACTGACACTGCTGAAGAGGTTTAAAAAGAACTGCCTGGGCAGTGAGAAAGGGGTTCCATTTCCTAGTACAGTGAAATCTCTTGTTATCTCCTGCAGCTTTAAATCTGACTAATTATCGCAAATCATTATTTTTTTTTCACTTGAAAAGTAATAAAACATCATGAGGAATCTATTTTGTAGCTATCTGGCAAAACAATTATTAGAATAATAATATGTCATAGGGTACAATGTATGTGCAAACCTGTTTTCAATTCCATGGTGTGTTCAATTCTGTTGGTACTCTATGTGTGTTGTTTTCACTATCCATAATTGAGACTGTCATGACTTACTGTTTTCGAGGCTGGATGAGAAAGTGTTACTTAACTCAAGTTTCCTTTTGCATTGCTCAGAAATTATATCTCATGGACAGTAACTAGGACAGTTTTGGGGGAAGCTTCCTCTTGTTAGCCATGTCTTTGTGGCAGATTTCTTAAGATTACATAGCTAGTTTCAGAATGTGGCATTTTAGTGGGTAAATGAATTATTTGTGAAGGAAGGCCATGTTGCAATGTATTATTGAAAACACTAAAGATGATGCAGTTTGCTGACTTTCTCTGAAAATAGTTATTTCTGAATATTTTAATATTAATTGAACCTGGAGTTTGTAATGGAAAGTGTTCAGACAATGGAAGAAAAGAACTGCAGTCTAATGAGGAAATGCTAGAAGGCAAGCTCATTAGTGCCCATTGCAACTTCAGCCCACAATAGTACAAGTGCTTGTACTCTGTATCAATATTAATTCACATGTTCCTGGCTTGACTTACAAAAGGCCAGAAAAACAGAATCCTCTCCTTAGTCATTCTTATTTCAATTACTATCTCTGTATGTCTGTGTGCATGTGTGCCTGTGTACACTCAGAAGTAGTTGCTTAGTATTTCATATATACAATGACATTCTTAAAAGGAAAAAAATATCTGCTTGAGGTGTATTAGCAGTTAAGATTTTTCTACCCAGTGCTTCATTTTCCCCCTGCTTATCAATTTATTTTACTCTAAACCTCTGCTCTTTAAGCAACTACTAATGAGAGGTGATCCCCAGCAGGAAATAATACAGGCAGAGCAGGCAAACCCTGTTCAGTGTTATCCTCTCCAACTGACATCTGCTTAAATAACTTAGGTCAGGGAGTCTCTGCTGCCTGGTTAGCAGTAGAATGAACTAGGTGATGAGCAGACTCCATAACCTAAATTTCTACAAAGAAACAGATGTTTGTCAGTTATACTCCAGGTATACACACTAATGTATTTCATAGGATTTCATTTTTGTGCTAACTTTGGGAATACACATACACAACTTTGATCTTTCTGAAATATTTCTATAAAAATATTCCATCTTCCTAAAATTATTCTGAAATATTTATTTTGCATATTGTGTTAGAAAAAAGACTCAATAAGAGAGCAAGACAAGCCTTTCGTCCAGTATGAAATAATTTCCCTTCAGATATATACTCAAGGGTACACTGCACAGTTTGGTAAACTCATGTTACAGATCTGTAAAGATTACATCATTTTTCTAAAAACGTGCCATGTGCTTTCAGACTACAGAACTTGAATGAAGGGCTTGGCCTTTGTAAACCATGATTTTCCATCAATTTCTATTTACAGGCCATGTTTGTATGGGTATGGACAATCTTCTGCAGCTATTGCTTTAGTCCTTTCAGGATACTGTACCAGAATACCATAGACAGTGTGGCTTATAAACTGAAACTTATTTCTCAGAGTTCAGGAAGGTGGGAAGTCCGAGATCTAGATGCTGGCAGATTTTATGTCTGGTAAGGACCTGCTTCCTAGTTCATAGCCATCTTTACATTATGTCCTCTTATGACATGGCATAAGGAACTCTCTGGAATCTCTATTTTTATAAAGGCTGTATTCATGAGGGCACTGTCATTATGACCTAGTCACCTCCCCAAAGTCTCCACATCCAAATACCATCACACTGGGGATTAGGTTTCAACAGATGAATTTCAACAGATGAATTTGCAGGGGGTTGTGTGGGGATACAAAAGTTCAGTCTACAGCATTTATGAAAAAGACAAGTTTCCAGAAAAAAATTAGGCCATCTCTACCTGTTCAAGGATGCCATCAAGGAACCAGCCCCCTGTCTTCCTATTCTACCATCTTCAGTGTGGTTGTTGTAATTCCATGCATAATGCAGAAAGTTCGGGCATAGATGGAGAGTTAGAAGCAGCAGAGCTGTTTCACTGGCAAGGACCTGACTATATGGCCATCAGGAAAGTAGTGAAATTGAGTTTTAGCTTTTACAACCTCTAATAGCACTTGGGGGAAAACCTCTGTCTTTCACAAGTCAAAATGTCTTTGTTCTTTTTGCCATTTCAGAAATGACTTCTCTAGAAAGCAAGCATTTGTCCTTTAGTAGAAATGTTCCAGTAAATGTTGAAAAATACTGAAAAATAGCATATAGCATAATTTACATATATTTATAATTTATAAAAATATGTTTGAGGGACAAAAAGAAAAAGTGATTCTGTAATGACAAGTGTTTATCACAGTGGAATCTGTGTACAGGATCTGCATACAGTCCAGGGCCTCTTAGCTCTAGAGACCTACAACATGGCATACTATGCTGTGTCCTTTCTCAGGCAAAGTTCCAACTGCAGTCTAGGAACACTGAAGGGCATGCAAGCCAACGAGAGTTTTATATTCATAAAAACCAGAGAACAAGATTCATTAATGTACTTACAAGATCTAGAAAGGAGCCAAGGATGTGTCCCTTATTTCTCCACAGAGAAATCCATCAGCTTTCTTTATTCAAGAGCTCAATTGCCAAAAAGTTTTCTGTCTACCCCGAATGTTAGTTACTCAGTAGTAAAATAAATTCCTAAAATTAAGTAAAATATATTCCTAAAATATTTATCCTGTCAATTGTTATTTTCTGAGGCTTTAGACATTTCTTTGCTTCTGTGTTACTTTGCAGCATAGTATGCTTTTAGAGTAAGCTGCATCTGAGAAGACCAATAACATTTAAGAACAAATAATTTTGAAGCTGGAATAAACTTCAAGACAAATTTGTGGAACTTTTCTGTCTTCTGGCAGGCATGTTTATATGACACTCACTTGGAGGAAGTTATCCTAAATGAGTCAGTTCAGTCGCTCTGTCGTGATGGACTCTTTATGACCCCAAGAACCGCAGCTAGCCAGGCCTCCCTGTCCATTACCAACTGCCGGAATCTACCCAAACCCATGTTATTGAGTCATAGCATTGTCTTTCAGGATTTGAAATAGCTCCACTGGAATTCCACCAACTCCACAAACTTTGTTCACAGTAATGCTTCCTAAATTCAGCATGACTTTTATGGAGAAAAGTTCTAAATAATGATGAGAGGAGGAGGTAGTACTCAGTCCAGGCAGCAATATATCAGTAAAGAGATAGCAACTTGATGTGAAGGCAGGGCTTAAGAGGCAGAGATTTTGCAAATCCTTTTTAAAGAAGAACATCATTAGTGAGGCCTGACAACAGATAAATTGCCACTGTGTGTTTCATGAATCATGAATAATTGGATGAAAGGAAGGACAGAAGAAAAGAAGGAGGGAAGAATGTAGGGGAGTGAACTACAATTAGCAATAGAGTCAAGAGCAAGCCTTTATTCCCAGTGCCAACAGTAAACCACTGTGAGAGTGGTTTATGTAACAAGAGTGCAGACAAGGAGCAATAAGACAAGGACCTAGTTCCTCAGACTGTTCATTTGCTATTAATAACTCAGCTGGTAAAGAATCCTCCTGCAATGCAGGAGACCCCAGTTTGATTCCTGGGTCAGTAAGTTCCCCTGGAGAAGGGATAGGCTACCCACTCCAGTATTCTTTCACTTTCCTGGAATCTCAGATGGTAAAGAATCCACGTGCAATGTGGGAGACCTGGGTTTGATCCCTGGGTTGGGAAGATCCTCTAGAGGAGGGCATGGAAACCCACTCTAGTATTCTTGCTTGGAGAATCCCATGAACAGAGAAGCCTGGCAGGCTGAAGTTCATGGGGTCTCAAAGAGTCAGAAATGACTAAGAAACTAAGCACAAACAGAGGGCCACTTTAAGAGTCTTATTCAGAAGAATGATAAAGAGTATGTTCCCTGTTTTTGGTCAAGTTATCCAATGCACAAAGTTTTAAAATTCAGGAATTTTCACAGGTTTTTAAGAGCAACAAAAGCCAGTGCCTGCCTTACTCCTCTTCATTTCTGATTCTTGCTTTATGGAGGGAGCTATTTTGAATATTTCTCCTAGTAATCACTTCCTTATTTCTAAATATGTTTACACAATGTTCTGTGAGTTTGTAATTTTAATTCTGGATATGGTCTTTTATTTACCTTCCTTATAAAGGAGATGAGGATATAGCTTCTATATCAGCCCAATACTTCACTTCATATGTATTTGTCTTTTCACTGTCCTCCCAGTACAGCCAGTGATTACATAAAGTTATTATCCGAAGTATGCATAATTATTAATTGCAATAGCATCAATTGTTGCAGATATGCAACAATTGCATCTCTGCAATTATTGTTCACAATTGAACCTTTAGTGTATAAATATTAAAGATCCTTTATACTTATTTTTGCATAAGTTAGCTTTCTGTATTTTTATCATGAATTCACTCTCATATTCAAAATATGTTTGTTTGTTTTTTCTAAAAGTTTCATTTTCATTTTAGTCTAACTCTTCTTTTGGAAACTTCTGTCTTCACTATAATAAGCACTTCATTTTCACCTCTTGGATTCCCTTAACTTCCTGCCTGGCTTAAATCTCTGGTGTTGCCAGTTCCATGCCTTCTTACTAGATTACTTCTTCTACTCTGGTGCAACGTATTTATCAATGTGCTCTTGAGAAGAAATAGATGAAAGGTAAATACTTTTAGACCTTGCATTACTAGTATTTTCTTCCATTCTTGATTGATAGGATAGCTGGATATAAAATTCTAGTTTGGAAATTAATTCCTTTTGGAATTTTCAAGGTATGATTCAGCTGCCTCTAGTTTCCAGCATTGATTTTATGAAGTATCAGTTCAGTTCAGTTGCTCAGTCATGTTCGACTCTTTGCGACCCCATGAATCGCAGCACACCAGGCCTCCCTGTCCGTCACCATCTCCCGGAGTTCACTCAGACTCACGTCCATCGAGTCCATGATGCCGTCCAGCCATCTCATCCTCTGTCATCCCCTTTTCCTACTGCCCCCAATCCCTCCCAGCATCAGAGTATTTTCGAATGAGTCAACTCTTTGCGTGAAGTGGCCAAACTACTCGAGCTTCAGCTTTAGCATCATTCCTTCCAAAGAAATCCCAGGGCTGATCTCCTTCAGAATGGACTGGTTGGATCTCCTCACAATCCAAGGGACTCTCAAGAGTCTTCTCCAACACCACAGTTCAAAAGCATCACTTCTTCGGCACTCAGCCTTCTTCACAGTCCAACTCTCACATCTATACATGACCACTGGGAAAACCATAGCCTTGATTAGATGGACCGTAGTCGGCAAAGTAATCTCTCTGCTTTGGAATATACTATCTTGGTTGGTCATAACTTTTCTTCCAAGGAGTAAGAGTCTTTAACTTCATGCCTGCAGTCACCATCTGCAGTTATTTTGGAGCCCCCCCAAAATAAAGTCTGACACTGTTTCCACTGTTTCCCCATCTATTTCCCATGAAGTGATGGGACCAGATGCCATGATTTTCGTTTTCTGAATGTTGAGCTTTAAGCCAACTTTTTCACTCTCCTCTTTCACTTTCATCAAGAGGCTTTTTAGCTCCTCTTCACTTTCTGCCGTAAGAGTGGAGTCATCTGCATATCTGAGGTTATTGATATTTCTCCCAGCAATCTTGATTCCAGCTTGTGTTTCTTCCAGTCCAGCGTTTCTCATGATGTACTCTGCATAGAAGTTAAATAAGCAGGGAGACAATATACAGCCTTGATGTACTCCTTTTCCTATTTGGAACCAGTCTGTTGTTCCATGTCCAGTTCTAACTGTTGCTTCCTGACCTGCAAACAGATTTCTCAAGAGGCAGGTCAGGTGGTCTGGTATTCCCATCTTTCTCAGAATTTTCCACAGTTTATTGTGATCCACACAGTCAAAAGCTTTGGCATAGTCAACAAAGCAGAAATAGATGTGTTTCTGGAACTCTTGCTTTTTCCATGATGCAGCGGATGTTGGCAATTTGATCTCTGGTTCCTCTGCCTTGTCTAAAACCAGCTTGAACATCAGGAAGTCACGATTCACGTATTGCTGAAGCCTGGGTTGGAGAATTTTGAGCATCACTTTACTAGCATGTGAGATGAGTGCAATTGTTATACTTTATGCAATTGTTATACTTTATGAAGTATAACACAGTTCAGATGCTTCTCTTTTGAGAGACTTGTTTCTCTGGAAACTTTTCTTATTCTTTATCAAATTTTGCATCTTGAAACATCACTATGATGTATCTCAATAAGCATTTTTCTTCATCTCCTGGTATGTTAATTTGCTACAGTGGTTGTAAAAAGATGCCACAGACTCAGTGGCTAAAACAACAGAAATATATTTTCTTATGGTTCTGGAGGCTAGAAGTTCAAGATCAAGATGCCAAAAAGTTTAATTCCTTTCTAATTCTCTCTCTTTTATTCACAGATGACTGCCTTTTAACTGTATTCTTACATGGTATTTCCTCTGATTAAGTGTGTCCCTAAGTGTCTTCTGGTATTCCTCTTATAAGGAAACCAGTCAGACTGGATTAGGGGCCATGCTAAGGACCTCATTTTAAATTAATCATTCCTTGAAAATCTCTGTCTTCAAATACAATTACATTCTGAGGTACAGTGGGTTAAGCCTTCATCATATGTTTGAGGGGACATAATTTAGCCCATAACACTTAAGGTAGTCCCCTTAATTCAGAGATATTTCCTTGAATTAATTTTTGTTAGCTTATATTTGAACTATTTCACGTGTTCTTTCTTTTTGAGGTTGTTCTTTGGATTCTGGACTTCCTAACTGATCTTCTCATTCTCTAATTCCTTTCCAATTTCCCTCTGTTTATATTTTTATTCTTTTTAGTGCTGTTCTTCAGCTTTATTTTTTCATATTCATTTGATTATCATATTATGTTTCTATTTTTAACAGATGCTTTGTATTATCTGTATGTTCTATTTTTATGGGCTTGCTTTAATAATTTCCATTTCCCATGAAATACCATGAATTATTAGCTTTTTAAAAAATTCATGTCAATGTATGGCAAAATCAATACAGTATTGTAAAGTAAAAAAAAATAATAATCTGTTCTTTGCATTTCTTTCTTTTCCTCTTTTCTCTTATATTTAGAGTTTTTGTTAGATGAATGATCCTCTTTGGCTTTCCTTTCATATTTAGAAATAAGGTGCCTTTGTCTAAAGGTAGTCTCATCAACTGGTCAATTTAACTAATGAATGTTCTTTTGTATTTGTGCATTATTTCTTTTAGTTTTATTTTCCCCAGAGACTAATTCTCCAATGTGTTTCCTATGGGATCTAAACCAATATATGCTGACATTCTCAGGATTTTGTGTACTGGGTGACTAGGTACAGACAAGGAATCAGTCTTGCACTTCATCTCCTTCCTCTGATGAATCTTGGACTCCTGCCCTCAGTTCTTCATGATGTTTTATAGTCTAGAGTTTCCAGGTCTCAAACTCTTCAAACTCCATTATTCTGGAATTTATTCTAACCCCAGCCTTCATAACAAGGTTTTCAATCCTTCATGTTTGTTCTTTCTTTCCTTTTTTTTTTTTTTGTCACTTATATTACACCTTTTATGTCAATTTAATGAGGCTTTATGAGGACTGGAGGAAAGCACAGGTGTTTAATCCACCAGAGTCAATAAAGATTTTCTACTCAGGCCCCATAAAGGACAAGGGAGATGATAGAGCAGTGATTCTCAACCAGAGACACTTAATAATGTCTGAATATATTTTCATCATCAAAACTAAAGGATGCTATACTGTTGGTGGGAATGAAAATTGTCACAGCCACTGTGGAGAATAAAACGGAGATTCCTTTAAAAACTAAGAATAAAATCACCATATTACTCAGAAATCCCACTACCAGGCATATAGGAAACAAAAACTGAAAAAGACACATGTAACCCAATGTTCACTGCAGTTCCATTTACAATTGTTGGAATATGGAAACAACTTAGATGTTCATCAACAAATGAATGGATAAATAATTTATGGTATATATATGTATATATATATACATATATACATATATACACATACACACAATGGAGTATTACTCAGCCATAAAAGGGAACACATTTGAGTCAGTCCTAATGAGGTGGATGAACCTAGAGCTTATTATACAAAATGAAATAAGTCAGACAGAGGAAAACAATTATTATATACTAACACATACAATGGCACCCTGGAGACTCCCATGGACGGAGGAGCCTGGTGGTCTGCAGTCCATGGGGTTGTGAAGAGTCGGACACGACTGAGCAACTTCACTTTCAGTTTTCACTTTCATGCATTGGAGAAGGAAATGGCAACCCACCCCAGTGTTCTTGCCTGGAGAATCCAAGGGACGGGGGAACCTGGTGGGCTGCAATCTATGGGGTCGCACAGAGTTGGACACGACTGAAGCGACTTAGCAGCAGCAGCAGCAACACATATATACGGAATCTAAAAAGATGGTATTAATGAACATATTTGCAGATCAGCAATGGAGGCACAAACATTGAGAACAGACTTATGGACATGGGTGGGGTTGGGAAGAAGGAGAGGGTGGGAGGTATGGAGAGAGTAACATGAAAACATACATTACCATATATAAAATAGATAGCCAATGAGAATTTTCTGTCTGACTCAGGGAACTCAAACCCGGGCTTGGTAACAACCTAGAGGGGTGGGATGGGGAAGGAGGTGGAAGGGATGTTCAGGTGGGAGGGGACATGGGTAAACCTATGGCTGATTCATGTTGATGTTTGGTAGAAACCAAAGCAATACTGTAAAGTAATTATCCTTCAATTAAAAATAAATACATTTAAAACATAGATAAAGGATGATATATATCTAATGATTAGAGATCAAGGCTGCTGGTAAACATCCCACAATGCACCAAGATGGATTATTCAGCCCCAAATGCCATTATTCCTAAGGTTAAAAAAAATATCTTCTAGGAGTTTAGAACTTTTCCTGTGGGAGTGGTTTAACATTTTTAAGAATTTTCAGGGATCCTTGTATAAGGAGCAAGTTAGACTAAAGACTCTAGTAACCAAAGGAATGCTATAAGATATATAAATAGTGATATTTTTTAGTATTTGTTTAAAATATCATGGCTCAGATGGTAAATTGTCTGTCTGCAATGCAGGAGAAGCGGGTTCGATCCCTGAGTTGGGAAGATCCCCTGGAAAAGGAAATGGCAGCCCATTCCAGTATTCTTGCCTGGAAAATCCCATGGATCGCGGAGCCTGGTAGGCTACTATCCATGGGGTTGCAAAAAGTCGGACACGACTGAGGGACTTCACTTCACTTAAAATAGCATAATATTTAAAATAACATTTAATCTGAGATAAAAATGTTAATACAGTAAGTTGGCAAGAAAATGTGTACCATTTTCTTATTGTATCTAAAAGAATCTACTCTGGTGGTTCTCAACTCTGAATACACTTTCTTTTATTATTATTTTATTATTTTTTTATGAAGCATATTTTTACTCTTTTTTAAATATAAATTTATTTATTTTAATTGGAGGTTAATTACTTTACAATATTGTATTGGTTTTGCCATACATCAACATGAATTCGCCACAGGTATACACATGTTCCCCATCCCCCCACCCACCTCCCTCCCCATACCATCCCTCTGGGTCATCCCAGTGCACCAGCCCCAAGCATCTAGTATCATGCATCGAACCTGGACACTTTCTTTTAAAACTAAAGCCGTACTCATTTTAATAAGCAGCTTGTTACTTTATATATATGTGGCAATTTATTTGTCTTTCAGAAAATATTTACATAACACTTGTTTATCAGTAGGTTATCTTATCTTAATTTCTTTAACATTCTGTTTAGTTTTCAAAGTAATCCTACTCCTTTCTTGCAGATAGTATCTGATTCTTACAACTACAAATATTGATAACCTCAGATGAGCTTTTAAAGGTGAATTAAAATAATTAAAACATTTCCTGACTTATAATAATGTTATGAAAATTGAGGACTTTAAGAATATATGTTTTAATTTTATATAATTTTTAGTTTAATAAAAAGTACAAAATAAAAGTTCAAATGTACAATAATATATAATATTTTTAAAACTATACGTTGCATATTGTGTGGCTATAACAATAACATCTCACTGACATTTATTGAAAATTATTATGCACAAGGCATATATAATAATTTACTTACTATAAATTAACTGAACTGTTTAATCTAATCTATCTATGTGTTAGGTACCATTTCAATAACGAGAAAATACAGCCATGGGAAAAAATCAGTGTATTGCAAGAGGTGAAACAATTTTCAAAGCATGCTGCTGCTAAGTCTCTTCAGTTGTGTCAGATTCTGGCCGACCCCATAAACGGCAGCCCATCAGGCTCCCCCGTCCCTGGGATTCTACAAGCAAGACACTGGAGTGGGTTGGCATTTCCTTCTCCAATGCATGAAAGTGAAAAGTGAAGTGAAGTTGCTTAGTAGTGTCTGACTCTTAGCGACCCCATGGACTGCAGCCCACCAGCCTCCTCCGTCCATGGGATTTTCCAGGCAAGAGTACTGGAGTGGGATGCCATTGCCTTCTCCATTTCAAAGCATAGTCAGGAATTAAACTCAAGGATTCTGATTTAAGCAGCTATATTCTTAACCATTCTGCTATTGCCTGGCTGAAGAGCTTTATAAATGTATAAATGTATGGAATAAAACTGCTGAGAAGAAATATAACCAAGAGCTGATTTTGTTTCTTTTAAATACTGTATGTATTCTTTCCTGAGCATTTCATAATTTTTAATGGAAACTAATATAATTAATCCCATTTATAAATTAAAAGTTGCATATCACCTGTTTTTCTTAAAATATGTATATGGCACAAATATTTCTCCTTACATATGCTTAACTTCAGGGATTTGCATGAAATTCTTGTAGATATTAATTTATAAATATTGACCTTAATTAATGAGGATTTATTTATTTAACATTAGGATAACCATGACGTAGTAATGAAAGTTGCTCAGTCGTGTCTGACTCTTTGTGACCCTATGGACAATACAGTCCATGGAATTCTCCAGGCTAGAATACTAGAGCGGGTAGCCTTTCCTTTCTCCAGGGAATCTTCCCAGCCCAGGAATTGAACCCAGGTCTTCACATTGCAGGTGGATTCTTTATCAGCTGAGCCACAAGGGAAGCCCAAGAATACTGGAATGAGTAGCCTATCCCTTCTCCAGTAGATCTTCCTGACCCAGGAGTTGAACTGGGGTCCCCTGCATTGAAGGCAGATTCTTTACCGACTGAGCTATCAGGGAAGCTCAAAACCTGGGCTCGTCCAGGATAACCATAGCATTTTAACATTAACTGGCCTCCAGATATTAAAAATTATATAACTTTCTCATATGGACAGCATGTAAAGTTTACAACATTCTGATATTCTATTCTGCTAAAAACCCAACGTTCTTGGGCTGTTTCTTCATTTGTCATGGTATAGTAGAAAGGGAAGAAGTTTTGGGTATCAAGTATTTGAGAGTTTCAGTGTAAGAACTGCATTTCCTAGCTCTATAACCTTCAGCAAGTTGCTTAACATCTCTGAATTTCAACTTTTCTTACTTTCAAAATGAGAAGAAAACCCAAGTTATTGTTGTGCACAGGCTAAAACAAATAGAATAGGTATAAGGTCCCAGTTTACACTGCTATCAGTTTACATCTACTTCTGTTTCTGGTCCACAACCATCAGTCAAATCACATTCCTGGAGAAAAAAAATCCACTAAACCCTACCAGTCTGCTTTTAACTCTATTCTGTCAAGAATTTTAGCCAAAATGATTTAAAAAAAAAAAAAAAGCCCACTTTTCAGAAGGCTCCACGAAGACAGTGAAAAATTGTCCAAGATGGTATAGGGGTAGACGTGAGGTGTCTAAACATGCAAGTGCTATATGTTCTGACTTTGCAGTTTCCCCATCCTTATATCTAGGAGTAAATACAGAACATAAAGTATGCTCAGACAAAATGGTAATTTGTCTTTTTTTTTTTTGGGGGGGGGGTGGGCTACTTCTTAAATTGGGATTGTATAGCTTTACCCTTTAATGGAATACTCCTATTTTTCTGGAAGATACACAGCTTATGCTCTCTAAACTATATAACTTATCCTCCTAGAAGCACATGGGTTTTTTTTTTTTCCCTCTCATTTTCAAAACTGAGTTTAATATGACATAATTACACTAAAAGCAATCTAGTGTTTTAGAAATTTTTCAAACTAAAATCAGAATGAGACTGAAATATGTGGCTCTGACAGAACCACTGGTGGATCCAAATTTCTCCACCTGGCTACCTTGAAGATTTCATATGCATAAAATTGACCTATGCTTCCTCTAGCTTGAGAACCAACTGACATGTAGAGTCATAGACTCAACTGTTTCCAGTAAGGAAGAAATCTTAGGAAACCACTAGTTTAAGATTTACTTTCTAGGAAAAGAAAAGTTTCAGTAACTACTTCAAGAAATCATTTTAAATGTCATATTTAAATAGATTATTTAATTAAGTAATTATGGCCTATAAATGTTTGTTAAATATCCAAAATATTTAACCACAAACCTTGTGATTTCTCAACAAATTTCATGTATTGATATAGTGTGATTTTTACATCAAGTTAACTTATGAAATTGAAGAGTGAAAAAGTTGGCTTAAAACTCAACATTCAGAAAACTAAGATCATGGCATCTGGTCCCATCACTTCATGGCAAATAGATGGGAAAACAATGACAGACTTTATTTCGGGGGGCTCCAAAATCATTGCACATGGTGACTGCAACCATGAAGTTAAAAGATGCTTGCTCCCTAGAAGAAATTTTATGACTAACTTAGACAGCATATTAAAAAGTAGAGACATTACTTTGCCAACGAAGGTCCATCCAGTCAAAACTATGGTTTTTCCAGTAGTCGGGAATGGATGTGAGAGTTGGACTATAAAGAAAGCTGAGTGCTGAAGAATTGTTGCTTTTGAACTCTGGTGTTGGAGAAGACTCTTGAGAGTCCTTTGGTCAGCAAGGCCATCCAACCAGTCCATCCTAAAGGAAATCAGTCCTGACTATTCATTGGAAGGACTGATGCTGAAGGTGAAACTTAATCCTTTGGCCACCTGATATGAAGAATTGACTCATTTGAAAAGACCCTGATGCTGGGAAAGATTGAAGGCGGGAGGAGAAGGGGATAACAGAGGATGAGATGGTTGGATCGCATCACTAAGTCAATGGACATAAGCTTGAGTAAACTCTGGGAATTGTTGATGCACAGGGAGGCCTTGCATGCTGTAGTCCATGGGGTTGCAAAGAGTTGGACATGACTGAATGACAGAACTGAACTGAACTTATGAAATTAGCAATCATGCAATTCAATAGTTAATTTCTTATTTCATTTATTTGTGTGTAAAAATGTAAGAAGTTAACATTTTACAAAGCAGAAGGCATTGTCTTTGCTTGTAAGCACTTACTATGAAATTGTGTGTATTTTGGAAGTGAATTAAACTATATAATTATAATTTGATGTAATTGGTTAATCTATAATTATAAAGTCTTTCTCACTATTGTACATAGCATTTAAAATTATAGAACAAGATTAAAAATATTACACTTCAGATTCTGAGGCCAAATTAATACTGAACTGCTGAAACCAAATGCTGATATATGGTGTCTTTAAGTTTAAAACCAATCCCCTGTTTGAGGAAGATTAATATAAAAATTAGTGGTATATGACAATATTCCAAGTTAAATAGAATATCACTTCATGAACTTCTTGGCTTTGAATTTAGATTGCATCTTGCACATTACTTTTTTGATAACTTTTTCAGAAGTCAAGATTTTATCTATTATCTATGTTAGAGCTTTTCGGTTCATGCTTTCATTTAATTCACAGCTTTAAGTTTTAGAAATAATTTTGTAGACAACACTTTCTGTTGCTTACTGGAGCTTAATTTGGCTAATTTTATCAAAGCTCCAAATATGGCATTCTCTTGACCAAAACTATTTTTTTTTAAATTTTTTTCCAAACATATAACTTCATTGGAATGCTTGTGCTTCTTTTGTAGCTTCTTAAATTCCTAAACATTTCCCCTATCCTTACAACTAAGAAATGCTACAGCAATACCAAAGAATCTATAGACTAAGCTAAAAGACTGGTTGGAAAGAGTCTTAAGAAAATTACTAAGAATTATTTTATATTGAGGAGATAACTTTTTGTTCTGCAGGAAAGATTTTCAGTTCTATATATTGCAACTGTATGTTTAATTCTGTATATTGTAACTCCTTTAGAGTTAACATATTGATGAACGTTGGGATAAAATGTATAATACTTTCTTCTGTTTACTGTCATTTTTTTTCTGTAAAGAAAGTTGCTTTGATTTACATATTTAAAATTTCGCTTGACTAGTGGAAGCTGTCACCTGCATTCTTGGTATTTAAATAAGAGAGTGAGAGTGAACAACTGATTGGAAGAATACCTGTTTTTTCATTTTCACATTCTTACTTTCTTAATGGAAAAGTATACACATCAAAATTATGAAAGAGAATAGTATCTAAGGGTTCAGGTCACAGTACCAAGAATTACCCATGTATCCATAAAGAGTATGTTAATCAGTAATATCAAAATATAACAGGAGAGGAAAATAAAGGAGGGTATTACTGGCTGGATATAATAAAGAACAATTTCACTTCAGTTCAGTTGCTCAGTTGTGTCCAACTCTTTGTGACACAATGGACTGAGTGTGCCAGGCTTCTCTGTCTATCACTAATCCCCAGAGTTTACTCAAACTCATGTCCATTGAGTCAGTGATGCCATCCAAAGATCTCTTCCTCTGTTGTCCCCTTCTCCTCCTGCCTTCAATCTTTCCCATCTTCAAGGTCTTTTCCAGCATCAGGTCAATTCTTGGCATCAGGTGGCCAAAGGATTAAGTTTCAGCTTCAGCATCAGTCTTTCCAATGAATATTCAGGACTGATTTCCTTTAGGATGGACTGGTTGGATGGGCTTGCTGGCCAAGGGACTCTCAAGAGTCTTCTCCAACACCACAGTTCAAAAGCATCACTTCTGCAGTGCTCAGCTTTCTTTATAGTCCAACTCTTACATCCATACATGAATAATGGAAAAATCATAGCTTTGACTAGACGGACATTTGTTAGCAAAGTAATGCCCCTGCTATCTAGGTTGGTCATGACTCTTCTTCCAAGGAGCAAGTGTCTTCTAATTTCATGGCTACAGTCACCATCTGCAGTGATTTTGGAACCCCTCAAAATAAAGTCTGTTACTGTTTCCACCATTTCTCAATTTATTTTCCATGAAATGATGGGACCAGACGCCATGATCATAGTTTTCTGAATGTTGAGTTTTAAGCCAACATTTCCCCTCTCCTCTTTCACTTTTATCAAGAGGCTCTTTAGTTCTACTTTGCTTTATGCCATAAGCATGGTGTCATCTGCATATCTGAGGTTATTGACACTTCTCCAGGCAATCTTGATTCCAGCTTCTGCCTCATCCAGTCTAGCATTTTTCATGATGTAATCTGCATATAAGTTAAATAAGCAGGGTGACAATATGTAACCTTAACGTATTCCTTTCTCTATTTGGAACTAGTCTGCTGTTCCATGTCCAGTTCTAACTGGTGCTTCTTGACCTGCATACAGATTTCTCAGGAGGCGGGTCAGGTGGTCTGGTATTCCCATCTTTTTCAGAATTTTCCACATTTTGTTGTGATCCACATAGTCAAAGGCTTTGGCATAGTCAATAAAGCAGAAATAGATGTTCTTCTGGAAGTCTCTTGCTTTCTTAATGATCCGACAGCTCTTGGCAATGATCTCTGGTTCCTCTGCCTTTTCTAAAACCAACTTGAACATCTGGAAGTTCACAGTTCACGTATTGCTGAAGCCTGGTTTGCAGACTTTTGAGCATCACTTTGCTAGCGTGTGAGATGAGTTCAATTGTGCGGTAGTTTGAGCATTCTTTGACATTTCTTTTCTTTGGGATTGGAATGAAAACTGATCTTTTCCAGTCCTGTGGCCACTGCTGAGTTTTCCAAATTTGCTGATATATTGAATGTAGCAGTTTCACAGCATTAGGATTTGAAAATAGCTCAACTAGAATTCCATCACCTCCACTAGCTTTGTTCGTAGTGATGCTTCCTAAGGTCCACTTGACTTTGCATTCTAAGATGTCTGACTCTAGGTGAGTGATCACACCATTGCGATTATCTCCATCATGAAGATCTTGTTTGTATAGTTCTTCTGTGTATTCTCGCCACCTCTTCTTATTCTCTTCTGCTTCTGTTAGGTCCATACCATTTCTGTCCTTTATTGAGACCATCTTTGCATGAAACTTTCCCTTGGTATCTCTAATTTTCTTGAAAAGATCTCTAGTCTTTCCCATTCAAATGTTTTCCTCTATTTCTTTGCATTGATCACCAAGGAATGCTTTCTTATCTCTCCCTTCTATTCATTGGAACTCTGCATTCAAATGGGTGTATCTTTCCTTTTCTCCTTTGCCTTTCACTTTTCTTTTCACAGCTTTTTGTAAGGTCTCCTCAGATGACCATTTTGCCTTTTTGCATTTGTTTTCCTTGGGTATGGTCTTGATCCCCACCTCCTGTACAATGTCAGGAACCTGGGTCCATAGTTCTTCAGGCACTCTGTCTATCAGATCTAATCTCTTAAATCTATTTCTCACTTCCACTGTATAATTGTAAGGGATTTGACTTAGGTCATACCTGAATGGTCTAGTGGTTTTCCCTACTTTTTTCAATTTAAGTCCGAATTTGGCAACAAGGAGTTCATGATCTGAACCACAATCTGTTCCCAGTCTTGGTTTTGCTGACTTTATAGAGCTTCTCCATCTTGGGCTGCAAAGAATATAATCAATCTGATTTCAGTGTTGACCATCTGGTGATGTCCATGTGTAGAGTCTTCTCTTTTGTTGTTGGAAGAGGGTGTTTGCTAATATAAAGTCACTTCAAAACAGAATATGTTCATTAATTTGTTTTAAATTTTTTTCTTTCCTAACTAGTGAATGACAACCAAAACACTAAAATTAAGTATAAAGACACATTTTAGAAGATTAACAATAAAGTTTAGTGACACAGTATGGTAAAGGCACGAAGAGACAGGAGTATTATGCCAAGTTATATACTTTTATTACTATAAATGGTTTGTTTGAAACTTTTCTTTTTGTAAGGCTGCCAGAGGGTATGTCTACTGCATCTTGATTATGGAAATTTTATTTATAGGCAACTATTAAAAATCAGTGACATGTAGCAACTTACTTTTTTAATATACTTTTGCTTTTGATTGAATTTTGCTCTGTATGGAGATAAATGGTGATTGGCTTACTAGCTTAACTACACTCAGGAATGCTGCTTCTATTTGTAAAACTTAAGTCAGTCTGCACTTATTTCCCCTGTCCTCACACTCTCAGAATTTTACAATAACAATATATCTTGATACATTCATATTCATTTTATTAAGTGAAAAAAGTAAAAGGATTCCTCAGTCATATACACCACCAGTTAAATGTTTCCTAACTGAACTCCATCTTTCTGTGCTTAAGGAGTCATCAATGGACATACATCACCTCAAACCTCCTCTCAACTGTGGCTGTCTCAGAATAAGACAGCAAACATAGGTTTGAAACCAATATTTAACATCTTTATTTCTTAAATAGAAATATTCAGGTCACCCTGTATCTTTAATTGTCTTATGCTCCATAAGTTTTTGTAATCACAGCAATGCTTTTAAGATTATTTTTTTAAATTTGATATTACAAAAATAGCACAGTCTAAGAGCCTTATCTATATTCTCAGTTTTCCTCTGTCTTTTTCCTAGGCTGTCCTCTCTTCGTTATTGCCAAAATAGTTGTGTCCAGCTCTTTGTGATCCCATGGACTATACAGTCCATGGAATTCCCCTGGCCAGGATACTGGAGTGGGTAGCCTTTCCCTTCTCCAGATTTGTGGGCTAGAAGGACAAAAAATATTGATATGTGGACAGAGCTAATTAGCTTTATAACCTTAGTAAACTTACTTATGTGAGAGTCATAACTGTAAATACAAGCCTGCTGCAAACCACTCTGTCATCTGAGAGTAATCATAATGAGTACCATCTGTCCAAGAAGAGAGAGAAGGATGCTTAGAGCAGTTGGCTTTGTAGGATGAGATGCAACTTGTGTCATTGTGTTCTAGCTCTTGTTTCCAGGAAGTATTTGACAATGAATCTTATGTTTTCTTTTAAATATTGTTTATATGGGAGTTAAACATCAAATAAACAACAGGGATTGATGTTAAATTCAGGGCTGATTTTCTTTAAATTCCTCTTTCATCTAGCAGTGGATTATACTCTATTGTTTATAAATGTATTTAAATCATTTAGGTATGCTGTAATTAAAATCTTTGAAATTTACCAATTACTGATATATGCAAAACATCAATATGTGCTGTACATATAATAATATGCATATAAAACACTGTCAGGCACTGCCAGTGTACACTAAAACCATTGGATATATTTTTATATTAATAAGGGCCTTATTGTCTAGGTTTAAAGACAGGATACATGCATAAGATTGATGACAGCTAACATTTTTGGTATGCGTTATCATTCAGGTAGTTGCTCATTTGGATACATTGTTTTTTTTTTTGATAATTACACAATAACATTTAATTGCATATCAAGACATGATATGATTTGATAATTATGTATGGTCTCCAAACTAGTTCTGTTATTGTTGAGAGACTGAAAAGTATAAGGTTGATCAAAGTACTCAAGGAAGACATCAAAGAAGAGGGTACATAAGATTATTACTGATAGATAGGAATAAGTTATTAAGGAGAGAGAAAAATAGGGAAGCCAGATGGGGATCCATTTAGCAAAAGAAGATTATAAAGTTATTTTAGGAAATGGCCTGTTTCAGACAACACTGGTTAATAAAGTAAAAAAAAAAAATGTCCAGCTAAAGATTTTAACTAAAACTCAAGTATCAATTTGTATAAGAGAGTAAGCAATCACTATGATCCTGTGCTTGTTGAGACTGAGAGTAGAAGAGTTATCCTGACTTAAAGTCATGGCCATGGTTTGAGGTGGAAATGTAGGCTATGATCTCTTGGTTACCTCACCACTGTATATAGAGCAGTTCTGGAGGATCTATTTTAGTTATTATTCTGGGTAATGTTTCTATTAAAATTGTGTTTCATGTTTAGAAAAATAATTTTGAGTAATACTGAGTGTTGGTGAATAAAGTCTGGAATAAAGTCTATAAAGTCTGGATAAGGATAAGTAGGAAGAAGAATTATCAAAGCTGGAGAAACAGGAAAGAGAGAAAAAAATGCAGGTCATGTGGATTACAAATTACTAATAAAGTAAGCAGTTAGTATTAAGTGATGCTAACTTTGCCAGTAGAATAAGTTTAACAAAGGCTGGCAGGATTTTATGATTAATTGTCCACTACTATCCCTTGTGATTATATTTTCTGAAGACAGTAAATCAAATTGAATTAAACTAAGAATAAAATGAATGAAAATAAACTTGTAAATATAATGGGAAAATTTGTCAATTAATAAAAAAGGAAAGAAATAACGTCAGAAAATTCAGTGGAATTAACTGATTCAGTGGAGCCAACTCATCAGCAGGTAATGGGCATGGCATTCTACAAGATTAATACTGGCCAGTAGAACATTCCTCAATGATTAGGATGTTTTATATCTTCACTGACCAATGCTGTAGCCACTAGTTGTAGGTATTTATTGAGCGCTTGAGATATGGCTAGTTCAACTAATGAAATGAATTGTTAATCTCAAATTATATAGCAAATGTAGCTAATAGCCACTATGTTGGATAGCAGATATAGATGTTACTTATATAAACAGAAGAATATCATCTTTTGAAATTAAAGTATGATAAATAATCAATAAGATTCATAACTCAAGTAATTTGATGAGCTTAGAGAATTGAATATTCTCATAAAACTACCATCCAAAACAATATATAAATATTTCCATTAGTCCAAAACATTACCTTGTGTTCTTTTCAAATTGATTCCCCTCCCAATTTAGGGAGCCACCACTTTCATTTTTTATATGTAAGAATTCTTACAGTATTTTATCTTTTATGTTTGGCTTCTTCCATGTAGCAAAGTATTTGGTGTTATTGTATATGTCAGTTTCATCATATGGATAAACTATAATTTATTTATCCACTTTTCTATTTATGAGAACTTGTGTTGTTTCCAGTTTGAAAGTATTGTACATCTACTGCTTATAACTGAGGGAAAATGCCAGCCATGACCATTTCTGCTGTGAGTTGTAGGACACCCAAATCACCTGGATTATGCAATAGAGATAACTAGCGGAAGACCTGTCCTCAGATACAGCTTGATGTAGGTACACATGCAATACCATTAAGATCCAATTTCTCTGTATTAAAGAATTGTGATTTAGCTTTTCTTAGCTTTTCTTCCTTTCCTGCTCAGGATCTAATGATATGGAAAGGAGCAGTCACTTCTAAGTATCTTCACATCCTTGGAAACATAATTCCATAATATAATATATAAATAATACAAATATGTTTCCTTCAGAGATAGCTTTTATGAAAACCAAATCTCCAAAATGTAGTAAAAACCATCTAGATTACATGGATACAATATGATGGATAACTTGATTGGCAAGAGTACTGCTTTTTGAAGAAAAATTTGAGGAGGAAAACAAGCAGAGTATATAAATGGTTAATATTCTGGGCTTTGGACTAAGACAAATTTTAAATATAAGCACTGTCCCTTGAAAGATATATGATATTGGTCAAGTTATTTGATTCATTTATTTGTTTGTGTATAAAGTGAAAATAATTTATTGTATCCATAACACTGTTAGTTGTTGCAAAGATTAAGTGAGATGGTATATTCAAATGTTAGCATAGTGCCTGGCAAAAAATATGTTAATAAATATGAATTATCATTACTATTAAATAATCTCAATGAGTTTCTTCTATAAATTTAGAATTTAAAATCATGGGGGATTTTTATTTTATATTTGAAGACTTGAGAGGTCTGGAGCTAACTGTATATTCTAAGCTCATGCACTAGTAAACTGATGAACCAGAGCTAAGGCCCATTCCCCCTTTCTTCTCTCCATTACAAAAATATATAAACATTTTTTCAAGCCTTGACCTATTATATTCCCCTATCCTTTTGGGAACATGTGTACACCCATGGCGGATTCATATTGATGTGTGGCAAAACCAATACAATATTGTAAAGTAAAAAATATATAATAATAATAAATCAAAAAAGAAAAAAAAAGAATCTTATTTATAATCAGACAAGCAGAGTTACCACTCCCTGAGTCTCAGGAGATTGTGTTAATAATCAGGAAGTAGATCAGTCTTAAAAATGACCAACTATTCCAGTTTTTTCATCCCTTTCATTACTTCATCTGCTTCCCCTGTCTCCATACCCTGCTTTTGTCTTTATTAATTCTTGGTTCTGTCTATAGAATCTCCCTAATAGGGATTCTAAAGTATGCTCACTCTTAAACTTATCTAAAAGTCTACCATGCTGCCAGGAAGGTGTTTTTGAGATGTGAAGCTTTCAGTGTACACCAATCACACCTCTGAGGCTTCCTAGGAGGTCCAGTCATAAAGAATCCACTTGCCAATGCAGAGATGCAAGAGAAGTGGGTTCAGGACCTGGGTCGGGAAAATCCCTTAGAGTAGGAAATGGCAACCAGCCCCAGTAAATTCCATAGACAGAGGAGCGTGGCAGGCTACAGTTCATGGGGTCACAAAAAGTTGGACACAAGTGAGCACAGCACAACAATCACACCTCTACTTCTGAAAAGACTACCCAGCCTATCCAGAGGTTAACTATGTCAGCATTTCCTTTCTGCTCATTAGTGCCTTCTCCATTCTCACTTCTTCCCACAGACAAAATAGTGTATATGATCTGCTGTTAATGCTTTCTTAAAGCTTGTCATCAAAGGGAATGTCAAAGGAAACTGAAGAGAACAGACTAAAGAGAAAACTATAAAAAGTGTAATTGCTATGCTTCTAATACACTGAACTCAATATCTGCTATTCCTTGGAGCTGCCATGTTTGATATGTAGCACTTATCCTGTCTGGCATTGCCTGGGCTTCCCTGGTGGCTCAGAGGTTAAAGCGTCTGCCTCCAATGCTGCAGACCTGGGTTCGATCCTTAGGTCAGGAAGATCCCCTGGAGAAGGAAATGGTAACCCACTCCAGTATTATTGCCTGGAGAATCCCATGGATGGAGAAGCCCCATAGGCTCTGGTCCATGAAGTCGCAAAGAGTCAGACACGACTGAGCGACTTCACTTTCACTTTACACTGAAGAAACTGCAAACACTATAGAAGGTTTGTTTTGATTCTTGGCAAGGATTGCCCTCCTGGTGGCAATGGACAGTATTTCTTCTCAAAATTCTGTGATGGTATTTTCCTGAAGAGTTTTTCCCGCTAGCTGAGGAGAAGAGCAGCATCTGAAGGAATGCTTGAGCCCACAACAAAGTTCTTGAAACAAAAAGAAATGTGTGCAAAGGAAATGTAGATAGGTAGGAAGTAGCATTGGAAAGAGAGAGCAAGCAATAAAGTTCAGCTTAGTTTGAAGAAAATCAGGTAAGAGCAAAAAGGCAAGGCAGAGAGGAGGAGGGAAAAAGGAAGAGCTAAAAACAAAGGACAAACCAAAGTTGCTGAATCTAGAAAAGCCAAATGTTACCACAATAGAGACATTACTTTGCCGACTAAGGTCCGTCTAGTCAAGGCTATGGTTTCTCCTGTGGTCATGTATGGATGTGAGAGTTGGACTGTGAAGAAGGCTGAGCACTGAAGAATTGATGCTTTTGAACTGTGGTGTTGGAGGACTCTTGAGAGTTCCTTGGACTCCAAGGAAATCCAACTAGTTCACTCTAAAGGAGATCAGTCTTTGGTGTGCTTTGGAAGGACTGATACTAAAGCTAAAATTCCAATACTTTGGCCACCTCATGCGAAGAGTTGACTCATTGGAACAGACTCTGATGCTGGGAGGGATTGGGGGCAGGAGGAGAAGGGGACTACTGGGGATGAGATGGCTGGATGGCATCACGGACTCGAAGAACATGAGTCTGAGTGAACTCCGGGAGTTGGTGATGGACAGGGAGGCCTGGTGTGCTGCTATTCATGGGGTCGCAAAGAGTCAGACATGACTGAGCGACTGAACTGAACAGTGGGAAATGGTGATCCTTGCGATGGAAAGTTATTTGATCCTGCAGTATGCTCTGTAATATTCACTGAAAAAATAATCAAGGCAAAGGGGAGAAGAAGAAAAAAAAAAAGAGAGATAGCACCTAGATGAGCAAGCAAGTGTATTCTCTGGTAAGGAGGGAATAGAAACTCAGTTTATATTTTTAATGTTTGCCTATAAGCACCTATGATTAGTTTATGTTTTAAATTTAACTGATTGATAAATCAAGTTATAATGTTGCCCCATATTGTGCTCATTGTGTTATTTTAAATAGTCTTTTGAAGTATGAATTTGAGAATCTTAACCATGACTGTTTGGAATTTAAATACTGAATACTTAAATCTGTGCTCATTGATCTGACAGTTGGTCATTACATTTCTATGTCTTAATATGCAAAGAGTAAATCATTATTTTAATTCCTACACAGGCTGTTATGGATATATTATAGAAGATAATTAGATTGATTATGTTCTGGGAAGAAAAGTCACCTATTTTTACATTACTGATAACATAATTTATACACACTCTCCAAGAAAACAAAAACTTTGTAGTAGTATCAGACAGCATCACTGGGCAATATTATTGTTAGCTTTCTTCGGTACAAAAATAGAGATATACTGTTTTTAAATATTTGACACATATCTTAGGTAGAACTGTTTTTGTATAATGAAACAATTTACCAATATTACCATGTACATTAACTATATGAAACTAGTTTTTGGGTATTTGGTATTGCTGATAAAATATGAGCTGAGTATTTTAATGTCTACCATATTCCAATCTGAGTGATTTCTGTATAGGTCTTATTTGGATGATATTTTAATGCCTAAATAGAGCTCTTTTTTTATGTCTAAAAAGCTCCAAAACAACTTTTCAACTAATCTCAATTTAAATTTTCACTTAAAACCATTTACATGAAGATTTGTTAGATCCCTATCTACAGGGTTATGTTTCTCTTGATCAAATGATGATTTAGCTTTTTTCCTTCTTGCTTTCTTCCAAGTTATTTTTAAGTTTGGTCAGTTTGTTCTTGGCTTTATTATTGAAGAAACTTTTCCTTATTTTTTGTACAATCATGGAAAATTTTAAACCAAAACCAGAAAACTTTGATGAATCAAAGTGTGAGTTTCATATGCACCTTTCAAAACAGGCTCATGTTTTGGGGCATCTCTATTTGTCCTGCTTAGCCTATTTCACTTAAAGAGTCTCATTTTAAGATCAATGTCATAGGCAAAAAGATAAAAGCACTAATGCAGCTGTTAGAATTTATTTTTAGTCCATTATAAAATAGTTTTCTACAGGCTTAAATATAGAGGAATGCTGAATGAATATAAAATTTTGTTTAAAACACAGAAGAGTTTAAATTTTTTTCCAGATAAAAAGTAGTATTATTAAATATCTATTAGCTGATGAGCATTAACACTCATATATGATAAAACTGGGTTTCCCTGGTGGTTCAGATTGTAAAGAGTTGGACTGCAATGCAGGAGACATGGGTTAAATCCCTGGGTTGAGAAGATCCCCTGGGGAAGGGAATGATAACCCACTCCAGTATTTTTGCCAGGAGAATTCCATGGACAGAGGAGCCTAGTGGGCTACAGTCCATAGGATCACATAGAGTCAGACACAACTAAGTGACTAACACACATTGATAACTTACAGTGAACAATGTCAGATTCATGATCTCCAAAGAAGATTTAGCTTTGGGACCAACCAGATTTAGTCACTCAAGAGCTTTTGTGTAGCAGAGTTTTAATAATGTGAAAAAAGGACAAAGAAAGCTTCTGATATAGACATCAGAAGGGGGATGGAGAGTGCCCCCACTCACTAGTCTTATCAATTACTATATCCACTTCAATAACATATCTTAAGATAATGGGATTAGAACTAACAACAGAAAGATCTTACCACACTCACTACCATAATATACATTTTAAGATAACAGGATTAGTCAGAAAGTTTTGAAAAAGGAGAAACTGTTCTCAAGCAGGATCAGTTCATTTCAGTCACTCAGTTGTGTTCAACGCTTTGCAACCCCATGGACTGCAGATCACCTGGCTTCCCTGTCCGTCATCAACTCCCAGAGCTTACTCAAACTTATGCCCATATTCCTCTACGTGGGAAACTAACAAGACTAATTTAGTAGCCAATGAAAAAGTTTTTTCAATAAAACAATTTTGAAAGTTATAAATTTTTTCTTGATAGTCATTTGGAATAATTCTTGAATGTGAAGTCAAGTGGGCCTTAGGAAGCCTCACTGAGAACAAAGCTAGTGGAGGTGATGGAATTCCAGTTGAACTATTTCAAATCCTAAAAGACAGTGCTGTGAAAGTGCCACACTCAATATGCCAGCAAATTTAGAAAACTCAGCAGTGGCCATAGGACTGGAAAAGGTCAGTTTTCATTCCAATCTCAAAGAAAGACAATGCCAAAGAATGCTCAAACTATCACACAGTTGCACTCGTCTCACGCTAGTAAAATAATGCTTAAAATTCTCCAAGCCAGGCTTCAACAATAGGTGAACTGTGAACTTCCAGATGTTCAAGCTGGTTTGAAGTAGGAAAGGCAGAGGAACCAGAGATCAAATTACCAACATCCTCTGGATCATTGAAAAAGCAAGAGTTCCAGAAAAACATTTATTTCTGCTTTATTGACTATGCCAAAGCCTTTGACTGTGTGGCTCACAATAAACTGTGGAAAATTCTGAAAGGGAATACCAGATTACCTGACCTGCCTCTTGAGCAGCCTGTATGGAGGTCAGGAAGCTAGAACTGGACATGGAACAACAGACTGGTTCCAAATAGGAAAAGGAGTATGTCAAAGCTGTATATTGTCACCCTGCTTATTTAACTTATATGCAGAGTACATCATGAGGAATGCTGGACTAGAGGAAGCACAAGTTGAAATCAAGATTGCTGGGAGAAATATCAATAACCTCAGATATGCAGATGACACCACTCTTTTTGGCAGAAAGCAAAGAACTAAAGAGCCTGTTGATGAAAGTGAAAGAGGAGAGTGAAAAGTTGCTTTAAAGCTCAACATTCAGAAAACAAAGATCATGGCATCCAGTCCCATCACTTCATGGCAAATACATGGGGAAACAGTGGGAAGTGGCTGAATATTTTTGCGGGCTCCAAAATCACTGCGGATGCTGATTGCAACCATGAAATTAAAAGACGCTTACTCCTTGGAAGGAAAGTTATGACCAACGTAGACAGCACATTAAAAAGACACAGATGTGTATAACGGACTTTTGGACTCAGAGGGAGAGGGAGAGGGTGGGATGATTTGGGAGAATGGGAATTCTAACATGTATACTATCATGTAAGAATTGAATCACCAGTCCATGTCTGACGTAGGGTGCAGCATGCTTGGGGCTGGTGCATGGGGATGACCCAGAGAGTTGTTGTGGGAAGGGAGGTGGGAGGGGGGGTCATGTTTGGGAACGCATGTAAGAATTAAAGATTTTAAAATTAAAAAATAAATAAAAATGGAAAAAAAATAACATAAAAAGCAGAGACATTACTTTGCCAACAAACATCCATCTAGTCAAGGCTATGGTTTTTCCTGTGGTCATGTATGGATGTGAGAGTTGGACTATAAGGAAGGCTGAGCGCTGAAGAATTGATGCTTTTGAACTCTCAATTGGAGAAGACTCTTGAGAGTCCTTTGGACTGCAAAGAAATCCAACCAGTCCATCCTAAAGGAGATCAGTCCTGGGTGTTCATTGGAAGGACTGATGAAGCTGAAGCTCCAAAAATTTGGCCACCTGATGTGCGAAGAGCTCACTCATTTGAAAAGCCTCCGATGCTGGGAAAGATTGAGGGCAGGAGGAGAAGGAGATGACAGAGGATGAGATGGTTGAATGGCATCAGCGACTCAGTGGACATGAGTTTGGGAAACTTTGGGAGTTGATGATAGACAGGGAGGCCTGGTGTGCTGAGGTTCATGGGGTTGCATTGAGTTGGACACGACTGAGCTAATGAACTGAACTGAATGGATGTAAAAATAGGACCCTGAGAAAAAGATTGGAAAAGGTCAAACATCAGACTCTGAATAAAGATAAAAGAGCATAAAAAATGTATTCTTATTATAACTAGTAGGAAAAAAATGGAATCCAATTCTTTCCACATTTTCTAACCACCATCTATGTGTGAGACATTATACTAATGGTTAGTTTAATCCTGTCCCAATAAGTAGGGGAACTGAGAGATAAAAGACATCATAGATGAGTCTGATGTCATCCTCTAAAGACTTATTAGGAATCATGTAATTTAAAAGTGTGTTTGAAATAGGAGATAGAAGTCAATATTCTAAGTTGTAAAATGGCCCTGTTAAGTGTCAGAGAACAAAATTTAAAGAAGTGATGGTGAGGCCTTTCTCCTTGCAAAACATAGTCTTCTGTAGTGAGAAAAAAAAATTTAAAAAAAAAATTAAAGATGAGCCAGCAAGGAAGATAAAGACTAATATGCAAAACAATGTAAGAATGTTTTATTTTCATAAAGGAAAGATAGTTTATAAATTATGGAATAGCACTAAATAATCATTGTAAGGATTTCAGAAAATGAAAGACATATATATTTTTTTATTTTGTCTTTGGTTTAAAGAGATTTTGTGTGGTTTTTGTTTGCTTTTCAAGCACATATTTTCCCTCTCTAAACCCTAGTCTTCAGAAGAAAGCTCAGATTCCTGTTGAAGATTTCTTTCAAGAGTTTTCTATAGTGTTCTTGCTGAAAAAATACTTTACTGTATTAGAAAGAAAAGATCAAAACAGCAAAGGAATAGATATTTTATTACACAATAAATTTTCTAAAACACTTTGCTATGAAAATGTAATCTATTTTCCTTTATACAAGGGCCTATCAAAAATGTGTGCAATTCCTAATCTCTCAGGAATGACATTATAAAAAATTATGATACCTTGGATGAACTGCACTACTCTAATTAATTACAGCAACCTATGTTAGCTAGCAGAACCAACTTATTTAAAATGTTTAAAGCACTGTTGCCTAAAAGAAGCCTTACTGTTTTGACTAGCTATAATTTTCATGTACAATGGATTACATTATGTCAACAATGCATATATCCAAGGTTTACGATGATGTAGCTGATAATCACAAAATTGATTTGGACCCTTCATTTCCTTAAGGAATTTTAAAATAATAATTCTAAAATATGAACTGATTTTCATAGCATGATAGATATAAAATTGAATTGTTTGAAGTTCATCAAAATATTTCTAAGCCCAGATTGTCTTCATGGGAAATGGTATATACATTTCACATTATCTTTCTCATTGTGTTTTACTTCAATTCCCTTAAAAATCATGAGGAATGTTGCCTTAGGCTTGGCAGTATAAATCAGAGAACAATCCCATGCTGTTGATAGTTGCTGCTTTGTGAAATTTGATACTTTTCGGTTACATGTATTTTTTAAATTCCATGATACAGTCATTAAAAGGTTGATTTATCCTCTGTTTCAAGGACCGCATTTTTAGAATTATTTAAAAACATGAAAAGACAAGCCAAAGATACACTTTTCTATTATTCAGATATACCACAGTAATGGTAAAGTTGCAGTATTATGAACAATGCAGAATCACCAGGCAGTCCAAAATTGGTAGATTATTGGCTTAAATGAAGACACTTTGATAAAACAAATAGGCATAATATATAAAACATGGGCAAGTTTATAAAGTAGAAGCCTGTGTCTTTATTTAGTAGAACTACATTTCTTCCTTAAATCACAGGATTATTGTGTGATTCGAATGAACAAGGAAAAATCAAGGGCAGAAGTCTAGAATCTGATTTTAGATCAAAAAAGTTATTTGCAAATTATAGTCCAGATATATGGACTACATTTGTTGACAATATTGCTGAAATTTGGGGTGAACTTAAGAGCTTAAAACCTGATGAAAGGTCACTTTGGATAAACAATTCCTACAATTTCATCAGTGATTAAATTGGGAAGCTGAAGTGAGCAGAGAGAAATGTTTCTTAATTCTGGAAATGAGTAGATGGGAGGGTGTGATTTCCCTGAAGAAAATCCAGAGACAAAAGAACGCAACCTCCCCTACTCTAGTCTACTAAATACCCTGTGTGTGTGTTAGTCTCTCAGTCATGGCCAACTCTTTGCAACCTCACAGACTGTAGCCCTACAGGCTCCTCTGTCCATGGCATTCTCCAGGCAAGAATACTGGAGTGGCTTACCATTCCCTTCCCCAGAGGATCTTCCCGAGCCAGGGATTAAACCCTGGTCTCCCGCATTGCAGGCAGACTCTTTATTGTTTGAGCTACAGGGAAGTCCTTCAGATACCCTGACAGCAGACCAATAGCAAAAGAGACTTGTGTATAAATGTCGTAACTCAATGTGGAAATCCTTCTCTATGGACAATGTCAGTCAGTTCAAACCAAGACACAGAAAGCAGAAACTGAATAGTACACTTACAAGAGATCAAAAAGAAAGTCACTATTGAGGTTAGGAAGCTTAAGACCATGTGATCAACTGTACTGTTCATTCAGATAATCTAAACTGAGAACATCTTCTATTTCCAGTGATTTTATTAATTTGATTAAAAGTCTGTGGAACATCAGAGGATTATGAGAAATACAACTTTTTTTTGTTTCTTTGTTTACATTCTCACTGGCTAGGGATTTCTTCAGTAACTCAATTAAATCTTACTCATTTTCATATCCCAGCATATAGAAAAGCTTATGTTTCAATGTAAGTGCTAATTAAACAGCTCCCCAAGTGATTCAGTGGTAAAGAATCCACCTGCCAATGCAGGGGCAATGAATTCAATCCTTGGGTTGGAAGATTCTCTGGAGGAGGAAATGGCAACCCATTCCAATACTCTTGCCTGGAAAATTCCAAGGACAGAGGAGCCTGGTGGGCTACATAGAGTCCATGGGGTCACAAAAAGTCAGACATGACTTACTGACTGAGCACACACACTGATTAAATGTTTGGAAGTGAATGAATGACTATTTTAGGATTAGAGAACAAAGAGTCACATTAAATCTTTAGAGCATATAATGAGAACATAAAAAAATGAGGACCATGATAGAAATTGTGTCTAACATAGATAATATGATAAAAGTGTTTGCAATGGACAAGAGAAGAAAATTCAGTAATTCTTAATCTTTTAGGGTCATGAACCTTTTGAGATACTGACTAAAAATGGACGTATATGCATATGTGTTTGTAGGAAAATATACACTTAGATATTTGCTTTCATCTTAGTAGATTTAAACCCTTTTCTTAATCTCATGAGTGTTATAGTTATATAGGATAATCAGATTTATCCATTCTGTCTTTAATAGTCATGGTTTATTTCTGTTCCACTGTAACTATTAATTGTTCTTGACATTGCTCTTAAAAATGTCACCCTCTGCACAATGCAAGAAATTATCAATAAAATGAAAAGGCAACCTACTGATTGGGAGAAAAATATTTGTAAATTATATCTTATTAAGGGTTAATATCCAAAATATGTTAAGAAAATTAATGAACTCAATAGCAAAAAAAAAAAAAATCCATTTAAAGATAATCAAAAAGCCTTCCTGCTAAAATCTGGAACAAGGCAGAGATGGAACAAGACAAGACACTCTCACCTCTCTATTCAATACACTATTGAAATTTCTAGACACAGCAATTAGACTATGAAAACAAATGAATCCAAATTGGGAGGGAAGAGGTAAAACTATCACTATATGCAGATGATATAATATCATACAGAGAAAATTCTAAAGATTCAATATAGAAATTACTAGAACTGATAAGTGAATTCAGAAAGGCAGCATGATATAAGATTAACATTCAGAAATAATTTCATTTCTTTACACTAACAATTAAGTATCTGATAAGTTTTCTGATAAGAAAAAAACCAGTAAGCTTTCTGATAAAATAAAAAAGGAATGTAAAAAAAAAAGTATTTTAAAATCACACCCTCCAAAATAAAATACTTAGGAATAATCCTGACCATGGAGGTGAAAGACTTATAGACTGAGAACTATAGAACATGAATAAAGGAAACTGAAGATGGTTCAAGGAAATGGAAAGATATCTCCTGCTCTTGGGTTGGAAGAATCAATATTGTTAAAATGGCCATACTATCCAAAGCAATCTGCAGATTTAATGAGACCCCGACCAAATTACCCATAGTATTTTTCACAGAACTAGAACAAATAATCTTGAATATCATATGGAAACATTAAAGTTCCAGAATTACCAAAGCAATCCAGAAGAAAAAGAACAAAGCAGAAAGCGTAACCCTCCCAGATTTCAGACAATAGTACAAAAATACAAAGACTTCAGACAAAAATACAAACAGTATGGTATCAGCACACACACACACACACACACACACACACACACAACAATGGCAAAAAGAAGCCATCCAGATCAATGGAATAGAATAGAGAGCCCAGAAATAAACCTTAACACTTAGAGTCAATATTCAACAAAGGAGACAAGAATATACAACGAGAAAAAGATAATCTTTCCAGCAAGTGGTCTTGGAAAGTTGAATGTGCATGTGTGCATGCATGCTAAGTCACTTAGATAATGTCTGATTCTGTATGACTGTATGGACTCTAGCCTACCCAGCTCCCCTACCCATGGGATTCTCCAGGCAAGAATACTGGAGTAGGTTGCCATGCACTCCTGCAGAGGATCTTCCCAACCCAGGGATCAAACCTGGATCTGCTGCATCTCTTTCACTGAAGGTGGATTCTTCATGGCTAAGCCATTGGGAAAGACAGGAAAGTTGGACAAGTCACATGTAAGTCAATGAAGCTAGAATATACCCTCTCACCATACATAAAAATAAACTCAAAATGACTTAATACCTAAATATAAGACATGATACCATGACTCCTAGAAGAAATCATAGGCAAAACATTCTCTGACATAAATCATATCAATGTCTTCTTACATCAGTCTCCTAAGGCAATAGAAATAAAAGCAAACAAAAAAAGAGGACGTAATTAAACTTACAAACTTTTGAACATCAAAGGAAACTATAAGCAAAATGAAAACACCAACGTATAGAATGGGAAAACATATTTACAAATAATGCAATACAACTCAACAACAACAATAAAAACCAAACAACCCTATTCAACAATGGGCAGGTGACTAAATAAACATTACTTCAAAGAAGACATACAGATAGCCTAGAGGCACATGAAAAGATGCTCAACAGAGCTAATTATTAGAGAAGTGCAAATCAAAATGACAATGAGGTACCACCTCACGCTGGTCAGAATAGCTACCATTAGAAAGTCTACACATAAGAAATGCGGAAGAGGATGTGGAAAAAAAGGAACCCTCCTATACTGTCAATGGGAATATAAGTTGGTACAGCCACTGTGGAAAACAGTTTGGAGGTTCCTCAGAAAATTAGAAATTGAGTTACAATACGATCCAGCAATTCCAGTCATGTGTATATATCTGAACAATATTATAATTCAAAGTGATGCATGCACCTTTATGTTCATAGCAGCACTATTCATATAACCAAGACATGGAAACAACTTAAAGTTCATCAACAGATGAATGGATAAAGAAGATGTCATACCCACCAATCCCACTACTGGGCATAAACCCTTAGGAAATCATAAGTAAAAAAGACACATGTTCCCCCAATGTTCACTGCAGCATTATTTTCAATTGCTAGAACATGGAAGCAACCTAGATGTCCATTGACAGAATAATTTGTGATACTATACACAATGGAATATTCCTCAGCTATAAAAAGAATGTATTTGAATCAGTTCTAATGAGGTAGATGAACGCAGAGCCTATTATACACAAAGGACTAAGTCACAAAGAGAAAGACAGATAGCATATATTAATGTATATATATGGAATCCATAAAGATGTTACTGATGATCCTATTTGCAGGGCAGCAAAGGAGACACAGACCTAAAAAAGATTTATGGTCATGGTTTAGGAGGGAAGGGGTGGGATGACTTGAGAGAATAATATTGAAACATGTACATTAACATATGTAAAGTGGATAGTTGGTGGGAATTTGCTTTATGATGCAGGGAACCCAAAGCTGTTGCTCTGTGATTACCTAGAGGAGGGGGATGGGGAGGGAGGTGCAGGCGTGGTTGTGGGGGCCTGTGTATAACTATGGCTGATTCATGTTGATGTATAGGGGAAACCATCACAAAATTCAGACGCAACTACCCTAAAATTAAAAATAAAAATTAAAAAAGACATCTGTCATTCAAATATACAATAGAATATTATTCAGCCATAAAAAGAATAAAATAATGGGATTTGCAGAAACATAGATACATCTAGAGATTATACTAAGTAAAGTAAGTCAGAAAGAGTAAGATAAATACACCACATGATGCCATTTACATATGGAAACTAAAACGTGACACAAATGAACATATCTATGAAACCAAAACAGAATCACAGGGATAGAGAAGAGGCTGGTGGTTGTCAAGGGAGAGTGAATTAGGGGAGGGATGTAGTTGGGGATTGGGGTTAGCAGATGTAGGCTTTTATATATGGAGCAGATATATGGAGCAGATAAGCAGCAAGGTCCTACTGTACAGCACAGAGAATTATGTTCAACATCCTATGATAAACTGTAATGGAAAAGAATGCTTAAAAAATCACTATGGACAGTAATTGCAGCCATGAAATTAAAAGACTCTTGCTACTTGGAAGGAAGGCTATGGTAAACTTGGACAGCATATTAAAGAGCAGAGACATCACTTTGCCAGCAAAGGTACAGATAGGCAAAGCTATGGTTTTTCCAGTACTCATGCACGGATGTGAGACTTGGACCACAAAGAAGGCTGAGAACCGAAGAACTGATGCTTTCAATCTGTGGTGCTGGAGAAGACTCTTGAAAGTTCCTTGGACTACAAGAAGATCAAATCAGTCAATCCTAAAGGAAATCAAACCTGATTTAGTCATTGGAAGGACTAATGCTGAAGCTTAAGCTCCGGTAGTTTGACCACTTGATGCAAAGAGTCGACTCAGTGGAAAAGACCTTGATGCTGGGCAAGACTAAAGGCAAAAGGAGGGGATGGCAGACAATGAGGTGGTTACATAGCATTACCGCTTCAATGGATATGAATTTGAGCAAACTCATGGAGATAGTGGAGAACAGAGGGACCTGGCGTGGGGTAGTCCATGAGGTTACAAAGAGTCAGAGATGATTTTGTGGCTGAATAAAAACAACAGTATATAGTTGAATTGTTTTGCTGAACAGCAGTAATTAGCACATTGTAAATCAACTATATTTCCACAAAAAATACAATTTAAAAAAAAAAAACAAAAATGCACAAGAACCTGAACAGATGTTTTGTTTTGTTTTTTTTTCCAAAGAAGGCATGTAGTCAGATGAGAGTTATATACTCAACATCACTAACAGTAAGGGAAATGCAAATCAAAACCACAATGAGATATTACTTCATGCCTGTTAGAATAGCCACTATCAAAAACATAAATAACACATGTGGTGAGGATGCCGAGAATAGGGAACTCTTGTAAACTGTTGGTGGAAGTCTAAATTTGGGTAGCCACTATGGAAAACTGTATGCAGTTTCCTCAAAAAAAAAAAAAAAAAAGATTGAACTACTGTATTATCCAGCAATTCCAGTTTTGTGTATTTATCTTAAGAAAATGAAAATACAAACTCTAAAAGATACCTGTATTGCCATGTTCAGCACAGCATTATTTATCATAGTAGAGATATGAAAATGTTCCTAGTGTTCATCAACAGAATAATAGATATAGAAAACTGCTATATACACAATGGACTGTTACCCATAAAAAGAAGGAAATCTTGCAATTTGTAACAAGATGGATGGACCTTGATGATATTATGCCATGTGAAATGAGTCAGACAGACAAAGACAGATACTGTGTGATCTCACTTACAAGTGGCATCTGGAGGTAAAAAGAAAACAAGCTCATTATATACAAAGAACAGATTGGTCGCTTGGGCAAAATGTGTGAAAGGGCTCAAAATATACAAGCTTCCAGTTATAAAATAAGTAAGTCACAGGGTTGAAATATAGAGTATGGTGACCCTAGTTAATAATATTACTGTACTGTATATTTGAAAGCTCCTCATGGAGTAGCTCACATCAGTGAAAGAAAACTTGTATACTGATGGATTTTAGCTAAGCTTACTGTGGTGATAATCGTTTCCAATATATACAAATATTGAATCATTATATTGTACACTTGGAAACAATGGTATGTGTAATTACATTTAAATTTAACATACTAAGGAAATATTCCTGTGGTCATAAACTATCCCTCTTTATCAAGAGAAAACATAATTCTTCTGCCTAGAGTTACATAAAGGAAACTCCAAACTCCAGGGAATAATAGGCCACCAACACCGCCTTGTACTCACGGTTTCAGGACCTTGAAAAGTGTACTTTTCTATCCTGGTTGTTGCCTTTGAAGCATTCTCAGATGCCAGCATATGGTGGTGAGCATGGGTTTAAGTCACCTTTTGTGTTCCTAAATAATAAGTCTCAGGTGCTACTCTCTTTTACTAGAGAGCCCTGGATACTCTTTTACCAAACAACTCTCCTGGCTGTACCTACTATATGTTTAACTTTAGACAACAAATCACTTCTTTATGTATTTTTAAAAACAGTGTTGCCATTTAGTTGCTAAGTTGTGTACAACTCTTTTGCAATCCCATGGAATGGAGCCCTTCAGGCTCCTCTGTCCATTGAATTTCCTTCTCCAGGGGATATTCCTGACCCAGGGATCACACTCATATCTCGTGCTTTGGCACATCTCCTTCTTTACCACTGAGTCATCTGGGAAGCCCTAAAGTAGTGTTAGGAAAGTTATTATTCAAGGCAAAATTAATAGGGGGTTCTGATTCTATGAAGCTAAAGGGACTTGCCCAAGGTCACATACACTAGAAGGTATAGATCAAGGTTTTAATTTATTACAAATTTTTCTGCAAGGATAAATTCCCTGGGACCTAGACAATACCAGTTTAGTCTCTTGCCCATCTTCAACTTGCAATCTTGGCTCCATATTCATCAAATGTTTCAAGTTAGTATTCTGCTCATTCTGATCTCCAGGCCTTTGTTAAACTGGTCCCTGTGCTGGTAACACTCTGTCCAGCCCCCACTTTCTTCACTTGGCTAATTGCTGACCACCCTTTTGCTCTAAGCATAAAAAAGTGTCAACCTATTCTAATAGATATGTGTGTTGTACATATAAACCTACATATTACATATTTATACACAAATGCAAACACACACACACACACACACACACACTGAGTGTGCACAGTTGAGTCAAGATTCAGCCATAGAAACAGACCAGCAGGAGATATAAACTAAGAGATCAATTGTAGGACACCACCTTGCAGGATATTAGAGCTTGGCTGGGCAAGTCCAAAATCTGAGGCAGACTGTCAAGAAAGGCAGTCTGGAACATTGCTAGCCATGACTGAAACTACTTTCTACAGGGGAAAATGTTTTCTTTATCAGGGAAACCTCAGCTCTGATTTAAGGCATTTCAAGTGATTAAATCAGGCACATTTAGATTATCTTTAATAATCTCTTTTATTTAAAGTAAACTGATTATAATCACAGCTATGGAAATACCTTCAGAGCAACACCTGGATTAGTATTTGATTGAATAACTAGGGACTGTAGCCTATTAAAATTCACACAATAAGAATTCATCACAATTTTATGTGAGCTGAGTTGAGGAGTGCACATTATTTTATAGCTATATAATGCCATATCTCTTTTTCTTAGTATTGTTAGCATCTAAAATCAAGGACTGAGTTTTGAAATCCTTGGTTCTAAGAATATTGCAAATATATTAATAAGTATTATTAGAATTATACTAATATACATGAAAATCATATAAGTAGTGAATCATTGATTTTATGTCACTGTACTTTGACAACAAAGGTCCATATAGTCAAAACTATGGTTTTTGAAGTAGTCATGTATGGATGTGAGAGTTGGACCATGAAGAAGGCTCAGTGCCAAAGAATTGATGCTTTTGAACGATGGCTTTGAAGGAGAGTCTTGAGAGTTCTCTGGACACCAAGGAGATCAAACCAGTCAATCCTAAAGAAAATCAAACCTGAATATTCATTGAAAGGACTGATGCTGAAGCTGAAGCTCCAATATTTTGGCCACCTGATGCAAAGAGCTGACTGAGTAGAAAAGAGTCAGACATAAATGAGCCAGTGAACAAGTTATCCAAACACATTTACCCATATTTTGTGGTTTCAAATTTTAATCTAAGTATAGCCTATTCTTCCAGCATCCTGGGAGATTTATTACAATGCTATTTTCCTCTGAAACATTTAAATATTCTTTGCAAAGGAGAGGTACAGATGAGAAGTAGAAAGGTAAATCTCCATGAAAGGTGTAGGGTTGGATCTGACCACAGAGAAAGCATAGGATTTACCTAAGAAGAGGTGAAGCCTTCTTTATAAAGGAAGAAGTATGGGGCAGCTGAGGTGTTCCTAGCAAAGCTTCATACATAAATAGGACAGTCTGCTTTCTGAGGAAGATTTAGGTATGGAATAGTAGGGGAAGAAGTTGGAAAAGGAAGCTGTGACCAGACTGTGGAGGAACATCAATACAAAGAAACAAAGTTGAAATTTATCTTTATAGGTAACGCTTCCTGAGAGAGTCATCAGCATAGTGAGTGGTGACAAGAATAATTGAATATGAGAATTTGAGAGAACACTTTAACTTAATAAACGTATCAGATGGAATACTTACCATAATGGACAGGATAAAATGATTTATTTTAGTGCTAATAGTAACACATGAGGCTAGTGTTCTAATGAAAATGATTTGGTTTAATGAATTAACTTGCAAACCTACTGGGCAAGATATCTAATGCTATGTCAGGTACTAGGCTTAGCATAGAGCCACTTTTCAAAAAAGTGAAATGTAATAATGGGACTTGTCAAAGCTCTGAAGTAATAAATGTAATTAAACCCAAGAGACAAGGAGATAGTTTTGCTTTCATTTACTGAGGGACCTAAAATCCCAGTTTCTCAGGAAAACCTAAAAGTCTGTTAATAAATTTACATTTGAAAGACTGAATACATTATTTAAAGCCTGATTCAGGCCTCCCCAACCTAAAGGATAGGGAGTTTTACCTACAGTGATTGGTCTCTCAAAGATATGTGGGAAATTACCCCCCTCCTAATCACTGAATTAAATAGAATTTGCTAGCATTGGTTTAATCAGTACCCTGTAATCAAATCAGGCATGAAATCAAGTTTTGATTATACATTATTCTCCCTATTACGAACAAATTGTCAAATCACTGGCAACACCCCTAAGTATGGAGGAGGATGGCAAAGGAAGGGGGAGGCAAATAGTTTATTTAGCAAAACAGAAATACAATTAGATTTCACCAAGTTTAAAGTTATTCGGCATTCTTTTCTGAACTCTCCTGAAAAAACTATGGTTCTAATAATACATCTTAAGTCTGCCCTAAAAGGCTCAACAAGTGGAGATAAAATTACTTGTTTCCTCTGAAATCTCTAGAAAATGTACTAATGAACCTATTTGCAGGGCAGAAATAGTGATGAAGAAGTAAAGAATGGACTTGTGGACACAGGAGGAGAAGAGGAGGGTGGGATGAATTGGGAAACTAGGATTGACGTATATATTCTGCACTATGTAAAATAGATAGCTACTGGGAAGTTGCTGTATAGCGCAGGGAGCTCAGCTCAGTGATCTGTGATAACATAAACGGGTAAAATGAGAAGGTGGGGGTGGGGTAAGTGGGAGTCCAAGAGAAAAGGGAATTATGTGTACATAGTGGAGAGCTCAGCTATTTTTATTCCTGGTTTTCTGTTGCCTTCCTTCTACAAGTATATTAGAGAACCATTGGAGACATAAAACTATGAAGTTTGCTTTTTAGAAATGACTATGAAAGCTTTTATCACTGTTATACCTTTAAGAGCCTCAGCTCTATGCTTTTTGAATTTTGGGGGAGAGTGAGCCTATAATTTCAAGATACCTTAAATAGTAAAATTTGAACCACATCTTTCAAGTGCTGTTGTTCATAAATCTATTTAGAATCAAGCTTAAAAATCACCTCCAGCAAATCATTTTCATAACCTATATGGCAACTGAACATTCTTCTATTTAATTTTTCAGCACTGCTTTATTATAAGACATAAGTTGCAAAAAATAATAAGCTATTTGTATTGTAAGCTGAAAAGAATGAGAATCATAGACTGGATCTGCAGCAATCTCTTCTGAGGATGGCAAGAAAAATAGACATTTCAACTGCGCCTTTAGATTTGCAGTCAAGTTGATGGAAACAAATAGCCGCAGGTCATTCACCTTAAAACCTAAATAAAGAAACAAACAGTCAGCCAATCAGAGATGTAGAATTGGTATAGAATTTAAAGGCTCAAGAGACAGTTTTCTATGACAGTTAACCAGGGGTATCCTCTAGTGCACATTAATGAAGTCTCCTTTATGTACAGTTTGGAAGGTCCCCTGGAGGAGGAAATGGCAACCCACTCCAGTATTTTTGCCTAGAGAATCCCATGGACAGAGGAGCCTGGCAGGCTACAGTCCATGGGGTCACAAAAAGTCAGACTTGACTGAGTGACTAATACTAATACTATAGTTGGCTTACTTTGTTGTACAGCAGAAGCCAACACAACATATTGTAAAACAATGTTATACTTCAATAAGAATGTCCTCTAAAATACACCATTTTTAAAAAAGCAATTTTTTCATTAAATACTCTTATCTAATTATCCAATTAAGAGTGGCTTATACAGAAAATAATTATAAAAATTTTACTTTCTTCTAGATAGTCATGTTTAGGGTTGACCACCATGTCAAATTTTTTACTTATTCACATTAAATTCTAACAACAATCCTGTGAAGAAGAGTTTTTACAATAAGAAAACTGAGATTAATTTCCTTATCATAGTTAATCAGTGTATTTGAAATTAAAATATACTCAGTCCTATTTTTCATATTACCATTAAAAAAGCCATTTTCCCATTGCAAAATTTGTTTTACTTTTTCAGGATGCCATGAGGTAGGTAATGAGCATGGGGAAAAGTACTCTCTCAGGCTAGCAGAGCACTAATAAATTAAATTTTTCCAAACTGAGAAATCAGACAAGATTTTGATCAATACATCATTCGATTTAAAAAAAAAGTTTATTGGTGACCCAGTGTACTTCTGCATAAATTCAACAATACACAATTATTCAGAATAATCCAGTGTCATTTATTAAAGGGATGTATGATGTGAAAAATTAGAAAATTTTTCATCCAGTACTAAATCTATTTTAATGAAAATGGTAATAGCAAAGTTGAGTGACTTGCAGACTATTGTTCAATCATTTGATTGATTGGAGAATTTTGTTTTGAGGGGCAGTTGTATGCTTAACATTGAATTTTATTATTTAGAAAGTGAAGTTACATGCAATCCTGAGCCCTCAAAAATCATTTTACTTCTACAGGGACTTTATTACATTTTTAACAAGTAGAAATAAAACTTGATAATTTGTTTAAAGAAGACTATGATGAGAAGAACTGATTCATTGGAAAAGACCCTGATACTGGGAAAGATTGAGGACAGGAGGAGAAGTGAGCAACAGAGGATGAGATGATTGGACTGCAACACCAACTCAATGGACATGAGTTTGAGCAAACTCTGGGAGACAGTGAAGGACAGGGAAGCCTGGCATACTGCAGTCCATGGGGTCAGAGAGTCTGACATGACTGAGTGACTAAACAACAACAAAAACGGTTGTAGAACATGACTAGAATGATTTAATGAGAAAATCACAGAAATGATCAATGAATCAATGGACAGAGAGGCACATCAGAGTAAAATGTGGCCAAGTGAATGACAAAAACAAAGCATTTGGGCCAAAAAGTGACAACAATTTGAAAAAGAAAGGATATTGGCTAAAAGCAGCAAGATAAATGTTTCCCTATAATTTTGTCTGGTTATCAGAAAAAGATGTTGTTATATCCAAAATTTTGAAGGAAAATTATAACCCTAGAATTGTATGTTCAATTAAGCCATCATTATTGTGAAAACTAAGTCTTCTCAGACATACAGAGACAAAATCATTTACAAGAAACTATTTTGAAACAAGAGCTAACTGACTATTAGAAACTATACATTAAAGTGACATGCAATAAAAATTAATTTTCATCACTCCAACAATATTTACTGCCCTGTAACCATGTGCTATCTCATAAGGAGGAGCAGAATATACATAAATAATTAAGATTTATCTTTTTCCTCTACAAAGAGCTCAGGCAACATAAGGTAGCAGCAAATAACAATAATACAGGATGATAAGGGCAATAAAGGCACAATTAAAATTTAAATGGGATATATTAGCAGGAAAAGTTCTCTCTGCCTAGCAGAAGAAAGGGATGTGGGATGATCTCAGGAAGTTTTACAGAAAGTATCACCTTTAAAAATGAGTAGGAGTGGTGGGATGAAAAAGGAGACAGAACAGATGAGGGAAGAAGAACACGAAAGAGACTATCATGTGAACTAAGTATAAAGAATGGCAAAGATAAATAAAATGTTGTACGATCTGGAGAAAAGTGATTTGACCAAAGAATTTAGTACATGAATGAGAGGGATGAATGTGGGAACACAATCTGGAGTATAATTATGATGGATCTTATACTCTGTTATTTATTTTAAAATATTTAATATAAAGCAAAACTTGAAGAACATCTGGAAGTTAATAAATTTAGATAGTGGTGGTGGTTTAGTTGCTAAGTCATGTCCAACTCGTGCAACCCCATGCCAGGCTCCTCTGTTCATGGGATTCTCTAGGCAAGAATATTGGAATGGGTTGTCATTTCCTTCTCCAGGAGATTTTCCTTACCCAGGAATCTAACCTGGGTCTCCTGCATTGCAGGTGGATTCTTTACCAACTGAGTTACAAGGGAAGCCTCAAGTTTAGATAGTATGTTTTATCAAATACACTTCATTCCATTCTTCAAAAATTCAAGCCTCATACTACTTTCATGAAAGTGTGCAGGTGATTTCTTTCTTTCTTTATTATTTTTAGCCTAGACTTTTAATTTTTGGAGGTTTTTTTGGTTTGTATGTTTTTGTTGTTCAGATGAGTGTACCTATATTATGTTTTTTGACTTAGAGGAAAAAAAATTTCAAATTTCCCGTTTCATTGTGAACATCTGTGTTCGAGAAGTAACCATGAGCTTTGCATCAATATTCTGTGTCCTAGGATAAACTAAGTAAAAAGTCTTTATCAAAATGGACATATAGATATTCAGTATGTATATATGTGAAGTCGCTCAGTTGTGTCCGACTCTTTGTGACCCCATGAACTATAGCCTACCAGGTTCCTCTATCCATGGGATTTTTCCAGCCAAGGGTACTGGAGTGGGTTGTCGTTTCCCTCTTCAGGGATCTTCCCAACTTAGGGATCAAACCTGGGTCTCCCACATTACAGGCAGATGCGTTACTATCTGTGCCACCAGAGTAATAATTTTAATACCTTTTTTGCAGCTGCTCACTTTCTCTCACTAACCTATAGGGCTTCAGATTTCAAATGATACCAGGAGTTTAAAAAATGCATAAACTTTTTTAAAATTTCCATTGCTATTTAAAAAGTTTTAAAAGCATACTACTAGTATACATTTAAATAGTGCACTAGAATATCCATTCTTAATTTTGTGTAAAAGGGTCATTTTTTTATAATATTTTTCTATTTTGAAAAATTGGTGAGACTCCTATGGATTGATGTGTTTTGAAGTTACAAGTTTATTGCTCATTTTGAAGTTCATATTACCATCTAGCAATGAACTTTTGTTTCTTTTCTCGTCCTGATACACTCACACTGATAACAGGGAGAGCTCAGCCAGCCACACACAGCCCAATGCTGACATTTCAGTGAAAATCTTTGTTCCTGTCCCGTGAAGTTAGTATTGCTGAACTGCAACCTTTCTCTGTGTACAGAAATACTCTTTTGAAGCATTGCTACTGCTACTGCTGCTAAGTCAACCAGGCTCCTCCATCCATGGGATTTTCCAGGCAAGAGTACTGGAGTGGGGTGCCATTGCCTTCTCTGTTTGAAGCATTTCTTGGCATCAAATTCAATGTTATTTTCAAGTAGATTAAGGTGCCTCCAGAGTGCCAATACTGATAAACAGCCACTCTTGTAGAGCTGATGGGTTTTATATTAAAATAAATAAATAAATATAAGCAACCAGTGTACACATTTGGACACAACAAACACCTCCCTTTCTATATAGAGCTTAAAAAAGACTCCACAGGATCCCTGGCTTCATGGGCTCTGCGCTAGCAGGCCTATTTACTCCTACTGTGGCAAGCATATGTCTCCAGTGTTCATGAACGGTTTACAGCTTTGTCAGGCATCAATTGCAGCAAATGTCTGCTTTTCTGTACTTGATTATACCTTTTGTTCATGCTTTTCCTCAAAGCCTTATATCAGAGGTTTTCAAGGACTAACACAGAAAGGGGCAAGCAGGAAGTGAGATGTGCACGTAGCTCATGTTCTGAGACTCTGCCTGTGATGCCAGCGTGGCTCACAGAATCAGGGATCACTAGGTTTTCCATCCTTTGAACCCATTCCAAATATATCTGGAATAAGAGACCCCTCTAAAATTGATTTCTTATGTAAGTACATTACTAGCTTTACTTTTCTTAGCAGATAACTACTGAGATTCTTCACTATCTTAGCACATAACCTGTACATACAAGTACACACAGGTTATATATAACTGAATAACAAGTATATGCAAAAATTCTTGGGATTTTGACTTTATATGTAAAAATATAAAGAGGATAAAAGCTTCATGTTGACAAAGACAAGATTTCTGTTACTATTGGTTACACAATATTTTTTGCTCATTTAAATTAAAAGCTCTTCTTGCCGGCTAACATTTATATCCATCCTACTTTAGACCTTGATCCTCAGAAAACAAAACCTGAGGCAAAGATTATCACTGGTTTTTGATTTAGGAAAAACAATCAAAGGGTAACCAGAATGAAGGAAATGGAAGGTAAAATAGGAAAGGATGGGGAGCATCCTTTGATTTGATAGTGATACTTTATCAAATTCACCAATAAATGTGAAAAGATGCAGCTAGCTATTCAGCAGGTACATCCATTCTGCAATGTAGATCTTATCTCCTTAGCATGATATAAGCAATTGGAGATAGGGAAAAGGGCAAATCCATTTGCCAAAATCTGTATAGACTTATTTTTCAATGGTCAATGTTTCCCTATGAGGGAAAATTTCCTATTCAATTCTAATATTCAGGTGCTAACCTTTACTTAGTCAGGAAGCCAGATCTCACACCCTATGGTAGGTGCCTCATTCAATTTCTAAGTGGTGGGAGAAATCATAAAATGAGATCATGTGGTAGATTGGTATACTTTTATAGAGATAGAAAAATAAGAAGGCTTACTTCTACAATGCAAACATCTAGTCCACCCCAGGCAGCAAAATGATATGGGCTTAAGCTATTATTCTCAGTGTTTTAGAGTCTGGGAAAGGATGGTCCTGAGTGAATAGGAGGAAGCACTTGAAATAAGCCCAAAATTCAACAAACCCTATAGAACATATTTACTGCATTATTTCTATTAGGTCTTTTTGATGCTACCTGTTAGGATAAGAGGTATATAATTATTAATGAAAATAAAAAACTGCCAAGTATTTTTATACTGAAAAGTAATATGAATACTTTAGATTCACTGGGTATATATAGATAAAAGAATATATTAAAAAGTTTGATCTTGCTGACCATACAGACCGAGGAAATCAGAATTGAAAGAGACACATGTACCCCAATGTTCATCACAGCACAGTTTATAATAGCCAGGACATGGAAACAACCTAAATGTCCATCAGCAGATGAATGGATAAGAAAGCTGTGGTACATATACACAATGGAGTATTACTCATCCATTAAAAAGAATACATTTGAATCAGTTCTGATGAGATGGATGAAACTGGAGCCGATTATACAGACTGAAGTAAGCCAGAAAGAAAAACACCAATACAGTATACTAACACATATATATGGAATTTAGAAAGATGGCAATGATGACCCTGTATGCAAGACAGCAAAAAAAGACACAGATGTGTATAGCAGACTTTTGGACTCAGAGGGAGAGGGAGAGGGTGGGATGATTTGGGAGAATGACATTGAAACATGTATACTATCATGTAAGAAACGAATTGCCAGTCTATGTCCAATGCAGGATACAGCATGCTTGGGGCTGGTGCACGGGGATGACCCAGAGAGATGTTATGGGGAGGGAGGTGGGAGGGGGGTTCATGTTTGAGAATGCATGTACACCCGTGGTGGATTCATGTCAATGTATGGCCAAACCAATACAGTATTGTAAAGTAAAATAAAGTAAAAATAAAAATTTAATAAAAGAAAAAAAAAGTTTGATCTTTAATAGTGTGAAGTAGAAATAACCTCAAGATATTATTGGACAATAAATGAGAAAAAGTCAAAACTTGGTGACATAAATTCTTTAGGGAAAAAGCTAAACCCAGTCTTAAAGGAAAAGAAAAAAAGTTAAACAGGTGGATAAAGCAGATAAACTCATTAAAGAAAATGAAACCAGATTGTTTAAACAATTGGAGAAATGAAAGTGTTCAGTGTATTATGAAATCAGCAAGATGTTTTATGTGGGGAAATGGTAAGACTTGAGATTGCAGACTTGTGTGATCAGCTGAGGCACTTTAGTTCAGTTCCCAAGGCAATGGGGACCCACTGAAAAATATGCAGATCAGTAGCAATACAAGTTTTGAGTTTTGGAACAGAACTCTAGTTATAGAGTAAAACCAATCAAAAACATCTAGATAGTAGGCAGAGATTATTCAGGACTTTGTTGTTTGGAAACAAATGAAGACCAGTCAAATAAGAAGCTTCTCTGGTGGTTCAGCTGGTAAAAAATCTGCCTGCAGCGCAGGAGACTGGGGTTCAATCCGGGGTCAGGATGACCCCATGGTGAAGGCAATGGCAACCCACTCCAGTATCTTTGCCTAAGAAATTCCATGGATACAGGAGCCTGATGGGCTACAGTCCATAGGGTCACAAGTGCTGGACACAACATGATGACTAAACCACCAAATGAGAACAAGCAAAAGCTGCTTATTCAGAGCTTGATATAGTGAGGAAGTCAGTCACCATCACTTGTGTTTGATTGAGACTCAAAGGCAGAGGAGTGGGAAAACTTAACAGTGAAAAAGAGGAAGACTCCAGCTACACACTGATTGGAGGCTATTGACATGAGGAAGTTAGAGGTCGGCTCACTAGAAATAGGCATCCTGTGTGATTGGTTAGTGGAACATATTTGATTTCCCTGGTTGGTCCTAAGTTGGAAGTTTCTCTGGTTGGTCTTAAGATGAGATAGAAGTTAGGGAAGCTATCAGTTACTATCCAATTGAAATATTAATTGTAATAGGGACAATTCTGAAAAGCTCTGAGATACCTTGGATTTTCATGAACCTAAGCTGACTTTGTGAATGTTGTATATTTATTATAATTCTAAATATTAGGAACATTTACTACAGTAAGCTAGTGTAGCTATAAACTTGTTAGATGATGACATAAACATTTAAGATAATTGGATGGAAGAGCCTGGCAGGCCACAGTCCATGGGGTCGCAGAGTCACAGAAGATTGAGAGACTTCATTTTCACTTTCTTTTCTTTTCATTGATTATCTGGAACATCCCAGGTGGCACTACTGGTAAAGAACCCACTTGCCAATCCAGGAGACATAAGAGATGGAACTTTGATCTCTGGATTGACAAGATCCCCTGGAGGAGAAAATGACAACCCACTCCAGTATTCATGCCTGGAGAATCAATGGATAAAGGAGTCTGGCAGGTTATGGACCACAGAGTCTCAGGGTTGGAAGTGAGTGAAGCAACTTAGCACAGCACACACTGATTATCTACTGTATGCTGCATTGTGAGACAGTAATAGGAATACAATGTTAGACCAAAAATACATATGGTGCCTGCTTCAGAAAGCTTATTATTATGTGGATGAGATATATACTAAAGAAATAATCCCATAATTAACATTCAGTTCAGTTCAGTCAGTCGTGTCCGACTCTTTCGACCCTATAAATTCCAGCACGCCAGGCCTCCCTGTCCATCACCAACTCCCGGAGTTCACCCAAATTCATGTCCATCGAGTCGGTGATGCCATCCAGCCATCTCATCCTCTGTCGTCCCCTTCGCCTCCTGCCCTCAATCCCTCCCAGCATCAGAGTCTTTTCCAATGAATCAGCTCTTTGCATGAGGTGGCCAAAGTACTGGAGTTTCAGCTTTAGCATCAGTCCTTCCAAGAACACCCAGGACTGATCTCCTTTAGGATGAATTTGTTGGACCTCCTTGCAGTCCAAGGGACTCTCAAGAGTCTTCTCCAACACCACAGTTCAAAAGCATCAATTCTTTGATGCTGAGCTTTCTTTATAGTCCAACTCTCAAATCCATACATGAAAAATGGAGAAACCATAGTTTTGAATAGATGGATTTTGTTGGCAAAGTAATGTCTCTGCTTTTTACGCTGCCTACGTTGGTCAAAACTTTTCTTCCAAGGAGCAAATGTCTTTTAATTTTATGGCTGTATTCACTATCTGCAGTAATTTTTTAGCCTCCCAAGATAAAGTTTGTCACTGTTTCCACTGTTTTCCCATCTATTTGCCATGAAGTGATGGGACCAGATGCCACGATCTTACTTTTCTGAATGGTGAGCTTTAAGCCAACTTTTCCACTCTACTCTTTCACTTTCATCAAGAGGCTCTTTAGTTCTTCTTTGCTTTATGCCATAAGTGTGGTGTCATCTGCATATCTGAGGTTATTGATATTTCTTCTAGAAATGTTGATTCCAGCTTCATCAGTCCAAATTTCTCATGAGGTACTCTGCATATAAGTTACATAAGCAAGGTGTTAATATACTGCCTTGACATACTTCTTTCCCTATTTGAAACCAGTCTGTTGTTCCATCTCCAGTTCTAACTGTTGCTTCCTGACCTGCATACAGATTTCTCAGCAGGCAGGTAGGTGGTTTGGTATTCCCATCTCTTTCAGAATTTTCCACAGCTTGGTGTGATCCATACAGTCAAAACTTTTGGCATAGTCAATAAAGAGGAAGTAGATGTTTTTCTGGGACTGTCTTGCTTTTCTGCTGATTCAGCTATGTTGGCAATTTGAACTCTGGTTCCTCTACCTTTTCTCAACCCAGCCTGAACATCTGGAATTTCATTGTTCATATACTGTTGAAGGCTGGCTTGCGGAATTTTGAGCATCACTTTATTAGCGTGTGAGATGAGTGCAATTGTGCAGTAGTTTTAGCATTCTTTGGCATTGCCTTTCTTTGGGATTGGAATAAAAACTGACTTTTTTCAGTCTGTGGCCACTGCTGAGTTTTCCAAATTTGCTGGCATATTGAGTGCAGCACTTGCAGCATCGTCTTTCAGGATTTGAAATAGCTCAACTGGAATTCCATTACCCCCACTAGCTTTGTTCATTGTGATTCTTTCTAAGACCCGTTTGACTTTACATTCCAGGATGTCTGGCTCTAGGTGAGTGATCGCATCATCGTGGTTACCTGGGTCATGTAGATCTTTTTTGTATAATTCTTCTGTGTATTCTTGCCACCTCTTCTTAATATCTTCTGCTTCTGTTAGGTCCATACCATTGCTGTCCTTTACTGTGTCCATCTTTGCATAAATCGTTCCCTTGGCATCTCTAATTTTCTTGAAGAGATCTTTAGTGTTTCCCATTCTATTGTTTTCCTCTATTTCTTTGCATTGATCACTGAGGAAGGCTTCCTTATCTTTTCTTGCTATTCTTTGGAACTCTGCATTCAGATGCTTATATCTTTCCTTTTTCCCTTTGCTTTTGTGTTCTCTTCTTTTCACAGCTATTTGTAAGGCCTCCTCAGAGAACCATTTTGCCTTTTTGCATTTCTTTTTCTTGGGTATGGTCTTGATCCCTTCCTCCTGTACAATGCCACAAAGCTCTGTCCATGATTCTTCAGGCACTCAGTCTATCAGATCAAATTCCTTGAATCTATTTCTCACTTCCTCTATATAATCATAAGGGTTTTGATTTAGGTCAAACCCGAATGGTCTAGTGGTTTTCCCTACTTTCTTCAATTTAAGTGTAAATTTGGCAATAAGGAGTTCATGATCTGAGCCACAGTCAGCTCCTGATCTTGTTTTTGCTGACTGTATAGAGCTTCTCCATCTTTAGCTGCAAATAATATAATCAATCTGATTTCAGTATTGACTATCTGGTGATGTCCATGTGTAGTGTCTTCTCTTGTGTTGTTGGAAGAGGGTGTTTGCCATGACCAGTGCGTTCTCTTGCCAAAACTCTTTTAGCCTTTGCCCTGATTCATTCTGTACTCCAAGGCCAAATTTTCCTGTTACTCCAGGTGTTTCTTCACTTCCTACTTTTGCATTCCATTATCCTATACTGAAAAGGATATCTTTTTTGAGTGTTACTTCTCGAGAGTCTTGTAGGTCTTCATAGAATCATTCAGCTTCAGCCTCTTCTGCATTACTGGTTGGGGCATAGACTTGGATTACCGTGATACTATATCCTTACCTTGGAAATGTTCAGAGATCATTCTGTTGTTTTTGAGATTGCATCCAAGTACTGCATTTTGGACTCTTTTGTTTACTATAAGGGCTACTCCATTTCTTTTAAGGGATTCTTGCCCACAGTAGTAGATATAATGGTCATCTGAGTTAAATTTACTCATTTCTGTCCTTTTTATTTCACTGATTCTTAAAATGTTGATGTTCACTCTTGCCATCACCTGTCTGACCAGTTCCAATTTGCCTTGATTCATGGATGTACTATTCCAGGTTCTTATACAATATTGCTCTTTACAGGATCAGACTTAACTTCTATCACCAATCACATCCACAAGTGGGTGTTATTTTGCTTTGGGTCCGTCTCTTCATTTATTCTCTTCATTATATCTCCTCTGATCTCCAGTAGTATATAGAGCACCTACTGACATCTTTCAGTGTCCTATCTTTTTGGTTTTTTGTTCTGTTCATGGGGTTCTCAAGGGAAGAATGCTGAAGTGGTTTGTCATTGTGTTCTCCAGTAGACCACGTTTTCTCAGAAGTCTCCACCATGATCCTTTCACCCACTGGTCAGCTAAAAGAAGTATACATAAAGTGCTATCAAATTTTAAGAAATCAGCTGTTTCTCAAAGTGAATAGATTAGATAGAAAAACAAGCCACTATTCAATGATCAACCAGAAAATATAATAATGAATATTTTGCTGTTTCCTGGTTTGTGAATGGCATTGTATTAGGTCTTATGAAAAATATTAAGAGTAACTAAAATTTATACAGAAGGGGGCAATTTGTCATAGGGCAAATAGATGTTAAAATATAGGACAGAAAATGTGTCAAGTGCCTATTGAAGAAATCATGTACTTCAGTTCTGAAAGAGACATTGAGCTGTCTGAGATGACTACCTTTAGTCACTGAGATGACTAAAGTTCAGTGATAAAATTAGTGCACCAACCAGGGATTTTTAAATAGGTATTTTAAAATTTGAAGGAGAAGATGGCTGGTATAGTGGTGGAGCTGATTCAAGTCTAGAGCAAAGACTTACAAAGCTTAGGAAAAATTATTCAAAATGTATCAAGAGGAAAACTTTCATGTTAGCTGGTCTAGAAGGGTACTTTTGCACAGAAAGTAATGAAAAGTTCCTTCATGCTAAATCATTTCAGTTGTGTCCAACTCTTTGTAAACCTATGGACTGTAGCCCACCAGACTCCTCTGTGTCCATGGGACTCTACAGGCAAGAATACTGGAGTGGGTGGCTGTACCCTCCTCCAGGGGGTCTTCCCTTCCAGGGATCAAACCCACTTCTGCTTATGTCTCCTTCATTGGCAGGCAGGTTCTGTACCATTTGTGCCACCTTGGAAGCCCATAGTGAAAGGCACGTATAATTAAATGAGGGAGCTAACTAGGAAACAAATAGGATGCATTTGAAAAGTGACACTAAAATCTTGGGTTTGAAATCAATGGCAAGAATATTCCATTTCTCATTAAGAAAAAAATAAAATTTATATCTATATAGTTTACAAATTTGACATCCTGTGTATTGTTTTCAGTTCGATCATCTAGTAGCTGACACACTCTGAACTTGGGTGGTCAAGGTTACATAATGTTTTCTCCGTGCTGAAGAACTACTGTTTCCTCCCTGGGATTGGAATTCAGAAATTACAGGGGTGCTAATTTGATAGGATCATGTAATGTGGGCTTGGCAACATTCCTTGGAGAAGTGATGAATGAATCATGGATCAGTTCTTCAATGTGTTTTATTAATACAATTAAGAGTCACTGAATTAACTAATATGTTCAATAATGTAATAGTTTATACTTGCATCTAATTTTATGTGCTTTATGGACTCTAGAGCATTGTTTGGCTCAATATTACATTGAAGAGAAGAAATTGAGATTAACATCTGGATAGAGAAATACATTAATATGACCTAAATCTCTAAGAAGTAAAAATCACTTTAAAAACCAAATTCAAATGGTCAATTTACAAGCAAGATTCTTTATTACATGTTGGCGTTCCTCAATGCCAAGTCCTAGTCTATATCCTTTTCATCATCTCATTGGGTGATCTCATCCATGCCCATTATTCTCAATGACTACTAATAAGCATATTAATCACATAGTTTATCTCCATCCCAGGGATCTCTCATGAGATTTTGATCCACAGATAAAACTCTGTACTTGGCATTTTGGAACGATCTCTCAAAGGCACTTGAAGCTCAACAAAAATTTAAAAATTCATGATCTTCTCCATTCATTACTTTTTATCTTTCATTGTTTTCAGTTATACAGAATGGTAACATTATTTTTAAAAAGAGGAGCTGTATTAATCCTCACATCTACCATTTCTGTTACAAAGTATGTTTAAATGAATTTCAGATTTTGTTTAGGATAATTGCCCTTATCTTTATGTATATCCTTTAAATTTTTATTTTTTCAGTAAAGAATTTTAAAATGTTTGCTTTAAAATATTATTTGGTTCTAACTTTTGAAAGGTATTTTAACTTCATGTAGCATATGATGTTGACTTTTTTTTCTCTTAGTGTGTTTAAGATATTACTCCATTGTATTCTGGCATCAATTATTTCCATTGGAAAATTCAGTAGTCCCTTTAATATCAATTCCACTGAAGTTAATCATCTTTTTTATTTTAATTTTTTCTGGCTGCTTTTAGAATTTTGTCTTAGGTGTTCTATATTTTATTTGTTGTGCCTAGGTGTGTGTCTATCTTTATATTTTTCAGGGGATTCAGAAGCATACTGGAATCAGTGGCATATTGTACTGAATCATTTATGAAAAATTCTCATCTATTTTCTTGAATACTCTCCTTTTCTTTCTCTTTTCCATCAGAAACCCCAACTGGATGTATATTACATATTTTCTCTGCTCTCTATGTCTTTACAAAATGTTTTTATAGTTTTAGTCCCTTTATTTCTGTTATTTTTGATAATTTATTTTCATCAACTTTTCAGAATAGAAATTCTCTTCACCTTCTCATAGTTCACTGTTAATACTAGTTATATAAAATTGCTGTGTTTAATTTGTAGAGTGTTTGTATGCATTTACATTGTGTTCATATATGCCTGCCAGTTCTTAAACCCTTGCTTTTTACTCACTTTTAATTTCTATTTATTGCCTTAAACATATTTGAACACAATGCTTAATAATTTAAATATCTGAAATCTTTGTTCATCTTAGCCTTGACTTTTTATTCTGTCATTCATGATGGCTTGTGTTTTGTTTTTTATTGTTTTGGTTTCTTGCTTTTTGCCACTGTGATTTAGTTATTCTTGGAGCTCTAACTATAGAAATTCCTGAAAACAACCACTGAATGTGACTCTTAAAAAAAAAAAATTGTATTTGTTTTGTTTTGCTTTACAAAGAATTTGAGGGCACTCCCATTTTAACTGAATTCTTGCCTTGAGGTAACATGACCTCCTATTTAGGATTCTTTAAGTGAAATTTCCTCCCCTCATCAGTAAATTAACCTCTAGTATCTTGTTTATTTCTCCCTAAATATAAAACATAATTATTAACACATATCTTGGATGATGTGCATTTTATTAAATGTCTTTCAAACTGTCAAAATTAAAAGGAATTAGTTAGGCTCCAAGTGGACTATCTAAAATTATTAATTGAGTGTACTGGGGAACTGAGGGAATGTAAACAGCACCCTGGTCCCCCTCTTTTGAAAGTTATATAATGCCATGCCCTACCTCCTGGTGTTTATAATTAATTTCAGTTCAATGTTAGAGCAGCAGTCTTACCATATGCAAACCAAAGCATAAATATAAAGTTAAAGGCACAAAAAGACAATGGGAAAAAAATCTATTTCAAACCATTCACAAAATGCCAATCCTTTTAATGTGGCATGAAAATAATTTGGCACAAAGAACTGTTTACCAAAATTCTATTGAAGTCATTACTTAGAAAATATCTTGTGTCACTCAAACCTGTATTTCAGTATAAAACCATAAATATACCTTTTGAAATATTTTCTGGGTATGAGCATCTAGTACACACAGTATCATGTTGAATAACTCTTACTGTAGATGAAGAAATCAGTATTTCTCTGCACTCTAAGTGTGATTTCAATATTCTGATATACTAAGTGCTATCAAAATACATCATTTTAGAAAATGTTTTCAAAAGTCCACCTTGTACTTAACTTAACAAATACTGTGGATAATAGCTAACTAAACAACCCCTTAATTTTTCTTTACAAGTAAATCTTAAAATCCTCTGTTTGTGAAAGGTAAAAAAAAAAAAAAATGCTGGGTTAAAATTCAAGGTTAAAAAAAAAAAACAACAACAAACTAAGATCATGATCATGGGCTTCCCTGGTGGCTCAGATAGTACAGACTCTGCCTGCAATGTTGGCAACCTGAGTTTGATCCCTTGGTCAGCAAAATCCCCTGGAGAAGAGAATGGCTACCCACTCTAATATTCTTGCCTGGAGAATTCCATGGACAGAGGAGCCTGGCAGGTTACAGCCATAGGGTCACAAAGAGTCAGACATGACTGAGCAACAAACACTTTCACTTTTCACAAGATCCTGGCATCTTGTCCCTTCACTTCATAGCAAATAGAAGGGAAAAATGTGGAAGCAGTGACAGATTTTATTTTCTGGGGCTCCAAATATTACTGCAGATGTGACTACAGCAATGAAATTAAAAGACGCTTGCTCCTTTGAAGAAAGCTATGACATACCTAGAGAGTGTATTAAAAAGCAGGGACATCACTTTGCCGACAAAGATCAGTATAGTCAAAGCTATGATTTTTTGAGTAATCATGTACAGTTCTGAGAGTTGGGCCAAAAAGAAGGCCGAGCAATGAAGAATTGATGCTTCTGAACTGTGGTAATGGAGAAGACTCTTGAGAGTCCTTTGGATAGCAAGAAGGTAAAACCAGTCAATCTTACAGAAAATCAACACTGAATATTCATTGCAAGGACTGATCCTGAGGCTCCAATACTTTGGCTACCTCATGCAAACAGCTGACTCACTGGAAAAGACTCTAATGCTGGGAAAGATTGAACCAAAAAAAGAGGGTGGCAGAGGATGAGATAGTTGGATAGTATCACTGATTCAGTGGACATGAGCGAGGGCAAAGTCATGTTTACAGCACTTGGAGTGCTACAATTCACGAGGTCGCAAAGAGTCAGACAAGGCTTAGTGACTCAGCCACAACAACGTAGATCAGTAAAAAAGCAAAATAGTCAACTAACTGGGTGGAGACACAGCACTACTCATCAGCAGACATTATACCTAAAGACATACTGGGTCCATAGCTGCCCCTATACACAGTCCTCCCCAATAAAGCACCAAGACCCAGCTCCATCCGCCAGTGAGCAGGCACTGGCCCTGCCCTCCAGGAAGCATGTGCTAGCCTCTGTGCCAGTCTCACCTTCCAGGGGGCAGATACCGGACACAAGAAAGTCACAGTCCCGCAACCTACAGACCCATCTGCCCACGGTGGGCCAGATCCTGCCCTTGGACCTGCTGGATCATGGCTCTGTCTACTAGCAGTCCAACACAAGAATAGAACCTTGGACCCCATACCCAACTGTGTCGCAAACTGGATCCCTCACTGCCGGGGTCCAGCCCCAGTGGATCCAGGGTGATTCGAAGGTGGGGACGGAGTCGGCATCTCTGGAAATAACTTATTTAATTACAGATAGAAAGGGATTAGAAGATTAGCGGAGAAAAAGAGGCTGAATAACTTGGTTCACATGGGATACCAATCACCACCTACGTAGGCCGCAGGCGTCTTCCCGTTCTCCAGAAGGAGAGGTGGCACTGAGGGCCCCCCGGTCTGATCTTAGAAGCCCAGGCAAAATTAGTAGGCTAGGCGGGTACCCATGTACCAGATGGGAATTCGGCCAGAAAATAGTAGGAGAGAAAAAAGGGGGCTGAATAACTTGGTTTACGTGGGATACCAATAAAATTCCAAGACAAGGAATTTGCACCATCTATGTTGGGCCACCGGTGCCACTTGAATATCGGAAGGTGCCCCTCCTTGGGCTCCTTCTTGCGTGGTCTTGAAAACCGGGGCGAATAAGTAGACTTGGAGGGCACCCACGCTCCAGATGGGAATTCATCCCGAAAAATGGGGAGCAGAAAAGAACGACATGAGGGAATCAGTCTTTCCGGAAACTGATCCGATTTCTTTATTTTTGGGTTTGCTTATATACCTTTTGTTACACATAGGGATGAATACAGAGTCACACAGGGGTCAGCAGTCCTGACCTTTATCAAAATCAGGTGCTTCACATAAATGTATATAAAAAAAAAAGGTCTTAGGGATATTACATCATCTTCTGGCCATGAGTGAGACCTGCTGACATTTTATGATCCTTTCTTTCTGATAACCAAAAAACTTATTTCTTCCAAGGGTGTTTTTTCTTAAACCAGGCACCACCCTCCAAATAAAGTTACATTCCTATAGGGTGAGGGTGTAGTGAGTTACAATCAGGAAAGGAATTTATTTAACCCAAGGTTAACATGATTAATCTTAAAGGTTAATACTTATTTCTCCTATATGCTTAATGGTTAATACTTATTTCTCCTACATGTTTAAAGGTTAATACTTATTTCTCCTATATGTTAGTTATATTCATTATAAGGGTAGGGAACATGGAGATTTAGCAGAAAACATCAGCCCAACAAATGAAAATCCTTTCACCAATGCTCCTCTTAAGATCTATTTAGTCTTAAGTTATGATAAAGCTACATTTTTACATAGCAAGGACACAGTGATATATAACAAAGTACAGTGATCTATTACAAAAGAGAAAATCCATTAACTCAAAAAGTCTAGCATTGCTAACATCAAAAACTACTGTATTTCCTTTGCTATATTCCAAATACATTAATTAATATATTCCCAGGTGCCTAAGGATATAGAGGCCTGGCGGCAATTGTTGACTCAACAAGAAGAAAAAGTCCTATGCTAATTAAGACTCTCAAAATACTCCAAAACTCTCTGTGCTGTTTATGGTTGAGAGGTAGTAAACAATCATGTGCCTAGTGGCAGCAGTAAGGATAATCCTGTCACACAAGCTAGTCTGTCAGCAGAGAGGTTTGACCTGAGACATCCTTGTCCCACCCAGAGCAGGGAATTAGCAGCAATTATTGACACAACAAATGAAGAGACCCTTCACCAATATAATTCCTAACCAACTATACTAGTAATTTCTAACTCCCTAAAAGAATTTGCCTTTAGTAAGTCTAAAACATCTCGTGCCTCTCAGGTTGGGAGGCTGTAAGCAATCACATGTGGCCGGACAAACCTATACAAGTGGGCTAGATAACCTTCAGAGGAGTCCGTAAGCTGAAACACTCTTGTCACACCCAAGAATTTTTATCGCCTTGGAGCTGCACGTTTACTCCTTCTCCGAGAGAAACGGTTAGGGGGAGAGCCCCCCGTAAAGTCAGAGGTGTAGGTGAGAGCATAAAACAGACTCTGGTTTTGGGGTTAGATGCTTGGGAACAGGGGGTTTCCTGAGGCTTGATCACGCCTTTGCGTATGCCAAGCCTCCTTCCTCATGACCTTTGCCATGGGCGGAATTCCTCACGCTGGCCCCCGGCACCTCACCACTAGCAATCTGACACCAGCTCTGAAGAACCTGGGTCCCACAATCAGACTCCAGGACCAGCTCTGCCTGCCAATAGTCTGTCACTACCCTCATGACCTGGCTTCACCCACCAGGGAGCAGGGAACAGATCCAGAGCCTTCTGGATCCTGATTCTACTCACAGTGAGCCAACACTAGCTTCAGGGACACCAGAGATTCTGCAACCAGTCACTCATGACTAGGCCTCACAAACAAGCAGCTGGCAGCTTCTGCACAAGGCAGGGCCTGGCAACTAGCTGGACTAGGGGTCAGACAAGACAATCAGACATTTCCACAGACAGCCTGTTACAAAAGAAGGACCCATATAGCCTTCATAGAGAAAGTCTCTAGATGATACAGCTCAGTAACAAGGGGAGTGCACTGCTGGTATGCATAGGATGTCTCCTCCAGAAAGCCACTTCTTCAAGGCTTAGAAACATAATCGACCAGATACATTAAAAAAAACAAACAGCAACTTAGGCAAAATGAAGCAGCAGGGAGAAGGTTCCAGACAAAGGAACAAGATAAAACCCCAGAAGAATTAAATGAAGAGGAGATAGACAATCTACCTGAGTTCAGGGTAATGACTATGAAGGTGATCAAATAAATACTATGCTAAGTGAAATAAGTCAAATCAAGAAAGATAAATGCTATATAATATAACCTGTTTGTGGAATTTAAAAACAACAAACTAGTAAATGTAACAAATAAGAAGCAGACTCACAGATACAGAGTACAAACTAGTGTTACCAGTGGTGGGAAGGGGCAATATAAAATTAGGGGATTAAGGGATACAAGCTACTATGCATAAAATATATTATGTAATCTAGAAGATGGTACTGATGAACCTATGTGCAGGGCAGGAATAGAGACACAGACATAAAGAACAGACTTTGGACATGGGAGGAAGGAGAGGGTGGGACTAGTTGAGAGAGTAGGATTGAAACATAAACATTATTTTATGTAAAACAGATAGCTAAAGGGAACTTGTTCTTTAACACAGGGAGCTCAACCTGAAGCTCTGTGACAACCTAGAGGGGTGGGATGGGGTTTGGAGAGGAGGTGAGTTTCAAGATGGAGGGAACAATGTATATGTATGGCTGATTCATGTATGGCAAAAGCCAACTCAATATTGTAAAGTAATTATCCTCTAATTAATAGTAAATAAAAAATAAGCTACAAGGATATACTGCACAATACAGGGAATATAGCCAATATTTTATAAGTATAAATGGAGTATAACCTTTAAAATTATGAATTACTATACTGTACACCTGCAACATATTTTACATCAACTACACTTCAGTAGAAAAAGCAGTCTTGGATGGATTACTATGCTTATAAGCAGAACTGAAAACCTACCCAACTAAAGCTAAATAATCAGGGCTTCTCAGGTGGCTCAGTGTAAATAATCCACCTGCCAATGAAGGAGATGTAAGAGATGTGGGTTAGACTTCTGGGCCAGGAAGATTCCCTGAGAAGGAAACGGCAACCCACTCTAATATTCTTGTCTGGAGAATCTCATGGACAGAGAAGCCTGGCAGGCTTCAGTCCTTAGGGTCACAAGGAGTTGGACATGGCTGAGCATGTACACAAGGCTAAACATCAGTAAAACAAATTATTTATTCACTAGTAACCAGACATAATACAATTGGTCATGTGAAGTGTAGTCGCTCAGTCGTGTCCGACTCTTTGCGACTCCATGAACTGTAGCCTACCAGGCTCTGAGGAGCCTCTCAGTCCAAGGAATTTTCCAGGCAAGAGTACTGGAGTGGGTGGCCATTTCCTTCTCCAGGGGATCTTCCCAACTCAGGAACTGAACCCGGGTCTGCCGCACTGCGGGCGGACACTTTACCGTCTAAGCCACCAGGGAAGCCTATTGGTCATAGACTTGAAGAAATCACTTCAGATTTTTGGCCTTAATCTTAAAAGGACAAGCTTTGGTATTTCTAAGTGAATAGCATTTCTAACTGTCACTTTCTGATAGCAGAATAGAAACAGCAGTGTAGAATCCAGTTCTTCTACAGCATTCTAAGCAGCTTCAAAAGACAATCTTGTCAGGCATTTTTCCCCATGAATTAACTACACACATTGTTAATCTCTGGAAAGCTGCTCACATTTACACAGTTTGATTCACTATGTTGGAAATGATAGACATATTAATGTCATTGGGGAATAAATTAGAAGCAAATAGGTTTTTCTGAGACCCAAAAGAAGGTAGTTTAATGCCACTTTCATGTACAACAAACTCTTGATCTCTAGCAAAAATAGATCACTTTAAAACATCTGTACTTTCAGTGGGTTATGTGAACTTACAATAGGTAATGCAGCCTTCCTAATGTAACAAAATCCAGTGTTAGAAATACCTTGACAGTATCAGAATTCTTTTTGCAAAGGATTCTGAAGTTTTTGAAAAGGTAAAGTCTAGAGCATTCTTTCTTAAGGGCCTCAAACCTCACTGCCTCTGACACTCCTGCCATGACCAGGTACATTTTTATTTTATGGCATTTGAATGCATTGCAATATCAATTTCACATAATTTAAATGAGAACCATGTCTACTGCATTTGTGCTTATGCTGTAAAATCAAGATTCATGAGGGCTCAAGGAGAATCAGGCTATGAATGTGTTATAAGTGAGATTGCTAAAAGCTGTAAAACTAAAAAGTCATCTTGTGACAAATTGTGATTCCCATTACAAATTTAAAATATATACGCTACATTGTTAAAGATGATAATAAATAAAAATATATTCATTTAATTAGACTTTTCAAGAATTTTAAAGAAAAATAATATTTCAAAAATCTTTTCCTAAGACTTATTGCCAAATACCAAAAGGTTTGTGATGATTTATAGCTTAGATATTTTTGGTCTTCACAGTGAAATGTGTATGGGCTTTAGTCAACATTCCTATGCAATTGATCTGTGCTAAAATAGAACTTTTTAAGAAAGAAGATAGTTACCTCAAGGTAGAGCTTTCTAAATTCATACAGACACAAAAGAAAAGTCTCAATTCTTAATTCTACTCTCAGTGATTAAGACTGTAACTCTTTGATTTTGTTAAATTTTGTTTATAGTTTATATATTGTTTTTTTATATATAAGTCTCTCACCTACAGTAATAATGACCCTGTGCTCCTGCCCAATCCTTTAATCTAATCACATGATAAACTGCCCTCCATCAAGATGATCTAAATAGTATTTTTGTTTGTTTTGTTGTTGTTTTAATTTGGTTCATAATCCACTTCTTTCAAACTCAAGGGGTTAACAACCAATGTTTCCTCTCTCTAGATTCCTCTGACTCACTCTTCCCTTGGCCTTCCCTGCTCTTGCAGTCGGTATTTGGTTAAATATCACTTCTTCAGAGTGACTTTTCCTGAGTTCTTAACCTTGAATCAAGTTTCTTTTGCTATCCACCCTCAAATTGAGCTGTTCTTTTCCTTTATATCCCTTACACCAGTTATAATTGTATATCTATTTAACTATTTGGTTGCAATCTGTTTCTTTTACTAAAAAGCAAAAGCCAAATAAAATAAGAAAAGGTCCATGTGGACTAGTTTCATGTGTTTTGATTTTAACATTGTGTTCAGTATTCAGTCTAAGGGGACAAATTGTGAATGAAAGAATGAAATATTTTTGGTATGGACATTACCTTTATGGTCAAAACAATGCTCTGTGAAATATCTAGAAAAAATTCTTTATGGATTATACTCAAACGTGATCTCTAGTGAGGACAAATGAGCTTTGGAGAGATTAAGATTGGAGTCATTCAAATCCCAGTTATGGAAATTACTAGCTATAGAACAGTTATCAAATAAACATTTTATTCTATTCTACACCTATAAATGGAAAAGATCCAGAACAGTGTCTGAAATGTAATATGTACCAAATAATCAGCCTCTGTTAATATTGTGAAAATGTACTGTAAAAGAACTATAAGATCTTTGTCTTTTCCTAGATTTCATATGAATAACTGAAATCAGTTCAAACTATTCACAATTATTATGCTGATCATTATTGCTTCAGGCAAGTCATTTAGTGATTTTTATCTTACTTGTAATTTCTACTGCAGAATAATGATTTTAACTATGATTCAATGTTTCATCAGGATCACACAATACTCTATTTTACAAAGAGGTTTATATATCCAGTTTTGCAAAAATCTGAAAAAAAAAACATAGTGAAAAATTCATTTTCTAAATCTGTCTTTCACAATAATCACCCTATTTTTATTGTGTAAGCTCTTAGCATGGGTGTATGAATGACCTGGTGTACATGGTGAATCTGATGGTTTGCTAAGGTGGCAAATATTCTGAGAAGTTTTATTTTTGTTAGGATTTGGCTAAATAAATAATCAAGCTGATTTAAACATATTTTAACAATGAAGTTTTGCACAAACTTCATGTTCTTATCAACGATGTATGACCTAATTAAAATGGGAAATGAAATGTTAAATATTTTTTTCAGTGATTGTTTTAACATATGTTCCAATAGTTATTCAGTGAATGATTTCTATAGTTTCAGATATTCTACAAACTAAACTTTTCTTTTTCTTCTACCTCAGTTAAAATTCTCATTTCTGTTGTGAGCATGATCCCAGGTAGACATAAAAAAGACAGCAACTAGAGTAAGATATATTAAGATATTAAATCTTCTTCAATCCAGGAGGATGCATTGTTTAAAAAATAAATAATTTAATATAATAGAAAAGTTTGAAAGTATTTGTGGGAAACTTTTCCATGAAAACTCTGATTTACCTCATTATTTTTGGTCACTTTACCAGCTCTTCAAGAAAAAAATGGGTCAATAATGGGGCATTGACCTAAGAGATTTCTCAGATCAGTAACTCATTTTGTATCAACTTTACATTATAACACTTATGTTGTATATTAAACCTTAAACTCATATGTGATCAATTTGTGGGTTTACAAATTCCTTTAGCAAAGGAAAAACAAGATATTAAAAAAAAATAAAAGAGGGGTATTTTTTTTTGGCATTGTGTAATATATATTTTTCAGCAAGACTGAGTCATTAAAAGGCACACAGACTACCATTTGATCTATTTTTATTCTCTATCTGAAAAAGAGTTGACAAATTGAATATTTTTGGAGACAGACCCATCAGCACTACACTGAGCTTTCTTTCTTTGGTTCTCTTATCAGACAATGACAATGATTAAAAGTGATGAATAGCAGATGCATTTGAATCTATAATTGAACTTCTTTAAGCATAATGACATTTTCTCTCATTTTGAATTGGCTTGTAGGATCCTGATGTTCAGCAAGAGCAAACATTCATCCTAGAATGACTTATCTGTAATCCCAGGTTGACTCCTCCAAACACTCTTGTTGCAGCTGGCAACCTTTAAATCAGAGACTAAAGCCAAATCAGAAGAGAGCTGAAACTTGTGTCATATTGAAATGCTAGATATGTACCAGCCTTGGAGTACATATTATGCATTTGCTTTTTAGAGGATTATCTTTTTTCCTGCATTGATGGGACCAGCTGTTGCTGTTAATACATCTGGGAAACACATTTTTCTTTGTTTTGTGTCAGATGAGAGGAGGCTGTCAAATCTGGCAAAGTGCCACTGATGTTTCTTAAGCTGCCAAGGGCACTAAGGAGGTAGATACTGATAATCACAGAGTAGAATTGTAGTGTTTTGGGTTATTGGAAATTTGACCAAGGATCTACATCATTATATGTTGTATTAAGGGAATCCACAATCTTCAAAAATTTTTAGTGAGTACTGGGTGATGTGTCTTTTATCTGACATTGCAAGTATATTGCCTGGAGTAGATTTTTGAACATGTCAATCATTTGAATTTAAGACTGAATTGGATGTAAGCAGTGATCATTTATCTGGTTTCCTTCTACATACTGAGATTAGATGTGCTAGTTGTCTCTGTGAGACAGTAGGGTGCATTGGGAATTTTATATATATTATATACAGACACAGACAATCAGAATACCAGTTTTAATTCTAATTTGATGACACCTTGGCTGGTGGCCTTATTTCTCAAAGCTCTTTGAATTATAAAAGAAGGAAGATGACAAAAATAACCAGAGATTCTTTGATTTCCAAAAGATCTGTGATTTTCTTTGTCTTTGACATTAAGACAAAATTGTGAATGCATAGCTCCCATGTCATTTGAACAGAAAACATCTTATTTAATGCTTCACATTTTCGGCCCCTTGTGACTATCTTTCATTGTTCTGTCTTATCATTTAAATATATTTTTGATTCCATAAATTTTTTTTTTCTACAATGAATTTCTTTTTATTTTTTTTATTTTTTTATTTTTTTTAGTTTTTTATTTTTTAAATTTTAAAATCTTTAATTCTTACATGCATTCCCAAACATGAACCCCCCCCCCCCCCCACCTCCCTCCTCATAACATCTTTCTGGGTCATCCCCATGCACCAGCCCCAAGCATGCTGCATCCTGCGTCAGACATAGACTGGCGATTCAATTCACATGATAGTATACATGTTAGAATGTCATTCTCCCAAATCATCCCACCCTCTCCCTCTCCCTCTGAGTCCAAAAGTCCGTTGTACACATCTGTGTCTCTTTCCCTGTCTTGCATACAGGGTCGTCATTGCCATCTTCCTAAATTCCATATATATGTGTTAGTATACTGTATTGGTGTTTTTCTTTCTGGCTTACTTCACTCTGTATAATCGGCTCCAGTTTCATCCATCTCATCAGAACTGATTCAAATGAATTCTTTTTAATGGCTGAGTAATACTCCATTGTGTATATGTACCACAGCTTTCTTATCCATTCATCTGCTGATGGACATCTAGGTTGTTTCCATGTCCTGGCTATTATAAACAGTGCTGTGATGAACATTGGGGTACATGTGTCTCTTTCAATTCTGGTTTCCTCGGTGTGTATGCCCAGCACCAAAAGTATATATAACAAATATTAGCATTGTGTTAATTACTATTACTATTATTATTTTATCACTCTTCTTATAGAGATAAGGCAATTGAATGATTAAATTAATCATTTAAGATTTCTCAGTAACAGGAACAGAACACAATGTTGAATCTATAGGCCATTTCTTTTAAATATTCAAAGTATATTATTTACCTTTTAAAATCTGGATCTAAATGAAATAATAGCATTAAGTTTGTTACTCTATATGACTCCTGTCTTCTGGAAAACTGAAATCTTAAGCTTCTCAATGTTATTGTTGATCTAGGTAAATCATATACACAAACTTTAAAAACACCAGAGAAAAACAGTATCAGAATAAGTAACAAAATGGATAAATGCTAACAGCAAAGTGAAATATTAGAAAGAATTACAAGCTGTATTTATTACAGTATTTTTATTCATATGAAATTTTTTTCATTTTATGTTAAACAGTGGGACCTTTGAATAACACTCAAAGTTTAGAAACCATTTATAAGAAGTTCAAATAGAAGTTAAAGAAAAGCAAACTTGGAGCAATAGAGGTGTGCTCCCAGGCTAGGTGGTTTGTTGCCTAGGGTAAGTTCAAGCCACTCCATTTTTTTCTTCCATTTACAAAATAAGGATTAGACTAAAAAACTCCAAAGTTTTGCGACTTTTTAAAAAAAACTCAATAGCATTTCCTATGACTTGGCTCTGCTCTTTCTCACTGTCTCCTATATTCATTGGGTTATCATTTCCAGAGAATGGAGACTCCAAAAGCACACAGATCCTGCCTACCTTCTTAACTGTGTATCACTGGCACTTAAAAACAGTGCCTGTTACTAGTAGAGGATCAAAAAGTAATTCTATTATAATGAATTAAATGTACTCAGAAGTAAGGTATAAAGAATAAAAAAGCAGGGAGGAGATAAGATGACAAAGTAGAACAACATGGTTTTCTAAAAAGAAACATCAAAATCACAACTAAGTGCTGAACAACCATTGGCCAAGAAACACTGGAACCTACTGAAAAAGATACCTTATATCCAAAGGCAGAGAAGAAATCACAATGAAATGGTAGGAAGAGCTCAATCATGATAAAATCAAATCCCATATACACCAGTGGATAACTCACAAACTGGAAAAATAATTATACCACAGTAGTTCTTTCACAGGGGTCAACTTTCTGAGCACCACATCAGGCTGCCCAGTCTGAGGGGCAGTGGCAATGGGAGGAGTCTCACCCACAGAATCTGTCTTTGAAGAACAGTGGGGCTTGATCTCAGGAATTTCATAGGAGTAGAGGAAACAGAAACTCTACTTTTGAAGGGCACACACAGGGTCTCATGAACACCAGGTCCCCCAGAAAAAAAAAAAAAAGGTGACCTCATAAGAGACGGCCAGAATTATCTGCTAGCATTGGAGGGTCTTTCTGTAGAGGCAGGAGGAGGCTATGGCTCAATGCTGATACAAAGTCACCAATGACAGCAATCTGAGAAGAAAAATCAATAAAGGGAATTCAAAGTGGAAAAAGAAAGAAGTTAAAACTGTCAATGTTTGCAGATGACATGATACTCTACATAGAAACCCCTAACGATACCATCAACAAACTACTAGAGCTCACCAATGAATTTGGTAAAGTTTCAGGATACAAATTAATACACAGAAATGTCTTGATTTCCTGGATGCTAACAATGAAAGATCAAAAGAGAAATTATGAAACAATCCTATACACCATCATATAAAAAAAAAAATGCCTAGGAATAAACCTAACTAAGGAGACAAAAGACTGGTTATCTTAAAACTCTAAGACAGTAATGAAAGAAATCAAAGATGACACAAACAGAAAGATATACCACATTCTTGGATGGGAAGAATCAATAGTGTCAAAATGAGAATATCACCTAAGGAAAAAGTTGGCTTAAAGCTCAACATTTAGAAAGCAAATCTTATGGCATCCGGTCCCATCACTTCATGGGAAATAGATGGGGAAACAGTGGAAACAGTGTCAGACTTTATTTTTTGGGCTCCAAAATCACTGCAGATGGTGACTGCAGCCATGAAATTAAAAGACGCTTACTCCTTGAAAGGAAAGTTATGACCAACCTAGAGAGTATATTCAAAAGCAGAGACATTACTTTGCCAATAAAGGTCCGTCTAGTCAAGGCTATGGTTTTTCCAGTGATCATGTATGGATGTGAGAGTTGGACTGTGAAGAAGGCTGAGCGCCGAAGAATTGATGCTTTTGAATTGTGGTGTTGGAGAAGACTCTTGAGAGTCCCTTGGACTGCAAGGAGATCCAACTGGTCCATTCTGAAGGAGATCAACCCTGGGATTTCTTTGGAAGGAATGATGCTAAAGCTGAAACTCCAGTACTTTGGCCACCTCATGCGAAGAGTTGACTCATTGGAAAAGACTCTGATGCTGGGAGGGATTGGGGGCAGGAGGAGAAGGGGATGACAGAGGATGAGATGGCTGGATGGCATCACGGACTCGATGGACGTGAGTCTGAGTGAACTCTGGGAGTTGGTGATGGACAGGGAGGCCTGGTATGCTGTGATTCATGGGGTCGCAAAGAGTCGAACACAACCGAGTGACTGAACTGAACTGAATTTACAGATTCAATGCAATCACTATCAAGTTACTAATGATATGTTTTTTTTTTTTCAGAACAATAAGAAAAATTTTAAAACTTTAAATGGAAACACAAAAGACTCTGAATAGCAAAAACAGACTTGAGAAAGAAAAACAGATGGTGGAAGCAGACTCCTTGACTTTGGACCATAATACAAAGCTACGATCATAAAAATGGTATGGTGTTGATGCCGAAACAGAAACAGGATAGAAAACTCAGAAATAAACCCACACACCTATGGTCAATTAATCTATGAAAAGGAAGGAAGACTATACCATGGAGAAAAGGCAGTCTCTTCAATAAATGGTGCTTGGAAAACTGGAGATACATGTCAAAGAAATAAATTAGAACATTCTCTAACACCATACACAAAAATAAGCTCAAAATGAATCAGCCATAAATGTAAGGCTGGACACCATAAAACTCTTTTAGAAAACCATAGGCAGAACACTCTGACATAAATCACAGGAAGATCTTTCTTGATTCACCTCCTAGAATAATGAAAATAAAAATAAACAAATGGAAGCTAATTAAATTCAAAAGCTTTTGCACAGCAAGGAAACAAAAGACAACCCATAAAATGGGACTGACAAGGGACTGATCTCCAAAATTTACAAACAGCTCATGAGGCTCCTAAAATATTATGTGTATTATATATATATATATATATATATATATATATATATATATATATATATGCACAGAGGACTTCAGATCAGTTCAGTTCAGTCACTCAGTCATGTCCAGATCTTTGTGACCCCATCGACTGCAGCATGCCAGGCCTCCTGTTCATTACCAACTCCCAGAGCTTACTCAAACATAAGTCCATTGAGTCTGTGAAGCCATCCAACTATCTTATCCTCTGTTGTTCCCTTCTCCTCTCACCTTCAATCTTACGCAGAATCAGGGTCTTTTCAAATAAGTCAGCTCTTCACATCAGTGCCCAAAGAAAGTAATAGAGTTTCATCTTCAACATCAGTTCTTCCAATGAACACTCAGGACTGGTCTCCTTTAGGATGGGTTGGTTGGATCTCCTTGCAGTCTAACTGACTCTCAAGAGTCTTCTCCAACACCACAGTTCAAAAATAACAATTCTTCTGTGCTCAGCTTTCTTTATAGTCCAACTTTCACATTTAGACAACTACCGAATAAACCATATTCTTGACGAGACAGACCTTTGTTGGCAGAGTAATGTCTCTGCTTTTTAATATGCTGTTTAGGTTGGTCATAACTTTCCTTCCAAGGAGTTAGTATCTTTTAATTTCATGGCTGCAGTCACCATCTGCAGTGATTTTGGAGGCTCCCAAAATAAAGTCAGCCAATGTTTCCACTGTTTCCCCATCTATTTGCCATGAAGTGATTGGACCAATGCCATGATCTCAGTTTTCTGAATGTTGAGCTTTAAGCCCACTTTTCTACTCTCCTCTTTCACATTCATCAAGAGGCTCTTTACTTCTTTTTCACTCTTTGCCGTAAGGGTGGTGTCATCTTCATATCTGAGGTTATTGATATTTCTCCCAGCAATCTTGATTCCAACTTGTTCTTCTTCTAGCCCAGTGTTTCTCATGATGCATTCTGCATATAAGTTAAATAAGCAGTGTGACAATATACAGCCTTGATGTACTCCTTTTCCTATTTGGAACCAGTCTGTCATTCCATATCCAGTTCTAACTGTTGCTTCCTGACCTGCATGTAAGATCCTATTTGCTAAAATTCATCATCCTTACAATCTTTATTTTCAAACAAATAGCATAATTTTTACCAAGTTGTTTTCCTGTTGCTTTTTTCCCTTTCCATTCTAGCCTCTATAATAACTACATACTTACCAAGTGAATTTCCATTTTTGAAACTTGTTAGGAAATTTCATTTAGCTAACAGTCTCTTTAACTCTTTTATAAAATGTATAATATTTCATAGAAAACAAAATATATAATTTCTGAAATCAGTCTATTAAAAATATTCATGAAATTTCTGCAAAATTCATAAAATGATGTAACTAGATAAAAATAAAATTGAGGACACATGCATGATCTTAAGAGGAATTTCAAAAAAAGAAAGAAAAGGAAAACAACACCCCCTCCTCCCAAGAAAATTGACAGACAGAAAAAATTAATTAGTTAAATACTCCTAAATATCTCTCTTATGATATTGCATTTTCTGGTGACCACAGAATTTTTCTTCTGCCAGTAATGTACCACCCCATCTCTTAGTTTTTTCAGAGACTTCAACTTTTGGCAAATTAAAAGGCTCAGCTGGTAAAGAATCCACAGTCAGTGCAGGAGACCCCAGTTCAATCCCTGGATTGAGAAGATTCCCTGGAGAAGGGATAGATTACCCATTCCAGGTTTCTGGCCTTCCCTGGAGGCTCAGATGGTAGAAAATCTGCCTGCAATGTGGGAGACCTGGGTTTGATCCCTGGATTGGGAAGATTCCCTGGTGGAGGGCATGGCAACCCACTCCAGTATACTTGCCTGGAGAATCCCCATGGACAGAGGAGCTTGCATGGGTATAGTTCACAGGGTTGCAAAGAGTCGGGCATGACTGAGCAACTAAGAACACACACAGGCAGTGACTGTTAGAGAAAGTGAAACAAAGTGAAATTTGCTCAGTTGTGTCCGACTCTTTGCAACCCCATGGACTATATAGTCCATGGAACTCTCCAGGCCAGAATACTGGAGTGGGTAGCCTTTTCCTTCTCCAGGGGATCTTCTCAATCCAGGAATCAAACCCAAGTCTCCGGCATTGCAGGAGGATTCTTTACCAGCTGAGCCACAAGGAAAGAACACTAGAGATAGTAGGTAATAATATATTGCAAATTGGAAAAGGTTTATTAACTAAAGATTAAGTTTTAGAGGTTAAGCAATGAATGTAAAAAAAGAAAAAAATAGAATGGATTATCATAGAACTGCAGACTTTAATTTAGGATACCAAGAACTCTACTTTGAAATTAACAGAATGTTAGAATCACACATAGATAAGGGAAAAAAAAATGTTAGGCATTAAAAAACTGGGTTAGGAAAAATGCACATGATAAGTTATTAACTTGAAAAAAGTTTTCATCAAGCGATCAAAATTAAAATGAAGACATAGACTATATACATCTCTGATGACAAACTTTGAGCCATATTTGAAGAATGAGCAAATACAGTTGCTGTGAACTTCCAGATGTTCAAGCTGGATTTAAAAAAGGCAAAGGGACCAGAGATCAAATTGCCAACATCCTTGGATCATCAAAAAAGCAAGAGTTCCAGATAAATATGTTTTATTCTGTTTTATTGAAAACACCAAAGCCTTTGACTGTGTGGATCACAAAAAACTGTGGAAAATTCTTAAAGTGATGGGAACACCAGACCATCTGACCTGCCTCCTGAGATATCTGTATGGAGATCAAGAAGCAACAGTTAGAACTGGACATGGAATGATAGACTGGTTCCAAATAGGAAAAGGAGTGTCCAGGCTGTATATTGTCACCCTGCTTATTTAACTTATAGGCAGAGTACATCATGAGAAATGCTGGGGTGGAGGAAGCACAAGCTGGAATCAAGATGGCCAGGATAAATATCAATAGCCTTAGATACGCAGATGACACCACCTTTATGGCAGAAAGTGAAGAAGAACTAAAGAGCCTCTTGAAAGTGAAAGAGGAGAGTGAAAAAGTGGGCTTAAATTTCAACATTCAGAAAACCAAGATCATGGCATCTGGTCCCATCACATCATGACAAATAGATGGGGAAACAGTGGAATCGGTGGCTGACTTTATTTTTTGGGCTCCAAAATCACTGCAGATGGTGATTGCAGCCATGAAATTAAAAGACACTTATTCTTTGTCAGGAAAATTTTGACCAACGTAGCATATTAAAAAGTAGAGATATTACTTTGCCAACAAAGGTCTGTCTAGTCAAGGATATGGTTTTTCCAGTAGTCATGTATGGATGTGAGAGCTGGACTATAAAGAAAGCTGAGCAATGAAGAATTGATGCTTTTGAATTGTGGTGTTGGAGAAGACTCTTGAGAGTCCCATGGACTGCAAGGAGATCCAACCAATCCATCCTAAAGGCGATCAGTCCTGGGTGTTCTTTTGAAGGACTGATGTTGAAGCTGAAACTCCAATACTTTGGCCACTTGATGTGAAGAGCTGACTCATCTGAAAAGACCGTGACACTGGGAAAGATTGAGGGCAGGAGGAGAAGGGGATGACAGAGGATGAGATGGTTGGATTGCATCACTCACTCAATGGACATGAGTTTGGGTAAACTCTGGGAGTTGGTGATGGACAGGGAGGCTTGGCATGCTGTGATTCATGGGATAACAAACAGTTGGACCCAACTGAGCAACTTAACTGAACTGAACTATTGAATGGGGGAATTTATTTGCAAAATACATACTTAACAGAGGTTAATATCCTATATTTATATAGGATATTATATTTTATGTATATTATATATATATATTTTATATATATATAAAGAACTTAAACAACTCAACATCAAAAAAAAAAATTCAAACAGCCTGATTAAAAAATGGGCTGAGGACCTGAATGGACATTTTCCAAAGAAGACATATAAATGATCATCAGGCACATAAAGAATGTTTAACATCACTAATCAGAGGAATGCAAATAAAATCCAGAATGAGATGTCACCTCACATACGTCAGAATGGCTATCATCAAAAGACAGCAAATAATATGCATTGGTGAGGATGTAAAGAAAAATTGGTGGGGATGTATATTGGTAGGGCCACTATTAAAATAGCATAGCAATTCCTTAAAAAAATGAAAAATAAAACTACCATGTGATCCTACAATTCCACTACTACATACATATTTATCCAAAGAAAATTATGATACTATTTCAGAAAGATATATGCACTATGTTAAATATAGCATTATTTACAATAGCCAAGACAGAAGCACCTTGCTGTCACCAAATGAATGGATAAAGATGCAGTATGTACACACACATACACAGCATAGTATCACTCAGCTACAAAAAGGGAAAGTTTACCATGTGTAACAACACGGATGGGCCTATAGATTATAATAATTCGGACAGAAAAAGCCAAAGTCTTTATCGTTTCATTTTCCTGTGGGTTATAAAAAATAATCAAACTGACCATTATAGATACCGAGAAAAAACACATGATCGCCAGAGGAGAGGTGGAGGGAATGAGAAAAGATGTAAGTGAAGATTAAGATGGACAAATTTCCTGTTGCAAAATGAGTCACAGATATGAAAGATACAGTGTGAGGAATATCAATAAGTATGTAATGTTTTTCTATGGTGACATATCATATCTCGACTTATCATAGTGGTAATTCTGAAATATATAGAAATATTAAAACACTATGTTGTATATCAGGGACTAACACTGTTTGGGGTCAATTACACTTCAAAATCATATTTACAGGTAAAAAGATCACATTTGTAGTTACTAGAATCAGGGGCAGGAGGGTAGAGGAGCTGGATGAAGGCAGACAGAAGGTATAGTTATAAGATAAAATTATAGTTCTATGTTATATATATTTCTATAACTTCTAGTTATAAAATAAAGAAGTACTAGAGATGAAATGCATGACATGATAAATATTAATACTGCTGTATGCTATATATGAAAATAATTGGAGAAAATCTTGAGAACTCATCACAAAGAAAATACTCTTCTATTTATTTGTGTATGTATATAAAACACTGGATGTTATACTTCATGATGTATACATGTCAAATCATGCCATACACCTTAAGCATATAGAATGCTGTATGTCATTTATATTTCAAAATTGATAGATGAAAACTTTCACAATGAGAAATATATAGTATGAATAAGTATATATTTAAAAAGTGAGTCAATGACTAACAATGGCCTAAAAGAGAGAGTTCCAGGCCCAGAAGGTCTCATTAGTGAATTTTTATAAACACAGAGGAAGAAATGACTTCAAATCTTCACAATATCTTTTAAAAAATAGAAAAAGAAAAGACTCTTTCTGTCTCATTTAATGAGGTCACAATCATCTTCTGTGCAAAAAGAAAGAAGCATCAGAGACTACACTGTTTATGAACATGGATGCAAAAATTTATGTGTAAAATATTATGAAATCAAATCCAACAATGTATAAAAAGTATTATACACCATGAAAAAGTGTGATATACTCCAAATTTGCAAGGCTGGTTCAATACTTCAAAAAGCAATATAATCTACTCTATCAATAGTACAAAGAAGATAGACCATATGATCATATCAGTTGATACAGAAAATGAATTTGAACAAAAAATCCATTTTGAATTAAAACCACAAGAAAAACATACACCTATACAGAATACCTTTCTCAGTGTAAAAATGAACAACTACAAAAAGCCTACATCTCATAGTACATTTTATCTCTAAGATCAAGAGCAACATACAGGTGTCCTCTTTTACTACTTCCAGTCAATGTCACACTGAAAGTTCTAGCCAATGCAATATGACGAGAAAGAGATGAAAAATTTTATAGATAAAATTGTATTACATGTGACATGACTGTTTATGGAAAAAAAAATTTTGAAGTACAGAAATAGACTATCAGAATGAATCACATAAATCAATTACCCTTCTAGATACCAGCAATGAGCAACTGACATTACTGTTTTATAGACACAATTTAACATAGCACCAGCAAAGGAAATTCTTAAGTATAAATGCAACAAAATATTTACAAAACCTTTATGTGGGAAACATTAAAATTCTGACTAAAGAAATAAGAGTACATCTAAACATACAAATGGATATTCTATGTGCATGGATTGTAAAACTAAACATTCTTGTTCTGTCAATTCTTTCCTTATTGATCTATAGATTCATTATAATTATATTTAAAATCATAGTAAGCACTCTGGTGGCTCAGTTGGTAAAGAGTCCACCTTTAATGCAGGAGACCCAGGTTCATTCCCTGAGAGGAGATGATCCCCTGGAGAAGGAAATTGCAACCCATTTCAGTATTCTTGCCTGGAAAATCCCATGGAGAAAGAAGGCTGGTGGTCTATAGTCCATGGGGTCACAGAGTTGGACATGACTTAGTGACTAAACCACCATACTACTAAGCACTTTATAGATATCAACAAACTCTAAAATTTACAAAGAAAGGCAAAATTCCTATGGCACACAATACAATACTGAAGAAGAAAGTTGGGGGACTCAGAGTACATGATTCTATGATTTATTATAAAACTACAATATGCAACACAGTACGGTCTTGGTGAAAAAAATAATCTTTCATTCTAATGGAACAAAATTGAGAACACAGAAATAGATTCTTTTAAACATAGACAATTGATCTATGACAAAGAAGCCAATGAAATTCATTGAAGGATGGTTTTTGAACAAACAGTGCAGAACAGTTGGGCATCCATATATGCATTTTTATGAAGAAAAAAAAACAGAAAAGATGTTACATCTTTCACAAAAACTGACTCAAAATGGATTACGGGTGTAAATGTAAAATACAAAACTATAAATTTTCTGAAAGAAAACATAGGAGAAGGCAGCTATGCTCACCACCATGCCACCAAAACTGAAAAATAAAAAATAAAAAAAACAGGGCAAATTTTACATAATCTCAGATTTAAGTATAATATCAAAGCTTTATCCATGAAAGAAAAAGTTGATTTTTATTAAGATTAAATACTTGCTAAAGATACTATTAAAAGAACTAAATCAACCTACAGACCTGAAGATATTCACAAAACAAATATACTATTATGCAATGGTTTCTAAAACCTTCATAGAATTTTACACTTCAATAATAATATAAACAATCCAATTTAAAAACAGACAAAAGATTTGTACAGACAACTCAATATATGAAAAGGAAAAACAAGCACATTAAAACATGGTCAACATTATTTTTCAATAGGAAATGCAAATCAAAGTGGTATAAAAAAAAAAAAGAAATGGTATTAGAAAATCTAGAATCCAGAAAATAAAAATAACTAATAATACTAATTGTTGATTTAGAGGGCAAAGTAACAGAACTCTCATTCATTGTGGTTGGAATACAAATTAGTTAATCATTTTGGAAGGCGATTTGGCAGTTCCTTACAAAGCTAATCATACTCTTACCATTTGATCTGGCACTCACACTCCAAGGTTTTTACCCAATTTATTTGAAAATCTATATCCCTGGTGGCTCAGATGATAAAGAATCTGCCACAATGGAGGAGACCTGGGTTCGATCCCTGGGTTGGGAAGATCCCCTGGAGAAGGAAAAGGCTACCCACTCCAGTATTCTGGCCTGGAGAATTCCATGGCCTGTATAGTCAGTCCATGGGGTCACAAAGAGTCTGACACAAGTGAGCAAATTTCACTATCACTATACTATACTATATCCACAGAAAAACTTTTATGTGCATGGTCACAGCAGCTATATTAACAATTGTCAAAACTAGAAGCAACCAAGGAGTCCTTCAATAGGTGCATGAATACAGAAATTGTGATATACCTATATAATGAAATATTACTCAGAGAGAAAAACCTTTCAATAAAATTCAATATCCATTTACTATAAAAACTCCAGAAAGTGAGCAGAGGGAACCGAACTCAATATAATAAAGGCAATATATGACAGTTCAGTTCAGTTCAGTCCCTCAGTCATGTCTGACTCTTTGCGGCCCCATGAACCACATGATACCAGGCCTCCTTGTCCATCAACAACTCCTGGAGTCCACCCACACCCATGCCCATTGAGTTGGTGATGCCATCCAACCATCTCTTCTTCTGTCATCCCCTTCTCCTCCTGCCTTCAATCTTTCCCATCATCAGGGTCTTTTCCAATGAGTCAGCTCTTCGCATCAGGTGGCCAAAGTATTGGAGTTTCAGCTTCAACATCAGTCCTTCCAAAGAATATCCAGGACTGATTTTTAGGATGGAGTGGTTGGATCTCCATGCAGTCCAAGAGACTCTCAAGAGTCTTCTCCAACACCACAGTTCAAAAGCATCAATTCTTCTGTGCTCAGCTTTCTTTATAAACCCACAGCAAACATTATTCTCAATGGTGAAAAACTGCAAGCATTTCTTTTAAGATCAGAAACAAGACAAGGGTGCCCACTCTTGCCACTATTATTCAACATAGTTCTAGAATTCCTAGCTACATCAATCAGAGGGGTGGGGAGGGGTGGAAAGGAATTCAAGGAATCCAGGTTGGGAAAGAAGTAAAACTCTGTTTCCAGATGACATGATATTAATACTGTACATAAAAATTCCTAAAGATGTCACCAGAAAACTGTGTGTATGTGTGTGCTCAGTCATGTCTGACTTTTTGTGACCCCATGGACTGTATTCTGCCATTCTTCTCTGTCCATGGAATTTTCCAGGCAAGAAAATTGGAGCAGGTTGCCATTTCCTACTCCAGGTGTTCTTTCTGACACAGGGATCAAACCCCCATCACCATTTGGGAAGCCTAAGCTAAACAATGAATTTCATAAAGTAGCAAGATACAAACATACATAGAAATCTCTTATAATCCAAAACACTAACAATGAAAGATCAGAAAGAGAAATTAAGGAAACAATCCCACTTAACATTACAACAAAAAGGATAAAATACCTAGGAATAAACCTACCTAAGGAGACAAAAGACTTGTATGAAGAAAACTATAAAACACTGATAAAAGAAATCAAAGATGGCACAAATAGATGGAGAGATATCATATTCTTGGATTAGAAGAATTAATACTGTCAAATTGACTATATTACCCAAAACTATCTACAGATTCAATGTCATCTCTGTTAAATTACCAGTGGGATCTTCTATGGAACTAGAACAAAAATTCAAAAATTTGTATGGAAATACAAAAGACCTTCAGTAGCCAAAGCAATCTTAAGAAAAAGAAACAGAGTTGGAAGAATCAGGCTCCCTCACTTCAGACTATACAAAGCTACAGTAATCAAGACAGTATGGTACTGCACAGAAAAGCAAATATGAATCAATGGAACAAGACAGAAAGCCCAGAGATAAACCTACATACATATGGGCACCTTATCTTTGACAAAGGAGGCACAATATATAATGGAAAAAAGAGAGCTTCTTCAATATGTGGTGCTGGGAAAACTGGACAACTAAATAAAAAAGAATGAAATTACGACACTTCCTTAACACCATATTAAAAAAAAATAATAAACCCCTAATGGATTAAAGACCTAAATGTAAAACCAGAAACTATAAAACTCTTAGAGGGAAACACAGGCAGAACACTCCTTAATATAGATTGCAGCAGGATCCCAATCACAGGTTCAGTTCCTGGGTTTGAAAGATACCCCTGAGAAGGAAATGGCAACCTACTCCAGTGTTCTTTCCTGGGAAATCCCATGGACAGAGGAGCCCTGCAGGCTACAGTCCATGCAAACACAAAAGAATCAGACAGGACTTAGCGACTCAACAACAACAACATTCATCTCAATATCAAAAACAAACAAACAACCCAATTAAAAAATGAGTGAGAGATCCAAATAAACATCTTTCCAAAGAAGACATACAGATTGCCAACAAACATGAAAAGATACACAACACTGCTAATTATTAGAGAAATACAAATTAAAACTACACTGAAGTAACAACTCACACCAGTCAGAATGGCCATCACTAAAAATTTCACCAATAACAAATGTTGGAGAGCGTGTAGGGATAAGGGAACCCTCTTGCACTGTTGGTGGTAATTCATACACCCACTATGGATAATAGTATGCAGATTCTGTAAAGAACTAAAAATAGAACTACCATATGACTCAGCAATCCCAATATTAGGCATATATCCTGAGAAAACCATAATTCAAAAAGACACATGTACTCCAGTACTCACTGTAACACTATTTACAATAGCCAAGTCATGGAAACAACCTAAATGTCCATCAGCAGATTAATAGATAAAGAAGGAGTGGTACATATATACAATGGGATACTACTCATTCATAAAAAGGAATGAAATTGGGTCATTTGTAGTGATGTGGATGGACCTAGAATCTATCATACAAAGTGAAGTCAGTTAGAAAGAGAAAAACATATCACATGTCAATGTATATATATGGAATCTAGACAAATGGTACAGATGACCTTATTTGCAGGGCAAGAATAGAGACACAGACAGAGAACAGATATATGAACATAAAGTGGGAAAATGTGGGTGAGACGAATTAGGAGAATAGCACTGAGAGTACACTACTATGTGTGAAATAGATACCTAATAAGGAGCTGTTAAATACATGGCAGATATACTATATAACACACAGATATGCTATACAGAACATCTCAGCTTGGTGAGATGGGTGGGTTGGAGGAAGTGGGAGGGAGGTTTAAAAGGGAAAGGATATATGTATACACATAGCAATACATTTTGCTGTACAGCAGAAACTAATACAATATCATAAAGCAATTATATTCCAATAAAATAATAAATGGAAAAAGCAAATGAGCTATCAACCCACAAAAAGACATGGTTAAATCTTAAGTGCTTATTTCTTTGTGAAACCAAAAATTCTGAAAAGGCTACTTGTGGTAAGATTCCAATTATACAGTGGTCTAGAAAAGACAAAACTAATAGTTAAATATATCAATAGATTTAAGGGCTAATAGAGATGGGGAAAAGGGTTGAATATGTGAAACAAAATTTGAGGCACAGTGAAATTATTCTGTATGACACTGAATGGTAGGCATATGACATTATGTATAAAATCACAGCACATAAAAGTATGAAAGTGTTAGTCACTCAGTTGTGTCTGACTCTTTGCAACCCCATGGAATGTAGCCACCATACTCCTCTGCCCAGGAAATTCTACAGGCAAGAATACTGAAGTGGATAGATATTTCCTTCTCCTGGGGATTTTCCCAAGCCAGCGATAGAACCTGGGTCTCCTGTACTGCAAGCAGATTCTTTACCATCTGAGACATTACAGCAATTAAAGGCGATCTTAGTTTATGAAAATAAATATATCTTTTAGGAGACTAGGAAATTCCAGGATAAAATATAGAATGTGACAAAACAATATAAATACATTACAAATGTATGAAACACCCTGAAGTTTGGGGTGGGGGCAGGTGCTGACCAAGGTAACCATAAAAATGAGTGGAACACTATCATTTTGGTTTGGACTATTTTTTTCAAAAATATTTGCATATAAAATGGAGAAGGCAATGGCACCCCACTCCTGTACTCTTGCCTGGAAAATCCCATGGACGGGGGCGCCTGGTAGGCTGCAGTCCATGGGGTCGCGAACAGTCGGACAGGACTGAGCGACTTCACTTTCACTTTTCACTTTCATGTATTGGAGAAGGAAATGGCAACCCACTCCATTGTTCTTGCCTGGAGAATCCCAGGAACAGGGGAGCCTGGTGGACGGCCGTCTATGGGGTCACACAGAGTCAGACACGACTGAAGTGACTTAGCAGCAGCAGCAGCCTTGGAAGATAGAGACACTAGCTTCCTATGGAGCAAAAGGCAGATGTGCATACTATGCAGTATAATAAATACAATTTCTCCTTCTAGGACAAAATTAAGAAGACTTACCACTTAAAAAGACTCAGAGTCTTTGAGTTTGATGTCCTTTTCCTGTAACACAATCACCAATTAGGAGACACCACCTGGTTCCCTTCCAACTACTCTGTGGGAATTGGGATTTTGACTATTGCTATTGCTGAGAGTAATAATACTTTTTTTTTTTTTTGAGGGGGGACAGTTAACAATGTATAGGGATGCTCATTTGTTTCAGTATCATTTTTTTCGAAGACCATCCTTTGTCTCTAACCAGATTCCTATATATTCCACCTGCATCATGAAACTGTTGCAAACTAGTTAACTTTGAAGTGGTATAAAATATCAGACACTTCACAGTTCTTATACCTAGCTAGATAATTAGCAAACTGGAATTTTAATTGGCTAGTTCAAAAAAAGTATTTTTTTGATTTAAAGAACTAGAGTGCAAATTATGGGTCTCATTCAGTAGTCCCTGTGGATCCAGATATATTCCTTAAACTTCAAGAAATATTGTTAATAATTAGAGTAGTTGATTGGTAACTAGCTCAAGCTGGAATCGAGACTACTGGGAGAAATATCAATCAACTCAGATATTAATAAAACCACCCTTATGGGAGAAAGCAAAGAGGAACTAAAGAGCCTCCTGATGAAAGTGAGAGAGGAGAGTGAAAAAGCTGGCTTAAACTTAACATTCAAAAAATTACAATCCTGGCATTTGGTTCCATTACTTCATGGCAAATAGATGGGCAAACAATAGAAAGAGTGACAAATTTTACTTTATAGGGCTCCAAAATCACTGCTTCAATCATGAACTTCCAGATGTTCAAGCTGGTTTCAGAAAAGGCAGAGGAACCAGGGATCAAACTGCCAACATCTGCTGGATCATAGGAAAAGCAAGGGAGTTCCAGAAAAACATCTATTTCTGCTTTATTGACTCTGCCAAAGTCTTTGACTGTGTGGATCACAATAAACTGTGGAAAATTTCAAGAGATGGGAATATCAGACCACCTGACCTGCCTCTTAAGAAATCTGTATGCAGATCAGAAAGCAACAGTAAGAACTGGATAGGGAATGACAGACTGGTTCTGTATAGGAAAAAGAGTACTTCAAGGCTGTATATTGTCACCCTGCTTATTTAACTTATATGCAGAGTACATCATGAGAAACACTGGGCTGAAAGAAGCACAAGCTGGAATCAAGATTGCTGGGAGAAATATCAATAACCTCAGATATGCAGATGACACCACCTTTATGGCAGAAAGTGAAGAACTAAAGAGCCTCTTGATGAAAGTGAAAGTGGAGAGTGAAAAAGTTGGCTTATAGCTCAACATTCAGAAAACTAAGAACATGGCGTCAGTCTCATCACTTCATGGCAAATAGATGGGGAAACAGTGGCTGACTTTATTTTGGGGGGCTCCAAAATCACTGCAGATGGTGACTGTAGCCATGAAATTAAAAAGATGCTTATTCCTTGGTGGGAAAGTTATGGCCAACCTAGACAGCATATTAAAAAGTTATGGCCAACCTAAACAGCATATTAAAAACCAGAGATCTTTGCCAACAAAAGTCTATCTAGTCAAAGCTATGGTTTTTCCAGTAGTCATGTATGGTTGTGAGAGTTGGACTATAAAGAAAGATGAATGCTGAAGAATACATGCTTTTGAACTATGGTGTTAGAGAAGACTCTTGAGAGTCCCTTGGAATGAAAGGAGATCCAACCAGTCCATCCTAAAGGACATCAGTCCTGAGTGTTCATTGGACAGGCTGATGTTGGAACTGAAACTGCAATATTTGGCCACATGATGGGAAGAGGTGACTTATCTGAAAAGACCCTGATGGTGGGAAAGACTGAAGGCAGGAGGAGAAGAGGATGACAGAGGAGTAGATGATTGGATGGCATCACTGACTCAATGGGCATGAGTTTGAGTAAACTCCAGGAGTTGGTGATGGACAGGGAGGCCTGGTGTGTTGCAGTCCACGGAGTAGCAAAGAGTCGGACATGACTGAGCAACTGAATTGAACTGAAAATCACCTCAGATGGTGACTGCAGCCATGAAATTAAAAGGCGTTGATGCCTTGGAAAAAAGCTATGACCCACAGCATATTAAGAAGCAGAGATATTACTTTGCCGACAAACATCTGTCTAGTCAAAGCTATGGTTTTTCCGGTAGTCATGTATGGATGTGAGAACTGGACCACAGCTGAAGGCCAAAGAATTGATGCTTTTGAACTGTGGTGTTGGAGAAGACTCTTGAGAGTCGCTTGGACTGCAAGGGGATCAAATCTGTCCGTCCTAAATGAAATGAGTCCTGAATATTCATTGGAAGGCCTGATGCTGAAGCTCCAACATGGCCACCTGATGCAAAGAACTTCTTCATTGGAAAAGACCCTGATGCTGAGATCGGTTGAATGCAGGAAGAAAAGGGGACAACAGAGGATGAAATGGTTGGATGTCATCATCAACTCGATGGACATGAGTTTGAGCAAGGTCTTGAAGTTGTTGATGGACAGGGACTCCTGGCATGCTGCAGTCCATGGGGTTGTGAACGGTCGGACACGGCTGAGCAACTGAATTGAACCGTGTGTTGGTTACACTCTACTAGGTACATTACCTACTAGTTTTCTGTTGTTGTCATATGAATATCACAAATTTGGCTGCTTGTGTACTTAGTCACTCAGTCGTATCTGATTCTTTGTGATCCACTGGACTGTAGCGCACCAGGCTCCACTTGTGGCTTTTATCTGGCAAGAATAATGGAGTGGTTTGCCATTTCCTACTCCAAGGAATCTTTCCAATCCAGGGATCGAACCTTAGTCTTCTACATTGTATGTTGATTCTTTACCCACTGAACCATGCAGGAAGCCATAAGAAAATCACAAATTTAGCTGCTTATAGCGCCACAATTTTATAATGTGACACTGGACCCAAATCAAAAAGGCGACATAAGTCTTCAATTATAAGGTAAGCTTATTAGCACTACTATTTCTATCTACAAATTACTTTTGCCATGAAACATAACATTTGCAGGTGCAACATCATGGGAAAGAAAATCCTGCCTCTCACACTATGGAATGGAGAAGAGATACAGCCAATAGCCTGAGGCTGTTCAATGGGAATTTTAAAAAAGAATCATAGGGAAATCATGATAAGGACTTCAGTTTGCATAAAAGTAATTTTTCTGGCAGATAAAGTTGTATTTTAGAATGGGTTATTGAAAGATTATGTAATCTTTCTGGGATTAAACATTTGTCAACCAGAATGGCCTTAACACAAGTTCCCTTAAAGGTTGATAACAGGTTGAATTCCTTGTTGAATATATTTACCAGTCAGGTATTCAGAGTTTAATCAAACTATGAAAATATCTTTTTTACAAAATGGTTAAGAAGACTATAAATTCACTTCTCTTTTAACACTAACATATTACAGAGAGGTAATTAAGAAATAGTGCTTTATCCAGATAATAAATGATTTTAAAATATCATCTTTGTATTTGTTTTCACCTGTAACTTTAATAATTAGAAGAACATTTGAAATTGAGTACTAAAAACTAGGTAAAATTCTAGAAAATAAAGATCAACATTTCTATATTTTAGTTTTTAAATCCTTTAGAATAGGAAAGGTAGATTTAAGCTCACTGTCTACTGAAAGTATAAAACCCCATTTCACTTAGAGCTGGTTTCATGTGACTTTTTTTAATGTGACCTCCATTTTGGAAGAAAAAGGTTTGAACATAGTAAGTTTTCTTTCTATTCTTTCAGCTGCACTTGTTATCTCATATAGCTGATTTCAAAAACTTCTTTAAACAAAGTTTCTCAAAGTTCCTCAATAATCGAAATAATTAAAACTTAACCCCTTGAGAAATACCCATGGCCCATAAATCATAGGTAAGAGGAAATCTGCAAAGCTGTAGTTAACAAATACTCCAATGTTTCTCATCATCAGTTAATTTAGGCAAATATTTCTGAGCAAGTGCTAAAATGAAATCAACCAGTTAGAAATGTTTTACCTCTAAAAAAAAAAATCCACATTTGTGAAGCTGAAAGGTACAGGTTTATTTTTCTTATGTATCGTGATCTGACACTTAGCCAATCCTGAAGAATTCTAAAAGATTTTTGTGTTTTCTAATGAGATAAAATAACTTTTGACATTTGTGTTTCTTTTTTTCACTCTCCTAATTTATTTTACACTTGTGTCAGATTTACAAACAAAACAAAACACTATCTTTTGTAAAATTACAGAGAACTATATATTTCATTTTTCCTTTCCATCTCTAATACCCTTTCACTCTAATTTAATTCAATATAATCATCCATTCTACTTAAAATTTAAAGGTTTTATTTGTAATTTATACTTTATACTTCAGTAACATTTTATATATACATATACATTTCTTTCAAAATAATATAATATGATAAAAATTTAGATTAAAAAATCCACCACACCTGATGATGAAATATTAGAAAAAAAAAAGCATACTCTAGGTTTGTATACTCTTCCTAATACATGAATTCTATAAACAGCCTTTCTCTTTGATTAGCTAATTTTTTAAACTACAAAAGTATTTGTACTTGGTAAAGAGTAAACTAATTTAGAATAAAAGAAACCACTGCACACTTGCCTTTTTAGTATGGACTGGTTGGATCTCCTTGCAGTCCAAGGGACTCTCAAGAGTCTTCTGCAACACCACAGTTCAAAAGCATCAGTTCTTCAGCACTCAGCTTTCTTTATAGTCCAACTCTCACATCCATACATGACTACTAGAAAAACTATAGCTTTGACTAATTGACATTTTATGGCAAAATAATGTCTCTGCTTTTTAATATGTTGCCTAGGTTTGTCATAACTTTCCTTCCAAGGAGTAAGCGTCTTTTAATTTCATGGCTGCAGTCACCATCTGCAGTGATTTAAGATCAATAAAAAAATGTTTTCTATTTAGATACATCCTTTGTTTTTTTTTAAATTTATTTTAATTGGAAGTTAATTACTTTACAATATTGTATTGGTTTTGCCATACATCAACATGTATCTGCCACAGTGATACATGTGTTCCCCATCCTGAACCGCCCCCCTCCTCCCTCCTTGTACCATCCCTCTGGGTGGTCTCAGTGCACCAGCCTCAAGCATCCAGTATCATGAATAGATACGTCCATTGAAATTTTTTTTTTTTAAATTTAAGGGCATGGAGAAAATACTAAAATTTCCAATATAAATAGACTACATAGAGGGAAAACGTTACTGGCATTATATTTTACAATGAAACCATTTTTTACCCTACGTTTTGTTAACAGTGATTAAAGGAATATTTAATTATGATAGTAAAATAGAGGTTTTTGTTTAATATTTGCAAGCAATTGACTGTGGATAGAATTTTTAAAAAATAACTTCTGGAAGGAAATTTCTAAACATTTCTCAACTTTAAAGATAGCAGAAAACTAGAAAGCAATATAAAAGTGTAGGTGAAATTTATTTTGAATTTACATGTAAACATTCTAAATAAAAATATTTTCAATAGTACAGTAAATTTTCTGCATAAATTATGAAAGGAATTTTCTTAATTACACAATAAGGATAACCTACTTTGATCTGGTGTAAACATGAAACTAAGCAAAGTTTCTGGGCTCAAATGTGGCTACTGCACTTTCTAGGTTTAGTATTTTGGGCACATTTTGTGCCTCAGTTCCTTCATGGTATTCTTAGGAGAATTTAAAGATATAATACATGTAAAATGCAACATCTTGGCACATTGTAGCATTATTAAGTTTTAGTTATTGCTGCTGTTATTTTTGCCGCTAAACACCAGGACATGTCAGTTGAGGTCCACCATCCACACTTTCATTCTACATTATTCTGAAGATTTTAGCTAATATAATATGATGAAGAGAAGAGAAGAAATGCATGTACTAAAAAAAAAAAAAAAGGAGATCACTATTACAATGTTAAAAGATATCTGTATAGTAGTTTTTCGGTAAATATGTTGGGGAAAATGATTTCCTGCTACTGCTAAGTCACTTCAGTCGTGTCTGACTCTGTGTGACCCCATAGATGGCAGCCCACTAAGCTTCCCCATCCCTGGGATTCTCCAGGCAAGAACACTGGAGTGGGTTGCCATTTCCTTCTCCAATGCATGAAAGTCAAAAGTGAAAGTGAAGTCGCTCAGTCATGTCCAACCCTCAGCGACCCCATGGACTGCAGCCTTCCAGGCTCCTCCATCCATGGGAATTTCCAGGCAAGAATACTTGAGTGGGGTGCCATTGCCTTCTCTGAAATGACTTCCTAGGTCTGAATTAATCAGTTGAAAAATGTCATAATGAAAGAAGTCTTTCACTGAGATATAATTTTTATTTCTAGACACAAATATAAGAAATCTGCAAGATCTTTATGACAAAAACAGAAAAATACCGATACAAAGTGTAAATAAATAATTCAGGAATACACTAAGTTTGTGCATGAGATGATTCAACAATTTGAAGAGTTAACTTCTGCCAAAATTAATAAGGACATTTAGTGCAATTATAATCAGATTCCCAATTTTGGGGTTACAACAGATTGCTTACAAATTCTACCCAATAGAATAGCTTAAACCATCTTTTTGAAGAAAACCAAAGGGAAGAAATTCAGTTTTACCAGAATAGAAGGAATATAGGTAGGACCAATAGTAGGGAAGACTGTTTTGCTTTGAAATAGAAACATTGCAGATTTGTAAATCCTATAAAAAAGCTCTAATACTAGACAACATTGAATAACTGTCATTTTTTGAGCATAGCATTGACATCCATAGCATCTGAAATCCGTAGGTTAAGAAATTAAACATTTACCTTCAAAATATGGAGTCGATCCTGAAGACTAGAATCCTGAAAATCAAGCTTCTAATACACTACACCAGAAAAATCTGGGTTATATATTCACAGAGTTATCTCTAGATTTCCTGAGTCAGAATTTTCCAAATGGCCACACGGTAATCTGCCTTTCTAACAAGCTGCCCTGGTGATTCCAGTGAGCAGGGATTTGAGCATTAATTTTAGCTCTCAAAGATCATCATGCATGAGAATTACCTGAAGAAATGGTAGAAAATGTAGATATTTAAGTTCCTCCCTAAGACAGTCTGCTTCAAGAGATCAAAGCAGGAAAATAGGACTCAAAATTTTAAAATAAGCATTTAAAATTGGAGCAGTAAACTCCAAAAGAAACATAGCTTTAAGTTATCATTTGACTAATAGTAATTCTAATTGTGAATTTATCTCCAAGTTAAATATGATTGCTGTGTGCAGACAGAATTGCCTCAGGGAAAGATTACATGTGGGATTTGGGAGGAAATTCTGATAACATGGGTCTATGATTATTAAGAACAGCTGATTTGATACAGATTAGTTTTAAGGGTTTGGATAGAATTTATAGTATTTGATAACCAATCAGTGGGCTTTTCTGGTGACTCAGTGGTAAAGAATCTTCCTGCCAATGCATGAGATGCAGGTTTGATCCCTGCATCTAGAAGATCCCCTGGAGAAGGAAATGGTACCCCTCTGTGCATGGGAAATACCATGAACAGAGGAACCTGGCCTACAGTCTGTGGGGTCTCAAAAGAATAGGACACAACTGAAGCAACTTAGCACACAAGAAGAGAAATGAAGAAGTCTAAAAGGTTCTAGGAAATGTAAAGTCTTTTTTTTTTTTTTAAACCAACATTTGAAATACTTGAAAGGAAAGAAGACTAATGAACAAACAAGCTTGGAATGGGACTTCTGAAAATGTAAATCTCTCAAGAAGTAAGAAGCAAACACCACAAATTTAAAAAATGATTAATAATGCAAAGTATTTGAAAATTAATCAAATTTACATTGCCTTAACTCCTTAGAGAAAAGCTGAACACAGCTGCCCTTTACCCTAGTTTTTTTTTTTTTTTACCACACATCCACAAAGAATATGCCTATTGTATCAATCCCCCTACTTATAACACAAACCTCCATTACGTTTAACTGAACTACACATTGATTCTGTTATTTTTCCCCCGTTAACTATATTTGCAATCCAAATACAGTGTGCAAACACTGGAATAACCTGTATTTAACCCCAAAGAGATATTAAGTTAAAACTAGGTATGTCTAATATAGATCAATTTTAGCCTTTGAAATACCTTCTTATAGCTACCAAATTTACTGTGGACTACTTTTTCTCTGTGTTCAAAAATGATCTTTAGTATATTATAAATTGTCCTTTGAAATATGTGTTTCAAAAGAGCTCTTTGGGAATGACTTTATAAACTAAATATTATTTTAAGTGAATAGAATGCTTAAAAAATTTCTCCACTAAATCAAGCTGTAGGCCTAAGTGTTTTACAATGTGCTTCTTGTCATCTATTTTATGATCTACTTTTCATAATTGGAATTTTTATATACCATTAATCACAAAAATAACAAAATCAGATCTCAGTATAATCTCCCAAACACTGAAGAAGAGTGTTAGTCTCTCAGTTGTGTCAAACTCTTTGAAACCCCATGGACTGTAGCCTGCCAGTGTCCTCTGTCCTTAGAATTCTCCAGGCAAGAATACCGGAGTGGGTAGCAATTCCTTTCTCCAGCGGAGCATCTGGACCCAGGGATCGAACTCTGTGTCACCTGCATTGCAGTAAATTCTTTACCATCTGAGCCAGGAGGGAAGCCTAATAAAAAAAAAAAAAAAAAACCAAACTGAGGAAGTTACATCACGAAGAGATATATGTAACTATTTTGAACATCATTATTGAAGTATATTTCCTAAAAAATTTAATTTATTTTTCATTTTTATCAATCATTTTTTGCTTAGCTTTAATATATGTACTTAGAAATTACCTATCACTTCATGATGTAGTGCATCTTATAATTTTTGTGCTACATATTTCATTAAAACCCCTGGAAAATTCCATGGCTATCTACTTTGAAGAATAAAAAGACTATAAAGAAATTAAGACTTCCACATCAACTTTTTTTCCCTCTAGATTGTTTTTTTTTTCCTTTCAAATAGTACATTATTAATATTGAATCTCTTGAAAGCTCAGCTGTTATGTATTTCTCACTGGGAATACTAGCGATAGATTAGTAAGGCTACCATGAGCTCATCCCAGGGTGAGGCATCTCCTTGAATGTTGTGGGGGTACTGGAACCTGATTAATCCTGTCTGTTTTAGACTCAACTATTCTCATCAGAAAAAAAAAAAAAAAAAGCTTATCTTCAAAATTTATCCTATCCTAGACAGAAGATCTATGAGAACTAGATCTGATGATATTTGGGGGTTTCTCATATTGTTAATGTTGAATTTAGACTCTCCGAGAATATGTGGGCACATTCTCCATGTAAAACTCTAACCATGTGAAATGAACAATCTGCTGCTGCTACTACTAAGTCACTTCAGTTGTGTCCGACTTTGTGTGACCCCATAGACGGCAGCCCACCAGGCTCCCCCGTCCCTGGGATTCTCCAGGCAAGAACACTGGAGTGGGTTGCCATTTCCTTCTGGAGTATGGTTTTAATCTATTTCTTTCTGAACACAGATCTTGGCCCCACTGGACTAATTTCCTCTGAAGAGAAACTCTACCAAAATTTTAGCCACTTCTTGTTTTCTGTGTCCACATCAGCAAAGTTTACCACTAGAATAAATATCTTTAATGTCAAACATGTTAAGCAGTCAGTTCAAGTTCACCAGATTTCAGAAAATTTCATGGTGGCCCACTCCTCATTACTCAGAAGGGGAAAAAAAAAATAAAAATGACACCACTATAATCATTAATAGCTCTTAAACTTCCTACCACCTGAATTGAGCTGTAATTCTATTTATTTTATGTCCTGGCTTCATAAGAGTAGAATGTTTTAAAACTGTTGGTGTAAATCAAAATTTTGATTATTGACTTCCTTCTTCTTGGAATTAATATCTGCCCCGTAGAAAATACTAGTTAATCTTATTTTATCTTTCAATAAGACATTATTATTCATCCTATGTGGTTAAGTTAATTGCTTATTTTTTTAATACACTTTTCATTAAGAGTTTACCACATTAAAATCACATAAAATTTATTCCAATTCTAACCTTTCCTTTCCATTAAGTCTTTCAGTAACTGATTCTCTGAGTAAAACTGGAAAATGCTGTTCATCCATTTTGTACTACCACTGGTATAAAACAGTAGTAACAAATCTTTAGATGTACTTAGCAATTGCATTTCTTAGTATATAAATAGTTTGCTTCACTAGTTGTTAAATAATAAAAATAAGAAACAAAATGTTTTTATCCAAAGCTATAACCCTTTCCTTACAGTGGGAAAGTTAATTGAACTAGTCTCATATTATTTTTTTAAAAAGTCCAGATATAACCAAAAACAAGCAGGTTATAAAACTTAGAATTCATGCTGAAAAAGAGTATGGAGCGAAAGTGAAAGCGAAGTCGCTCAGTCCTGTCTGGCTCTTTGCGACCCCATGGACTCTAGCCCAGCAGGCTCCTCCATGGGATTCTCCAGGCAAGAATACTGGAGTGGGTTGCCATTTCCTTCTCCAGGGGATCTTCCCGACCAGGGATTGAACCCAGGTCTCCTGCATTGCAGTCAGACACTTTACCCTCTGAGCCAAAACTTCTGCCTGGAAAAAGAGTATGGCAGCAGAAAAAGAGTATAGCAGCAGTTAATAATCAAATATGTTGACCTATGCTTTAGTGGAAACAGTGTCATACTTTATTGTTTTGGGCTCCAAAATCACTGCAGATGGTGACTGCAACCATGAAATTAAAAGACACTTACTCCTTGGAAGAAGTTATGACCAACCTAGATAGCATATTGAAAAGCAGAGACATTACTTTGCCAACAAAGGTCCGTCTAGTCAAGGCTATGGTTTTTCCAGTGGTCATATATGGATGTGAGAGTTGGACTGTGAAGAAAGCTGAGCGCTGAAGAATTGATGCTTTTGAACTGTGGTGTTGGAGAAGACTCTTGAGAGTCCCTTGGACTGCAAGGAGATCCAACCAGTCCATTCTAAAGGAGATTAGCCCTCGGCTGGGTGTTCTTTGGAAGGACTGATGCTAAAGCTGAAACTCCAGTACTTTGGACATCTCATGCAAAGAGCTGACTCATTGGAAAAGACTCTGATGCTGGGAGGGATTGCGGGCAGGAGGAAAAGGGGAAGACAGAGGATGAGATGGCCGGATGATATCACTGACTTGATGGACATGAGTCTGAGTGAACTCCGGGAGTTGATGATGGACAGGGAGGCCTGGCGTGCTGTGATTCATGGAGTTGCAAAGAGTCGGAAACGACTGAGCAACTGAATTGAACTGAACTGAACTCCCACTTGTTATAGGCCTCGTTGTATTTCTACATCATACAATTAAATACATTTTACAAATTTCAAATTACTTTAAAGAAATATTGCTGTACCCACTGAAAGCTTCTTTTATAAAAGAAGTTGACTCATCATGAATTTTAGGCAAGTGGGAGAATGAAAAATTTACTACTTGATTATAATCTCTTATTCATCTCTTCCATCTCTATGAAGATCCTATAATATGCTCCTTTGATTTTGGAAGCTTTTATAACCAAATGGAAATGCAGTTTTTCCTACCTGCTCCTCACAGTATAGCATAAATTAAAAAAATATAAATAAATTAGTTATCTAGTTACACAAGTAATTACATCTATATGTTTGTAGGCATTTTGTTATTTCATATCGGTTCACTTTTAGGCATTTAATTGAAAGTCCTTCAAAGATCCCCTTTAAGGATCACAGCCTTGTCATGGCAAAGGGGCTTGCATAACTCAATGAAGCTATGAATCATGCCATTCAGGGCCATGCAAGATGGACGTGTCATAGTGAAGAGTTCTGACAAAATGTGGTCCACTGGAGGAAGGAATGGCAAACCACTCCAGAATTATTGCAGTGAGAACCCCATGAACAGTATGAAAAGGCAAACAGATTTAACACTGGAAGATGAGCCCTCCACAGGTCAGAAGGTGTCCAATATGTTACTGGGGAAGAGCAGAGGGCAATTACTAATAGCTACAGAAAGAATGAAGAGGTTAGACCAAAGCAGAAATGACATTCAGTTGCGAATATATCTGGTGGTGAAAGTAAAGTTTGAAGCTGTAAAGAACAATATTGCATAGGAACCTGGAATGTCAGGTCCATGAATCAAGGTAAATTGGACAAGGTCAAGCAGGAGAAGGCAAGAGTGAACATTGACATCTTAGGAATCAATGAACTAAAATGGACAGTTATGAGTGAATCTAATTCAGATGACCATTATATCTAATACTGTGGACAAGAATCCTTAGAAGAAATGGAGTAGCCCTTGAAGTCAACAAAGAGTCCAAAATACAGTACTTGGGTACAATCTCAAAAATGATAGAACAATCTCAAATAATTTCCAAGGCAAACCATTCAACATCACAGTAATCCAAGTCTTTACCCTAACTACTGATGCTGAAGAAGCTGAAGTTGACTGGTTCTAGGAACACCTACAAGACGTTCTAGAACTAACATCAAAAAAAAAAAAAAAGGATGTCCTTTTCTTCATAGGGGGTTGACATGCAAAAGAAGGAAGTCAAGAGATACCTGGAATAACAGGCAAGTTTAACCTTGGAATACAAAATGAAGCAGGGGAAAAGCTAATAGGGTTTTGTCAAGGGAACAATGGTCATAGAAAAATATAGTTTTCCAAAAATACAAGAGCTGACTCTACATATGGACATCACCAAATGATCAAAACCAAAATCAGATTGATTATGTTGTTTGTGGCTGAAGATGTAGAAGCTCTATACAGGAGCAAAAACAAGACCTGGAGCTGACTGTGGCTCAGATCATGAGCTCTTTATTGCAAACTTCAGGCTTGAATTTAAGAAATTAGGGAAAACCACTAGGCCATTCAGGTATGACCTAAATAAAATCCCTTACAATTGTATAGTGGAGGTGATGGACAGATTCAAGTAATTAGATCTGGTAGAAAGATTGCCTGAAGAACTACAGACAGAGCTTTGTAACATTTGAATGTCAGGCACAGAAAACTAAAATAATCATGCCCCTTAGGTTATGGCACACTTTTATCCATTCATGAGCCCTATCTTTTTTATTTTTTATTTTTATTTTTTTTTTCCTTTTTTTTGGGGGGGGGGTTTGTATAACATCTTTTTTTTTTTTTAATTTTAAAATCTTTAATTCTTACATGCGTTCCCAAACATGACCCCCCCCTCCCACCTCCCTCCCCACATCATCTCTCTGGGTCATCCCCATGCACCAGCCCCAAGCATGCTGCACCCTATGTCAGACATGGACTGGCGATTGAATTCTTACATGATACTATACATGTTAGAATTCCCATTCTCCCAAATCATCCCACCCTCTCCCTCTCCCTCTCCCTCTGAGTCCAAAAGTCCGTTATACACATCTCCTATCTTTTTTAAGTTTATTAAAATATATGATTCTTAACTCTTCTGAAAACTTCAAATATATCACTAAATTTATTTATTTATTTATTTTTCATTTACTACATTTTTATTTAATAATGCTCTAACTAAAATTTCAGTAGCTACACAGCAAAACAAAAATAGTGGCAACATCTTTAGCTCATATAAAGGATACACACACGCACCCTCATAATCACATATTTATGGTACATATATACACATTATATAGTTTATATACATATATATATAATGTTTATATTATACACAATATAACTCCATTAGGAAATATCATTGACTTTTAATTTTTAATTAATTATATTTATATTGAAACATAGTTGGTTTACAATGTTGTCTCATTTTCTACTGTTTAGTAAAGTGATTCAGTTATACATATATATACATTCTTTTTTTATATTCTTTTCCATAATAGTTTATCACAGGATATTGAATATTGCTCCCCGGGCCATACATTAGGATCTTGTTGTTTATCTATATAGGGCAGTTAAGTTTGAGAGATGACAAAGTTTGTTGTTGTTCATCAATGACCAAGTTATTTTCTCCACATTCCTTGATTTAACACTGACTTCTTCTTTTTGCAAACTCTCTGCCTTTCTATTCTCCTCCTTTACACCTATGTTGTATATCACCTTCCCTGATAACAAATAGTGATCAAACTACATGTATGTTTTTAACAACTTCCCCCCATATATACAGCTACAGAAAATTTTGTGGTTCATAATTACCTAAGTATTCGTTGAATTTTAGAGCAAGGAGTGGGTAACTATAGAAGCATAAACAGACTTTTAATTGAAGCAAAAAGCCAGAAACCATTTTCCCCCAAATCAGATAATGACAAAACAGAAATTAGTGTATTTGATTCTTGACTTATTGTTTTGAATTATTTTACCTACATTATTATTGGGACACCTCTTCTTAAAATAGATAAAATTTTTGGTACCTTGAAAGCATAAAATCACAAGAAATATGGGCTGACAGAAACTTTGAAGAAGTTTGAGACTTTTAAACTTGTTAGATAAAGTTATGCAAGTTCAACCTGGAGTTGGTTACAACAGAAGTGATTTACTGCATTTTCCCATCATTACTGACATGAGTAAATGTGACAGAGAGTATCCCTTAGGGTTCTGTACTGCTCCTGTTCTCTGACAGGAATGTTCTCCTATGTGTATTCATGGATACATTCTCAAATTTCTTTAAGAATTTGCTCAAATATCTCCCTCTCAGTATCTAACATGTTACTCTGTAACCCTGCCAAATCTCTTGAAACTTTTTTAACTTGCTGATTTAAAAAAAAAAAATGCCATGACACTTATAATCTCTCTAATAACTTATTCATTAGGTTTTCTCTTTATTATCTGTTGCCTTTCAGCCAATTTTGGAAAACTCAGCAGTGGCCACAGGACTGGAAAAAGTCCGTTTTCATTCTAATTCCAAAGAAAGGCAGTGCCAAAGAATGTTCAAACTACCACACAATTGCAGTCATCTCACACGCTAGTAAAGTAATGCTCAAAATTCTCCAACCTAGGCTTCAACAGTACTTGAAACAAGAACTTCCGGATGTTCAAGCTGGACTTGTAAAAGGTAGAGGAACCAAAGATAAAATTGCCAACATCTGTTGGATCATAGAAAGAGCAAGAGAATTCCAGAAACACATCTACTTCTGCCTCATTGACTATGCTAAAACCTTTGACTCTGTGGATCACAACAAACTATGGAAAATTCTTCAAGAGATGGCAATACCAGACCACTTCACCTGCCTCCTGAGAAATCGGTATGCAGGTGAAGAAGCAACAGTTAGAATCAGACATGGAAAAAGGACTGGTTCAAAATTGGGAAAGGAGTACATCAAGGCTGTATATTGTCATCCTGCTTATTTAACTTACATGCAGAGTACATCAAGTGAAATTCTGGACTTGATCAGCACAAGTGGGAATCAAGATTGCTGGGAGAAATATCAATGACTTCAGATGTGCAGACAACACCATGCTTATGGAAGAAACCAAAGAGGATCTAAAGAGCTTCTTGTTGAAAGTGAAAGAGGAGAGTGAAAACCTGGCTAAAAACTCAACATTCAAAAAGTGAAAATCATGGCATCCAACCCCATCATTTAATAGCAAATAAATGGAGAAACAATGGAAACAGTGATAGACTATATTTCTCGGCTCCAAAATCAATGCATATGGTGACTGCAGCCATGAAAAATTAAAAGATGCTTGCAGCTTGGAAGAAAAGCTATTACCAACCTATACAGCATGTTAAAAAGCAGAGACATTACTTTGCCAACAAACGTCCGTCTAGTCAAAGCTATGGTTTTTCCAGTAGTCGTGTATGGATGTGAGAGTTGAACCATAAAGAAAGCTGAACGCCAAAGAATTTATGCTTTTGAACTGTGGTGTTGGAGAAGACTCTTAAGAATCCCTTGAACTTGGACTGCAAGGAGATGGAACCAGTCAATCCTAAATGAAAGCAGTCCTGAATATTCATTCATGCTGTAAATATTTATTCATGCTGAAGCTGAAGCTCCAATATTTTGGCCACCTGATGCGAAGACCTTCATTGGAAAAGACCTTGACACTGGGAAAGATTGAAGGCAGGAGGAGAAGGGGAAAACAGAGGATGAGATGGTTGGATGACATCATCAACTCAATGGACTTGAGTCTGATCAAGCTCCAGGAGTTGGTGATGGACAGGGAAGTCTGGCACGCTGCAGTCCATGGGGTTTCAAAGAGTCGGACAGGACTTAACATCTGAATTGAACTGATGTTAAAAAAAAAAGTGCCTAGAATTATGTCTTGCTGTCAACTGAGTGGATGTATAAAACTTTTACATTATGTGTAAACACAAATCTTACCATACTTTGGGGAGAAATTATTACTTTTCTGTCAATAGATATATCAGCAAGGCACTATCAATGTAATGAACAAACATAATCAGGCTCTGTGCTGTCCATCTGAAATCATTCTGTGATATCCTATTCTATAGGAAAATAAACTTTTCATATGCTTCAACATATTACATATCATTCTTTGTACCTCTCTGTCTTCAATAATGCCTGGTTTTCCTTCAATTGTACTATTTTTGCCTGCACCATTTTCAGATGGAAACTGCTTCTGCTTCCGTAACCCACAAAAACTCCCATAATGACTATCATAGAGTCAGATATAGGATCAGACCCTCCTTATTCCACATATTATCCTCCAGACCATTGTGTATTCAACAAGAAAATCTTAGCTCCTCTAAGGCACATACCTTTATTAAAGTCATACTTATGCAGCAAAATGTGTATGGTAAGCATTTTGATCAGAATTGTACAATACAGTTCAGTCACTCAGTCGTGTCCGACTCTGCGACCCCATGAATCGCAGCACACCAGGCCTCCCTGTCCATCGTCATTTCCCAGAGTTCACTCAAACTCAATCCATCGAGTCAGGGATGACATCCAGCCATCTTATTCTCTGTCTACACCTTTTCCTCATGCCCCCAATCCCTCCCAGGATCAGAGTCTTTTCCAATGAGTCAACTCTTCGTGTGAGGTGGCCAAAGTACTGGAGTTTTCAGCTTCAGCATCATTCCTTCCAAAGAACACACAGCCCAGGGCTGATCTCCTTTAGAATGGACTGGTTGGATCTCCTTGGAGTCCAAGGGACTCTCAAGAGTCTTCTCCAATACCACAGTTCAAGAGCATCAATTCTTCCATGCTCAGAACTCTCACATTCATACATGACCACTGGAAAAACCATAGCCTTGAATAAACGGACCTTTGTTGGCAAAGTAATGTCTCTGCTTTTGAATATGCACTCTAGGTTGGTCATAACTTTTCTTCCAAGGAGTAACAATCTTTTAATTTCATGGCTGAAGTCACCATCTGCAGTGATTTTGGAGCCCAAAAAGATAAAGTCTGACACTGTTTCCACTGTTTTCCCTCTATTTCCCATGAAGTGATGGGACCAGATGCCATGATCTTCATTTTCTGAATGCTGAGCTTTAAGCCAACTTTTTCACTCTCCTCTTTCACTTTCATCAAGAGGCTTTTGAGTTCCTCTTCACTTTCTGCCATAAGGGTGGTGTCATCTGCATATCTGAGGTTTTTGGTATTTCTCCCGGCAATCTTGATTCCAGCTTCTGTTTCTTCCAGTCCAGCGTTTCTCATGATGTACTCTGCATATTAGTTAAATAAGCAAGGTGACAATATACAGCCTTGATGTACTCCTTTTCCTATTTGGAACCAGTCTGTTGTTCCATGTCCAGTTCTAACTGTTGCTTCCTGACCTGCATACAGATTTCTCAAGAGGCAGGTCAAGTGGTCTGGTATGTCCATCTCTTTCAGAATTTTCCACAGTTTATTGTGAATCACACAGTCAAAGGCTTTGACATAGTCAATAAAGCAAAAATAGATGTTTTTCTGGAACTCTCTTGCTTTGTCCATGATCCAGCAGACGTTGGCAATTTGACTTCTGGTTCCTCTACCTTGTCTAAAACCAGCTTGAACATATGGAAGTTCATGGTTCACATATTGCTGAAGTCTGGCTTGGAGAATTTTGAGCATTATTTTACTAGCATATGAGATCAGTGCAATTGTGTGGTAGTTTGAGCATTCTTTGGCATTGCCTTTCTTTGGGATTGGAATGAAAACTGACCTTTTCCAGTCCTGTGGCCACTGCTGAGTTTTCCAAATTTGCTGGCATATTGAGTGCAGCACTTTCACAGCATCATCTTTCAGGATTTGAAATAGCTCTACTGGAATTCCATCACCTGCATTAGCGTTGTTCGTAGTGATGCTTTCTAAGGCCCACTTGACTTCACATTCCAGGATGTCTGGCTCTAGGTGAACGATCATACCATTGTGATTATCTTGGTTGTGAAGATCTTTTTTGTACAATTCTTCTGTGTATTTTGGCCACCTCTTCTTAATATCTTCTGCTTCTGTTAGGTCCATACCATTTCTGTCCTTTATTGAGCCCATCTTTGCATGACATATTCCCTTAGTATCTCTAATTTTCTTGAAGAGATCTCTAGTCTTTCCCATTCTGTTCTTTTCCTCTATTTCTTTGCATTGATCTCTGAGGAAGGCTTTCTTATCTCTCCTTGCTATTCTTTGGAACTCTGCATTCAGATGCTTATATCTTTCCTGTTCTCCTTTGCTTTTTGCTTCTCTTCTTTTCACAGCTATTCGTGAGGTCTCCCCAGACAGCCATTTTGTTTTTTTGTATTTCTTTTCCATGGCAATCTTGATCTGTGTCTCCTGTACAATGTCAGGAACCTCAGTCCATAGTTCATCAGCCTCTCTATCCATTCCCTTAAATCTATTTCTCACTTCCACTGTATAATCATAAGGGATTTGATTTAGGTCACACCTGAATTGTCTAGTGTGTTTCCCTACTTTCTTCAATTTAAGTTTGAATTTGGCAATAAGAAGCTCATGATCTGAGCCACAGTCAGCTCCAAGTCTTGTTTTTGCTGACTGTATTGAGCTTCTCCATCTCTGGCTGCAACGAATATAATCAATCTGATTTTGGTGTTGACCATATGGTGATGTCTATGTGTAGAGTCTTCTCTTGTGTTGTTGAAAGAGGGTGTTTGTATGTTCTCTTCACAAAATTCTATTAGCCTTTGCCCTGCTTCATTCCATATTCCATGGCCAAATTTGCCTGTTACTCCAGGTGTTTCTTGACTTCCTACTTTTGCATTCCAGTCCCCTATAATGAAAAGGACATCTTTTTTGGGTGTTAGTTCTAAAAGATCATGTAGGTCTTCATAGAACCATTCAACTTCAGCTTCTTCAGCATTACTGGTTGGGGCGTAGACTTGGATTACCGTGATACTGAATGCTTTGCCTTGGAAATGAGCAGAGATCATTATGTCATTTTTAAGATTGCATCCAAGTACTGCATTTCGGATTCTTTTGTTGACCATGATGGCTAGTCCATTTCTTCTGAGGGATTCCTACCTGGAGTAGTAGATATAATGGTCATCTGAGTTAAATTCACCCATTCCAGTCCATTTTAGTTTGCTGATTCCTAGAATGTCGACATTCACTCTTGCCGTCTCCTGTTTGACCACTTCCAATTTGCCTTGATTCATGGACCTAACATCCTAAGTTCCTATGCAATATTGCTCTTTACAGCATCAGACTTTGCTTCTATCATCAGTCCCATCCACAACTGGATATTGGTTTTGCTTTGGCTTCATCCCTTCATTGTTTCTGAAATTATTTCTCGACTGATCTCTAGTAGCATGTTGGGCACCTACTGACCTGGGGAGTTCCTCTTTCCGTATCCTATCATTTTGCCTTTTCATACTGTTCATGGGGTTTTCAAGTTAAGAATACTGAATAGTTAGTAAAATATATCAAATATAAGCCATTTATGTCAAACACCATTTTTCCTCTCCACTTATATTCATTAAAGTCCTAGTTGGTGTGTGAAGTTGCTCAGTCGTGTCTAACTCTTTGTGACCCCATGGACTGTAGCCTACTAGCTCCTCTGTCCATGGGATTTTCCAGGCAAGAATACTGGAGTGGGTTGCCATTTACTTTTCCAGGGGATCTTCCCCACCCAGGGATCAAACCCGAGTCCCCCACATTGCAGGCAGACTCTTTATCATCTGAGCAACCAGGGAAGAGCTCAATGTCCTAACTACTTACCAACATTTTTAAAGGTTTAATTCCTCCTACAACTGTTAAATCTGAGTGAGCTTCAAAGCCATACACAAATAGCTCAAAACTCAAATCCTAACTTTCCTTTTCTATTTCTTTTCCCTTGTCTTTTTCTCTGCTTTTACTCTAAACACCGTTCCCACTGTCACCCCCAAAGCTTTCTCAACATAAGCAACTATTCTATGTCTAATATCCTATCTCTGATTGCCCACCAAGAGATTTCCTTTTCCTCACTTTCAGATACTCTTCATTAGTTCATCCTTCTACAGTTTTGAAATCTCCTTTACATATTAGGTCCCATAACCCTCTGCATTTACTTAATATATTCCATAATATGTGATTACTTAATTACCTCTCCCGGAGAAGGCAATGGCACCCCACTCCAGTACTCTTGCTGGAAAATCCCATGGACGGTGGAGCCTGGTAGCCTGCAGTCCATGGGGTCGCTAAGAGTCAGACATAACTGAGTGACTTCACTTTCACTTTTCACTTTCATGCATTGGAGAAGGAAATGGCAACCCACTCCAGTGTTCTTGCCTGGAGAATCCCAGGAACAGGGGAACCTGGTGGGCTGCCATCTATTGGGTCGCACAGAGTCAGACACGACTGAAGAGACTTAGCAGCAGCAGCAGCAGCAGCAGCAGCAGCAGCAGCAGCAGCAGCAGCAGCAGCAGCAGCAGCAGCAGCAGCAGCAATTATCTCTTGATTTGCTTCACAAGGAAGTCATCATCTTCTAAGTTGCTATCAGGCCACTTGTGCTTACATTCTATTTATTCAGCATAGTTTCTGTAGCTATTTAACTCATCTGTAGTTTCCAAACTCACCAATAATCATTTCATTGCATCAATCCTGATTCTGTGTAATTTTATACATTATCATATTCCTTTCCTATTCATCAGCAATTGAGAGCTGCTGAGGAACATTTATAACAATGATATGTAACATTAATAGAATGCTTATCCTGTACCATTTGCTATTTTAAGTGCTAATATATACTAATTTTATAATCCTCAAAATCACCTAAAGTTAGCACTACCATTAATCCATTACTTAAATGTAAATAACTGGAGATAAACAGAACTTAAGTAATTTGACCAAAATCATATGGCCATCAAGTGGTTTAATCAGGATTGAAAAGAAGGCACCCTGGTTCCATGGTCTATACTTTTAACTACAATATTCTATCATTGCCTACTTAAAAAACAAAACAAAACAAAACACAACAACACATGCTCAGACTTACTATGCTACTGCTGCTGCTAAGTTGCTTCAGTCATGACTGACTCTGTGTGAACTCATAGACAGCAGCCCACCAGGCTTCCCTGTCCTAGGGATTCTCCAGGCAAGAATACTGGAGTGGGTTGCCATTTCCTTCTCCAATGTGTGAAAGTGAAAAGTGAAAGTGAAGTCACTCAGTTACATTGGACTCTTAGCGACCCTATGGACTGCAGTCTACCAAGCTCCTCCGTCCATGGGATTTTCCAGGCAAGAGTACTGGAGTGGGTTGCCATTGCCTTCTCTGCAAACTGACTATAGATAACCATAATTTGATGATCTCTAATTCAAAATGAGTCTTTCATACTGCCAGGCAGTCTATCTCTTTTCAACCAATGTCAAAAAAATCTGGAGCTTGACACAGAGAAATCAAAAGGTGACATTTTGCTTCTCTATTAATATTATTTGTATTTACTATTCTCTAGTTTGAATTTATTTTTTATCACACTTAGACAATTTAAAAAAAAAACTTTAACTGTAGTTACAAATAACAGTTTAATTTCAGTAAATGATAATTCAGGATCATAAAATTATGAAACCTCTGATATTCATTTTAAATCCCCCTCCCCTCTTCATTTCTGGTTTATTTCTAGATCAAGGTTGCAATTAGAAGTAAGATAAATTTGGACTCTTCTCCATTTCACTGACTTTTCCTATTCTGTTTGTTTGTAGATTTATAATTGTGATTTGTAGTAGTTTTGGCTCAAAAAGAGATAGAAAAAGTGTAATAGTAAAGAATGATCTCATTTTCTTGTTAATATCATATGGCATTAGTCCTCTATTGATTTGGAGGGTGTTAATAAAGCTTAAGTGCTTCTCTTTTGGCTCAGCTGGTAAAGAATCCACCTGCAATGCAGGAGACCTGGGTTCAATCCCTCGGTGGGAAGATCCCCTGGAGAAGGGAATGGCTATCCACTCCAGTATTCTAGCCTGGAGAACTCCACAGACTGTATAGGCCATGGGGTCACAAAGAGTCAGACATGACTGAATGAACTTCACTTCACTTGAATAAAGCTTAATATTTTTATTGATCCATTATCCTCTCTCTGGATTTTTCTCACTTGCCTTCCCCTAATATGGGTAAGATCTCCTCTGGCTCACCTCTTATGGTTTAATTTCAGCCTCTGATTTTGAGTGGCCTACCACACACTCTGTGGAGATCTTATTGCTCATTTAGAAAGTCTTCAAATGCAGAGTACTTCCAAGATGGCCCCAGCATGACTTTATTACTTCTACTTGGCTCAAATCTGATGCACAGGAAATACATATGCTTCTTTCACCTCAGCAAGTTCTGGGAATGCAGATCAGTTCTGATGTAGACTCTTCTTTCTCCACCACCAGAGTAGCAAATCAGGCTGCTATTCTCATGATTGATGAATGAGTCAAACAACAACCCCCACTGTTGCACACTCCTGAAGATATATATTAAGCTCTTCAGACAATCTTAAAAGCTTTTCTCTAAGATTTTGTAACTTTCACCCTTTTGTATATTGATATGAATTCTTCTCTAAGATCCTTTAACTTTCACCCTTTTATATATTGATTTTAAATATTGATACTAACTAAATACTGTAACCTCCCTTGCAATAACTGTGGAGCTTCCTTGTTGGTTCAGACAGTAGAAAATCTGCCACAATGCAGGAGACCTGGGTTTGATCCCTGGGTCAGGAATATCCCCCAGAGAAGGAAATGGCAACCCACTCTAGCATTCTTGCCTAGAAAATTAAATGGGCAGAGGAGACTGGAGGGCTACAGTCCATGGAGTCACAAAGGGTCAGACACGACTGAGTGATTAACACTTGCAATAACTGAAGATGCTTTCTAACATCTTCAAAATGAAATGTGAAATCAATAGACCTCTATTTTGTACTTAGCTTTGAAAACAGAATGGGAATGGTTCTCATTCTCTTATGCTTTTCATAAATTTCTTATTTAGCATCTTGAAAGCCTCAGCAACTATTTTTTAAGACATGTTTATTGATGCACATTTTACATATTATAATACATCTGTTATAATATAAATGTACCCCCTCAAGTGTGCAATATAGTGATTTTTTAGTAACTTACCAAGTAGTTAATAACTACCATAAATCAGTTTTAGAACATTATCACTCCCACAGTGAAATCGCTCGTGCCCATTTACCAGATATGTGCTTCTCCCAAGTTTGCTTGTGCTTGTCTCTGGAAGTTATTTCAAATTTTTCTATGATACTCAGATCTTTAATCCTACCACTCACCATATTTTCCAATCAAGCAGAAAAAAAAAAATCAGTTTTCTTTTTCCAGATAATCTACATGCCATCAAAGTAATAATTCTTGCTTTAACACCAATGCACTGACACACAATTGCAACTTCATCCATGATTTCTAGGTTTCTCTCATTACAAAGTGCTGGTTTTTCTCTTAAGTTTGGTTTTCAGTTTATGCTTTGGGTCTTCTCCCTTTCTATACTCTTGGGTACATATATCTATCAGTTACCCCTTTTCTCTTGCTTCATAGTTTTCTGACCTAACTATCTTCTTCCCATTAGATTCAAATATGCTCGATTCTATTCAATGCTTAATTTTTAGAAGTAAGTTAAACTAGTACAGTTCCACATCTTCCTAAAACCAAAGCTGTCTCTATTTTCCTTCATAATAAAACCCCTTGAATGAATTGTTTTCACAACTCACATCTCCAGTTATTCAACTTCAGTTAATTTCACTCTCTTTAACTTAATGCTGCTAGTTCTATCATAATCCTGAAATGTCACTCAACAAAGTCAGTCATAAACTATTTTTATTAATTAAAATAATGCATCATTTTGTTTTCATTTTATTAGCGCTTTCCCAGTATGTGATAATACAGAATTCTGTCATTTCTCTTGGTTTCCATATTCAGTTCAGTTCAGTCACTTAGTCGTGTCCGACTCTTTGCGACCCCATGAATCGCAGCACGCCAGGCCTCCCTGTCCATCACCAACTCCCGGAGTTCACTCAGACTCATGTCCATCGAATCAGTGATGCCATCCAGCCATTTCATCCTCTGTTGTCCCCTTCTCCTCCTGCCCCAAATCCCTCCCAGCATCAAAGTCTTTTCCAATGAGTCAACTCTTCATATGAGGGGGCCAAAGTACTGGAGTTTCAGCTTATGCTTCTAATTGCCCTCTTCCCTCTCTACTTCTACTATGTCTATGTGAACTTTTTAACAAGCTCTCTCCATAAAATTGGCATAGTTTAGAATAGTCATATTTCTTATTAGTTTACATATTACTCATTCAGATGATGTCAATTATATATATTCTGAAATATCTAAAATATATTTTCAGTAAAAATCACTCTATCAAGCTTGAATACATTATAGTCAACTACCTACACCTATTTGAATGTCATTTAATCACAACAAACTTCTCATTTCTCCAAAGCAAAATCATCACCTATACTCAGAAATATCTCTTCTCCCTGATTGTCCTATTCCAATGGTATAACATCACCATCCAAAATTTGCCTGTAATTGAAACTTGGACATCACATACCCTTAGAAGCTTAGTCATTCCAATGTAAAGGGGTAAAACATGAAAAGCATTTTACTAAAGAAGAATTCACTTTGCCAATAAGCAAAATAAAGTAAATGTAAATTTACTTAAATTAACTGGCAATCAAAATGCTTATTAAAATAATAATATGCTACCTATTGTCTACTGATTGACTAAATTTAAAGAGAATTATTAATTTATACAATTACTGCTTGAATAATAGGAACCTTCATATGGTATTTATAGTAGTACAAATGGCTGTAGTACAAAGCTTATCTAGATAACAGTTTTGCAAAGTGATTTTTGATCCATGCCATTTGTATTTGTATATGAAATTATAACTATCAGCATTAATAAAATATTTAAATTATAATAACCCTATTAAGTGACTATACTCTTAGTACACAAATGTATAGTTAGTATTTACTAAAAATAGTTTAAAATTTTAATGTGTTTAATATGTCCGTATATTGCTAAAGCTGAAAATCCAGTACTTTGGCCACCTCATGCGAAGAGTTGACTCATTGGAAAATACTTTGATGCTGGGAGGGATTGGGGGAAGGAAGAAAAGGGGACGACAGAGGATGAGATGGCTGGACGGCATCACCAACTCGATGGATGTGAGTTTGAGTGAACTCTGGGAGACGGTGATTGACATGGGGTCGCAAAGAGTCAGACATGACTGAGTGAATGAACTGAACTGATATTAATAATCCAACATAATTACCTTTCTGATGATGTTGGATATTTGAATCATAATACAGTTCAACACAAAAATACTATAGTACAATCTAATAAAAATGTAATAGTCTAAATTCTGCCACCAACCAGATGGTGTACTGACATGAAACAATTAAAGATGACTGAATAAAATGACTAGCTACAAATACATGGTGATGGTGAATGAAAACAAGGAAAGGTGAAGCCTTCATATTAGACTCAACAAGGAAAGCAGTGTTATCAGCTCTAGTCCTCAAGGGGTTGAGAGGATGGAGAGGTTATCAGAAGCTAAAGAGAGTATTTCAAACTACCAGGGCCACCAGACAGGAACTGGGCCTTGTGTTCAGAACACAGCCACAGCCAATCTGAAGCCAGACAAAAATGAAGCCAGGAGAATACATACTTCAACCTCATTGTCACCTTATCCACTAATTTCCTTTGCTATTGTCCTAAATCAATGGAAAGTCCAGGGCAAGACAGCCTGTTGATTCAGTCCATAAAATCCAGCCTTCTCAGGCACAGAATAAGATGGATAAAGGAACAGAATGATTTTGGAAATAAATGGGCAATACGGATGATAAATAGTTTCAAAATATCAAAGGCAGTTCAGTTCAGTCGCTCAGTTGTGGCCGACTCTTTGCGTCCCCATGAATCGCAGCACGGCAGGCCTCTCTGTCCATCAGCATCTCCTGGAGTTCACTCAGACTCACATCCATTGAGTCAGTGATGCCATCCAGCCATCTCATCCTCTGTTGTCCCCTTCTCTTCCTGCCCCCAATCCCTCCCAGCATCAAAGTCCTTTCCAATGAGTCAACTCTTCACATGAGGTGGCCAAAGTACTGGAGTTTCAGCTTTAGCATCATTCCTTCCAAAGAAATCCCAGCGTTGATCTCCTTCAGAATGGACTGGTTGGATCTCCTTGCAGTCCAAGGGATCCTCAAGTGTCTTCTCCAACACCACAGTTCAAAAGCATCAATTCTTCGGCCCTCAGCCTTCTTTACAGTCCCACTCTCACATCCATACATGACTACTGGAAAAATCATAGCCTTGACTAGACGGACCTTTGTTGGCAATGTAATGTCTCTGCTTTTCAATATGCTATCTAGGTTGGTCATAACTTTTCTTCCAAGGAGTAAGCGTCTTTTAATATCAAAGGCAAATAATCATTTAATGTTTAGAGTATTGCCTTTTTAGAAAAAATTCAGTGGAAAAGGCTATTGGGCATTTAAAGACCTTAATTTTGCTTTATGTTACAGTAATATTCCTGTACAAAAATTGATATTTTGCTACTTATACTGCACATGAAAAATTTTATCAGTTAAGTTTCTGCTATCCTGAGATGAAGACTATATATTCTTTGCAATAACACTTTATTGGTTTCTAACAATTCATAATATATTCTTGAATGTTTCTCCATTTTTATGAAAATGTATACCTATTTAATCAATTAAATAATTATTTAAAATATAATTAGGAAACTAATAATTAGTGAAACCAAACAGAAGATTATGTGAAGTCTGTCTTTCTTCTTTTCTTTTCTTTTTTTTTTTCATTTTCTCTATCACTTCTAATTCTATGTCTGTCAGAGAAGATAAAAATTTTGTCTGAACATAAAATAAAAATCTTTTCAATGTTTCAGGCCTATTTTTGTTACTGGATATTTGATGGATAGTCCTAATAAGCAAATAATTGTGCTGCTTTATTTGTTGTAATGCAGATATTAGATATTATGTAGATTAGGAAATCTCTTTCATAGTTATGTGATAAACCAACACAATTGAACTGTGACAAAATAAATCTCAATAGCAGAATAATTACCATGGAATATATATATATATATATATATATATATATATATATATATATATTTTACCATGGAATATTTAATTTGGGTTTCCCTGATAGCTCAGCTGGTAAAGAACCTGCCTGCAAAGCAGGAGACCATGGTTCAATTCCTGGGTCGGGAAGATCTGCTGGAGAAAGGATAGGCTATCCACTCCAGTATTCTTGGGCTTCCCTGGTGGCTCAGCTGGTAAAGAATCTGGCTATAATGTGGTTAAATTTAACCTACTATCATCTTCAATCTGTTTCACTGATAGCTGTATTATATTACAGGAAAACTGATTATAGTGGCCTTTTTAAATTGCATTTTTTACATTATTATTCAATTATAAATGTTATCCTTTACTCAATACCAAGATTCAAATGCTTAATTAGAAAAGGAAATGATAAATTTCTAAAAATACTACTAAAAAGTGTACATATTTATTGCTGAAAATCTTATCAAACATGAAAGGATTGAGCATGATCACAAACTTAATTCCAAATAATTCATATTGAATTTAAACCGCAAAAGCTCTCATCCCTCAAGGACAATAGAAGAATAAAAAGAAAGCAAGCTCATGCTTCTGAAAGGAAGTAAGTTCAATATTCAGTAGAATTTTATTGAGTACCTGCTTTCTGGAATAACTGAAATAGGAATTACAAACAAATGCAATTTAAGAAAAAAAAAAGAGAGAGAATAGTGTCTGAAAGAACTGAAAGTCTACAGAAAACATATAATTATGGTACTATAGAGAACTAATTAAAATCATGTATTGAGAAAGGATATATGATGACTATTGAAAATATTTATTAATATATTTTCTTTCTTTTTCACCTTTATGACACTCTTCTGGTATTTTGTTGTTGTTCAGTCCAAAAGTCATGTCCAATTCTTTGTGACCCCATGAACTACAGCACACCAGACTCCTCCATCCCATACTATCTCCTGGAGTTAGCTCAGACTCACGTCCATTGAGTCGGTGATGCTATCTAATCATCTAATCCTCTCCCATCCTTTCCTCTATTAGACTTCAATCCTTCCCAGCATCAGGGTCTTTTCCAATGAGTCAGCTCTAAACGTCAGGTGGCCAAAGTATTGGAGTTGCAGCTTCAGCAACTGTCCTTCCAATGAACATTCAGGACTAATTTCCTTCAGGATTGACTGCTTTGTTTTCATTGCATTCCAAGACTCTTAACCGTCTTCTCTAGCATCACAGTTTGAAAGCATCAATTCTTCAGCACTCAGCCTTTTTAATGGACCAATTCTCACATCCATTTACTACTGGAATAACTACTGGAATAACTTTGACTAATGGACTTTTGTCAACAAAATCATGCCTCTGCTTTTTAAAATGCTGTCTAGGTTTGTCATAGCTTTCCTTCCAAGAATCAAGCTTCTTTTAATTTCATGGCTTCTATCACTGTTCACAGTAGTTTTGGAGCCTAAGGAAATAAAATCTGTCCTGCTTCCACTATTCCCCCTTTCTACTTGCCATGAAGTGATGGGACTGAATGTCATTATCTTCATATTTTGAATGCTATTTCAAGCCAGTTTTGTCATTCTCTTCTTTCACTGTCATAAGGATGCTTTTTAGCTCCTCTTCACTTTGTGCCATTAGACTGGTATCATCTGCATATCTGAGGTGTTGACATTTCTCCTAGCAATCTTGATTCCAGTTTGTGATTCAACCGGCCTGGTATTTTGCATAATATGTTCTGCATAGAAGTTAAATAAGCAGGGTGATAATATATACCCTTGTCATACTCCTTTCCCTATTGTGAACCAGTCTGTTGTTCCATGGCTGGTTCCAACTGTTGCTTCTTGACCGACATACAGGTTTCTCAGGAGACAGGTAAAGTGGTCTGGTATTCCCATCTCTTTAAGAGTTTTCCAGTTTGTTGTGATCCACATAGCCAAAGGCTTTCGCATAATCAATGAAACAGAAGTAGATGTTTTTCTGGATATTTACTCAGTCTCTTTTTCCTATTCACTGTCACCAAATTAATGTCCACCAACAGATTATATGCCTAAATTAATTTTCAAAGTTGTGAATAATATCCAGTGTACAACAACATTCAATTGATCATTACAAAATTATTTTACTCTCATCTCCAAAATCAGTTATCTGACTCTGCCATGTTGTCCTGTTTTATATACATAAAAATTAACTGCATCATTTCCATTGACAGTCTATAAGAAAATACTTAGTAATAAACATAAGGCTGTCTTGGTGTACTCCAGAGTTACATGACTGTAATACAATTGAACTGTACTTTGACTTTCATGGATATTTGCATCTCAGTATATTCACTTGAATTAACATTGCTGCAAAGAGTTAATATAAAAATACTATATCAATTAACTGATACAAAACCATTTTGGTTATGCCAATGTCCACCAGCCACCAAAGATCACCAGGGACATGTTGCCATATAAAATTGATATTCATTTTACCTAAAGAGACTACAGACTGCTGGGAACAGGGAATGTCTCAAAATCTAGCATGCGAGGCTTCTTATAGAACTTGGGTTATGTTGAATCATTGTGAAGATGGTATGCATATGACTCTTGCTTTCTGTTCGCCTATGAAATTTTTTGACATTGTCTCATAAGAGAGTATATACTTTATTTTCTAATTTCCTCAATAAATCTTGCTCTAGTACTCTGTTGAACACTTGACAGATATTTGCTGATTTCAGTGTGAATCAGCCATAAATATACATATGTCCTCTCTCACCACTCAATATTCCCATCTTTTTCAACACTTAAAAACAACACATAAAAATAAGTATATACCTACAAAAATGTGTGATTGGTAAAAAGATGAGGTCTTGTTAATTTTAGAATGCTTCAATTTAATCTAGCTTCATTTGCTTTATATTTATTTGAATTCCCTCAATATTCTGTCTGTATGTTTTCTGTGTCACTTGTGTTTTATTATTGTTAGAAAGTACTTCTTTTCTCCATTTCCACAGAGATTTTTTAATTTTAATTTTGGAATTAAGAAAGGCTGATTTAAATATGAATTTCAATACCTTAACAAAGAGAATCGGAGAAGGGAATGACACCCCACTCCAGTACTCTTGCCTGGAAAATCCTATGGACGGAGGAGCCTGGTGGGCTGCTGTCCATGGGGTCGCTAAGAGTTGGAAACGACTGAAGCGATTTAGCAGAAGCAGCAGCAACAAAGAGAATAATGACAATTAAGTAGCTTGAGGAGAATGAATTGAAATTAACATCAAAGAAAACATGAAGATAATCATTAAAACTGGGAAATTTTTCAAACTACAATTGAAGATAATCAAATCCATGGATATTAAACCTAGAAGTAGACCTAAATGTATTCCAAATGGGAGAATGAGCATTTAGAATAAGATTGGGGTTTCCAGGTGATGCTAGTGGTAAACAACTCAGCTGCCAATGCAGGAGAAACAGGTTTGATCCCTGGATCAAGAAGATCCCCTGGCATAGGAAATAGAAACCCACCACAGTATTCTTGTCTGGAGAATCCCATAGACAGAGGAGCCTGGAGAGTTATGGTCCACAGAGTCTCAAAGATTTGGGCATAACTGAGCAGCTAACACTATATATCCATGCTTCTTTATAATTAATAACTAGATTGGTTATGGGCATATTTAAACAATTCCCAGGAAGTTGGTTTTGAAAATTGTTTGTATTAAGGGATCCTATTATTGGATTTACTGGCTTTCCTGATGTGGGAGAACCTAAATATTAACTTTCAAGTCACCATGAAAGATATGATGATATAATAAACCAAGATTTTTTTCATTTGATTGATTACTTCAGTAACTTAAAAAAAAAGAGAGAGAGAGAGAAAGAAGAAAGATAGAAAAAAGACAGGGAGAGAGAAAGGGAAATGTTACCAAAGGACCATGTACTTAATTTATATTATAATATGTAAGTTTGAAATAATTAATTCTTTGTGAATGACTAGGTTTCCTTATCTCCTATTGAATAAACAGACTTGAAAAAGAAATTTTAACTTATCAACTTATGTGAAAGTATTAAAAATTTATTAAAACATATGTTGACAATTGCTTTTTAAATTGGCACTGCTAAGAAATGTCTAAAACAGAGACAAATTTTAAAGAGAGTACAACAGTACACAAAGGCAAGTTACAGCAATGATATAAAGGTTTTATTTATTGATTTAAAAAACTTTGATATGTATTTTATTTGCAATAATTGGTGCATAAAATACTCACATAGCCACATGTGTATCGACTGGAATGTAGACTAGGGTATGGTTCAAATTGGCAAAATGTCTAAACCAAAGCCACTAGATGAGACAAGATGAAATAAAAATGTTCTTCCATCTGAGAAACTTCTAAGAAAAGAGACTAAATGAGATAAAAATAACAGATGAGACTCCCTTGCCATATTTAGTTAAGCACTTTAGGTACTCTTACTGTATTATTTTTGACAGTCCTGAAGAAAGCTAGTAAGGAAAAACACCAGTTATTTTGAGGTCATGCAGTTAGGTACACAGCAACTAACCTGAAGCTTTGTGGAATCTAGATGGGACAAGTAATCAGATTACTAGTGGGTATTTTAATAGTACCCAGAGGATATCATAAAATCACTCTCTGTATGCTTAATATCCATATAGTTTTATTTCTTCAAACTGTTACTTTAATCTTCCTTTTTATTTACTTTTTATTGCTATCCACTTAAACTGATGCCTTTTCTTATCTACAGATAAACTTAAAGGCAATATGTGAATACTCATGCACATTTCTTATCTCTCATTTTACTGTATTTTCTGCTTTTTCCATTGATATTTTAGTTGTTTGACCTATATTGTGGCTATCATTCAAACTTTATATCTGAAGACTTCCATTTCTGTGTCTGTTTGCTGAATTTACTGTTGGTTTTGTCATTAGGAATATAAAGGTTAGAAACCAAATTGTGATGGGTTGGAAAAAATAGGAGGTATAGAGATATAGAGTAGAAATTGTATGATAGACATATCAGAAAAACTTGCAATTTGAAGTCTCATTTAATAGGTGGTTATATACATGCATGTGAGGTTAGCTTACATTATAATGGTCTGAAGTAATATGTTCCCATGAATTGCTTAGCTGTCAGTAAGGCAATTTAAATAATGTTGCAACTTTTTTTCTAAAAAATGGGGAACATAATTTCAAATCAACTGTGGGGGCCAGGAGTATGTGAAGTGAAGTGAAAGTCACTGAGTCATGTCTGACTCTTCGCGACCCTATGGACTCTATAGTCCATGAAATTCTCCAGGCCAGAATATTTGAGTGGGCAGTCTTTCCCTTCTCCAGGGGATCTCCCCAACGCAGGGATTGAACCCAGGTCTCCTGCATTGCAGGCAGAGTCTTACCAGCTGAGCTAGCAGGGAAAGCCCCAGGAGTGTGTCATAGCTGGAAAACAAAATGTATAAAAGAAAAGGTATTATCAACTGTGTCAAAATGCTGTTTAATAGGCCAAATGAAATTAAAGTTGAAAATCAGATACTGGATTAACAATTTGGAGGTCACTGATGAACCTGATAAGATTAATAGTTGCACAATAGGGACAAAAAAATCTATTTAGGTTCAACATTCAAAGATATAAATTGTTGGGTATTTTCTGAAAAAAGAAAAAGCAAAAGCAAATAATTTGATACTGAACAGAATATTTTATCAGTATTTTTGTTATGATTGTTTTACTTGGTTTTGTTTTTATTCTTTTTCTTTTTTGTAAATTGAGAAGTAGCAGGATATTTATATGCTGATGGTTATTACTCAGTATAAAGTTATGAACTGAGGAGTGAGTAGGTGAAAGGGTGTTATGTAATAAAACATAAGAAATTGACTTAAATGAATATTAATAATTTCATTTTATAAGGAAGGTAGAGTATATGGGTACAGATGTTGATAGGTGTCCACGTGTGGTGAGAGGAATCTTTTAAGGTTTTTAGAATTATCTCAGTTTGCCCTATGAAGTAAGGGAAAGGTTATTAACTAAGAATAAGAAATGAAAACATGTTTGTTTTTTGAGGGGGAGGGGGTTATAGCATATTTTAATTTTTTTTTTTTTACAGAAATATAGTTGATTTACAATAGTATATTAGCTTCAGATTTACTTCTGCTGCTGCTGCTAAGTCGCTTCAGTCATATCCGACTCTGTGCGACCCCATAGACAGCAGCCCACCAGGCTCTGCAATCCCTGGGATTCTCCAGGTAAGAACACTGGAGTGGGTTGCCATTTCCTTCTCCAGTGCAGGAAAGTGAAAAGTGAAATTGAAGTCGCTCAGTCGCGACCCCATGGACTGCAGCACACCAGGCTCCTCCGTCCATGGGATTTGCCAGGCAAGAGTACTGGAGTGGGCTGCCATTGCCTATAATGATTTAATACTTTTATAGATTAAATTCCATTTATAGCTATAATATGATACTGGCTGTATACCCTGTTCTATTAAACATGTCCTTGTAATTTCTTTATTTTATACTTAGTAGTTTGTACTTAACTCCCTGTTCCTATTTTGCACCGCCCCCATGCCCCCAGCTTCCCTCTCCCAACTGGTAACCACAAGTTTGTTCTCTATATCTGTGAGTCTATTTCTGCTTTTTTATATATTATTTGTTTGTTTTACTTTTTAGATTCCACATACAAGTGACTGCATGCAGTATTTGTCTTTCTCTGTCTGACTTATTTCACTAAGCATAATATCCTCCAGGTCCATGCATGTTATTGGTTTTTGAAAAAACTAGTGAAGGTGTAAAATGCTTTAGGGAAATGGGGAAGTGAGGCTAAAGATGTATGATGTGGCTCCTAACTAGTTTTAAGCCTCCTTGAGGTTACTGGTCATGATTTTTAAAAAGAGACCAATTAGTGTGACTGCTCTTTTTCTTCTGCTAGATTTACCTGTATTAAGTCTGGGCTCAAAGTAGGCAGGTAATTTAACCAGGTTATGGATTTTTCAGGCATATAAAGCCGTATGAGAGAGGAACTAAGTTGTTGACAAACAGGAGAGGAAATGATTATAAGAACTGACCATAACATTAACCTGGATAATCAGAAAAGAGAAGCTGTCAAGATGATCAACACGTGACAGTAATTAGTGATGATAAGATATAGGATTATCTCCATGAAAATGAGTAGCTTAGGCAGAGTGAAAGTTGAAATTATTTGAAAGAAGAATATGAGTAGCATGATTCATGTATTTCTTTTAAGGAAGGGAGAAAGGAAAACCGTTCTCTAGAGTCAAGGAAGATAATGGAGATTGTGTGTGCATGCTCAGTCGCTTCAATCGTGTTGGACTCTTTGTGACCCTATGGACCGTAGCCTCCCATGTTCCTCTGTCCATGGGATTTCCCAAGCAAGAATACTTGAGTGGATTGCCATGTGCTCCTCCAGGGGATTTTCCTGATCCAGGAATTGAACTGATCTCTCCTTCATCTCCTGCATTTCATGCAGATTCTTTACCCACTGAGCCACCTGGGAAGCCCCAAAGTGGAGATTATTCTAACTTAAACATAGTGCCGCGAGGAAACTGGGGGAAAGAAAAGTCATTGTCTTAGTGGGCTGCAGCAGGAACATTTCAAACGTTGCCTGAATTTAGCACAAGACGATGATGAATAGTCTCAGAAAGTGCTTGAAAACATAGGGAAATTTACTGATTTTGGACTGGGAAATGAAGGGGACAGAGTCATGTTTTCATGAGTTAGGGGTGGGTGGGAGATGGAGAGAGGGAAGAGAGTGTGAAAAGACATTAGGATGGGAGAGATTAGGGTAGCCTGGGACTCTGAGATTCTGGTGTCAGGTGTCAGCACATACACAGAAATAAAGGGTATACGTAGGTTAGTTCAGATGACCTAAAGACATTCTATAATGGTGGTGATGGGGACAGAGGTGACTGGAAACTTTCTAGCTGATGTAGTTTAGGATATTTGTAAAATAAGGATCTTACTCTGAGCTTTCATGTCTTCTCTTTATGTGGGCCAGTTGTATGAGGGTTAAATTGAATCAAAAGGAAAAATATGCTTGTATGTGAGTCATCATGTGTTCTTTCAACCCTTAAAATTTTGAGCAAATTGAAACTTCTGCATACTATATAGCAAATGAAGAAATATGGTAAAAAACAAAACATTCTAGGCAATATGAAATTTGGAACCAGAGTATGAAGAATTAAATATAACTGCCTTGGAAACCAGCACTGTTTAATAGTGGAATGGAGGTAATACACATCAGAGCCATACAAACTTTTGCTGATGCTGCTAAGTTGCTTCAGTCATGTCTGACTCTGTGCGACCCCATGGACTGCAGTCCACCAGGCTCCCCTGTTCCTGGGATTCTCCAGGCAAGAACAATGGAGTGGGTTGCCATTTCCTTCTCCAATGCATGAACGGGAAAAGTAAAAGTGAAGTCGCTCAGTCATGTCCCACTCTTAGCAACCCCATGGACTGCAGCCTACCAGGCTCCTCCATCCATAGGATTTTCCAGGCAAGAGTACTGGAGTGGGTTGCCAGTGCCAATATTTTTTAAATAAAGTTTGTTAGATGTTTGATAAAGAATATTAAACATGTTCAAGGGTATTGCCTCTATAGCTTTACACATACTTAAATATAAGCTCAAATGAACATACTATGTTAATGATTACATTGGACAAGATGCCTTGTAAAGGGTAAGCATTGTTATGCCAACAAGTACAATCTTTGTTACTTGGATTCTGTTGCATGCATTGATTATTTTTGATGTCACATTTTATGAGGTCCAGGTGACCTGCTTTCCAGATCTGACTTGGTAAACAAAACTACTTTGTAATGGTAAAAGTTACTTTTTCTCTGAGACATGCTAAAGGTCATGATGTTCATGTTTACCCCCTGAAGATCTCAAAGATAACTTACCCATGGGGACTCATTATTTCTCTCCCTGTTGAAATTCATGTTTTTATCTTTAGACTTGTATCTGTAAGAAGTTGGCATGGGGGAAAATAACTGCATCTACTGTATAATACAGTGCATAAAAAGGCAGAAAAACAAACTTTATTGCCATTCTGGACACTAACTTTCATATTGAAGGAAATCAAGTTATATTTATCTTATTGTAACATAAAGGGAAAAGTTTCAAAATTATTTATTGATAGTAAAAGTAATTCACTGCTTGTTGTATGTATTGTGTGTCTGTGTATAGGTGCGTGCACACGTGTGCTCAGTCATGTCCAGATCTTTGCAACTTCATGGACTGCAACCTGCCAGGTTCCTTTGCTCCATGGAATTATCTAGGGAAGAATATTGGAGTGAGTTACCATTTCCTACTGCGTATTGTATGTATTGATATAGATCAATTATGCTCTAGTAACAAAATCACAACTTCACTTCCAAATTCAAACAGGTGTATTTCTTGCAAAGAACTGACTGGATTGTTCCTTTTATTTCTGTAGAGTCCTCACTGCAGCATCCACCCTAGTTAAGTAGATATGCTAGAATACTGCTAATCATCATGGCTATAGGAAATAAATTTTGGAGGGCTTTACTCTGCAATTAGATGCTCTAGTTGGGACAGTTAATCACAGGTCTCTACCACTGCCAAGGAACCCAGACGTTCAATCCTACCCATAAGAGGAAGATGGAGAGAATTAAATAATATATAATTATATAGTATTAATAATCATTATGTTGGTGTCATTATTCACTGCATTTTCTTTTGCGATTTCTAAGGGAGCTGATAACAGTGTTATTAGAATATGTCTAGATTACACTTGAAAAGACAAATCAAATGAGACACACCACTAGTGTGGATAGAGAGAATATAGATATTACAGAATTTTTTTTTTTTTTTTGTCCAGGAAAACCTTAACTTGATTTGTTAATAACAAAAAGGAGAAAGTTTAAATTTTGATTATATCTATGCTAAACCCACATGTAAATGTTAATATAAATGTAATATAAACAGAGTTTAGGGATTAAACAATACATTGTCATAAAATAATTTACACCCTCATCAAGAAGTTCTTTAGTTTCTCTTCACTTTCTGCCATTAGAGAGGTATCATTTACATAAACATTGTAACGTTTATTATTTTGTTTTTATTTCTCTCTGATTTTCTTATAGTTTGTAAGCAAACAGATATCAGGCTTGTTCATCTTGAATCTTGTAAGACTCTAGGAACAGACATTCATTCTGAAAAACCACATAGTAAATTAAGTGGCAAAAAACAGAGAAAAATGACTTAATTTCCCCAAAAGTCCAAACAGAAGAAACAATGAAGAATACAGATTATTGACTAAAAATAGTTGATGTGGATTTAAGAAAAATGGGATCTGGGGAGCTTGGGGACTAGGAGATATATGTATAATTGTGGCTGCTTTGTACTGTTGTATGGCAAAAACCAAAGCAACATTATAAAAATTAAAAAACATAAAATAATATTAAAATATTAATAAATATAAAAAACTCATATTAATCTAAAAGTAAACATTGGTTTTGGCCATCAAGCAAAGGGAAATATAATTCAAATATGCTTGTATTTATATATAAGTTTATGAATATAAGAATCTATATTAATGTGTCACAATGTATATGCATTTTAGAATGTTTAAGTATCCAAATTCTTTTTCTTCTAAGATATGAGAAAAATAAATTTTTAAATTTTAAACTGTTGTGTAGTATACTAAATATAGATTTCTCTTTAAAAGACTAGTTTTTTGAGTATTTATTTTTATCTAGGCTTTCATCTGGGAAAAAAAGTTTGTGAATGTTGCTGTTCAGTCCCCCAGTCATGTCCTACTCTTTGCAACCCCATAGACTGTAGCATGTCAGGCCTTCCTGTCCCTCACCATCTCCTGAAGTTTGCCCAAGTTCATGGCCATTGCATCAACAATGCCATCCAGCCATCTCATCCTCTGACACCCTCTTCTTCTTAATCTTTCCCAGTATCAGGGACTTTTCCAGTGAGTGGGCTGTTGGCATCAGGAGACCAAATACTGGAGCTGATTCAGCTTCAGCATCAATACTTCCCTTGAGTATTCAGGGTTGTTTTCCTTTAAGACTGACTTGTTCAATCTCTTTGCTGTCCAAGGGACTCTCAGGAATCTTCACCACCACAGTTCAAAAGCATCAGTTTTTTGATGCTCTGCCTTCTTGACAGTCCAGATCTCACAACCCTATGTGACCACTGGGAAGACCATAATCTTGACTATACACACCTTTGTTGGTAGAGTAATGAGAGAGTTAATTCCTAGGTAGGTTGATAAGGAGTCCAGGGCCCTTGAGGAGGAGAAAGGGACAAACATTTTTTTCTACATTGCTCTGTTTTAGTCATATAAGATGTTTTTTCTTAACCTCTGAGTTGTTATGACAACAACCTTTAAGACTAACTTTCTTTAAGCTAATGATTATACAACAAAACAGCTCATCCTGGTTAAGGGTATGTTCTTCATTATGCTCTGTACTAATGATTATATAACAACAACTTATCTTGCTCTAGGACATGTTTCTCCTTCTTAATCAGAACTTCTGACTAATCTTGTTATCTTCAGAGGTCTGTATCTTGTGTAGATGGGTTTGGTAAGACCTTTCAATTGTTAGATCTAATCTTGTTAACTTAAGATGTATGTTGTAGGAGTGGGTCTGGTAAAAGTATATAAGACCTTGATAGGACTAGGGAGGGAGACACTCTCAATCCCACTTCTGATGTCTATGTCAGAAGTGTTTTCTGTCTTTTTTCACTGTAATAAAACTTCTGCCATACAAAAGCTCTGAGTGATCAATCCTAGTTCCTGGTCCCAAAGCTAAATCTTCAGAGATCATGAATCTGACATCATTCACCATAAGCTATCAGTAATGTCTCTGCTTTTCAACACACTGTCTGGGTTTGCCATGGCTTTCTTGCCAAGAAGCAATTGTGTTCTGATGTCATGGCTGCAGTCATTATCTGCAGTGATTTTAGAGTCCAGAAAGAGGAAATCTGTCATGACGTCCACATTCTCCCTTTCTATTTGCCATGAAATAATGAGACCAGATACCATGATCTTAGTTTTAAGCTGGCTTTTTCACTCTCCTTCACCCTCATCAAGAGGTTCTTTAGTTTCTCTTCACTTTCTGCCATTAGAGAGGTATCATCTGCATATCTGAGGTTGATGTTTATCCTGTCTATCTTGATTCCAGTTTGCAACTCATCCAACCAAGCATTTCTCATAATATGCTCAGCATATAGGTAAAATAAACAGGGTGACAACAGACATCCCTGTCATACTCTTTTCTCAATATTGAACCAATAAGTTGTTCCATACAGGGTTCTAACTGCTGCTTCTTGACCTGCATACAGGTTTTTCAGGAGAGAGGTAAGATGGTCTGGTATCCCCATCTCTTTAAGAACTTTCCACAGTTTGTTATGATGCACACAATCAAAGGGTTTAGGGTAGTCAATGAAAAGGAGGTAAAATGTTTTTTTGGAATTCCATTGCTTTCTCTATGATTTAGTAAATGTTGGCAAGTTGATCTCTGGTTCATCTTCCTTTTCTAAACACAGCTTGGAGATCTGGAAGTTTTCAGTTCACATAATGCTGAAGCCTAGCATGCAAGATTTTAGGCATGACATCACTGGCACGGGAGATGCATGCAATTGTCCCATGGTATGAACATTCTTTAGTATTATCCTTCTTGGATATTTGGATGAGGATTCTCCAAATATAGTCCTGTGGCCACTGTTGTGTCTTCCAGGTTTGCTGACATATTGAGTGCAACACTTTGATAGCATCATCCTTTAGGTTTTGAATAGCTGTACTGGAATTCCATTGTATCCACTAGCTTTATGGACAGCAGTGGTCCTTCTAAGGCCTCACTGACTTCACAGTCCAGAATGTCTGGTTCTGGGTGAGTGACCACATCATCATGGTTATCTGGTTCATTAGGATCCTTTTTTGTACAGGTTTTCCATGTATTATTTCCATCTCTTTTTGATCTCTTCAGCTTCTACTAGGTCTTTACCATTTATGTCCTTTGTTGTGCCTATCTTTGGGTGAAATGTTTCCTTGATATTTCCAATTTTTCTAAAGAGATCTCTAGTCCTTCCCCTTCTCTTGTTTTCCTCTATTTCCATGCATTGTTTATTGAAGAAGGCTTTCTCGTCTCTCTTTCTTATTATTTGAAACTCTCTGTTTAGTTGGATGTACCTTTCCCTCTCTCTCTTGCATTTTGCTTCTCTTCTTTCTTCAACTATTTGTAAGGCTTCCTCAGGTAGCTATTCTGCCTTCTTGTTTTTCTTTATCTTTGGGAGTTTTTGTTCATGGTCTCCTGAACAGTATCACAAAACTCTGTCCATAGTTCTTCAGACACAATGTTTACTAGATCTAATCCCTGGAATCAGTAGGCCAGCCAGCTATGACTTAAATCAAATTCCTTATGAATATGCAGTGGAGGTGGAAAATAGATTCAAGGGGTTAGAAAATTTGTGATTATACATTTTTAAAATTTTGTAGAAATTATGATAATAAATCTGTACTCTGTTAAACCATCTTACTCAAAGTTGCATTTGAAATAAAATTAGTTGAATGAAGAGACTGGAATGGTAGGATGTTTTTCTTTTGAAATAAGACAGTGTGTTGATTGAACATTGTCTTGGCCCCAGCAATACTGTACTATCCCCATCTGTATAGAGAAAAGCAAGAACAGCTAACCACATTCCCCTTCTCTACAACAGATTCAGTGAAAGGCAGGGGACCAAAAAACATGAATGTAATCTCTCTGATGTGCTATCATAAAGAATTTGAAAGGAACTTTTAACAGTCATCTTTTCTGCAGAGTTAGCTTGACAAACCATGAGATTTAGGAGTCCTAAAGTCAATCTCTCCTAACATGATTTTCCTGTCTTCTATTTTTCAACATTTACTTCAGTTTTTATTGTTTAAAACTCTGTAATTACTCCTCATGCTTTAAGCACAGTTCAGTGTTCTTTTTTCCCTCTGGTTTATTGAAATATAGTTGACATATAGCACTGTATAAATTTAAGCATAGTGATCTTACTTATATACCTGATGAAATGATTACCACAAAAACTTCAGTGAACATCTATTATTCCATAAAGATACAATATAAAAGAAAAACAAAATTCCTTGTGATGAGAACTCTTAGGATTTGCATTTCTAACAACTTTCACATATAACATATAGAGGTGTTAACTGTATTAGTAATGCTTTATTTCATTCCTAGTACTTATTGATCTAATAACTGGAAGTTGTACCTTTGACTACGCTCATCCAATTCCCCCTACTGTCAACCTTTGCCTCTGGAAATATAATCCCTTTTTCTCTGATTTTTTTTGTTTATTTTTTAAAGTATAATTGATCTATAATATTATGTTAGTTTCTGGTGCAGAAGACAGTGATTTGATATCTCTATGTATTACAAATATAGAATAATTTAATATTTTTTAATGTGAAATACTAAATATTGTTATCTCCCCTATGATAATGCCTGTGACATCATGTCAAGATTTGGATCAAGTAAATGTATGCACACACATATACAATGGAATATTATTTGGCAATAAAAAAGAAGGAAATCTTGCCTTTTCCAATGATGATATAGATGACCTTGAGGTCATCATTATGCTAAGTGACTATGTTAGACAGAAAAATTCAAAAACTGTATATTTTCACTTATATGTGGAATTTGAAAAATGCCAAATTCATAGAAATAGCAGAATGGTGACTACCAGAGCTTGGAGGATGGGAAAATGGAGAGTTGTTGGTCAAAGAGTATAAACTCAGTTGTGAGATGAATAGTTCTAGGGATCTAATGTATAGCATGATGATTACAATTAACAATACTGTATTATATACTTGAAAGTTGCTAAAAGGATAGATATTAATGTTAACACTGAAAAAAAGAGATAAAAATGTAGTATAGAGGAGGACAGAGATATTAATTAAACTTTTTGTGCTAAGAATTTTATAATATATATTGTATCAATCACCATATTGTACGTATTAAACTTATATATGTTATATGCCAATACCATCTCAATAAAACTGGAAGAAAATAAGTTCACATGCTTCATGATTTTCCACCTCTTCCCTCCAACTCCCCTCTCATCCTTACCACTGTTACAAATACAAATGTCTATCTATCCTGTGTAGTCTCATATTTAGCACTCTTAGGAGACTTCTTTAAACTCCAAGTCCAAATTAGACCTCTGATTATAAAGCAACATAGCATTTTGTGCTATGTATTATACAATATTGTATAGTCAAGCTCAAACATTCTGATTCAAGCAGCAAGAGACATAAAAGGAGACAGGATGGATTATCATGACATTAATTAAACTGTCAATTGATGCTTTTCTATTCTGAGACAAATTGAATTGCTAGATTGCATAGTATTCTATCTCAGCACAGGGCTTACTCTTTTATTTCCTTTGTTTCTAATTCCAGGAAACTATAGAATGTTTTCAGAAAACAAAGGTAATACCCAGGATTCTCAGTTAACAGTCAAATCAAATCAATTATCTTTTTGAGATATATAATCTATTTCTTTCTCCATGCCCTACATTTTAAACATTAAATGAAAGAATAAACAGTTGAGTCTAGAGTATATTTCTACAACCTCATCAAATCTGGAGTTAAATCAAGAAAACTGAGTAAGTAAAATTTAGATCTGAATGATTAATATGACTTCTCAAAAGAATCCTTTCTTAACAAGGAATGTGTAGTCAAAGGACATATTTCCATACTCAATTATCTAGAATCATAGGAAGTAAATTCCTGCTTTTAAGTGCTAAGGACTCAGAAATAGTGAGGATTTCTTTCAGAGACTCTTGCTCTGTAAATAAGAGAAAACAGTTTCCAAAAAAAAAAAAAAGAATTATTGACCCTACTTAATGGCACCCCACTCCAGTACTCTTGCCTGGAAAATCCCATGGATGGAGGAGCCTGGTAGGCTGCAGTCCCTGGGGTGGCTTTTGACTTCACTTTCACCTTTCACTTTCATGCACTGGAGAAGGAAATGGCAACCCACTCCAGTGTTCTTGCCCGGAGAATCCCAGGGAAGGGGAGCCTGGTGGACTGCCATCTATGGGGTTGCACAGAGTTGGACACAACTGAAGTGACTTAGCAGCAATCCCTATCACCCTTCATTTTACTATATAAAAAGTCCAACTGGCAAACTACCTTTTTGGAAACTGGAGACATAAATATATTGTCATTTTTTTTTAGCATAAATCATTGCACATATGATTATGTATTTGTTAGGCACCTAGAATAGAAAAAGAAGTCTAAAATGGCAGTGGCTAAAAAACAGACAAAGCAAGGGGAAAAGCCCAAGAAAAGAGTACAAAGGAAAAATCTGAGGATCTGAGTGGGAAGCTCAGGTGAAAAAAGAGGAAGAAGGAACAAATACACCCACTTGCTACCCTACACTATGTTGTTGTCATTCAGTCGCTCAGTCCTGTCCAACTCTTTGTGACCCCCATGGACTACAGCATTCCAGGCTTCCCTGTCCTTCACCATTTCCCTGAGCTTGCTCAAACTTATGTCCATTGAGTCATTGATGCCATCCTACTTATCCTCTTATCCTCTGTCGTCCCCTCCTCCTCCCACCTTCAATCTTCCCTAGCATCAGGGTCTTTTCTAATGAGTCAGTTCTTCTCATCAGATGTCCAAAGTACCAGAGCATCAGCTTCAGTATCAGTCATTCCAGTGAATATTCAGGGTTGATTTCCTTTAGGATTGACTGGTTGGATCTTGCAGTCAAGGGATTCTTTTTTTTTTTTTTTAATTTTTAGTTTTTTATTTTTTAAATTTTAAAATCTTTAATTCTTACATGCATTCCCAAACATGAACCCCACTCCCACCTCCCTCCCCAGAACATCTTTCTGGGTCATCCCCATGCACCAGCCCCTAGCATGCTGCATCCTGCGTCAGACATAGACTGGCGATTCAATTCTTACATGATAGTATACATGTTAGAATGTCATTCTCCCAAATCATCCCACCCTCTCCCTCTCCCTCTGAGTCCAAAAGTCCGTTATACACATCTGTGTCTCTTTCCCTGTCTTGCATACAGGGTCGTCATTGCCATCTTCCTAAATTCCATATATATGTGTTAGTATACTGTATTGGTGTTTTTCTTTCTGGCTTACTTCACTCTGTATAATCGGTTCCAGTTTCCTCCATCTCATCAGAACTGATTCAAATGTATTCTTTTTAATGGCTGAGTAATACTCCATTGTGTATATGTACCACAGCTTTCTTATCCATTCATCTGCTGATGGACATCTAGGTTGTTTCCATGTCCTGGCTATTAAAATAAACTCAAAATGGATTAAAGATCTAAATGTAAGATCAGAAACTATAAAACTCCTAGAGGAGAACATAGGCAAAACACTCTCAGACATAAATCACAGCAGGATCCTCTATGATCCACCTCCCAGAATTCTGGAAATAAAAGCAAAAATAAACAAATGGGATCTAATTAAAATTAAAAGCTTCTGCACAACAAAGGAAAATATAAGCAAGGTGAAAAGACAGCCATCTGAATGGGAGAAAATAATAGCAAATGAAGCAACTGACAAACAAGGGATTCTTAAGAGTCTTCTCCAATACCACAGTTTGAAAACATAAATTTTTTAAAGAAGGCTCTTAGCCTTCTTTATGGTCCAACTCTCACATCCATACATGACTGCTGGAAAAACCAGAGCTTTGATTAGACGGACCTTTGTCAGCAAAGTAATGTCTCTGCTTTTTTAATATGTTGTCTAGGTTGATCATAGTTTTTCTTCTGAGGAGCAACCGTCTTTTAATTTCATGGGTTCAGTCATTATCCATAGTGATTTTGGAGCCTAAGAAAATAGTCTGTCACTGTTTCCACTGTTTCCCCATCTATTTGCCATGAAGTGATGGGACCAGATGCCATGCTTTTTGTTTTTTGAATATTGAGTTTTAAGTCAGCTTTTTCACTCTCCTCTTTCACCTTCATCAAGAAGCTCTTTTAGTTACTCTTTGCTTTCAGCCATAGGGTGGTTTCGTCTACATATTTGAAATTGTTGATGTTTCTCCTCACAATCTTGATTATAGCTTGTGCTTCATCCAGCCTGGCATATAAGTAAAATAAGCAGAGTAACAACATACAGGCTTGACATACGTCTTTCCCAATTTTGAACCAGTACTTTATTCTATGTCGTGTTCTAACTGTTGCTTCCTGACCTGCACACAGGTTTCACAGGAGGAAGGTAAGGAGGCCTGGTATTCCCATCTCTTTCCACAATTTATTGTGATCCACAGAGTCAAAGGCTTTAGCATAATCAATGAAGCAGAAGTAGATATTTTTCTGGAATTCTCTTGTATTTCTATAGTCCAATGGTTGTTGGCAATATGATCTTTGGTTCCTCTGCTTTTTTAAATCCAGCTTGAACATATGAAAAACACCAATACAGTATACTAACACATATATATGGAATTTAGGAAGATGGCAATGACGACCCTGTATGCAAGACAGGGAAAGAGACACAGATGTGTATAACGGACTTTTGGACTCAGAGGGAGAGGGAGAGGGTGGGATGATTTGGGAGAATGACATTCTAACATGTATACTATCATGTGAATTGAATCGCCAGTCTATGTCTGACGCAGGATGCAGCATGCTTGAGGCTGGTGCATGGGGATGACCCAGAAAGATGTTATGGGGAGGGAGGTGGGAGGGGGGTTCATGTTTGGGAATGCATGTAAGAATTAAAGATTTTAAAATTTAAAAAATAAAAAACTAAAATTTAAAAAAAAAAAAAGAAAGTTCTTGATTCATGTACTGTTGAAGCCTCGCTTGGAGAATTTTGAGCATTACTTTGCTAGCAAGTGAAATGAGTACAATTGTGCCTAATTTGCATAGGCCAAGGTAGGGAAGAGAAGGAGACAAAAAGGAAGAGGGAGTCAAAATGAATGGAAGCCACTCTGCACTCAAGCCTCAGGGTTGTACTAGCCATAGTTTACCAAATAAAATTCTGCGCTGTAACCCAGCTGTAACACTGGTCCATCCTTTCACATTTTTGTTTAGGTGAGGAAATTACACACTTTTCCAACATATCCATGTGTAAGTGATCCACTAGAATGTAAGCTCTATGAAAGCAGACCCTGTATGTATGTCTTGGATACAACTATGTGCCATTACCCTACTAGATGGTGATGATTTAAGTAATCAATAAATATCTGTGGTTGAATGGATGAAACAAATAACAATGTGTGTGCACAGATAAACAAAAAGCATGTTTAAAATACCATAATGCTACAAGCTATTTTTTCCAATTTCTTCAGTTTTTGATGACATGTGTTATTCTGATAGACATTTTAGTATAAGGAAAGTTTTCATTTTTGAAAACATTTCTTGGTTAATATTTATTTTGTGACTATGAATTATATCTCTAAAGAATTATGAAATCTATTGTATGCCTTACTAAACTTTGTTTTCCCATGTCTTCATTTAGGGTCTGACATAATTTATGCAACTCAATAAAAATTTGCTAAATGCTTACTTGTATGTAGCTTAAAAAGAAGTTAAATGAAAGTAATTTTAGAGGATGTATTGATTCTGATATGGATTTACTGAGAAATTATATTTCCTTGTTTATTAATATTACTCCACTATTATCAAGAGCAAAAAAGATTACATCTTATTCCAGTATTTTAGTCCTCTAAGAATATAAACTACTTTACATCTCCCAATGTTTTATAATTACTTGCAATCTCTAAAAGGATTACTTATGTACTTTATATACATTAAAGTTGATTGTAGAGAGAATTTACCTGTTTAAAATGTATTTTCCTAGTGTAGAATGAAAATGTGTTTTGCTATCAGGAAAATATACGATTTGGAGATAAACAGTAACTATATTGTGCCAATGTATTTTAGATGGATCATAAGATATAAACTCTACAAACTCTATTAACAATCCAGATTCAGTCAGATACTTCAAAATCATCACATTCTGAAGAAACAAAATCAGTTCAGTCAGTTCAGTCACTCAGTCGTGTCTGACTCTCTGTGACCACAAGAATTGCAGCATGTCAGGCCTCCCTGTCCATCACCAACTTCCGGAGTTCACTCAAACACGTCCATCGAGTCGGTCCTGCCAACCAGCCATCTCATCCTCTGTTGTCCTCTTCTCCTCTTGCCCCTAATCCCTCCCAGCATTAGGGTCTTTTCCAATGAGTCAACTCTTCGCATGAGGTGGCCAAAGTACTGGAGTTTCAGCTTTAGCATCATTCCTTCCAAAGAACACCCAGGACTGATCTTTAGAATGGACTGGTTGATCTCCTTGCAGTACAAGGAACTCTCAAGAGTCATCTCCAACCCCACAGTTCAAAAACATCAATTATTCAGTGCTCAGCTTTCTTCACAGTCCAACTTTCACATCCATACACGACCACTGGAAAAACCATAGCCTTGACTAGATGGAACTTTATTAGCCAAGTAATGTCACTGCTTTTGATATGCTATCTCGGTTGGTCATAATTATCCTTCCAAGGAGTAAACGTCTTTTAATTTCATGGCTGCAATCACCATCTGCAGTGATTTTGGAGCACAAAAAAATAAAGTCTGACACTATTTCCACTGTTTTCCCATCTATTTCCCTTGAAGTGATGGGACCACATGCCATGATCTTCGTTTTCTGAATGTTGAACTTTAAGCCACCTTTTTCACTCTCCTCTTTCACTTTCATCAAGAGGCTTTTTATTCCTCTTCACTTTCTGTCATAAGGATGGTGTCCTCTGCGTATCTGAGGTTACGGATACTTCTCCTGGCAATCTTGATTCCTCTTTTGCTTATCCAGACCAGTGTTTCTCATGATGTACTCTGCATATAAGTTAAATAAGCAGGGTGACAATATACAGCCTTGACCTACTCCTTTTCCTATTTGAAACTAGTCCATTGTTCCATGTCCAGTTCTAACTGTTGCTTCCTGACCTGCATATATGTTTCTCAAGAGGCAGGTCAGGTGGTCTGGTATTCCCTTCTCTTTCAGAATTTTCCACAGTTTATTGTGTTCCACACACTCAAAGGCTTTGGCATAGTCAATAAAGCAGAAATAGATATTTTTCTGGAACTCTCTTGCTTTTTTCATGATACAGCAGACGTTGGCAATTTGATCTCTGGTTCCTCTGCCTTTTCTAAAACCAGCTTGAACATATGGAAGTTACGGTTCATGTATTGCTGAAGCCTGGCTTGGAGAATTTTGAGCATTACTTTACTAGCATGTGAGATCAGTGCAATTGTGTGGTAATCTGAGCAGTCTTTGGCATTGCCTTTCTCTGGGATTGGATTGAAAACTGACCTTTCCCAGTCCTGTGGCTACTGCTCAGTTTTCCAAATTTGCTGCCATATTGAGTGTAGCACTTTCATAGCATCATCTTTCAGGATTTGAAAGAGCTCAACTGGAATATCATCATTTCCACTAGCTTTGTTCATAGTGATGCTTTCTAAGGCCCACTTGATTGCACATTCCAGGATGTCTGGCTCTAGGTGAGAGATCACACCATTGTGATTATCTTGGTCGTGAAGATCTTTTTTGTACAGTTCTTCTGTGTATTCTTGCCACCTCTTCTTAATATCTTCTGCTTCTGTTAGGTCCATACCATTTCTGTCCTTTATCGAGCCCATCTTTGCATGAAATGTTCCCTTGGTATCTCTAATTTTCTTGAAGAGATCTCTAGTCTTCCCCATTGTGTTGTTTTCCTCTATTTTTTTGCATTGATCTCTGAGGAAGGCTTTCTTATCTCTCCTTGCTATTCTTTGGAACTCTGCATTCAGATGCTTATATCTTTCCTTTTCTCTTGCTTTTCGTTTCTCTTCTTTTCACAGCTATTTGTAACGCCTCCTCAGACATCCATTTTACCTTTTTACATTTCTTTTCCATAGGGATGGTCTTGATCCCTGTTTCCTGTACAATGTTACAAACCTCCATCCATAGCTCATCAGGCACTCTATCTATCAGATATAGTCCCTTAAATCTATTTCTCACTTTCACCATTTAATCATAAGGGATTTGATTTAGACCTTTGATTTACTTTTGACCTTACACATGCGATTGTAAGACTTTGTAGCAAAGAACTTTGGTTTAAAGTTGAAAACTAATTAATAAATCAGGTCAGAAAACATTTCTGAGACCCTTTTTACTGGTTTAATTGGCAGTTAGAAGATTTGGTTAAAAGGAAAACTCTAATGGGATCAAAGAAGGAAATTTAGAATGAAATAATTTCTAAAGTTAATCTAATGTCCATTGTGTGTTTATGCCTTGCATATCCCTGCATGACAAAATTCTATTAGAGATATTTCTTTACTAACTAATGTATTGATTTTTAGTAACTCTCTTTGCAAGTCCAATATGTTTATTAATATTCAATACTATAAATTAAAAATATAAACCTTTTTGCCACAATTCTTGTTAACCAAAGGAAATTACAATGCAATAATTTCACTGCAATGTGAAAATGGAATTTGCTTTATACAGAGAAAAAACATACTGCCTTTCCTATAAGAGAACATATGTAGAAAACAAATAGTCTTTTATAATCAATACATAAATGTATTCAGTAATGGAAGACCTGGATATTGAAACAATAAGCATCCAAGTTCATGGACTGATTCTCATTTCCCAGAGAGTTTCTGTCTTCATAAGAAACCTGAAACTTAACCCACATTTACTGTTGTAACCTTAAAAAATTTGAAGGTTATTTAGTGAGTTGCTTTTGTAGTGTGAGTCTTGCTGTTTATCTGCTGTCATCTCTTTCTTTCTTTATTTCTTCTCTCTTAAGGAACCCTTGGTTCTTGAGATTTAACAATTCTTTTATTCACTCAATAAAAATAACTTTGTTATAATTAGTGTCATTTTCTTTCTCTTGAAACCAAAAACTTCTACAAGTATGGCCTTAGTTTTCACAGAAAACAAAATATTGAAGGCTAAGTTAGCCAAGAAGGCTGGCAAACTCTCATAATTATTATTGTTTTAAAATATATATTTATTTATTTTAATTGGAGGCTAATTACTTTACAATATTGTATTGGTTTTGCCATACATCAACATGAATCCGCCACAGGTATACACGTGTTTCCCATCCTGAACCCCCCATCCTCCTCCCTCCGCATACCATCCCTCTGGGTTGTCTCAGTGCACCGGCCCCAAGCATCCAGTATCATGCATCGAACCTGGACTGGTGATTCGTTTCATATTATTATATTCATGATATTATACATGTTTCAATGCCATTTCCCAAATCATCTTACTCTCTCCCTCTCCCACAGAGTCCAAAAGACTGTTCTATACATCTGTGTCTCTTTTGCTGTCTCACATACAGGGTTATCATTCAGTTCAGTTCAGTTCAGTCACTCAGTTGTGTCCAAATCTTTGCGACCCCATGAATTGCAGCACACCAGGCCTCCCTGTCCATCACCAACTCCCAGAGTTCACTCAGACTCACATCCATCGAGTCAGTGATGCCATCCAGCCATCTCATCCTCTGTCATCCCTTTCTCCTCCTGCCCCTAATCTCTCCCAGCATCAGAGTCTTTTCCAATGAGTCAACTCTTCGTATGAGATGTCCAAAGTACTGGAGTTTCAGCTTAAGCATCATTCCCTCCAAAGAAATCCCAGGGTTGATCTCCTTCAGAATGGACTGGTTGGCTCTCCTTGTAGTCCAAGGGACTCTCAAGAGTCTTCTCCAACACCACAGTTCAAAAGCATCAATTCTTCAGCTCTCAGCTTTCTTCACAGTCCAACTCTCACATGCATTCATGACCACTGGAAAAACCATAGCCTTGACTAGAAGGACCTTTGTTGCCAAAGTAATCTCTCTGCTTTTCAATATGCTATCTAGGTTGGCCATAACTTTTCTTTACCATCTTTCTAAATTCCATATATATGTGTTAGTATACTGTATCAGTGTTTTTCTTTAAGAGACATATTTCTAATTTGAATAACAGTAAGGATGCAATTTGGGGCTTCCCAGGTGGTGCGAGTAATAAAGAAGCTGCCTGCCAATTCAGGAGACATAAGAGACGTGGATTCCACCCCTATGTTGGAAAGATGCCCTGGAGGAGGACATGGCAACCTACTCAAGTATTCTTGCCTGGAGAATAACGTGGGCAGAGGAGCCTGGTGGGCTACTGTCCACAGAGTCACAGAGAGTTGGACATGTTTGAAGTGACTGAGCACACACGCATGCAAGGGTGCACCCTAATGTGTAGAATAGAGATGCATAGGCTAAATGTATGTATGTATGTATGGCCCGAGTTACCTACTTCCTACTGGTACTTGACAAAAGCAATACACAAGATGAGTTGGAAGAATAAATAAAAGAGTAGCACTTGAAATATGATTTAAAGAGTATGGAATTTAAATATTCTGAATCTGAAAGAAAATTCAAGAATAACAAGTGATTTGGGGAGAATGGAGCAAAGATATGAAAAAATGAAGTGGAAAAATGACATTTAAAACGTGAAATAACTTACAAATCTACAAATCGTTGAATGCCTCATGAAACTATTTGAATTCCAGGATAAAGGTGGAAAATTGAAAGTTTTCGTGTAGAGGAAATAAAATAGACAATCACCTGCTCTGAATTATACTATTAATTCATCAAGAAATATTTTTAAGTAGTTTAATCATACATTTTATTTTTCATTGAAGCATAGCATGCTTATAGAAAAGGGTGCAAATCATAACTGTTTAACTTCATGAATGTTCAGTGAGTGAACATATTCAGAGCTAAATGGACACCATCTCAGAATCTTAGAAGTTTCCCTTTATTCCCTCTCCAGCCACTATGTCCTCAACTGTAACCACTCTCTTAATTTCTAAAACACAGGTTACTTATTGAACACATTATACAAACAGAATCTGTAGTTTGTACTCTTTGTGTCTCTGTTCTTTCAATATTGCATTTTTAAGATCATTAATATTATTGCATATTGTGGCAGTTTGTTTTCCTCATTGCTGTATGTGTGCTAGTGTGCTAAGTCACTTCAGTCATGTCCAACTCTGTGCAACCCCATGGACTACAGACCACCAGGCTCCGCTGTCCATGGGATTTTCCAGGCAAGAATATAGAGTGGGTTGCCGTGCCCTTCTCCAGGGAATCTTCCTTACCCAGGGATCGAACCCACATCTCTTATATCTCCTGCATTAGTAGGCGGGTTCTTTACCACTGGCACCACTTGGGAAGCCCTACATGAAAACTTTCAATTGTCCAGCAACTTTCATTACTGTATACTGCTCATTATTGTGTATATCACAATTAATTTATACTGCTATTGATAGTACTACTTTGAATGAAGCTACTGTGAAAATTTTGCGCATATTATTTAATGAAAATAAGTATTACAAAGTATTTTTTAACATCCGTAGGATGAGCCTGGACTGAAGTCTGTATTAAATATTTAAAATTTCAGAAAATGTTTCATTCCTGATTCTACTAGTCATTCCATATGGATATACCAAAAATATATAATTCATTAACTGTAATATCAAATAAAATAGTGATCATTATGTTTTATACAGTAAATCAGCCTTAATAATAAAATGTACTTAGAGTTGAACTTGTTTTATCATAGTCCGAGCTGAATGCTGAAAGAAGTATACTCTTTGGTCTAGTGGTTACATTAAACTTTTGATGTTGCTCACATGATTGTTTCAATAAACTGTGATAGCTGCTTCTCCCTTTTAAATCAAGGGAGAAAAAATTGAAAAATTATGCTTTTACTAGGTTTTGCCTTCCAATTCTCCTTCTTCTCATGCAATCCTATTAGAAAGATCATTTACTCTGTTGTTAAAACAATATATTAAGAGTCACACACAAATGAGAACTGAAAATAAGATAATATATATTTTTAACAAGTACCTATCCTTCAACACCAAAATTTTTTCCACAGCCACTTCAATAATGATAAGTTTCTACTTGATTTTAGGGGGCATCCAGTTTCACTTGTGGTATGCAGAGAGCTTGGTAATAATCACTTATCTTTTCAATAAGAGAATGTCAGACAAACTGAAAATCAATGAATTTTCTTAGAATAATCAAAGAACTGAAATTACAGGGAAGTCTTCCACTCTGAATTCTGGAGAGATAGATAAATCTAGATATTAACAGTTAAGGCCTGCTTCCTTGGAACAAAAGCCATAGAAGCCATAAACTCAGTAATTTTGAACAATGTGTGGTGCTGAGTGTTGACTAACATGACTGTAAAAAACTTTCAGTATTGTGGAGAGATGTTTCTATGTACTTTACTTCCAGGAAACTCATGATGGTATCTAAGAAAGATTTTTCTTTTCATTCTTTTCTTAATTAAAGCTTACACTTTAAGAAGGGTTTTGACAGAGTGCAATTCTGGAACTTTATCTGATCTTAGGAAAAGATATTGCTTCTCACCGCTTGTCCCTTTAGACTTCTTCATGTAAGAGGAAAAGAAAACAATACAACCAAAGGGTGTGTGTGTGTTCAGTTCAGTTCAGTTCAGTTCAGTTGCTCAATCGTGTCCGACTGTTTGTGACCCCATGAACTGCAGCACGCCAGGCCTCCTTGTCCATTATCAACTTCCAGAGTTCACTCAAACTCATGTCCATCAAGTCAGTGATGCCATCCAGCCATTTCATCCTCTGTTGTCCCCTTCACCTCTTGCCTTCAATCTTTCCCAGCATCACGATCTTTTCAAATGAGTCAGTTCTTCACATCAAGTGCCCAAAGTATTGGAGTTTCAGCTTCATCATCAGTTCTTCCAATGAATATTCAGGACTGATTTCCTTTAGGATGGACAGGTTGGATCTCCTTTCTGTCGAAGGGACTCTAAAGTGTCTTCTCCAACACCACAGATCAAAAGCATCAATTCTTTGGCTCTCAAGAGGTATAAAAACACTTGTGAAAACCATAGTCCAAAGACACAAGTACACCAGAAGAGTAAGACTTAGATTATGTAACATTCCCTCCATAACGCTCTGCCACTCCATTAACAAACTTCAGTATAATAATAGTATTATACTTGATAGAGCTTCCATACTTCCATAAACAGATTCTTTTTGGTGAGCCGTACATAGGGAAACTCCCAAGCTAAGAGAAAAAACTTTATAAAATGACACTAGGGAAATTTGAAAACTTTAGTACCTATATCACATAATATATAGCTAGATTAACATAAAATAACTGACTACTGGATACAACATATTCAGCTTTCAACAAAATATTATAAGATATCAAGATATCACCAAAGGCAAGAAATAATACAGTCTGAAGAAATGAAGAAAGTATCAGAATTGGACCTAGATGTGACACAGATGGAATTATCAGACAGACATTATTAAAATAATTATGAAAAATATGTAAAGGACTCTAACAGATGGATAATGTAAGCAGAGAGATAAAAGCTCTAAGGAAAAAAACAAATCAAAGAAAATGCTAGAAATAAAAAATGATGTAACAGAGAAAGTGTTTGATGGGTTCATCAGTAAACTGCACACAGACTGGGAATGAATATATGGACTCAATTGTAGGTCAATGAAAACTTTGCAAAATGCAATTCAGAGCAAAATACCTGAAGAGATTATCTAAGAATTATAGGATAATTTTTTTTTTTAATGTAGCCTACACAATTCTTTGCAGCCAAAGACAGAGAAGCTCTATACAGTCAACAAAAATAAGACTGGGAGCTGACTGTGGCTCAGATCATGAACTCTTTATTGCCAAATTCAGACTTAAATTGAAGAAAGTAGGGAAAACCACTAGACCATTCAGGTATGACCTAAATTAAATTCCTTATGATTATACAGTGGAAGTGAGAAATAGATTTAAGGGCCTAGATCTGATAGATAAGAGTGCCTGATGAACTATGGATTGAGGTTTGTGACATTGTACAGGAGACAGGGATCAAGCCCATCCCCATGGAAAAGAAATGCAAAAAAGCAAAATGGCTGCCCTGGGAGGCCTTACAAATAGCTGTGGAAAGAAGAGAAATGAAAAGCAAAGGAGAAAAGGAAGGATACAAGCATCGAAATGCAGAGTTCCAAAGAATAGCAAGGAGAGATAAGAAAGCCTTCCTCAGAGATCAATGCAAAACAATAGAGGAAAACAACACAATGGGGAAGACTAGAGATCTCTTCAAGACAATTAGAGATACCAAGGGAACATTTCATGCAAAGATTGGCTCGGTAAAGGACAGAAATGGTATGGAACTAACAGAAGCAGAAGATATTAAGAGGAGGTGGCAAGAATACACAGAAGAACTGTACAAAAGAGATCTTTATGCCCAAGATAATCATGATGGTGTGATCACTCATCTAGAACCAGACATCCTGGAATGTGAAGTCAAGTGGACCTTAGAAAACACCACTATGAACAAAGCTAGTGGAGGTGATGGAATCCCAGTAGAGCTCTTTCAAATCCTAGAAGATGATGCTGTGAAAGTGCTGCACTCAATATGCCAGCAAATTTGGAAAACTCAGCAGTGCCCGCAGGACTGCGAAAGGTCAGTTTTCATTCCAATCCCGAAGAAAGGCAATGCCAAAGAATGCTCAAACTACCACACAATTGCACTGATCTCACATGCTAGTAAAGTAATGCTCAAAATTCTCCAAGCCAAGCTTCAGCAATAAGTGAACCATGAACACCCTGATGTTCCAGCTGGTTTTAGAAAAGGCAGAGGAACCAGAGATCAAATTGCCAATGTCTGCTGGGTCATGGAAAAAGAAAGAAAGTTCCAGAAAAAATATCTATTTCTGCTTTATTGACTATGCCAAAGCCTTTGACTGTGGCTCACAATAAACTGTGGAAAATTCTGAAAGAGATGGGAATACCAGACCACCTGACCTGCCTCTTGAGAAAACTGTATGCAGGTCAGGAAGCAACAGTTAGAACTGGACATGGAATAACAGACTGGTTCCAAATAGGAAAAGGAGTAGGTCAAGGCTGTATATTGTCACCCTGCTTATTTGACTTATATGCAGAGTACATCATGAGAAATGCTGGACTGGAAGAAGCACAAGCTGGAGTCAAGATTTCCAGGAGAAATATCAATAACCTCAGATATGCAGAGGACACCACCCTTATGGCAGAAAGTGAAGAGGAACTAAAAACCCTCTTGATGAAAGTGAAAGAGGAGAGTGAAAAAGTGGGCTTAAAGTTCAACATTCAGAAAACAAAGATCATGGCATGTGGTCCCATCACTTCAAGGGAAATAGATGGGAAAACAGTGGAAACAGTGTCAGACTTTATTTTTTTGTGCTCCAAAATCACTGCAGATGGTGATTGCAGCCATGAAATTAAGACACTTACTCCTTGGAAGAAAAGTTATGACCAATCTAGATAGCATATTCAAAAGCAGAGACATTACTTTCCTGACTAAGGTCCGTCTAGTCAAGGCTATGGTTTTTCCAGTAGTCGTGTATGGATGTGAGAGTTGAGCTGTGAAGAAGGCTGAGAGCCAAAGACTTGATGCTTTTGAACTGTGGTGTTGGAGAAGACTCTTGAGAGTCCCTTGGACTGAAAGGAGATCCAAGCAGCCTATTCTAAATGAGATCAGCCCTGGGATTTCTTTGGAAGGAATGATGCTAAAGCTGAAACTCCAGTACATTTGCCACCTTATGTGAAGAGTTGACTCATTGGAAAAGACTCTGATGCTGGGAGGGATTGGGGACAGGAGGAAAAGGGGACGACCGAGGATGAGATGGCTGGATGGCATCACTGACTCTATGGACGTGAGTCTGAGTGAACTCTGGTAGTTGGTGATGACAGGGAGGCCTGGGGTGCTGCATTTCATGGGGTTGCAAAGAGTCGGACATGACTGAGCGACTGAACTGACTGACTGAACTGATACACACTCACAAAGAATTGGACATCACTGAGCTACTATGCACAGCACATACACACATGAAACATAAGAAGTTAAAGGAAGAACAGAGTGGAAGAAATATTTGAAATAATAATGATGGAGAAATTTCCAAAATTAGTGACAGACATCAAACTACAGTTTCAAGAAGCTGAGAGCATCAAACAGGAAAAATGCAAAAAACAAATAAACAAACACACACAAAAAAAACCAAAAAACCCATTTCTAGGAATATCATATTAAAGCTGCAGAAAATCAAAGAAAAGAAAATTCTTGAAGAGAGCCAACAGAGGGTAGAGAGAAACACTACCCATGGAGGAGCAATGATAAAAGCTATAGCAGAATTTTCATTTCTATGAAAGCAAGAGGAGAGTAGAATGGTGTCTTCAATGTATTGAAAAGGAAAAAAAAAAAGCTATCTAGAATTCCATATTCAGTAAAATAATTATTCAAAAGTGAAGGACAAATAAAGACAATCATGCAACATTAAAAGCTGAGGTAATTCATTTCCAGCACACTAATTTACAAAAAATGCTAAAAGTTCTTCAGGCAGAACAAAAATGATTTAGCAAGAAATTCTTCACTCCTTACATGTGGGTAGTACTTAGTGACTTCTTTCCAAGAGGATAGTATGAATATGGGGGAATAGCAATTTTACCCTAGAAAAACTTGACAAATAACTGCTTCAGCCTGGTGATCAAGGTTAACATTATCATTGATAAATCCTGTTGACCATATGTACTTGATGGGATGGAATGACATCTTAGTTCTGTTGCGCCTATCTTCTCTAGTCTAACCTTGAGAAGAACACTAGGTAAATCACAATTAAGGGACATAAAATACCTGTAATCTCAAGACTGTCAAAATATTCAAACCAGTGAAATCTTAGAAACTGTTGCAATGTATACCTACCTATGGAGACATGACAACAAAGGAGATTTGACATCAAAGTGAAATGCCATATTCTGAATGAGATTCTAAAACAGAAAGAAGGCATCAGTTCGCAGCACTGTTTATAATAGCAGGACATGGAAGCAACCTATATGTTCACCAGCAGATGAATGGATAAGAAAGCTGTGGTACATATACACTATGGAGTATTACTTAGCCATTAAAAAGAATACATTTGAATCAATTCTAATGAGGTGGATGAAACTGGAGCCAATTATACAGAGTGAAGTAAGCCAGAAAGAAAAACACCAATACAGTACACTAACACATATATATGGAATTTAGAAAGATGGTAATGATAACCCTATATGCGAGAGAGCAAAAGAGACTCAGATGTAAAAAACAGACTTTCGGACTCTGTGGGAGAGGGAGAGGGTGTGATGATCTGGGAGAAACATGTATACTATCATGTAAGAAACAAATCACTAGTCTAGGTTCAATACAGGATATAGGATGCTTGGGGCTGGTGCACTGGGATGACCCAGAGAGATGATATGGGGAGGGTAGTGGGAGGGGGGTTCAGGGTTGGGAACTCATGCACACCTTTGGTGGATTCATGTCAATGTATGGCAAAACCAATACAGTATTGTAAAGTAAAAAAAAAAAATAAATAAATAAAATAAAATAAAAATAGATAAATAAATTTAAGAAAATAGAGACAATCTAAAGAAACCACAGAAGTTATTTTAACGATAATGTATCAATACTGGTTAATAAGTTGTAACAAATACACCACACTAATGTGAGATATTAAACATTACAGGAAATGGATTAGGTCCTCTAGGTGTTGCTGACTTATCTTTCCAAATTTTCTGTAAATTATGTTATCACAAAATAAAAAATGTGCTTAAAAAAAAGTCAAAGCAAAATTAAAAAAGCAATTCCAGTGGTTTTATAAGCATTAGGTTGGACATATTTATACTATCTCTTTTAAATTGGGAGTTGCAATATAATCCTGACTCCAGGAATAAGTAAGTTTATAATAAATAATTTTTAGGGAAACAGGAATTTTTTATCTGGAAATCTTTGGTAGAGAATCTTCAGTCTTGTAAGCATAATTCTATTCTATTTTCTATCTAATGATACAAATAACAGAATTAAAAAAGAAGCATGTAGGGATTTCATTTTTAATATAAAATAATGTAAAATACTTATAGCAGGCAATGATATTATCTTATTAGAAGTACTATAGAATTTATTAATGCACTAATAATCATTGCTTTTAAATTTCTTAGAAAAAGTTGATAACAATTGTTCTACTCTGTTTAAATGTGGATAAGCTTATTTCTTGGAAGAAAAGCTATGACCAAACTAGACAGCATATAAAGAAGCAGAGACATTATTTTACCAACAAAGGTCCATCTAATTAAAGCTATGAAGCTATGATTTTTCCAGTAGTCATTTATGGAAGTGAGAGTTGGACTCTAAAGAAACATGAGCGCCAAAGAATTGATGCTTTTGAAGCGCGATGTTGGAGAAGACTCTTGAGAGTCCCTTGGACAGCAAGGAGATCAAACCAGTCGATCCTAAAGGAAATCAGTCCTGAATATTCATTGGAAGGACTGATGCTGAAGCTCCAATACTTTGGCCACCTGATGCAAAGGACTGACTGAAAAGACCCTGATACTGGGAAAGATTAAAGGCAGGAGGAGAAGGAGATGACAGAGGATAAGCTGATTGGATGGCATCACCAATGCGATGGACATGAGTTTGAGTAGGCTACAGGAATTGGTGATGGACAGGGAATCCTGGTGTGCTGCAGTCCACGGGGTCGCAAAGAGCCAGACACGACTGACCAACTGAACTGAACTGAATCTTATTCAGCATCTCCTGGAGGAAATTAAAAATGGTTTAATGTATCCAAAATAGCTTTAATTTGGAGAGTGCTAAGCAATTGTTTATCACTAAATCAGATTTTGAAATGATGAGATAAAGAACCTTGCTTATGTGCATCTGGAAGGATTTGTTCATGAGCAAGATAGGTTATTCGGTCCCTTGATTAGAATATCACACATAAGTACTAGGTCTTAGATTTCATCTATACAGAGGCCAGTTGATTTTGCTGTTCAATTTATGTATGTATGTATGTATGTTCAGTGGCTACATCTCTGATACTGATTAGAAGGGCATTTTAAAGATTGGAATCTCATGGTCAGCATTATGGTAATCCTCACAAATTTTATGTGGAGACTTTGTAATGTAGTGATGTATCGGAGGATAGTCTGTACTCTGATTAGTGAGTAGAATCATTCTCAATTGAAGTTCATTTCTTCATCCCTTTGTAAGCTGCCTCCCCAAATTTTAGAACTGGCCCAGTGCTTATGCTTCTTATGCAATTTATTGGGAATAAAACTGTTAGGGATTAGATTTATGTCTCCTTACCACACTTACCCTCCCTGACATGGCCAAGTACTAACCTCAACTACCTCAAAATGTGATATTATGAAATAGTGTCTTTACAGAAGCAATCCATTTAAAATGAGAACATTACATAGGAACCTAAACCAACATGAGCACTGAACTTTAAGAAGAGAAAATGTGCACACAGAAATAGACATACACAGTAAGGAAATGATGTGAAGACACAAGGCGAACATCAGGTGAAGGCAGAGTCAGAGACTGTACTGATGGCCATCACCAGAAACTAGGAAGAGGCAATGAAAGATTCTCCCTTCCAGGCTTCAAAAGGAGCCTGGCCTTACTAAAATCTTGATTTAGAAATTCTAGCCTATGGAACTGTGAGAAAACATATTTCTATTAATTTAAGCCATCTAGTTTTTGGCATTTTGTTATGGTAATCCTAGGAAATTTTTTAAAAGTCTTAAATTTTCAAGTACACTAAATATTTTTAAACTTCTATACAAATCATTTCACTCATCTTTATACTCTTTTTGCTATAATTTGACAGAGTCCATATTAAGAATTTTATCAATTTTTTCACATTACCCAAGCTCTATTCATACTTTTTATGTTATCAATGTCTTCCTCAAACTGATGGCTTTTCCAGCCAATTTTGAAGGAACATGCATTCTTTCCCTACTGTTTCAGATGTTTCTCAGCTATAAGCGAAATGTTGATTGCATCTTCATAGAACTTAATTCTCAATTTCTCTACATAGCTTTTTTAAGACTTTACTATGCCATTATTGTACAACTTTCTTGTTTTCCAGGTTCTTACATAGTTTTAGATTCTACCTTTGCAAAGTTTTAGTTAAATAATTAAATAATATTACTGAAGAACACAGTAATATTGGGATGATAGGTATCTTGTTTCATTATAATGTGGGTGTGTGTAAACACACCAAAGTATTTATATATATCTGTGCTTCCATACAAGCATGGAATACACCACATATTTATTCTTCTAATATTTTTTCTTTAATTATTAATAATGTTAGTTCAAATTCTCCCAAGTATACACATCAAGGGGAAGTAGCAGAGAAGTTTGTAGTCTATCACAAGTACTCCTGAGGCTACATATTTGCTGCAGTAAATCTACATATGAATATTTCAAAGTTAAGTCTGATAAGTTTCTTACTTTCATATACTAAAGATAAGTCAGTTGACAAATATTTAATGTATTTTAAGAAATGAACTGCTTTCTTAACAAGAAGGATTTTTCTCCAAAATTTAATGAAATATAGAATAGCAGCTTACTTTAAGATTTGTTATAATAAGCATCCTAACAAGTGAATTATCAGACTTGCAATTTGTATAATTAGGTTGATTAGTTACTTCACTGATATGTATATCCTGAATTTAAATCTTTTGTTTTACATTTTACTTTGAGAAGTTATGTTGCAGAGATTTCTAACAGTTTTATCACTTGTATTTTAAGTTCCCAGAAATTTATTAAGATCCTAACTGATAGTGATTAATGGAGTTGCTAAAGGTAAGCTACTTCTACAGTTTTTTCAGTTAAGCCCATTTAAAAAGAAAATATATCATCATATAAAGAATATTCTATTATGTTCTATCAAAGACATTCATGCAATTTTCATTTTTAACAACACAAAAAATACTACATGTGAATCTCTTATCCACTAATAATCATAATTTGGTACTTGTGCTGTACATCGCTCTAATTACAACCATATCTTTTATGCTAAAGACAGCCTCAAACTATGGGTAAGATGAAGAATTTTTTTTTTTTTCCTTTAGTGAGAGGGTTTAATTATGTAGTCTCAGAATTGTCTTTGTTGTTTAGTATTTGCCTTCCTTTTAAAACAGAATACTCCAATCTATCACGTAATCATTCTACCTGCTATTTTATCTCTAATTTCACATATTCATTCAAAAGCTTTACAAATGACTATTTTTGTGATGCATCTGCATTTTCCTTTCTTTAAAGTTGCATGATTTATTTTTAAGTGCTTTCTTTTCTAACCTTCACCATTAGTAAGACGTGTACAACTTACAAAACACATGAAAATGTAAAACACATGAAAGTTTTTACAAGATAAAGTTATGGAAATTCATAGATCAGAGGATGAAATGAAATCACTACCCTTTTTCTGACAGTTACTGTTTGAATTGTACCACTTAGTTTTATAAATGGGTTAGATAATCTATGAGTACTACAATTTTATTATTTTTACCATAACTCACTTAGAGCCAGACATCCTGGAATGTGAAGTCAAGTCGGCCTTAGGAAGCATCACTAAAACAAAGCTAGTGGAGATGATGAAATTCCAGTTGCAAATCCTGAAAGATGATGCTGTGAAAGTACTGCACTCAATATGCCAGCAAATTTGGAAAACTCAGCAGTGGCCAAGAACTGGAAAAGGTCAGTTTTCATTCCAATCCCAAAGAAAGGCAATGCCAAAGAATGCTCAAACTACTGCACAATTGCACTCAACTCACATGCTAGTAAACTAAAGCTTAAAATTCTCCAAGCCAGGCTTCAGAAATACATGAACTGTGAATTCCAGATGTTCAAGCTGGTTTTAGAAAAGGCAGAGGAAACAGAGATCAAATTGCCAACATCTACTGGGTCATCAAAAAAGCAAGAGAGTTCCAGAAAAAACATCTATTTCTGCTTTATTGACTATGCCAAAGCTTTTGACTGTGTGGATAACAATAAACTGTGGAAAATTCCTAAAGAGATGGGAATACCAGAAAACCTGACCTGTCCCTTGAGAAATCTGTGCAGGCCAGGAAGCAGCAGTTAGAACTGGACATGGAAAAACAGACTGGTTCCAAATAGAAAAAGGAGTACATTAAGGCCTTAGATTGTCACCCTGCTTATTTAACTTATATGCAGAGTACATCATGAGAAACGCTGGGCTGGAAGAAGCACAAGTTGGAATCAAGATTGCCGGGAGAAATATCAATAACCTCAGATATGCAGATGACACCACCCTTATGGCAGAAAGTGAAAAACTAAAGAGGCTCTTGATGAAAGTGAAAGAGGAGAGAGAAAAAGTGGGCTTAAATCTCAACATTCAGAAAACGAAGATCATGGCATGTGGTCCCATCACTTCATGGGAAATAGATGCGGAAACACTGGAAACAGCGTCAGACTTTATTTATGGGGGCTCAAAAATCGCTACAGATGGTGATTGCAGCCATGAAATTAAAAGACGCTTACTCCTTGGAAGGAAAGTTATGACCAACCTAGATAGCATATTCAAAAGCAGAGACATTACTTTGCCAACAAAGGTCCGTCTAGTCAAGGCTATGGTTTTTCCTGTGGTCATGTATGGATATGAGATTTGGACTGTGAAGAAAGCTGAGCACAGAATGATGCTTTTAAACTGTGGTGTTGGAGAAGACTCTTGCAGTCTCTTAGTCTGCAAGGTGATCCAAACAGTCCATCCTAAAGATCATTTCTGGGTGTTCACTGGAAGGACTGATGTTGAAGCTGAAACACCAATACTTTGGCCACCTGGTGCAAAGAGGTAACTCATTGGAAAAGACCCTGATGCTGGGAAAGTTGAGGGCAGGAGAAGAAGGGGACGACAGAGGATGAGTTAATTGGATGGCATCACTGACTCAATGGACATGGGTTTGGGACAACTCTCGGAGTTGGTGTTGGACAGGGAGTCCTGGCATGCTGCAGTTCATGGGGTCTCAAAAAGTCGGACAGATGAGCGACTGAACTGAACTGATGATGGAGAAACAGTTTATAATAGTTAATCTTTTAAAATCATTACAAATTAAAATTAGATATATTTTAGTCAATACTTCAGTTCAATTCAGTTCAGTTGCTCAGTCATGTGTGACTCTTTGCGACCCCATGAAACGCAGCACGCCAGGCCTCCCTGTCCATCACCATCTCCCAGAGTTCACTCAGACTCACATCCATTGAGTCAGTGATGCCATTCAGCCATCTCATCCTCGGTCGTCCCCTTCACCTCCTGCCCCCAGTCCCGCCCAGATCAGAGTCTTTTCCAATGAGTCAACTCTTCGCTTGAGGTGGCCAGGTATTGGAGTTTCAGCTTTAGCATCACTCCTTCCAAAGACATCCCAGGGCTGATCTCCTTCAGTTTGGATTGGTTGGATCTCCTTGCAGTCCAAGGGACTCTCACAAGTCTTCTCCAACACCACATTTCAAAGCACCAATTGTTCGGCGCTCAGCCTTCTTCAGAGTCCAACTCTCACATCCATACATGACCACTGGAAAAACCATAGCCTTGACTAGACGGAACTTAGTCGGCAAAGTAATGTCTCTGCTTTTGAATATGCTATCTAGGTTGGTCATAACTTTTCTTCCAAGGAGTAAGCGTCTTTTAATTTCATGGCTGCAATCACCATCTGCAGTGATTTTGGAGCCCCGCAAAATAAAGTCTGACACTGTTTCCACTGTTTCCACTCTTTCCACATCTATATCCCATGAAGTGATGGGACCACATGGCATGATCTTCAGTTTCTGAGTGTTGAGCTTTAAGCCAACATTTTCACTCTCTCTTTTAACTTTCATCAAGAGGCTTTTTAGTTCTTCTTCATTTTCTGCCATAAGGGTGGTGTCATCTGCATATCTGACGCTATTGATATTTCTCCCGGCAATCTTAATTCTGGCTTGTGTTTCTTCCAATCCAGCATTTCTCATGATGTACTATGCATATAAGTTAAATAAGCAGGGTGACAATATACAGCTTTGACGTACTCCTTTTCCTATTTGAAACCAGTCTGTTTTTCCATGTCCAGTTCTAATTGTTGCTTCCTGACCTGCATACAGATTTCTCAAGAGGCAGGTCCAGTGGCCTGGTATTCCCATCTCTTTCAGAATTTCCCACAGTTTATTGTGAATCACACAGTCAAAGGCTTTGGCATAGTCAATAAAGCAGAAATAGATGCGTTTCCAGAACTGTCTCACTTTTTCTATGATCCACCAGATATTGGCAGTTTTATCTGTGGTTCCTTTGCCTTTGTGAAATCCAGCTTGAACATCAGGGAGTTCACAGTTCACGTATTGCTGAAGCCTGGCTTGGAAAATTTTGAGCATTACTTTACTAGCATGTGAGATCAGTGCAATTGTGTGGTAGTTTGAGCATTCTTTGGCATTGCCTTTCTTCAGGATTGGAATGAAAACTGACCTTTTCCAGTCCTGTGGCCACTGCTGAGTTTTCCAAATTTGCTGGCATATTGAGTGCAACACTTTCACAGCATCATCTTTCAGGATTTGAAATAGCTCAACTGGAATTCCATCACCTCCACTAGCTTTGTTCATAGTGATGCTTTCTAAGGCCCACTTCACTTCACATTCCAGGATGTCTGGCTCTAGGTGAGTGATCACACCATCGTGATTATCTGAGTCATGAAGATCTTTTTTGTACAGTTCTTCTGTGTATTCTTGCCACCTCTTCTTAACATCTTCTGCTTTTGTTAGGTCCATACCATTTATGTCCTTTATCGAGCCCATCCTTTCATGAAATTTTCCCTTGGTATCTCTAATTTTCTTGAAGAGATCTCTAGTCTTTCCCATTCTGTCCTTCTCCTATATTTCTTTGCATTGATCGCTGAAGAAGTCTTATGTTAAGTCAATACTTATTAGCCCTTTATTTCTGAATTCTTATATCTGATTACCCCACCTTTGCTCTTTATCAACTCTCAGTTCAGTTCAGTTGCTCAGTTGTGTCCGACTCTTTGCAAACAAATGAATCACAGCACGCCAGGCCTCCCTGTCCATCCTCAACTCCCGGAGTACATACAAACTCACGTCCATCGAGTCGGTGATGCCATTCAGCCATCTCATCCTCTGTTGTCCCCTTCTCCTCCTGCCCCTAATCCCTCCCAGCATTAGGGTCTTTTCCAATGAGTCAAATCTTTACATGAGGTGGCCAAAATATTGGAGTTTCAGCTTTAGCATCATTCCTTCAAATGAACCCCCGGGAGTGATCTCCTTTAGAATGGACAGATTGAATCTCCTTACAGTTCAAGGGACTCTCAAGAGTCTTCGCCAACACCACAGTTCAAAGGAACAATTCTGTGCTCAGCTTTCTTCACAGTCAAACTCTCACATCCATATATGACCACTGGAAAAACCATAGCCTTGACTAGGTGGACCTTTGTTGGCAAAGTAATGTCTCTGCTTTTGAATATGCTATCTAAGTTGGTCATAACTTTCCTTCCAAGGAGTAAACGTCATTTAATTTCATGCCTGCAATCACCATATGCAGTGATTTTGGAGCTCAGAAGAATAATGTTTGACATTGTTTCCACTGTTTTCTCATCTATTTCTCATGAAGTGATGGGACCAGATGACATGATCTTCATTTTCTGAATGTTGAGCTTTAAGCCAACTTTTTCACTCTCCTCTTTCACTTTCACCAAGAGGGTTTTTAGTTCCTCTTCACTTTCTGCCATAAGGGTTGTGTCATCTGCATATCTGAGGTTATTGATATTTCTCCTGGCAATCTTGATTCTAGCTTGTGCTTCTTCCAGTCCAGCATTTCTCATAATGTACTCTGCATATAAGTTAAATAAGCAAGGTGACAATATAAGACCTTGATGTAAACCTTTTTCTACTTGGAACCAGGCTGTTGTTCCATGTCCAGTTTTAACTGTTGCTTGCTGACCTGCATATAGGTTTCTGAAGGGGCAGGTCAGGTGGTCTGGTATTTCTATGTCTTTCAGAATTTTCCACAGTTTATTGTGATCCAGACAGTCAAAGGTTTTGTCATAGTCACTAAAGCAAAAATATATGTTTTTCCAGAATTCTGTCGCTTTTTTGATGATCCACCGGATATTGGCAATTTGATCTCTGGTTCCTCTGCCTTTTCTAAAACCAGCTTGAACATCAGGGAGTTCATGGTTCACACATTCTGAAGCCTGGCTTGGAGAATTTTGAGCATTACTTTACTAGCGTGTAAGATGAGTGCAATTGTGTGGTAGTTTGAGCATTCTTTGACTTTGCCTTTCTTTCAGATTGGAATGAAACCTGACCTTTCCAGTTCTTGGCCACTGCTGAGTTTTCCAAATTTGCTGGCATATTGAGTGCAGCACTTTCACAGCATCATCTTTCAGGATTTGAAACAGCTCAACTGGAATTCCATCACCTCCACTAGCTTTTTTAGTAGTTGTTCTTTCTAATGCCCACTTGATTTCACATTCTAGGATGTCTTGCTCTAGGTGAGTGATCACACCATCATGATTATCTTGGTTATGTAGATCTTTTTTTGTACAGTTCTGTGTATTCTTGCCACCTCCTCTTAATATCTTCTGCTTCTGTTAGGTCCATACCATTTCTGTCCTTTATCAAGCTTATCTTTGCATGAAATGTTCCCTTCGTACCTTTAACTTTCTTGAAGAGATCTCTAGTCCTCCCCATTCTGTTGTTTTCCTTTATTTCTTTGCATTGATCACTGAGCAATTCTTTCTTATCTCTTCTTGCTATTCTTTGAAACTCTGCATTCAGATGCTTATATCTTTCTTTTTCTCTTTACTTTTCACTTCTCTTCTTTTCACAGCTATTTTAAGGCCTCCCCAGATAACCATGATGCTTTTTTGCGTTTCTTTTCCATGGGATGGTCTTGATTCCTGTCTCCTGTAGAGTGTCATGAACCTCCGTCCATAGTTTATCAGGTACTGTTTCTATCAGATATAGGCCCTTAAATCTATTTCTCACTTCCACTGTATTATCATAAGGGATTTGATTTAGGACATACCTGATTGGTCTAGTGGTTCTCCCTACTTTCTTCAATTTAAGTCTGAATTTGGCAATAAGGTATTCATGATCTGAGCCACAGTCAGCTCCCATTCTCTTTGCATTCTGTTGGCAAAATTCTATTAGCCTTTTCCCTGCTTCATTCCATATTCCAAGGCCAAATTTGCCTGTTACCCCAGGTGTTTCTTGACTTCTTATTTTTGCATTCCAGTCCCCTATAATGAAAAGGACATCTTTTTGGGTATTAGTTCTAAAAGGTCTTGTAAGTCTTCATAGAACCATTCAACTTCAGCTTCTTCAACATTACTGGTTGGGGCATAGGCTTGGATTACTGTGATATTGAATGGTTTGCCTTGGAAATGATCAGAGATCATTCTGTCGTTTATGAGACTGCATCCAAGTACTGAATTTTGGACTCTTTTGTTGACCACGATGGCTATTCCATTTCTTGTTAAGGGATTTCTGCCTGCAGTAGTAAATATAATGGTCATCTGAGTTAAATTCATACATTCCAGTCCATTTTAGTCTGCTGATTCCTAGAATTTCACTCTTGCCATCTCCTGTTTGACCACTTCCAATTTGCCTTGATTCATGGACCTAATATTCCAGATTCCTATGCAATATTGCTCTTTACAGAATCGGACCTTGCTTATATCACCAGTCACATCCACAACTGGGTATTGTTTTTGCTTTGGCTGTATCCCTTCATTGTTTCTGGAAATATTTCTCCACTGATCTCCAGTAGCATATTGGGCACCTACTGACCTGAGGAGTTCCTCTTTCAGTTTCCTATCATTTTGTCTTTTCATACTGTTCATGGGGTTCTCAAGGCAAGAATACTGAAGTGGTTTGCCATTCCCTTTTTCAGTGGACCACATTCTGTCAGACCTCTCCACCATAACCCACCTGTCTTGGGTGGCCCTACAGGGCATAGCTTAGTTTCACTGAATTAGACAAGGCTGTGTTCCATTTGATCAGATTGACTTGTTTTCTGTGAATATGGTTTCAGTGTGTCTCCCCTCTGATTTATGAATTGCAAGATTTTTTAAATTATAATTTCTGTATTTTAAATACATGAAACTGTTAACATCTATATTGTTTTTAATAAATGTTACATTATTATCAGTAATTTGCAAGTGTGTGTTACTAAATGTTTAAAGATATAATTGTTGGAAAGATGTATCAAATTTTTATCTTACATCCTATGAAGCTTTAGGTAATTTGTATAAAGTCTGTGAATCACAATTTTCTCACCAGTCACAAGGAGATTATAATTTAGGCAGAAAATACCCATTAAATACTTGCTATCTTTATGAGCTCTTCTAGATGCTGAAGAAGTTTTTAATAAAATCAGCAAATCTCTGCAGGCCTGGAGTTTACATTCCAGAAGACAGCAAAATGGTTGAAAGCAAATAACAAAAATATATAAACATCTAGGAATTATATATGCAATGGAAAAGAATAAAGTGTATGCAGATGGCAAGATGCTACTTAAATTGAGGATGGTTGTTAAGTTTTTTTTTTTTTTTTTTTTTTTTGCTCTGGTGACAGTTGAGCAGCAACCAAAATTAAGAGAGAGAAGGAATCAAGAAAGTATCTGAAGTTGAAAGGAGAAAGTGATTCAGTCATATCCGACTCTTTGTGACCCCATGGTCTACATAGTCCATGAAATTCTCTAGGCCAGAATACTTGATTGTGTGGCCTTTCCCTTCTCCAAGGGATCTTCCCGACTCAGGAATCTAACTGGGAGAGGGAAGCAGTAAATGCAGATTTCCTGAGGAGCAGGTTGATTTCTGCAAATTACAGCCACCAAATTATTGTTAGGGAAGACATTTTCCTCTACCCTTCTAGATTCTTCTGACTGATTTGAGAATTAAATTGACATTAGACAGATTAACAGGGAAAAATCAGATAAAAGTTTAATACCAGGTATACAAGGGAGAGATCCAGGAAAACTGAGTAACTCACCAAAATAGCAGTAACCCTCACCTTAAATACTATCTTCAAGTAAAGACAAAGAGGATGTTGGGAGTGGTGGTTTACAACATCAAAGTGGAATAAGGCAATTCACATGAAGATGGTAAAGCAAATATTTGATGTACAATCATTTGCTGGGCCATGCAGAGACAATAGGATATAGAGTGATTTCTAAACCAGAGATTCCCCTACCCCATATTCTTCATAGATCTCTCTGGTGATTTTTTTTTTTTTCCCCCTAGGAAGAGGCCGTTTATCAAAAAAAAAAAAAAAAAAAAAAAAAAAGAAAGAAAGAAAGAAAGAAAAAGAAAGAGAGAAAGAAAAATTAGGCAGTTAGGGAGAAGGTACTTTTTTTTTTTTTCTTTTTGGGGTCTTGATTGTTTTTAACTTGAAATAATCTGCCCACCAAAGAGATAATTTAGGGTGGCAAATTTTGCTCTCCTTTATTATTATGGCTCCAGCTGGGTGAACAAGGATGAGAATGGAAGTTAATTGGGTCCTCCATCCTTGAGGTATGATCATCCTGGCCTGTCTTCAGCAAGAATTCTTTTAAGTTGTTTTAACCAGAATTCCTCTACTTAGTATCTCCTCTAAGTAATTTTCTATCTACAGACCTCCTCACCCAACTTTTTGGCTATAAATCCTCGCTTGTCTTTATCTGTATGTGAAGTTGAACATGATCTCTCTTCTCTATTACAATATTACTTCTGAACATTTGGATTAATATTTTCCACCAATACGCATAACCTAAGTATAAATAAATTCCTTCTGGTATCATTAAAAGTTTTTAAATGTAATGTACATAATGGTATCTGAAGTGTAGTTATGGAAAGCCAGTTTATTTTAAAAACTTTCTCCATTGAAAACAAATGAAATGTTTATTTTAAAAAAAGAAAAAGAAAACTTTATAGAAACATCAAAATACTGATGAACTTAGAAAATAATTACCTGGTCCAAATCTTAGTGAAACAAAAGAGCTCAGGAAAATAAGGGAGAGTTATAACAGATGTTTTTGCCTTGAGTATATTTTATACTTCAGCCTACACAGACTGCAAACTTGAAATCTGGCTAGAAAGGAGACACTCTTCCCTCTCCACATTTATATTAACAAGTAAAGAAAATCAATGAGCCAAGTAAAAATTATATAGAAAATAAAACGACTATGCTTAACACAAAACAAAAAAAGCAGCGCAAGATCATTTGTGTAGTGAAGAAGGAAGAAAAGAAAGAAAGAAAGGGGGGATTACTAAAATTACTACTATGTACTATGCATAGGTTTCATTGAAAAGTGAGTTTTTTTTAGCTTTGAGGCCTTTCCCTTAGCCTATTACTGCTTTTCCTCCCTGCCTTTATTTTTTTTCTCCCCAGAACACTACAACAACTAAGTTCACTGCTACTCAGAGAAAACAGTTCTATGAGCAAACAGGATATGAAAATACTGCCCACTTCCGTTTCCTACAAATAAAAAATGCAAGTATGCACATTAAAAGCCCTGAGAAATGAAACTAATATTTTAAATTTATTTTACCCTTCAACTCTTTTTCTTAACACATTACTGACTGAGGGCTTTTAGCAGAAACTAACACTTGGGACTGGAGATTTGTTATGTAAGTGAATATTGAAAAATTTCTCCTCAGTAAGTTGATTTACTATACATATATTAATAGCTTCTAAAAAATATGATCTCTGTGAGTTGCAGGTACAGAAAATATTGATTAATATTTTTATCCTTTGTGATCTTTATCATACCTATAGAAATTAAATTAAAATATCAAATCAAAACAATGGATTTAAACTCCCAGAACACAAAGTGGTAACTAGGTGCTCAATATATATTTGTTTATGGAACTTTATGAATCAGGTCGCTTACACAACTATGAAGTCATGCGTAGTACGAGACCATTTTATGTTTGCTCTGTTAACTTACCCGTCACCTTTGCTTTTCTCACAAAATCTGAATTTTCTCAGAGCATCGCTATTTGCACATATGTCACCAGCACAGCTCACTGGAGACCTCAGGAGAAAAATAAGATGGAATCTAGACGATAAGGTCTAACCTCTTGTGCTCTGTCCTGTGTCACTTGCTCACAGGGTGCCACGTGTAGAGGTCTGGCACCAATCACCAGAGTCCCTCCTGTAAAACAGCTGTGCAGACACTTCACGTCCCGCCTTGTGCTGAAGCTCCTGCAGGACGCTTGGTTTCAAGATGGTGGCGACCCAAGCGCAGATGCACTGCACCTGCACTGCGATCTGGAACCACATGAACTGCGAGCTGTGAGAACTCCGCCCTGCACCCCTCCCCCTGACCCCCAAACCCCCGCCTGTCAGGAGAGCGTGGTCACCAGTATCAAACTCGCACCCACCTGTTCATTTTCTGCTCCAAAAACCCGAACTCGGTCTTGTTTTTTGCTTCAGAGCCGAGTTCAAAGAACCCTGGAAAGGAGATTTGTTGGGGCGGGACTTGAAAGGGTAGGTGACATGTTCTGTCACTGTACTTACTGGTGACAGGACTTCAGCAGTCACTGAGCGAGCTCTCTAGGCGATCTTAGGATAACACTGCACATGTTTTCCTTGTGAACAATCAATGCAGAAGGCTAAATTGTTTTAAAACATTACTTTTTTCCAAACTCTTTTAGTATATTGATCTAACAGACTAGATAATAATGATGAGAAAACTGCTAAATAAAGGGAAGAGACGTGTGTTCTTTGAAAAATCCAAAAAAGTAGTAGTGTGGATGATATCAGGGAAGTGTCCATATTAACTGTGGTTTTTGAACATGTGTATTAATAAAACGTGTATTATTAAAAAGTGCGTTAAGAGAACAGAACTTCCCACATGGCACTAGCGGTAAAGAACTCCTCGGCCAATGTAGGAGACATAAGAGATGCAGTTCAGTTCCTGCTTTGGGAAGATGCCCTGGAGGAGGGCAAGACAACCCAATTCAGTATTCTTGCCTGGAAAATTCCATAGACAGAGGAGCCTGGTGGGCTACTGTCCTTAGGGTCTCAGAGAGTTAGAGAAGACTGAAGTGACTTAGCATGCTCACAGTAAGGAAATATGTATTATTAAACACATGCGTTAAGAGATAAAAAGATCAAAAGAAGACAAAAAGAAGAACAAAGGGTGGAAAGAAGAAGGGAAAATGCTGACATTAGTAATTCTGAGAAGTAGTTTTTAATATATTAGTATTTGTTATTATATCAAAAATTATACACACACACAGAGTTTATGTATGACCATGATTCATTGATGACATTAAGACTTGGAAGGCTTGGGTGATTTTCAAGTTTCCAAACTAGTATGTAACACTTGTGAAGGTCTGTGCATAGTACTTTTTGAGTCTAGTGCAGGCATTAATACATATTAATGCATTTCTTTGCCTCTGGAAGCTCAGCTGGTAAAGAATCCACCTGTAACGCAGGAGACCTCAGTTTGATTCCTGGGTCGGGAGATCCCCTGAAGAAGGGATAGGTTATCCACTCCAGTGTTATTGTTTGGAGAATTCCACAGACATAGGAGCCTGGCAGGCTACAGCCCATTGGGTGGCAACGAGTCTGACCTGACTGAGCAACTTTTACTTTCACTTGTTTGCATATATATATATATATATATATATATATATATATATATATATCATAATTACATTGCACTATGGTCATATTTATTGGAGAAGGAAATGGCAACCCACTCCAGTGTTCTTGCCTGGAGAATCTCAAGGACGGGGGAGCCTCATGGGCTGCCATCTATGGGGTCGCACAGAGTCGGACACGACTGAAGTGACTTAGCAGCAGCAGTAGCAGCATGGTCATATTTATGGGAATGTTGGGGCCAGAGCCACGTGGGCTCACTTGAGCCAAGAAAAGTTAACTCTCCAATTTGTATGTACTCATTTTTATGCTTTGTACTATAAATGGCATTATGATGCTTATAAGGAAGTTTAAATATATGATTTCTGTCAGTAATGACACCTGCAGGGCATTTTTCCATTTGAAACAAGTATTGGGTTTTGCCATTCTGCCCTGTGTTTTGCCATCATTATTATTATTGTTATTCTTTTGATCATTATCATTGCATTTTTAAATTTCAAAGCCACATGTCCACCAATAAATACAGTTCTTTTTTTATGATGTTGGCTTTATGTATAGAAATTGGGTATGTGAAAATACTGCAATCCTTTACCCAAGAAGTGTAAGTTTTAATTTGATATGAACTCATTTTGTTCTTGAGTTAATCTCTTTCTCTATGACTATGCTGGTTTATATAATATACCCTGAAATTATACTAAGTAGTGAAGTGTATTGTCTACATTTCTCAAGTGAGTGAAGATACATTTTTGTGTACTCAGATAGATTCAAGACATTTTTATTTATTAAATTTATTCATGTCTCTCAAAATTACCTGTAGAATTTGAGTGTTTTTCTAATAAGCAGTGTTGTTTAAGACATATGTGAATGTTTCATATTTTTTTTAACTCAACAAAAGTTTGCTTTTATTGAATTTGATGTCATGGTCTAGCTTATTTTCCTACTTGTCTTATATTGAGCAATGCTTCTTTTGAGTATATGCAGTTTGCAAAGTGTGTGATCAGTTTGTTTTTATCAGTAGCAAATACTTGCAGGAGGTCTCTGTCCACCTCAATAGAATTTTCCTTGCAGTTTCCTCTTAAGTTGAACATTAATAACAACTAAACAGAACACTCTGTCTTTGACAGGATAATGAAAATTTGTATGCTGTATTAAATAATGTGATTTCAGTCCTTATTGTCCCAAGTTGTTAACAAAACATGATTTGTACTTACAGCAAATTTCCTTTCTCTAAAGAACTTACTGTGAAAGTAAAAGTTTAGGTAGCTTCACTGTGTCACCATTCTCTATTCTTTATCAATCTTTTTCCTTCAAAACTAGAATCTTGTCTTTGAACTGATACTTTGTAGGTTTTAATATATTGATATTCATCTGTTAGTGCTGAATAGGACCTGCATATCAGTGAATAAACTAAATAGCTCTTATTTGGGGCACTAAATAATAATAATTTGAATTTTCAAAATGTCATATTGATTTTTTTTTGTTCATGTTGTAGGTGTCAAACACTGGGGCTTTAGAGTTAATTTTTAAGTGATATGAATCCCAGAATGAGAAATAGAATCTTCATTATCTCCTGAAGGCATTTTTCAGTTAGTCTACCAAAATCTGCACAGTGTCATTTTAAAATATCTAAGATATAAGATTTTCAGTACTTTGTGAAAATCAATATATTATTTTATCCTTCACCAGAGTCAGAAGAAATTTCTTTCTGCAATGCTATTTATAGAACATTTATGATGTTGTGTGAGATACAAAATAAAGACACATTTCTGCAAAATGTTGCCTCTCTCATCACCATCAAAGCTGCTCCACATACACACACTTATGCGCACAAAATTTTTAACAAAAAATCTGGAACATATTATTAAATAAATGCAACATTCATCATTAAATACCTAAGGTCATAACATGCATTTAAAATTTCCTGAATCCAATATTTTCATATTGCTTGACTATTGTATATTTTCTACCCCAAATCCTGATAACATAGTTTCATCCTAAAATGCTGTTCCAGGTATTGGGAAACTATTAAATGTTTTCAAATTCATGATAACAGGACAATATCTCTATATATTATAGCATCTAAATATTGCTTTAAGTGTTATAGGTGATCAACATATATTGCTGAAAAAATGAATAAAAAGCAAAAATAAACAAATGGGATCTAAATAAAATTAAAAGCTTTTGCACAACAAAGGAAAATATAAGCAAGGTGAAAAGACAGCCTTCTGAATGGGAGAAAATAATAGCAAATGAAGCAACTGACAAACAACTAATCTCAAAAATATACAAGCAACTTATGCAGCTCAATTCCAGAAAAATAAACGACCCAATCAAAAAATGGGCCAAAGAACTAAATAGACATTTCTCCAAAGAAGACATACGGATGGCTAACAAACACATGAAAAGATGCTCAACATCACTCATTATTAGAGAAATGCAAATCAAAACCACAATGAGGTACCACTTCACACCAGTCAGAATGGCTGTGATCCAAAAATCTGCAAGCAATAAATGCTGGAGAGGGTGTGGAGAAAAGGGAACCCTCCTACACTGTTGGTGGGAATGCAAACTAGTACAGCCACTATGGAGAACAGTGTGGAGATTCCTTAAAAAATTGCAAATAGAACTACCTTATGACCCAGCAATCCCCCTGCTGGGCATACACACTGAGGAAACCAGAATTGAAAGAGACACATGTACCCCAATGTTCATCGTAGCACTGTTTATAATAGCCAGGACATGGAAACAACCTAGATGTCCATCAGCAGATGAATGGATAAGAAAGCTGTGGTACATATACACAATGGAGTATTACTCAGCCAGTAAAAAGAATTCATTTGAATCAGTTCTGATGAGATGGATGCAACTGGAGCCAATTATACAGAGTGAAGTAAGCCAGAAAGAAAAACACCAATACAGTATACTAACACATATATATGGAATTTAGGAAGATGGCAATGACGACCCTGTATGCAAGACAGGGAAAGAGACACAGAAGTGTATAATGGACTTTTGGACTCAGAGGGAGAGGGAGAGGGTGGGATGATTTGGGAGAATGACATTCTAACATGTATACTATCATGTGATAGTGTTCTCTTTTAATCATTTCAGATGGGGTATTTGGAAAATTGGAGCTGTGGCTCAAAGAGGAGGTTGAGTACATGACGTATGATTTTGACACTCAAAGGTCTATGCATATTTGATATTTTAGGAATAGTTGAAAATATCTGGATGGGAGATAGAGTGAGCCTCAGGAAATATAGATATTTACATAGAAATAAGGATTATCTAGTAAATATGACTGAGAAGAAATCGTATTATGTGTGATTATTACTTTATTGCTTATTTCTTCACCAAACTATACAAGGGCTCTCCTATGTCTGGACTAGGTCAGGCACAGGGTAGAGTTCACCATAAGTATTTGTGGAGAGAATAAGCTTCCAGAGAATTGGGAAGAGAACCAAGAGATAGATCATCTTGTTGTAGGAACCAAGTTTTATCTGCTGAGAGTTTATTTTAATGGTAATTTAGTTGATAAGGGTGCTTAAATGATGTACCTACTATCTAAACCACCAGGCTCTTCTGTCTTCACTGATGCAGTGATTGTACACAGTGATTTTGGAGCCTAAGAAAATAAAGTCTGTCACTACTTCCACTTTTCCCCTTCTATTTTCCATAAAGTAATGGGACTGAATGCTATAATCTTCATCTTTTGAATATTGAGTATCAGCCTTTTCACTCTCTTCTTTGACCCTCATAAAGAGGTGGTGCTGGTGATAAAGAATCTGCCTGTCAATGCAAGAGACAGGAGACACAGGTTGGATCCTTGGGTTGGGAAGATCCCACGGAAGAGGAAATATCAACCTAATTCTAGTAGTCTTCCCTGGGAAATCGCATGGACAAAGGAGCCTGGTGGGCTACAGTCCATGGGATCACAAAGAGTCAGATATGACTAAGCACACACACCTTAAGGAGGGTTTTAGTTCCTTTTCACTTTCTGCCATTACAGTGATATCATATGCATATGTGAGATTGTTTATATTTCCCCTAACAATCTTGATTTCAGTTTGTGATTCATCCAGACTGGTATTTTGCTTGATGTACTCTACATAGATGTTAAATAAGCAGGGTGAACACTATACAGTTTTCTCATGTTCCTTTTCTAATTTTGAACCAGTCTGTTCCATCTCCAGTTATAGCAGTTGCTTCTTGACTCATATACAGGTTTCTCAGGAGATAGGTAAGATAGTCTGGTATTCCCATCTCTTTAAGAATTTTCCACAATTTGTTGTGATCCACACAGTTGAAGGCTTTATGGAGTCAATGAAGCAGAAGTAGATGTATTTTTGGAATTTTCTTGCTTTCTCTATGATCCAGCAAATGGTTTGGCAGTTTGATCTCTTGCTCCTCTGCCTTTTCTAAACCTACCTTATACATCTGGAAGTTTTTGGTTCATGTACTGCTAAAACCTAACTTGAAAGATTTTGAGCATTATCTTGCTAGCATTTAAAATGAGCACAATTTTGCATTCCCACCAACAGTGTAGGAGGGTTCCCTTTTCTCCACACCCTCTCCAGCATTTATTGCTTGCAGATTTTTGGATCACAGCCATTCTGACTGGTGTGAAGTGGTACCTCATTGTGGTTTTGATTTGCATTTCTCTAATAATGAGTGATGTTGAGCATCTTTTCATGTGTTTGTTAGCCATCCGTATGTCTTCTTTGGAGAAATGTCTATTTAGTTCTTTGGCCCATTTTTTGATAGGGTCGTTGGGAATGCAAACTAGTACAGCCACTATGGAGAACAGTGTGGAGATTCCTTAAAAAATTGCAAATAGGACTACCTTATGACCCAGCAATCCCACTTCTGGGCATACACACCGAAGAAACCAGAATTGAAAGAGACACATGTACCCCAATGTTCATCGCAGCACTGTTTATAATAGCCAGGACATGGAAACAACCTAGATGTCCATCAGCAGATGAATGGATAAGAAAGCTGTGGTACATATACACAATGGAGTATTACTCAGCTGTTAAAAAGAATTCATTTGAATCAGTTCTGATGAGATGGATGAAACTGGAGCCGATTATACAGAGTGAAGTAAGCCAGAAAGAAAAACACCAATACAGTATACTAACACATATATATGGAATTTAGGAAGATGGCAATGACGACCCTGTATGCAAGACAGGGAAAGAGACACAGATGTGTATAACGGACTTTTGGACTCAGAGGGAGAGGGAGAGGGTGGGATGATTTGGGAGAATGACATTCTAACATGTATACTATCATGTGAATTGAATCGCCAGTCTATGTCTGACGCAGGATGCAGCATGCTTGGGGCTGGTGCATGGGGATGACCCAGAAAGATGTTATGGGGAGGGAGGTGGGAGGGGGATTCATGTTTGGGAATGCATGTAAGAATTAAAGATTTTAAAATGTAAAAAATAAAAAACTAAAAATAAAAAAAAAGAAAAGAAATATGATAAAAAAAATAAAATGAGCACAATTGTATAGTAGTTTGAACATTCTTTGGCATTGCCTTTCTTTGGGATTGGAATAAAAACTGACCTTTTCCAGTCCTGTAGCCACTACAGAGTTTTCCAAATTTACTAGCATTTTGAGTATAACACTTTAACAGCATCATCTTATAGGTTTTGAAATCTCCCTGCTGGGATTCCATCACCTCCACTAGCTTTGTTCATAGTAATGCTTCCTAAAGGCCCACTAGACTTTGCATTCTAGGATGCCTAGCTCTAGGTGAGTGACCACACTATCATGGTTACTCAGGTCATTAAGATCATTTTTTTTCGTATAGTTCTTCTATGTATTCTTTCACCTCTTTATAATCTCTTTTGCTTCTGTTGCATCCTAAACATTTCTGTCCTTTATTATGCCCATCTTTGCATGAAATGTTCTCTTGATATCTCCAATTTTCTTGAAGAAATCTTTATTTTTCCCATTCTATTGCTTTCCTCTATTTCTTTGCATTGTTCACTTAAGGGGGCTTGTGTCTCTCCTTGCTATTCTCTGAAACTCTGCAATCAGTTGGGTATATCTTTCCCTTTCCCTCTTGCCTTTTGCTTCTCTTCTTTTCTCATCCATTTGCAAAGCTTCTGCAGACAACCACATTGACTTCTTGCATTTTTTTTTCCTTTGGGTTGGCTTTGGTCACTGGCTCCTGTACAATATTATGAATATCTGTCCAAAGTTCTTCAGGTACTATATCTATCAGATTTAATCTCTTGAATATATTAGTCACTGTGTATTCATAATGCATTTGATTTAGGTCATACCCGAATGACCTAGATAGTGGTTTCCCCTACTTTCTTCAATTTAAGTCTGAATTTGGCAATAAGGATTTCATGATCTGAGCCACAGTAAGCTCCTGGTCTTGTTTTTGCTGACTGTATAGAGCTTCTCCAGGTTTGGCTGTAAAGAATAAAATCAATATGATTTCGGTGTTGACCATATGGTGATGCCCATGCATAGAATTTTCTCTTGGGTTTTTGAAAAAAAAAAAGGTGCTTGCTATGATAAGCATGTTCTCTTTGAAAACTCTGTTAGCCTTTTCTTGCTTCATTTTCTCTTCCAAAGCCAAACTATTCCAAGTATCTCTTAATTTACTTTTGCATTCTAATCCCCTATGATGAAAATTATATATTTGCTGATGTTAATTCTAGAAGTTCTGTAGGTCTTCATAGAACCAGTCAACCTTTGCTTTTTTGAAAGCAGTGGTTGGGGCATAGATTTGGGTTATTGTGAAGTTGAATGGTTTGGCTTGAAAATGAACCAAAATCTTTCTGTCATTTTTGAGAATGTACCCAAGTACTCCATTTCAGACTCTTTTGTTGTCTATGAGGGCTATTCAATTTCTTCTAAATGATTCTTGCACACAGTAGTAGATATAATGATCATCTGAATTAAATTCATTCGGATGAGACAGCTGGATCCTGTCCATTTTAGTTCACTGATGAATGGGAATCCTGTCCTATTCTTGTCCATTTTAGTTCACTGATTCCTAAGATGTCGATATTCTCTCTTCCCATCTCCTGTTTGAGCAGATCCATTTTACCTTGATTCTTGTACCTAATATTCAAGGTCCCTAATCAATATTGTTTTATTAAAGCATTGGACTTTACTTTCACCACCAGACATATCCACAACTGAATGTATCTGGGGGTGAAATTAAAGTCCAGAGCTGTAAAAAACAATATTGCATAGGAATCTGGAATGTTAGGTCCATGAATCAAGGTAAGTTGGTCAAGCAGAAGATGACAATAGTGAATATTAACATCTTCAGAATCAGTGAACTAACAGACATCATTTTCATTTTGGCCCACTGCTTCATTCTCTCTGGAGCTATTAGCAATGGCCCTCCACTCCTTTCCAGTAGCATACCGGACACCTTCCAACCTGGAGGGGCTCATCTACTGATGTCATCCTTTTGTCTTTTCATATTATTCATGGCTTTCTTGCCTCAAGAATACTGTAGTGATTTGCCACTCCCTCTTCCAGTGGACCATGTTTTGTCAGAACTCTTCACTATGATCCTTCTGTCCTGGGTGTCCCTGTATGGCATGGCTCATATCTTCATTGAGTTAAGTAAGTTCCTTCACCATGACAAGGCTGTGAACCATGAGCAGGAGATCATGTTTAACAATACTCAAAAACCTCTTGACTTCCTGTCTTACCACTAAGTCATGGTCCAGGAAATGATTCCCTCCTGTTGTTTCTTTCTATGTCTAGAGTTACACTACTACAATCATTGATCTTATAGAACTATTTATTTGGTCTATCAGTTCAAGTCATGTAGTCATCATTTTTATCGGAATCTCAGTCAAACATTTGATCAGAATCTCAGTCAAACATTTGGTAAAGCAAGAAACAATAATCTATAAAATAGGCAGAGTACACATAATAAAACTAGTTATAGTAATAAGGTCATAAGTAAGTAATGTTATCTTATAAGAAGTTACAGGGCTGGTTTCTGAAGAAGAAAAATTGATCTTTATGGTTGAGCAGATATTTCTATCATTGGAGGGATCTGATTTATGCATAATGCACATACATAATGTACATTTGAGTGAGGGGAAGGGGACTCAAGAACAGAGAAAATATTTGGTTCAATTTTTTTTTCCATTTTGTCTTTAAATATGAATTTTATTTCATTATCTCTAACCAATGTGGCAGTGTAATGCTCTTCTTGATCAGTCTTAAACTATGCTGAGCTAAAGATAGATATTATTTACATGAATTAAAACCTCTTTTTGATAGTTTATTGGGCCCCTTTCTCTAGTCTCCCTTGTGGTAGTGGTATGTGGAAGACAGGGGAATGGACAAATTTAAGCTGTAGTTTCTGTTTTATTCAGTTCTGTTTCTTCAACACCTAGAATAATTCTTGGCACATAAGAGTGGTTTAATAAAATGTTTGCTGAACAAACAAATTAATGGTTCTTACTTGACCCATATTCAGAATACATTAATCTCACTTCATAAAATATTTTCTTATTGTCTTTTCTTAACATTTGTCTCTTTGTGCTTCTTGTACCATTTAGCTGGTCCTTGCCTTCATTCTTCACTTCTTAATGTAGCTATATCCCTTGAATAGGCTCATCTACTTCTCTGTCTACAATTACTTAGCATCTATAAGATGATAACACCAAAGTGTATTTTTCCAACTCAAAAATTTCTTCAGTCTGCAGACTGAATATACTAGATATCTATAGCTAGTTATTGTATAGCATGCCATCCCCATACATCTGAAACTCAACTCATATTTCTACCCATAACTTCTACTTTTTATTTATTGTCCCTTTCTCAAATGTCTGAGAAAAAAAGCCTTTGCCTACAATTGAAGAAGAACCAACGCAACGTATCTCACTAAGAGTAAAGGTAAGATTAAAAAATCTACCATGAAAAACTCTGGTTGATAAAAATGTCTTCTAAATGTTATAAAGGAAGGGGATAGTCTTGGCGAACATAATGTTTTCCCCTTATAGCCTGGCTACAAATTTAATCTGAGAGCATGAAAAAGGAACAAGATGTAAAATTTAAGGTTAACTGCCAATGGGAGGAAGATCAATAATTCAAAGTTACTTATCACACATTTCATTGTGTGATATAATTTGTTCATTTCTCCTTTAAATGAGAATTATACTTTCATAATGAGATGGCTGGATGGCATCACGGACTCGATGGACATCAGTCTGAGTGAACTCCAGGAGATGGTGATGAACAGGGAAGCCTGGCGTGCTGCAATTCATGGGGTTGCAAAGAGTCGGACACGACTGAACGACTGAACTGAACTGAACGTAGAAACAATTTAAAATATTCAATTGAATTTGATGTAACTCAATTAAACAGATGATTATCTTCATATTATCTTTCAGGTACTTTCCCACTGCAGGTGAATAATCAATATACAGAATAATCAGTAATCAAGAAAGATATAGCCTTTATACTTTTGAACAGCTAGTATTAGAGATATATGCCATTATTATTTCTGTGAGTTCAAACAATGTGGTCAGGAATCTCCTGTTTCCTCTAATTACGTTTCTTTGTTTTTCTTTTTTATGATCACTCATGGACCAGTCAGCATGGCCTAGGAAGAAAGTGCTCTGAATATCCAGATTCAGACCATTGTCACATTCTGGAACCTGGAGTTGGCATCAACTGGAGAGAGTATTTGTAATCAGGAGTAGAAACACTCTATAGGTAAAAACACAATAGACCAGATTTATTATACCACTTTGTTGTGGTCCCAGAATTTCTCTTCCTATACACTTCATTAAAAAAAAATCTCTTCAAATATAATGCAACTCTCCTATATATAATTGAAAATTCACTTATTCTGTCCCCAGAGGAAGATAATAATTGTCTGCCCAGTTCCACATCCAGTATGATTAGCATTCCTTTTATATGGATCCAGATGGAGCTCATCACAGTCCAGTAATCTGTGGAGAAATGATAAATTTTATAAACTCTCACACATCCAAAACACAATGGTGCAGGAGAATGGCAGTAAAAAGTTGCCATTTGGAATACAGTAAAGGAAGAGTGAATTACAGTGATCTTTCTGGACAAAGATAAGCACAGATTCCTCTTTGAGGAGGTATGAGTTCTGAGGTAGCCAGGTCCATATGGTGGCCAAGATTCTATTCTCAGTAGGAATCCTTGAGTCTACTGTCCACATGTAAATTAACTGGAAGATTTTTCTTAAGAAGCTGCATCATTTTATTACAATCTTCCAGTTTATTTGAGGAACTAGGGACTTTCAATGACGGTGAATCAAACCCGTGATGGATTTAGATACCACATTTGTCTATATGTTCAGCTAATGCCTTCCCTGGTGACTCCGAGGTCAAAGCATCTGCCTGCAATGCCGGACACCTGGGTTCAATCCCTGGGTTGGGAATATCCCCTGGAGAAGGAAATGGCAACCCACTCCAGTATTCTTGCCTGGAAAATCCCATGGACAAAGGATCCTAGCAGGCTACAGTCCACAGGGTCGCAAAGAGTCAGACACAACTTAGCGACTTCACTTTCACTTTCAGCTAATGTTAATTCAAATTCAAGGGCTTGTAGCTTGAAAACTGAGAATTCCCTTTACATTAAATTGTGTAATTGATGGTGGCAAGGATTTTTGTTTATTTTATTCACTGGTATATTTCAAAAGTCAGTAATCTTGCAAGTAGTTCAATAATTGTTGGACGAATTAATTGTGCTTAGTCACTCAGTCACGTCTGACTCTTTATATCATGGACTATAGCTCACCAGACTCCTCTGTCCCTGGGGATTATCCAGGCAAGAATACTGGAGTGGCTTGCCATGCCCTGCTCCAGAGGATCTTCCCAACCCAGGGATTGAACCAAGGTCTCTGGCATTGCAGGTGGATTCTTTACCCTCAGCCACCAGGCAAGCCCAGATGAATGAATTAATTCTTCCTTTCTCTTGATCTGCCCTAAGTTCTCTTTCTGGCCACTAAGTAGCTTTCAACTTTCTCACTTCTCTCTCTTTTACTTTACCATCATATCCCAATTCATCATCATTTACTTCCTAAAATACTGTGTCAGCATACTAAGTGGTTCCTATTCCACAAGTCTGATTTTACCCTCTTCTATTCTACATGCACCAGCAAAACTATAATTTTTAAAGCATGGCTCAAATTGTGTTTTCAGTTCAGTTCAGTTGTTCAGTCAGTTCTGACTCTTTGCCACCCCATAAATCACAGCATATCAGGCCTCCCTGTCCTTCACCAGCTCCCAGAGTTCACCCAAACTCATGTCCATTGAGTCGGTGATGCCATCCAGCCATCTCATCCTCTGTCATCCCCTTCTCCTCCTGCCCCCAATCCTTCCCAGCATCAAGGTCTTTTCCAATGAGTCAACTCTTCGCATAAGGTGGCCAAAGTATTGGAGTTTCAAACCATTCAATAACACGGTAATCCAAGTCTATGCCACAACCATTAATACTGAAGAAGCTGAAGTTGAATGATTCTATGAACACCTACAAGACCTTTAAGAACTAACACCCAAAAAAGATGTCCTTTTCTTTATAGGGGACTGGAATGCAAAAGTAGGAAGTAGAAACACCTGGAGTGTTTCAGGCAAATTTGGCCTTAAAGTACAGACTGAAGCAGGGCAAAGGCTAGTAGAGTTTTGCCAAGAGAACACACTGGTCATAGCAAACACCCTCTTCTAACAATACAAGAGAAGATTCTACACATGGACATCACCAGATGGTCAACACCGAGTTCAGATTGATTATATTCTTTGCAGTCAAAGATGGAGAAGCTCTATACAGTCAGCAGAAACAAGACCGGGAGCTCACTGTGGCTCAGATCATGAACTCGTTATTGCCATATTCAGACTTAAATCATGTTTTAATCCCAGCTTTAAGTGGTTTCTTATCACCTTTAAGGTCAAGCTTAAAATTCCTACTGTGGCTATAGTTTGTTTTGCCTTTTCCTTTCTGTTCATCTGCCCCCCTCCCCAATTCTGCTCATCTCTCTTTCTTCCTTTTCCTTAGATTGCAGCCATTCTGAAACTTTCTCATCGTATCAGATATTCTGTATACAGCAGTTCAAATTTATTTATCTCATTTGCTATTTATTCTGTCTAAAATATCTCTTTTTAATTACTCCTATTTCCCTGTGCTTGATCTGACTGTTTCCTGGTCATTTTGCACACCAGGAAGATTTTGACAAACCTTATATTATATTCCCTTGGTGATGAACTCTTAAATGCAATTTAATAACACACAACCCTCTTTTAATTACTTACCAAATGCCTGTACAGTGGACATCTGCTATGTTAGCCTATACCTCACCACTTCTGGTACAGAATCTCTTTTCCTTTGGGAGTCATCCATTCTACTGACATTTTCATTGCTGGTAGTTCATGCAGGGTGTTCTGCACACTATTACAGGGCACGGCACATGATTCGGCTCTGGCCTTGAAGCTCTGCTTTTGCATCTACTTCCTAGCTTTATGGAAGAGAGAGGCCTCTGACTCAGGACAGCAATAGGTTTAATTTGATCTCTTTAATCTGCTTCTGAAAAATGTTTTTTTTTTTTTTTTTTTTTTTTTTATTAAAGGGGACATAAGATTTTTTCAATTGGATGATTTTGGGGGGAGGAATCCAAGAGTCAAACATTTCATGGGCCTCCAGAAGGAAATTTTATGCTCTTAATATACATTTTGTGGTGGTGCAATGGTAAAAAAATCCACCTGCCAAAGCAGGAGATGCAAAAGATTCAGACTTGATCCCTGGGTCAGGAAGATCCCCTGGAATAGGAAATGGCAACCTGCTCCAGTATTCTTGACTGGAAAATTCCATGGACAGAATCTGGTGGACACAGCTGACTGACTGAGTACACACACAATATTAAATTTAAATCTTGGAAATTTTAAGACAAAAATTTTTAAAAAAAATTTTAATTCACTCTTTTTAGCTTCTACTTGATAAGATTTAATGAAACAATTAAAATCCTTGCAGCATCCTCTTATATTTAAATTTATGTTGTCTAGAGTGGTGTTGAACAAATAATAATTACTTAATATATATTTTTAAATTAAAGAAATGAATAAATGAATGAACAACTCAACATGTTTCCTTTCTAATAGTTTCTTGTAGTCAGGGCAAGAAAACTGACTTTAAAGATTCTTTTTCTGTTCATATCTCATGAGGATATTTTAGTTAAGATCCTAAGAAACCTACCCACCAGGGGGAAATATTAAAGTATTTTAAGATATGAAAAGTATACATTTAGTGATTTTAAGCACTATCTTTATTTTCTGGGCTGGAACATATTCAGTTCAGTTCAGTCACTCAGTCGTCTCCAACTATTTGTGCCCCTATGGACTGCAGCACACCAGGCTTTGCTGTCCATCACCAACTCCTGGAGCTTGCTGAAACTCATATCCATCAAGTCAGTGATACCATCCAAACATCTCATCCTCTGTCATCCCCTTCTCCTCCTGCCTTCAATCTTTCCCAGCATCAGGGTCTTTTCCAATGAGTCAGTTCTTCACAGCAGGTAGCCAAAATATTGTAGTTTCTGCTTCAGGATCAGTCCTTTCAATTAATATTCAGGACTGATTTCCTTTAGGATAGACTGGTTTGCAGAGAAGGCAATGGCACCCCACTCCAGTGCCTGGAAAATCCCATGGACGGAGGAGCCTGGTAGACTGCAGTCCGTGGGGTCGCTGAGAGTTGTACATGACTGAGCGACTTCACTTTCACTTTTCACTTTCATGCATTGGAGAAGGAAATGGCAACAAACTCCAGTGTTCTTGCCTGGAGAATCCCAGGGACAGGGAAGCCTGGTGGGCTGCCGTCTATGGGATCACACAGAGTTGGACACGACTGAAGCGACTTAGCAGCAGCAGATTGGTTTGATCTCCTTGCAGTCCAAGGGACTCTCAAGAGTCTTCCCCAGCACCACAGTTCAAAAGCATCAGTTCCTCACTGCTCAGCTTTCTTTATAGTCCAACTCTTACATCCATACATGACTAATGGAAAAACCATAGCTTTGACTAGACGGATGTCTCTGCTTTTTAATATGCTGTCTAGGTTGCTTATAACATTTTTGCAAGGAGCAAGCATCTTAATTTCCTGGTTCCAGTCACCATCCACAGTGATTTTGGAGGCAAGGAAAATAAAATCTGTCACTGTTTCCATTGTTTCCCCATCTATTTGCCATGAAGTGATGGGACCAGACACCATGATCTTCGTTTTTTGAATACTGAGTCTTAAGCCAGCTTTTTCACTGTCCTCTTTCACCTTCATCAACAAGCTGTTTAGTTCTTCTTCACTTTCTGCTGTAGTGTGGTGTCATCTTCATATCTGAGGTTATTGATATTTTTCCTGGCAATCTTGATTCCAGCTTGTGCTTCATCTAGCCTGGAATTTTGTTTCATGTACTCTGCATATAAGTTGAATAAGCAGGGTGATAATATACAGTCTTGGCATACTCCTTTCCCGATTTGGAATCAGGCTTCCCAGATAGGTCAGTTGGTAAAGAATCTGCCTGCAATGCAGGAGACCCTGACTCAATTCCTGGGTCTGGAAGATCCTCTGGAGATGTGATAGGCTACTCAGTCCAGTATTCTTGGGTTTCCCCTGTGGCTCAGCTGGTAAAGAGTCCACGTGCAGTGTGGGAGACCTGGGTTTGATCCCTGGGTTGGGAAGATCCCTTGGAGAAGGGAAAGGCTACCACTCCAATATTCTGGCCTGGAGAATTCCATGACTATATAGTGCATGGGGTCGCAAAGTGCCAGACACAACTGAGTGACTTTTACATAACATATTAGTGATAGTTTTTTTAAATGAATTTGAGAATCTAGATTGTTTCAGACTCATAAATTCCATAGTTTCTCATTTTTTACAGTATTTCTCCTTTTTCCATATCCTGTGATAAAAGTCAGTTCACTTAAGCAGTTTTGCTATTATTTAAAATATTTGTTTCAATTGTATGTGTCTGTATTAGTTTATTCAAATATTGGCTTACACTGTGTTTTGAAATGTATAGTGTACAGGTAAAAACAAATATGAAATGCCTATAAGCCCATTTCTAAAGTTCATTTCAAGTACTCAGGAACATATTCATATAGGAAAAATACCACTAAATTCTATATCAGCTCTAAAAATACAAATGAAAATCAAATATTTATTAGAATCTAAGATATTTTAAAACTAATTACATTAAATTAGTTAAATGCCAGATTTAAAATGCAATCATTGTTTTCAATGTCTCATTTCCTAAAAAAAATCATAACAATAGCTTGAGTCACTAGTTAATGTGTGTTTACAGTACAATAAAAATTATGTTATTTAATAGTATGGATGGAGTATAAATTATGAAAAGGATGTCTTATCCTGAATTGTTTGCTATGATTCACTGTACAGAAGAATAAGCATTCTTAAGTAAAACTGTTCACCCTCTTGTTAGTTTAATTCACTCAAAAATAATGGCCTGCTGTATGCTTCAGATATAAACTGCCCTAATGTTGTAAATAGATACAACACAGTTTATAAACAAATGACTTATTTTTTAAAACATACTTTTATTATATGACTATATATTATATTATTATGCTATAGGTAAATGCACTGGTAAAAATGAAGTAACTTTGAGCAACTAGAATGTGAGCTTAGTGTATGACACTCAGGGCTATAGTAGTATAAAAAGCTCTTTATACCTTTGAATATCAGTGAACTGCCACATTGATCTCTGCATCTTGTCAGAATATGGTTTGAATTTTCATGGGCTGGAGTGAAAAATATTAAGGAATAAGCAACTCCTTGGGCAGATCAGGCTGAGGGTATAGATGAACTGAGGCCATTAGACACCAGCTGAAAAGGAAGAGTTCTCCAAAGGCCTAGAAAGAGATTGACCTGCTATGTCTCTCTAATGACAGTATGTGCCATACACTCTTCCCTGCTCTTTTTCCTCTTTGTGAACTAACACAGATGCTTAATGCTAAATTAACTTAATCACTTAATTGATTTGAAGGCTCAAAAAGCTTGTTGAATCAGAATAAATGTATGTTCATAGATATTTTTTGATTATTCTTCCAGCATCCTGAATTGTGTTTTTGCTATAATGCTAGCCAAAAAATTGAATTTTAATGCAAGCACTTGAACATACTCAAATGCAATATATGAAAAAAATATTATATACCACAGAGAAAAAATTGTTGCAATAAAATAATGTATAACATTTTCAATGTAGTATGATTATATTAAGTAATATTGCCCTAAAAGAAACTGTTCCAAAAGCATTGTCTTTGTAGTGGGAGCATGGATCTAACTCCTCATTCTTTCTGATATCCTATATTATCAAAAACTAGTTATTTCCATTTCAATTTTAAAAAATTATGAGATTATATGTATGCAATGCTAGTTTATATTTAACTGCATAACACTTTAACAATTTAAGTATATTCAATAGATATGATTTTGTTTCTGCTCTCAGATTCCATAATAGGTTGGGCTACAGCAGAGAATATACTATAGTCAGTCTTGGAATGAGTAGGGAGCAGATTTGAAATTACAGTGTTTGTTTAATGCCACAGGGTTAGGTTTGGGTTAATAAAACTTGAATATCATAGGAAAGAGTTAAATGAAATGTTAAAAATAAACAAACACGACATATAGAAACTACAGTGAAGAAGTGAAGTCACTCAGTCATGTCCGACTCTTTGCAACTCCATGGATTGTAGCCTGGGAGGCTCCTCCATCCATGGGATTTTCTAGGCAAGAACACTACAGTGGATTGCCATTTCCTTCTCCAGGGGATCTTCCCAACCCAGGAATTGAATCTGGGTTTCCTGCACTGCAGGTGGACTCTTTACCATCTGAGCCACCAGGGAAGAAGCTACAGTAAAAACACACTAAAGTCGAGAGATGTGAATATCCTACTGTAATATTAAATGTATATATTAAAATAGAGTGAGCTAAAGAAAATGGGATAATACCTGCTTCATGGAGTAATTTCAAATGCCAGTTCATTAGTTAAGCTTTTTGATGCTTCTGCTATTTTAACAAAAGTAATTATTTTAATAAGTATTAACACTAATCTTATGGGAGAATTTAATTTTAATAAACATCTTTAAAATTAATTTAATTTATTGGTTTCCTTGTTGTTCAGTCTCTAAGTCATAAATGAAAACTAAAATTAGTTACAATTTTACTTCTGCTTCATTGACTACACTAAAGCCTTTGACTGTGTGGATCACAACAAACTGTGGAAAATTCTTAAGGAGATGGGAATAACAGACCACCTCACTTTCCTCCTGAGAAACCTGTATGCAGATCAAGAAGCAACATTTTGAACCAGACATGAAACAATGGACTGGTTGTAAATTGGGAAAGCTGTACGTCAAAGCTGTATATTGTCACCCAGTTTATTTAATTTCTGGGCAGAGTACATTATGCCAAATGCTGGGGTGGATAAAGGACAAGCTGGAATCAGGATGCTGGAGAACTATCAATAACCTCATATATGCAGATGACACCACCCTTATGGCAGAAAGCAAAGAGGAACTAAAGAGCCTCTCCATGAAAATGAACAAGGAGCGTGGACAAAGTGTCCTCATGTTGTCTTTCTTCTTTTGTGTTCTGACATCATCATCCTATAAGAATATCAGTCAGAATGGATTAGAGCACACTCTGCTGCTTCTGCTGCTAAGTCGCTTCAGTTGTGTGCGACTCTCTGTGACCCCACAGATGGCAGCCTGCCAGGCTCCTCTGTCCATGGGATTTTCCAGGCAAGAGTACTGGAGTGGGTTGCCATTGCCCACTCTAATCATCTCCTTTTGTCTCAATCACCCCTTTGAAGCACGTGTCTCCAAACACAGTCAATCCTGAAGAGTACCTCAGGGGGTTAGGCCCTCAGCATATAAATTTCAGAGGAACACAACTCAGTCTATAGCAACCAAGGAGCACCAAATAGTCACATTTTTCTACCTCAACTAATTTGTATTTCCTGGATTTGTAGTGGGGCTTCAATGTAAATTTGAGAAAAAAAAATGTGTATGCATTTGAATATAAACTTAGGTAGTTAAACTTAACCTATAGAAATAGTTCATTAGATATGCTTTGTACATCATGGTCCTTATTTTACCACTACTATTTTGTTAGTAAAAATTAACAATGAAGTGTTAACTTGCATAAGATTCTTGGTTCTTCTCCTGGTACCTAACAATTTAAAAAATATTATACTGTCTTTCTTAAGCCTAAAATATTATTTTCTAGAGATACATATTTTTGAGGTTTCTGTGATTTCAGACTCCACTCTTTAAGAGTCTTAAATAATCAAAACTTTTCTCTATTTTTTTCTCTTGCTTTTTTTTTTTTTTTTTCCCTGTCAAGCAGTAGGGCTAATGTTGATCTGATTTTTGAGGAAAGCCCTAGGCCTTTGGTAGGAAAAACTCTTTTAAGTGGCTAATTAGTACACTGACCTCTTGAGTTAAAAAGATAAAAATACAGCACTTTTTTATCTTTAATATTTGTTTATTCATGGTATTTCAATTGCTACTATGTGGCAGGTCAAATAGCGAGGTATACTAGCTGGCAGAAAATTGTTCTTTATTTCACCTCATATAATATATAACATGCATGATACTGCATATTACTGTACTATAATATATTTTAGATATTTTGGTTATTTACTCAGTAATCATGTACCCAAGAACTTCTGAAAAAATAAAATGAAGGCTGAAATCAAGCCAGATCAAAGAAATTTAGAAGAATTTGCTGGTTCTTGGAGATCACAGCATGATATCATAAACTACATGGCATTTTGTGTATGGTGCTTTTTGAGAGAAATATATCTAGTTTTGACAGGGAGATTTATTCAAGTAATTCAAATTTCTCTATTTTATATAGGAAGGTACTTCTTTTTGCCTTTGGCCCTCTCCTCTTACTCCTCCAATTTAAGGTAGAGTGAGTTAATTTGTTCATAAATGCCAGCCATTGGTCTGCATTTATTAAGCGGATGAAGAAGATTGTAGTTTATATGAAAGGGATCCCTATTTATAATATCTCCCATTTATCCCAACTCAGGGTGAATTGGTGACCTGGGTGTATATACCTTCTCTGAGAAGTTCAGCACTTCTTCTGATGAGCTGTTTCAGTGGACTGGTACATGGAACTCTCACACTGAGGTGTGCCCTGCAACAGCACTGTCAGGGATGCAGCAGCCATGTCTTCTTTCAGCTGATGCCTTCATCTTTTTGACTTGGCTCAGAACTTTAGAGGGATACTATGTATTGAATCTGTCAAACCACAGGTCTTTTAATCTTTATTCCCCTTGGAAACCTTTTAAATATTTTTCCATCAACACAACAGCTCACACCATGCATGTGAAGAATACCAGCTGTGATGAATGTTGGGAAGGAATTATCTGAAGAAAGAGGGAAAGCAGTAGCTATTAGTCATATATAACATATGATATGCATATGACACCACCCTCATGGCAGAAAGTGAAGAGGAGCTAAAAAGCCTCTTGATGAAAGTGAAAGAGGAGAGTGAAAAAGTTGGCTTAAAGCTCAACATTCAGAAAATGAAGATCATGGCATCTGGTCCCATCACTTCATGGGAAATAGATGGGGAAACAGTAGAGACAGTGTAAGACTTTATTTTTGGGGGCTCCAAAATTACTGCAGATGGTGACTGCAGCCATGAAATTAAAAGACGCTTACTTCTTGGAAGAAAAGTTATGACCAATCTAGATAGCATAGTCAAAAGCAGAGACATTACTTTGCCGACTAAGGTCCGTCTAGTCAAGGCTATGGTTTTTCCAGTGGTCATGTATGGATGTGAGAGTTAGACTGTGAAGAAGGCTGAGTGCCGAAGAATTGGTGCGGTTGAACTGTGGTGTCGGAGAAGACTCTTGAGGATCCCTTGGACTGCAAGGAGATCCAACCAGTCCATTCTGAAGGAGATCAACCCTGGGATTTCTTTGGAAGGAATGATGTTAAAGCTGAAGCTCCAGTACATTGGCCACCTCATGCGAAGAGTTGACTTATTGGAAAAGACTCTGATGCTGGGAGGGATTGGGGGCAGGAGGAGAAGGGGATGACTCAGGATGAGATGGCTGGATGGCATCACGGACTCGATGGACGTGAGTCTGAGTGAACTCTGGGAGATGGTGATGGACAGGGAGGAATGGAGTGCTGCGATTCATGGGGTCGCAAAGAGTTGAACACGACTGAGCGACTGAACTGAACTGAACATATGATAATAATTGAGAAATGCTATTCCTTGGAGATTTTATCCAGTCAACTTACTATTTTGTTCTTGATTTCTGGTGTTCCACCAACCACTAAAATCCCTTAAGTTTGTGATGGAGGTGACAGTTCTCAAAATCTTGAAAAAAACTCAGAGCTTTGACTGATATCTCATGCGTTTAAGTGATAAAGAAGAGACCCTTAATGTATAAATCCTATGGGTTATATGAAACAAAACGTTTAAAAAAATCCATGGGGAAAGATTAAATTATCACCAAATGCACCCATACTTAGATAAAGAAAGTCATGACATCGGGGAACCTTGAGTACTATTTAATGTGGAGACTGCAGTGGCCAAAGCAGAGTAAGTGTTAATCTTTTAAACTGGATGAACATAATCAACTCTACTTTATCACACCCTTTTAAAGCCTGCCTTAATAGTATCAATTTCCTGTATTCAATCATTAGTCTTATTCAATCTTGAAACTTCTGAACTGAGTATGGTTCTGATATATAGAAAGTACTCAATAAAATTTGAAACAAAGGAAAGGAAGGAGTAGGAAGGAAAGAGAGAGAAAAGAGGGAAGAAGGAGCAATACATTTTTTAGCACATCTCTTTCCTTTACATCTTTCCTGCATCAGGTAGATCCCCTGGAGAAGGAAATGGCAACCCACTGCAGTATTCTTGCCTAGAAAATTCCATAGATGGAGGAGCCTGGTGTGCCACAGTCCATGGGGTCACAAAGAGTCAGACACGACTGAGTGACTTCACTATCCTTTACATCTGAGTTTTATAACAGAAATACAAATTGAAAGGTATATGAACATAAATGAGAGTCTGAAACCTCTTCAAATACATTCAATTATATTTTTCCCCTTACACTAAATCTACTCCACATACCTCAATAATCATTGTAGATAGTATTTGGGGGATCTCATACTTATTATAGCTGACAGAAATGTGAAAAATAATTTAATATGAATTTGTAGTGTATGTTTCCATCTTCATAGTTTAACATGCCATAACATCTTAAAGTAGGTTCTTTTATATAACTGAGTGAGTTTTCAGTTTGGCTGTCAACATAATACATATTTCAGCAACACATAAAGATTTTTTTCTGTGTGAATTATCCCTAGAGATTAAAAATAAAAATACGGTGGCGTACAAATGCTGCCAAAGCAGATTATATGACTGTTCCTGGCACCCACTCTATCTTTTTTTCTATCCAAATGAAGCATCTTTATGCCAAAAGATACAGGTGTGGAAGCAGATTTTTCAGTCTGAACTCTTGGGTTTACATCTGAAGGATGTATCTTATTTTAGAATATGTATTGACGGTTTATAAAAAAATAGAAGTAGGATGTTCTTATGAAAATGAATAGGAAAGAAAGCAGATGTCACCCTTTTAAATTATAGAAAATGTCAGTGAGATATATCTGGGATATAGCTACTAAGTTATGCTCAAATATTTGTGATGCAATATTGGGTGCAGTCATCCAGATACACATGTTGAGTGTCAAAGAATAGAACTCAAATACAATCTGCAAAACCTGCAAAATATTATACTAGTTCACAGAGATGTTTGGAAAAATCAATGCTTATAAGTGACTTGTGTTTTAGGTTTTGCCAAGTATGATTAATGTGATGTTATGGTATTTTTGATGAATAGTCTAAAAACATTTTCTTCCGGTGAAAAGAAGTGATGACTACAATAGATCCTGGCAGAGGGAATGAGAAAATATTCATATCAGGATCTCAAGATCATTTCAGGCATAGTTGGAAATGTGCTCTTATTGTTAGAAAAATATAGCAATTAAATTGTTGAATAGCAAATGTTCAGATTCATGAAATGTCATTATTTTTGATTCAGTAGTTCTGTCTAGTGAATTGCTTTATAAACAGTACATGTGTCTATATATTAAATTCAGCACTGCAATTTGAATCACTATGGGCCAACTATGATTAAAAGCAACACGTGGGATCCAAAATGATTCATTGTATGAAATGGTCTATTTTCCTAATTTTTAGTTTAGAAATATTTTTCTTATTCAAAAATAAAGATAAATTTGGTTTTCATCACTCTGGTGTTTACTGAAGTGAGGACATCTCACTTACCTTGACATCCAAGTTCTACCACTTTTGTTTCCCAGTTTATATTTTCATTTTTATCTTCCATCTTCACTTAAGTGCACAGTTCTTTCATCTTAATGATCTTCACATTTTCTATAGTGTGTGCAAACTAGGTCAGATATCAACCAATTAACCATATACATAGAAATAAAAAAAATGTGATTATTACAACAGAGAAACAATAAAAATAAATAAAGGAAAGAAATTGCTCTTGATTAAAGTGATCAGAAAGTACATTTACATGAAAGAAATATTTGTATTGAGCTTGAAAGATATTTTTTATTTTAACCAAAATAATGTTGACAAACTAATATTTCTGAAGAAAGAGGATAAGCAAAGATAGAAAAATGAAACTCTTTCTTATATGCTGAAGTATATTTCTGAGGGCTTTTTGAGGGGTAGTGTAGGGTGAGAAATCATGTTGAAAAGGCAGAATTAATATAGTGGAAGAAGTGTGTCAGATGCCATGTTAGAGAGGTTGTCTGGTTGTCCTAGCAAATAGCAGGGGAAATACATGTGTCTATCTTTTATTTTAAAGGGAAGTAGTTTAGTAAACTGAAGTTGTATTTGTAAGAATTGCCAAAGGGTTTTATAAGGATAGTCATGTTTGTACATATATTCCTAGCAACAGTCCCTCTAAAAGCCAGGTAAATATGATTGTTAGAGTTTAACAGTAGCCAGTTGGCCAACTAACCTGTTACTATTTCTTCTTAGAGTGGAATACAATAAGAAAAAAAAATCAGTAAAAGGGAAAAACACAATAAAATTTCTTAATTGTGAATATGTTAAATGTGTATGCATTTAGAATGGTACCATCATAAGAGGAGATCTCTTCATAGAAGAACAGAATTGGAAGTTAGAAAACTAGAGTTCTTGTCAATGTTCTGCCATGATAGAGCTAAATTATCTTAATTATTTTAAATTATATCATCTGCAAAATATTGATTCAAGTTCAGTGAATTTGTTTTGGGTTCTATGTATTTAAATAAAGATACATTAATATATAGCAATGCCATGGTTGGTTAGATGGTTAGATGGCATCACTGACTCAATAGTGATGGACGAGGAAGCCTGGCATGCTGTAGCCAATGATGTTGCAAAGAGTCAGATATTACTTAGTGACTGAATAACAACATATAAAGTGATATATTTTTGCTACAATAAAAATTAGCATCTCACTATGCTCAGTAAAGATTTACTACTGAGCCTTGAACATGATATATATCATTAATATTTTCAATTTAATTAAAGATAAGTTGTTGTTTTGAGAAAGCAAATTAGCAAATTTTCATCATTTTTTGAACTTTCCATCTCAAAGACATTCATTGCTTTATATAATTCATTTTATCCCCTTATAAAATCATATCCAAACTAACAAGTGCATGTAGTTTATAAAGTCCCACTGTAACTTGCTATACATTTATGTGTATATTTTATTGAAATGTTATTTTATATTAAAATGTATTTATTATTATAACTTTTTGATATAACATCATTCTAACTACTGGATATTGACTGTTTTCCTTCCCTTCACCAGGAATCTTTTATGATTGGATTTGAGGCTTTCTAAACTACTGGATGGAGAAGGCGATGGCACCCTACTCCAGTACTCTTGCCTGGAAAATCCCATGGACAGAGGAGCCTGGTAGGCTGCAGTCCATGAGGTCACAAAGAGTCAGACATGACTGAGCAACTTCCCTTTCACTTTTCACTTTCTACTTTCATGCATTGGAAAAGGAAATGGCAACCCACTCCAGTGTTCCTGCCTGGAGAATCCCAGGGACGGGGGAGCCTGGTGGGCTGCCGTCTGTGGGGTCACACAGAGTTGGACATGACTGAAGTGACTTAGCAGCAGTAGCAGCAAACTACTGGAAATATTTTCCTTCTTTGGTATTTTGGTGCAGAAATGGAAATTTTATAAAGTATTGGGGAACATCCCTCGAAATAGTTTATGTTTTGGGGAATTGACTCAGTCAAAGTGCCCAGTAAAGTTGGATAACCATCAATTTAGGATAATTTAAGGAAGATATATTACCTTAAAACTTAATGATCCCTTAATCATTGTGTAGTGTCCTGCCTTATCTCTTGTAATCATCTTTATTTTAAGGTCTATTTGGTCGGATGTGAGGATTGATACTACAGTTTTCTTTTGCCTCCCATTTGCATGGAATATTGTCTGGGAATGTTTAACAGGAGGATTTCTATGTGCTGTTTCTCATAAATCCTCTGTTCCTTATCAGTTCCTGCTTCTAGAAACAAGTAGAGATGCACACAGCTCTCAGGACTGAGGACATAGGATAAGACAGCCTTGAGTCTCCTTCAGTAAACATTCTCCTTACAACAAAACTACTTAGTCTCGATCCTCTTTCTTGAGATATGGATTGTCTCCTGACCTTGTGACTATTATTCATCCCTTGTTCCCTTGGTAATGGTTGCTATACATTTGGTTTTCTGATCTTTATCATTATTGAAAGAAATTTCTTGTACAACAGCCTAGATATATTCACAGAAAGATCATTAAAGCATCTTTGCACAATCAGAGAGAAGACAATAGTAACCCACTCCAGTACTCTTGCCTGGAAAATCCCATGGACAGAGGAGCCTGGTAGGCTGCAGTCCATGGGGTCGCTAAGAGCCAGACACGACTGAACGACTTCACTTTTAATTTTCACTTTCATGTATTGGAGAAGGCAATGGGAACCCACTCCAGTGTTCTTGCCTGGGGAATCCCAGGGACGTGGGAGCCTGGTGGACTGCCCTCTATGGGGTTGCACAGAGTCGGACATGACTGAAGAGACTTAGCAGTAGCAGCTCCATCAGAGTTTGGGTCCCAGTGTCTTTCTTTCTTTCTCTCTTCCTTTCTCTCTCTCTCTCCCTCTCTCTAGCTCTCTCTTTCACTTTCTTTTTTTTTAAATTTAAATTTATGTATTTTGGGGGGGCAGTCCTAAGATGGTGGAAGAATAGGACGGGGAGACCACTTTCTCCCTCATAAACGCTGAGCAAACTCCACAAAACAACTTCTGAATGCTGGCAGAGGACATCAGTCACCCAGAAAAGCAGATCATTGCCTTCAAAAACAGGTAGGAAAAAATAAAAAAGATGAAAAAAGAGACAAAGGAGGTGGGGAGGGAGCTCCGTCCCGGGAAGGGAAGCCCATCCCAGGAAGGGAATTTTAAGAAGAGAGTTTTCCAAACACCAAGAAACACTCTCCCTCCTAAGCTTGTGGTGAGCCTTGGAAGCACAGAGGGCAACATAACAGGAAGAAAAAGTAAATAAATAATTAAAACCAACAGATTACAAGCCCAATAGTAACTCCCCCAGTGGAAAAGCAGCACAGACGCCTGCATCCACCACTAACAAGTGGGGACAGGGCAGGGAGGCGCGGGAGGTGCAGGCTGCAGCGCTTTGTAAGAACTGGGCAGGAACACCCCGTGTAACCAGAACAAACTAACTTGGGCTAGCAAACCAGACTGTGGGATAGCTACCACGTGAAAAGCTCGAACATGAGACACCGCCAGGCCTGTGCACAGATCAAAGGACAGAAGGGAAATAGTCGGCTGCAGACCATCCCCCGCCGGGGAGAGGCAGCCAGAGCTGTAAGGGCTGGAAAGGGGCAATCACAGCCCCGGAGAGACTTTACCTACCAAACTGCAAGCAGGCTTCTTTGCTAAGACTTCTGGGGGTGCTGGACAGTCACCATCTGCCTCACAAGGGGCTCCAGCGGTACACCCAGAAAACTGAGCAGCAGAGACAGGAAAGGTGACAAGTCGCAGCGACCTCACTTGCCAAACGCCTGAGCTACTGGGTCCTGGGAAGGGCACAAGACGCAGTCCCAACCGAATCTGCACCTTGGAGGCCTACCTGAGGGCCAAACCTGAGCGGCTTAGATCTGGGAGGTGCACACAGCCTAGGGCAGGCCTCAGAAGGTTTCTGGCTGAGCATCGTAGAGCTGGAGAGGTTTGTGCACCACGAGCAGGGACAGGCCCAGAGGGGCTGAGACACTGCATGCACATGACAGTGATATTTGTTTGCAGCATCCCTCTCTCCCCACAGCGCGACTGAACAAGTGAGCCTAAAAAAAAAAAAAAAAAAAAAAGTGTCCACCATCGTCCCCCCCGTGTCAGGACGGAAATCAGACAATGAAGAGACCAGCAAACAGAAGCTGAACAGAGGGAACGGCCTTGGAAGTGACCCCACACTGCTCACAACACCAGAGAAAGGACCAGTTATATCTTTACTACTTTTACAATCATTCCTTTTTTTTTTTCTTTTTTTTTTATTTTTTGTTGATGCTGTTGTGGGGTTGTTTTTTCTTCTTTTCTTTTTCTTCTTTTTTTTTTTTCTTTTGCCCCCTAACGTTTAAAAATTGTTAAGTCCTCTATTTCTTCTCTAATTTTTATTTCTATAACCTACTATTACTTTTCAAAAAAAAAAAAAGACAAATCTATTTTTTTTAAAGCAAACACCATATATAGTCTTTGTGTGGTTGTTGGTGTTTTTAAATAATTCTTGTGGCTTTGTTTTTTTGTTGTTGTTGTTTTCTTGTTGTTTTTTTTTTCTTTTTTCCTTTTTCTTCTTTTCTTTAATAGTGTATTTTTGAAAATCCAACCTCTACTATAGATTTTTAATCTTTGCTTTTTGGTTTTTGTTGTCAATTTTGTACATTTAAAAACCCAAACTTCACTCCCCAATTTTACCTGAGAGTGAGATTACTGGCTTGACCACTCTCTCCTCCTTTGGACTCTCCTTTTTCTCCACCAGGTGGCCTCTGTCTCTTCCCTCCCCCTTCTCTTCTCTATCCAACTCTGTGAATCTCTGTGTGTTCCAGATGGTGGAGAACACCTAAGGAATTGGTTACTGGCAGATTTGTCTCTCTCCTTTTCATTTCCCTCTTTATCCTCCTGGCCACCTCTGTCTACTTCCTCCCTCTCCTCTTCCCTGTATAACACCATGAATACCTCTGAGAGGTCCAGACTGTACAGCGCACATAAGGAAGTGATTACTGGCTAGCTTGCTCTCTCCTCTTTTGATCCCACCACATCTCATTCCACTCGCCCCTAACTACCCCCTCCCTCTTCTCTTCTCCATGTAACTCAGTGAACCTCTCTGGGTGTCCCTCAATGTGAAGAAACTTTTCATCTTTAACCTAGAAATTTCATCATCAGTACTGTATGGATGGAGAAGTCTAGAGGCTACCGTAAAAATAAAACTGAAAACCAAAAGCAGGAGGCTTAAATCCAAAGCCTGAAAACATCAGAGAACTCCTGAATTCAGGGAACATTAATCAATAGGAGCTCATCAAATGCCTCCCTACCTACACTGAAACCAAGCTCCACCCAAGGGCCAACAAGTTCCAGAGCAAGACATACCATGCAAATTCTCCAGCGACACAGGAACACACCCCCGAGCTTCAATATACAGGCAGCTCAAAGTTACTCCAAAACCTTTGATGTCTCATAACACATTATTGGTCACTCCATTGGACTCCAGAGAGAAGAAACCTAGCTCCACCCACCAGAACTCCAACACAAGCCTCCCTAACCAGGAAACCTTGACAAGCCACTGATACAACCCCACCCACAGTGAGGAAGCTCCATAATAAAGAGAACTCCACAAATTCACAGAATATAGAAAGGTCACCCCAAATGCAGCAATATAACCAAGATGAAGAGACAGAGGAATACTCAGCAGGTAAAGGAGAAATGCCCACCAAGTCAAACTAAAGAGGAAGAGATAGGGAATCTACCTGAGAAAGAATTCTGAATATTGATAGTGAAAAAGATCCAAAATCTTGAAATCAAAATGGAATCACAGATAAACAGCCTGGAGACAAGGATTGAGAAAATGCTAGAAAGGTTTAACAAGGACCTAGAAGAAATAAGAAAGAGTCAATATATAATGAATAACACAATAAATGAGATCAGAAACACTCTGGAGGCAACAAATAGTAGAATAATAGGCAGAAGATAGGATTAGTGAAATAGAAGATAGAGTGGTAGAAATAAATGAATCAGCGAGGAAAAAAAAAAAAACGAATTAAAAGACATGAGGACAATCTCAGAGACCTCCAGGACAATATGAAATGCTCCAACATTCGAATTATAGGAGTCCCAGAAGAAGAAGACAAAAAGAAAGATCATGAGAAAATCCTTGAGGAGATAATAGTTGAAAACGTCCCTAAAATGGGGAAGGATATAATCACCCAAGTCCAAGAAACCCAGAGAGTTCCAAATAGGATAAACCCAAGGCGAAAGACCCCAAGACATATATTAATCAAATTAACAAAGGTCAAACACAAAGAACAAATAATATTAAAAGCAGCAATGGAAAAATAACAAATAACACACAAGGGGAATCCCATAAGGATAAACAGCTGATCTTTCAATAGAAACTCTTCAGGTCAGGAGGGAATGGCAAGACATACTTAAAGTGATGAAAGACAATAACCTACAGCCCAGATTACTGTACCCAGCAAGGATCTCATTCAAATACGAAGGAGAAATCAAAAGCTTTACAGACAAGCAAAAGCTGAGAGAATTCAGCACCACCAAACCAGCTCTCCAACAAATGCTAAAGGATAGTCTCTAGTCAGGAAACACAAAAAGGGTGTTTAAACCCGAACCCAAAACAATAAAGTAAATGGTAATGGGATCATACTTATCAGTAATTACCTTAAGTGTAAATGGGTTGAATGCCCCAACCAAAAGGCAAAGACTGGCTGAATGGATTAAAAAACCAGACCTCTCTATATGCTGCTTACAACACACCCACCTCAAAACAATGGACACATACAGACTGAAAGTGAAGGGATGGAAAAAGATATTGCACGCAAATAGAGACCAAAATAAAGCAGGAGTGGCAATACTCATATCCGATAAAATAGACTTTAAAACAAAGGCTGTGAAAAGAGACAAAGAAGGCCACTACATAATGATCAAAGGATCAATCCAAGAAGAAGATATAACAATTATAAATATATATGCACCCAACATAGGAACACCACAATATGTAAGACAAATACTAACAGTATGAGAAGGGAAATTAACAATAACTCAATAATAGTGGGAGACTTTAACAATAACTCAATAATAGTGGGAGACTCACACCTATGGACAGATCAACTAAACAGAAAATTAACAAAGAAACGCAAACCTTAAATGATACAATACACCAGTTAGACCTAATCAATATCTATAGGACATTTCACCACAAAACAATGAATTTCACCTTTTTCTCAAGTGCTCACGGAACCTTCTCCAGGATAGATTACATCCTGGGCCATAAAACTAACCTTGATAAATTTTAAAAAATCGAAATCATTCCAAGCATCTTTTCTGACCATAATGCATTAAGATTGGATCTCAATTACAGGAGAAAAACTATTAAAAATTCCAACATATGGAGACAGAACAACACCCTTCTGAATAACCAACAAATCACAGAAGAAATCAAAAAAGAAATCAAAATATGCATAGAAATGAATGAAAAAGAAAACACAATAACCCCAAACCTGTGGGACACTATAAAAGCAGTGCTAAGAGGAAAGTTCATAGCAATACAGGCATACCTCAAGAAACAAGAAAAAAGTCAAATAAATAACATAACTCTACACCTAAAGCAACTAGAAAAGGAAGAAATAGAGAACCCCAAAGTTAGTAGAAGGAAAGAAATCTTAAAAATTAGGGCAGAAATAAATGCAAAAGAAACAAAAGAGACCATAGCAAAAATCCACAAAGCCAAAAGCTGGTTCTTTGAAACAATAAATAAATTGACAAACCATTAGCCAGACTCATCAAGAAACAAAGAGAGAAAAATCAAATCAATAAAATTAGAAACGGCAATGGAGAGATCACAACAGACAACACAGAAATACAAAGGATCATAAGAGACTACTATCAGCAATAAAATGGACAACGTGGAAGAAATGGACAAATTCTTAGAAAAGTGCAACTTTCCAAAACTGAACCAGGAAGAAGTAGAAAATCTTAACTGACCCATCACAAGCAAGGTAATTGAAACTGTAATCAGAAATCTTCCAGCAAACAAAAGCCCAGGTCCAGACGGCTTCACAGCTGAATTCTACCAAAAATTTAGAGAAAAGCTAACACCTATCCTACTCAAACTCTTTCAGAAAATTGCAGAGGAAGGTAAACTTCCAAGCTCATTCTATGAGGCCACCATCACCCTAATACCAAAACCTGACAAAGATGCCACAAAAAAAGAAAACTACAGGCCAATATCACTGATGAACATAGATGCAAAAATCCTCAACAAAACTCTAGCAATCAGAATCCAACAACACATTAAAAAGATCATACACCATGACCAAGTGGGCTTTATCCCAGGGATTCAAGGATTCTTCAATATCTGCAAATCAAGCAATGTAATTCACCACATTAACAAATTGAAAACTAAAAGCCATATGATTATCGCAATAGATGCAGAGAAGGCCTTTGACAAAACTCAACATCCTTTTATGATAAAAACTCTCCAGAAAGCAGGAATAGACAGAACATACCTCAACATAATAAAAGCTATATATGACAAACCCACAGCAAACATTATCCTCAATGGTGAAAAATTGAAAGCATTTCCCCTAAAATCAGGTACAAGACAGGGGTGCCCACTTTCACCACTACTATTCAACAAAGTTCTGGAAGTTTTGGCCACAGCAATCAGAGCAGAAAAAGAAATAAAAGTAATCCAAATTGGAAAAGAAGAAGTAAAACTCTCACTGTTTGCAGATGACATGATCCTCTACATGGAAAACCCTCAAGACTCCACCAGAAAATTACTAGAGCTAATCACTGAGTATAGTAAAGTTGAAGGATATAAAATCAACACACAGAAATCCCTTGCATTCCTACACACTAATAATGAGAAAATAGAAAGAGAAATTATGGAAACAATTCCATTCACCATTGAAACAAAAAGAATAAAATACTTAGGAATATATCTACCTAAAGAAACTAAAGACCTATATACAGAAAACTATAAAACACTGATGAAAGAAATCAAAGAGGACACTAATAGATGGAGAAATATACCATGTTAATGGATCGGAAGAAATCAATATAGTGAAAATGAGTATACTACCCAAAGCAATTTACAAATTCAATGCAATCCCTATCAAGCTACCAGCCACATTTTTCACAACTAGAACAAATAATTTCAAGATTTGTATGGAAATACAACAAACCTCGAATAGCCAAAGCAATCTTGAGAAAGAAGAATGGAACTGGAGGAATCAACTTGCCTGACTTCAGGCTCTACTACAAAGCCACAGTCATCAAGAGAGTATGGTACTGGCACAAAGACAGACACATAGATCAATGGAACAAAATAGAAAGTCCAGAGATAAATCCACACACATATGGACACCTTATCTTTGACAAAAGAGGCAAGAATATACAATGGAGTAAAGACAATCTCTTTAACAAGTGGTGCTGGGAAAACTGGTCAACCACTTGTAAAAGAATGAAACTAGATCACTTTCTAACACCACACACAAAAATAAACTCAAAATGGATTAAATATCTAAATGTAAGACCAGAAACTATAAAACTCCTAGAGGAGAAAATAGGCAAAATACTCTCCGACATAAATCACAGCAGGATCCTCTATGATCCGCCTCCCAGAATACTGGAAATAAAAGCAAAAATAAACAAATGGGATCTAATTAAAATTAAAAGCTCTGCACAACAAAGTAAACTATAAGCAAGGTGAAAAGACGACCTTCTGAATGGGAGAAAATAATAGCAAGTGAAGCAACTGACAAACAACTAATCTCAAAAATATACAAGCAACTTATGTAGCTCAATTCCAGAAAAATAAACAACCCAAAAAATGGGCCAAAGAACTAAATAGACATTTCTCCAAAGAAGACATACGGATGGCTAACAAACACATGAAAAGATGCTCAACATCACTCATTATTAGAGAAATGCAAATCAAAACCACAATGAGGTACCACTTCACACCAGTCAGAATGGCTGCGATCTAAAAGTCTGCAAGCAATAAATGCTGGAGAGGGTGTGGAGAAAAAGGAACCCTCCTACACTGTTGGTGGGAATGCAAACTAGTACAGCCACTATGGAGAACAGTGTGGAGATTCCTTAATAAATTGCAAATAGAACTGCCTTATGACCTGGCAATCCCACTGCTGGGCATACACACAGAGGAAACCAGAATAGATAGAGACACATGTACCCCAATGTTCATCGCAGCACAGTTTATAATAGCCAGGACATGGAAACAACCTAGATGTCCATCAGCAGATGAATGGATAAGAAAGCTGTGGTACTTATACACAATGGAGTATTACTCAGCCATTAAAAAGAATACATTTGAATCAGTTCTAATGAGGTAGATGCAACTGGAGCCAATTATACAGAGTGAAGTAAGCCAGAAAGAAAAACACCAATACAGTATACTAACACATATATATGGAATTTAGAAAGATGGCAATGATGACCCTGTATGCAAGACAGCAAAAGAGACACAGATGTGGAGAGCGGACTTTTGGACTCAGAGGGAGAGGGAGAGGGTGGGATGATTTGGGAGAATGGTGCTGAAACATGTATACTTTCATGTAAGAAACGAATCGCCAGTCTATGTCCGATGCAGGATACAGGATGCTTGGGGCTGGTGCACGGGGATGATCCAGAGAGATGTTATGGGGAAGGAGGTGGTGGGGCGGGTTCATGTTTGGGAACGCATGTACACCCGTGGTGGATTCATGTCATTGTATGGCAAAACCAATACAGTATTGTAAAGTAAAATAAAGTAAATATAAAAATTTAAATTTAAAAAAATAACAAATTTATTTATTTTAATTGGAGGCTAATTATTTTCTTATTGTCAACTCTGGACTGCCAGGTCCCAGTGCATTAAAGGACCTCAACAAAATATATTTTTCCATCCTCTCACTTTCAGTCTATGTATGTCTTGAGGTCTGAAGTAGGGTTCTTGTAGATAGCATATATATGGATCTTCTTTCCGTATCCATTCAGCCAGTCTGTGTCTTTTGGTTGGAGCATTTAATCCATTTACATTTAAAGTAATTATTTTTATTATTTTTAATTTTCTATTTTTTTAAATTTTTATTTATAATTTTTTTTCTTTTTTCCTTCCTTTTATTTCAATCTATTTATATCTTTGTTTTTTTTTAATATAATTTTATAATCTTTAATTCTTACATGCGTTCCCAAAAATGAACCCCCCTCCCACCTCCCTCCCCATAACATTTCTCTGAGTCATCCCCATGCACCAGACCCAAGCATGCTGTATCCTGCATCAGACATAAACTGGCGATTCAATTCTTATATGATAGTATACATGTTAGAATGCCATTCTCCCAAATCATCCCACCCTCTCCCTCTCCCTCTGAGTCCAAAAGTCCATTATACACATCTGTGTCTCCTTTGCTATCCTGCATACAGGGTCGTCATTGCCATCTTTCTAAATTCCATATATATGTGTTAGTATACTGTATTGGTGTTTTTCTTTCTGGCTTACTTCACTCTGTATAATCGGCTCCAGTTTCATCCATCTCATCAGAACTGATTCAAATGAATTCTTTTTAATGGCTGAATAATACTCCATTGTGTATATGTACCACAGCTTGCTTATCCATTCATCTGCTGATGGACATCTACGTTGTTTCCATGTCCTGGCTATTATAAACAGTGCTGCGATGAACATTGAGGTACATGTGTCTCTTTCAATTCTGGTTTCCTCAGTGTGTATGCCCAGCAGTGGGATTGCTGGGTCATAAGGTAGTTCTATTTGCGATTTTTTAAGGAATCTCCACACTGTTCTCCATAGTGGCTGTACTAGTTTGCATTCCCACCAACTGTGTAGGAGGGTTCCTTTTTCTCCACACCCTCTCCAGCATTTATTGCTTGCAGATTTTTGGATCACAGACATTCTGACTGGTGTGAAGTGGTACCTCATTGTGGCTTTGATTTGCATTTCTCTAATAATGAGTGATGTTGAGCATCTTTTCATGTGTTTGTTAGCCATCCATATGTCTTCTTTGGAGAAATGTCTATTTAGTTCTTTGGCCCATTTTTTGATTGGGTCATTTATTTTTCTGGAATTGAGCTGCATAAGTTGCTTGTATATTTTTGAGATTAGTTGTTTGTCAGTTGCTTCATTTGCTATTATTTTCTCCCATTCAGAAAGCTGTCTTTTCACCTTGCTTATATTTTCCTTTTTTGTGCAGAAGCTGTTAATTTTAATTAGATCCCATTTGTTTATTTTTGCTTTTATTTCCAGTATTCTGGGAGGTGGATCATAGAGGATCCTGCTGTGATGTATGTCTGAGAGTGTTTTGCCTATGTTCTCCTCTAGGAGTTTTATAGTTTCTGATCTTACATTTAGATCTTTAATCCATTTTGAGTTTATTTTTGTGTGTGGTGTTAGAAAGTGATCTAGTTTCATTCTTTTACAAGTGGTTGACCAGTTTTCCCAGCACCGCTTGTTAAAAGAATAAAATACCTAGGAATATATCTACCTAAAGAAACTAAAGACCTATATATAGAAAACTATAAAACACTGATGAAAGAAATTAAAGAGGACACTAATAGATGGGGAAATATACCACGTTCATGGATTGGAAGAATCAATATAGTGATCATGAGTATACTACCCAAAGCAATTTACAAATTTAATGCAATCCCTATCAAGCTACCAGCCATATGTTTCACAGAACTAGAACAAATAATTTCAAGATTTGTATGGAAATACAAAAAACCTCGAATTGCCAAAGCAATCTTGAGAAAGAAGAATGGAACTGGAGGAATCAACTTGCCTTACTTCAGGCTCTACTATAAAGCCACAATCATCAAAACAGTATGGTACTGGCACAAAGACAGACATATAGATCAATGGAACAAAATAGAAAGCCCAGAGATAAATCCACACACATATGGACACCTTATCCTTGACAAAGGAGGCAAGAATATACAATGGAGTAAAGACAATCTCTTTAAAGTAATTATTGATATATATATGTTCTTATTGTCATTTTCTAACTGTTTGGCGTTGATTTTGGAGATCTTTTTTTCCTCTTGTATTTTTTGACTATATAAGCCTATTTATTATTTGTTGTAAAGATGGTTTGATGGTACAGAATTGTCTTAATTTTGCTTGCCTGAAAATCTTTTTTATTTCTCCATCAGTTTTGAATGAGATCCTTGCTGGGTACAGTAATCTTGGTTGTGGATTTTTCCCTTTCAGTACTTTAAATGTATCCTGCCATTCCCTTCTGGCCTCCAGAGTTTCTCCTGAAAGATCAGCTGTTGAGCATATGGTGTTTAACTGTATGTTACCTGTTGCTTCTCCCTTGCTGCTTCTAATATTATTTCTTTGTGTTTAGTCTTTGTTAGTTTGATTAGTATGTCTTGCTGTGTTTCTCATTGGGTTTATCCTATATGGGACTCTTTGTACCTATTGGATTTGATTGGCAATTTCCTTTTCCATGTTGGGGAAATTTTCAACTATGATCTCTTTAAAAATTTTCTCATACATTTTTTTTTTCCTCTTCTTCTTCTGGGACATCTATAATTTGAATGTTTGTGCTTTTGATATGGTCCCAGAGGTCTCTGAGACTGTCCACAGCTCTTTTCATTCTTTTTACTTTATACTGCTCTTCAGAGTTTATTTCCACCACTCTATCTTCTAGATCACTGATTCGTTGTTCTGCTTCAGATATTCTGCTATTGATTCTTTCTAGAGTATTGTTAATTTCAGTAATTGTGGTGTTTGTATACTTATTATTTAATTCTTCTAGGGCTTTGTTAATTGATTCTTGCATTTTCTCCATTTTGTCTTCAAGGTTTTTGATCATCTTTACTGTCATTATTCTGAATTATTTTTTGGTAATTTTCTGATTTCCACTTCATTTATTTGGACTTTTGTGTTTCCAGTTTTTTTCACTCATTTGCATAGTATTTATCTGCCTTTATATATATATATATTTATTTATGTATTTATATTTATATATACATTTATATTTATATTAATTTTATCTGCCTTATATATATATGGCAGAGAAATACTATGCAAATGTATTTATTTATACATTTATTTATCCCTTTATACATTTATTTATTTATTGCATAGTATTTTTCTGCCTTATATAAAGGCAGAAAAATACTATGCAAATGTATTTATATCAATAGTGGAATATCTGAAGCAGAACGAATTAGTAAGCTAGAAGATATATATATAAATATGTGTGTGTGTGTGTATATATATATATATATATATAATTTTGTGTTTGAGATCTCCTTTTCCCAGGCTTCAAGAAAAGTTGAATTCTTTCCTTGAAGAAGGTTGAATTCTTTCTTCGTTTTGGTTTTTTCCCTCCTAAGTTTGGTCCAGTGGTTTGTGTAAGCTTCGTATAGGGTGAGATTTGTGCTGAGTTTTCGTTAGTTTGTTTTTCCTCTAATGGGCAAGGCTAAGTGAGGTGGTACTCCCATCAGCTGATGATTGGGTTTGTATTTTTGTTTTCTCTGTTGTTTAGATGAGGCGTCCTGTACAGGGTGCTACTGGTGATTGGGTTATGCCAGGTCTTGTATTCAAGTCATTTGCTTTGTGTGAGTTCTCACTATTTGATACTACCTATGGTTAGTTATCTGGTAGTCTAGGGTCTTGGAGTCAGTGTTCCCACTGTAAAGGTTCAGGGTTTGATTTTGGAGCAGAACGTCATGAGCTAAAACTCCACCAGAATTTGTCCCAGAATGAAAAAGCCTGACTGTAAGTTAATAAATGGTGGAGGCTCAGAGTGGACAAGTCCAAGAATTAAAAAATCCAAGGGACCCTTCATGCAACTGAGTTTCACCTCAGAAACTTAACCAAGTTTTCACAGTAGGTACTGGATAAAACTATTGCAGAGTTCAGGTAAGGAAAGAGGAAAAGGCACTATTACAGCAGGAGACTATAACACAATAATAGTAGGAGACTTTAACACCCCATTCACATCAATGGACAGATCATCAAAACAGAACATTAATAAGGAAACACAAGTCTTAAATGATACATTAGATGAGATGGATCATCTAATGAGATGAGATACATTAGATGAGATGAGAAGGAATACACCTTCTTCTCAAGTGCACATGGAACATTCTCCAAGATAGACCACATCTTGGGTCACAAATCAAATCTCAGTAAATTTAAGAAAATTGAAATTGTATCAGACATCTTCTCTCATCACAACATTATAAGATTAGATATCAATTACAAGAAAAAAACTGTAAGAAACAAACACATAGAGATTAAACATCACAGTTCTAAATAACCAGTAGGTTACTGAGGAAATCAAAAGGGAAATAAAAAAAAATTCTAGAAATAAATGACAGTGAAAACACAATTCAAAATCTATGGCATACAGCAAAAGCAGTTCTAACAGGGAGGTTTATAGCAATACAATCCTACCTGAATAAACAAGAAAAACATTGAATAGACAATCTAACTTTACATCTAAAGTAACTGGAAAAAGAAGAAGGAAAAAACTCCAAAATTATTACAAGGAGACAAACCATAAAGATCTAAGCAGAAATAAATGAAAAAGAAATGAAAGAAAGAATAGTAAAGATTAACAAAACTAAATGCTGGTTCTTTGAGAAAATAAAGTAAATTAACAAGCCCTTAGCCAGGTTAATCAAGAAAATAGGAGAGAAGAATCAAATCAACAAAATTAGAAATAAAAAAAGCAGAGGTTACAACAGACAATGCAGAAATACAAATGATTATAAGAGAATATCATGAACAAAACTATATGGCAATAAAATAGAAAACCTGGAAGAAATGGACAGATTCTTAGAAAAGTTCAATTTTCCAAGATTGAATCAAGAAGAAATATAGATTATGAAAAACCCAATTATAAGCACTGATTGAAGTTGTGATCAAAAATCTTCCAAGAAACAAAAGCCCAGGACCAGATGACTTCATAGGAGAATTTATGAAACATTTAGAGAAGAGTTAGTGCTTATCCTTCTAAAACTCTTTCAAAAAACTTCAAAGGAAGGAATACTTCCAAATTCATTCTATTGAGGCCACCATTACCCTGATGCCAAAGCCAGACAAAAACTACACACACACAAAGAAAACTATAGGCCAATATCACTGATGAACATAGATGCAAAGACCCTCAAAAAATTTTTAGCAAACAGAATTCAGCAACACATCAAAAATCTCATACAGACAAACACATCAAAAAGCTCCATATACACAATGGAGTATTACTCAGCCATTAAAAAGAATACATTTGAATCAGTTCTAATGAGATAGATGAAACTGGAGCCGATTATACAGAGTGAAGTAAGCCAGAAAGAAAAACATCAATACAGTATACTAACACATATATATGGAATTTAGAAAGATGGTAATGATGACCCTGTATGTGAGACAGTAAAAGAGACACAGATGTATAGAATGGACTTTTGGACTCTAAGGGAGAGGGAGAAGGTGGGATGATTTGGGAGAATGGTGCTGAAACATGTATACTATCATGTAAGAAACGAATTGCCAGTCTATGTTCGATGCAGGATACAGGATGCTTGGGGCTGGTGCACGGGGATGATCCAGAGAGATGATATAGGGTAGAAGGTGGGAGGAGGGTTCAGGATTGGGAACTCATGTACACCCGTGGCGGATTCCTGTCAATGTATGGCAAAACCAATACAGTATTGTAAAATAAAATAAAGTAAAAATAAAAATTAAAAGAAAAGTTCATACACCATGATCAAGTTGGGTTTATTTCAGGGATGCAAGGATTCTTCAATATATGAAGATCAATCAATGAGACACACCATATTAACAAATTAAAAGATAAAAGCATATGATCACCTCAATCAGTTCAGTTCAGTTGCTCAATCATGTCAGACTCTTTGCAATCCCATGAACCACAGCATGCCAGGCCTCCCTGTCCGTCACCAACTTCCGGAGTTCACCCAAACCCATGTCCATTGAGTCGGTGATGCCATCTAACCATCTCATCCTCTGTCTTCCTCGTCTCCTCCTGCCCTCAATTTTCCTTATTGAGATCATCTATTGAGATCCCTAATGAGATCATCATTAATCAATTGAGATCATCTCAATAGATGCAGAAAAAAAAGAAAACTTTGACAAAATTCAGCACCTATTTATGATTAAAACTCTTCAAAAAATGGGCATAGAAGGAAACTACCTCAACATAGTAAAGGCCATATATGATAAGCCTACAGCAAACATTATTCTTAATGGTGAGAAACTGAAAGCATTCCCACTAAGATCAGGAACAAGACAAGGGTGCCCACTTTTGCTGCTTTTATGAAACATAGTTCTGGAAGTCCTAGTTCCAGCAATCAGAGAAGAAAAAGGAATAAAATAAATCCACATCAGTAAAGAAGTAAAGCTCTCACTGTTTGCAGGTGACATGATACTATACGTAGAAAACCCTAAAGATGGTATCAGAAAATTACTAGAGCTAATCAGTGAATTTAGCAAAGTTGCAGGATACAAAATCAATACACAAAAATCACTTGCATTTATATATACTAAGAATGAAAAATCAGAAAGATCAATTAAGGAATCATTCACCATTGCAACAAAAAGAATTAAATATCTAAAGGTAAGTAAGATATTTAAGGTAAGGTTAGTAAATATCTAAGGTAAAATAAATAAATAAATAAATAAATAAACAACCTACCTAAGGAGACAGAAGAACTGTACACAGAAATTATAAGACACTAATAAACAAAATCAAAGATGACATAAACAGATGGAGAGATATTCCATGTTCTTGGGCAGGAAGAATGTATTGTAAAAATGATTTTAGTACCAAATGCAATCTACAGATTTAATGCAATCCCTGGCATTTTTAACAGAACTAGAACAAAAAATTTCACAATTCAAATAGAAACACAAAAGACCCTGAATAGTCAAAGCAGTCTTGAGAAAGAAGAATGGAGCTGGAAGAATCAAGCTTCCTGACTTCAGATTATAATATAAAGCTACAGTAATCAAAACAATATGGTATTGGCACAAAAACAGAAATATACACTAATGAAACAAGATAGAAAGGCCAGAAATAAACCCATGCACCAATGGGTACCTTATTTTTGACAAAGGAGGCAAGAATATACAATGGGGAAAAGACAGCCTCTTCAATTAGTGGTGCTAGGAAAACTGGACAGCTACATTTAAAAGAATGAAATTAGAACACTTCCTAAAACCATACACAAAGATGAACTCAAAATGGATTAAATACCAAAATGTAAGACCAGAAATGATGAAACTCTTTGAGGAAAACATAGGCAGAACACTTGCTGACATAAATCAAAGCAAGATCCTCTATGATCCACCTCCTAGAGTAACAAAAATAAAAACAAAAGTAAACAAGTGAGACTTATTAAACTTAAAAGCTTTTGCACAGCAAAGGAAACTATAAGCAAGGTTAAAGGACAACCCTAAGAATAGGACAAAATAATAGCAAATGAAACAACTGACAAAAGATTAATTTCCAAAGTATACAAGCAGCTCATATACCTCAATGCCAGAAAAACAAACAACCTAATCAAAAAGTGGGAAAAAGACCTAAACAGACATTTCTCCAAAGAAGACACACAGATGGCTAACAAACACATGGAGATGCTAAACATCATTCATTATTAGAGAAATGCAAATCAAAACTACAGTGAGATACCACCTCACACCATTCAGAATATCCATTGTCAAAGTCTATAAACAATAAATGCTAGAAAGGGTATGGAGAAAAGGGAACACTCTTGCACTGTTGGTGGGAGTGTAAACTGATACAGTCACTATGGAAGATGGCATGGAGATTCCTTAAAAAACTAGGAGTAAAACCACCATATGACCCAGCAATCCCACTCCTAGGCATATACCCTGAGGAACCCAAAACTGAAAGAGACACATGTATCCCATTGTTCATTGCAGCACTGTTTACAACAGGTAGAACATGGAAGCAGCCTAGATGTCCATCTACAGATGAATGGATAAATAAGTTTTGGTGTATATACACAATTGAATATTACTCAGCCATAAAACGGAACATCTTTGAGTCAGTTCTAATGAGGTGGATGAACTTAGAACCTATTATGCAGAGTGAAGTGATTCAGAAAGAGAAAGACAAATACCATATTCTAACACATATATATGGATGGTACTGAAGAATTTATTTACAGGGCAACAATGGAGAAACAGGCATAGAGAATAATTATGGACATGGGTAGAGGGGAGGAGAGGGTGAGATGTATGGAAAGAGTAACATGGAAACTTACATTACCAGAAAAAAAAAAAAGAAAACTTAATTTAAGATTAAGGGGTTAATCTTAAAAGAGTGGGCAAGGGCACAGAGTGACCTCAAGGGATAGTGGAAACACAGTACTGAGTCATGGTTCTCAAGTTATCAGTTCTGTTCAGCTTTCCTTTCAATGTCTGCAATTATCTTACCCTTATTTAAAATTAAATGCAAGAATACTCTACCTTATACAGGGTCTGCACTGATTCTGGCTACAATAAATGATTATTGGAATTGAATTAGATTAATAAAACACATAAATCAGACAGCTTGATTAAAACTTAATTCAGTTGCAGCTTGATTTAACATATGTAAGATGTTTTGAATAGTAAAAAATATTGAAATATTATTGCTTTATCCTAGCAACACACAGAGCAAAATGTTACTTTAGAGAATGTCTAAAATGTTTTTCACATTAATAGCTGAAATAACCATTACAATATAAAATGAATTTCAATATTGTCAGGTATATATATATATATATTATGGGTATATAATGTACTTTTTGAGAGACAGTAAAATCCCACATATAATACCCTAATATTTCTGCTCTTACCTAGGAAGACTATTCAAGGTTTTAGAACCCTGTAAAGAATTTGGCTATTTTTCTAGTGTCATGAAAAGAAAATATATCCATGATTATGCTTTTATATAATCTATCTTGATAAAATATTTGTTTTCAGATGAAATACCTTCCAAATTTATATCAGCTCTTATCTGACAGTCACTGTTCATTCTGTTGTCCATTTGATAAATATCTAACTGCCCTAAATACTAGATGTTCAAAGTCATCCAGTGTCTTTCCAACTATTTAATCTACTTTTACGATTCATCAGCTTCCAGTGAAGTCACTTTGGCTCTGTCTCTATTGAAAGATATATCATAACTGAAAATGCTATTGATATAATTCTGAACATTTATTTGCCTCAACCAGTATGTAGTAACATTTAGTTAATTGCTGTTAGGTTAAAATATGCCTTAATTACACTTTTACATATTATATTCCTTTTTATTATATGAAATTGGATTATTTCAGTCAAATATATTTTGGTGAAATCTGATGATTTGATATATATTCATGCTAAATGAAAGCTTGGTGCAACAGGAAATTTGATATGGAATTTGACAAATTCTTTCAATTTGAGGACCTTTGACATAATGCTCTTCAGTAGTCACTTGCAAACACACCTGTAAATTTTCTGGAATAGTTCTTATCTCCTAGACATTTGAAAGAAACTGAAAAGCATTGTAGTTCATCACTGGTGGAAATTGTTACCATATACAGTCAAATATCTATAATTTTTCAACAAGCAGTCATGATGAGTTTGACACTTTATTTAAATTATTTTTAAATAGCAGTGGAGTCAATAGTCAGACATAAAGCAAAATGTGGGATTGCAGAAAGCAAATATAGAAATGGATGATCAAGTCTCAATTTCCACTTCCCAATTAAGATTCCCTTTTTATGGAACATCTCATTTATATCCTTCCTTTCCTCAGGTTCATGTTGCTGAGTGTTCTTGTGTCTTCTTGTTCCTCTCAAATTTTAAATCCTTTTCTTAGGAAATGATCTCATATCAGTCATTTATGTTTTCTCATATGAGAGGCTTTTTCCCAATTAAAGGAATTACAGCATGGGAAAATATTGTTGGAGAAGCAGTAAGATCTTCCCACAGCCTTTAAAATCACAATGTGTGAACAGGTGCTTGCTGCACTAATGAGGAAAAAGTGGACTTGCTCTTGATGTGTGAAAAGCTCTACGGACAAGATCAGCGTACATGCAGCAATTATCTCTATTTCCCCAGATGTGCAAATAGAGGAGTGGAGGCTTTTGAAGCAGGCAATTTCAATGCTGGATATTGAGGGATTCTTCTGACCAGGTGAGTGCAATGGAAATGTAACACTTTAAAAAGAATGTTGATACATTTATTACCTATATCAGAAATGATTGATCATTTGGTATGTTGAAGAAGGGCACTTGGGAAGGAGAGGAAGTGTGAAATATTAAAACACTTGGAACATACAGCAGGTAAAAGCAGAGATCAGTTTATACCACTGCAGCAGGTGGTTAACTAAGGATGGTCAGATGAAGTGGAACCAAAGAAGCAAATGTGTGAAGTGAGCCACTGATTGATATGAGGATCTGAGGGCTCTAGGTTGCTAGACTCCTTTCTACTATCTCCAGTGTTTTAATTATTCTTAAACCAAGAATGCCTAAGGAAATTGTGGTCTGTATAAATGTCACTACAGGAGTAGCATCTTGCAGAACTTATAAGGTTAATAATGTGACAAAATCCATTTGTGGGTGTTTCAGTGGGTGGGTTGAAGCTAAAACAATTTTTGAACTCTTCTTTGAAGGAGGCTGTGGAAATATTCTTTGGTGTACTATTGCTATATCTGTGCCTTGAAAATAATAAGTAGGACATTACTAAGAGAGAGGAAAATGCATGGGCTTTCAGATACCTGAATAATAAAATGGGCATGTTTTATATTCTATTAATAATGAGAAAAGTACATTATATATACCTAGACCCATATGTTAGATGCACTTAACCTTCAGTAAATAGCTAATAAATTCACTTGAATTATATTTAAATTCTATTGGAGACAGATTACACACACACATACACACACACACACACACACACACTCAAATACACATTTCCAAGAAGTAAATTTTCCTTTTATAAGTTTGGACTTTTATTATTGAATATAACACAGAATTTAGGCCTAGTTGAAAAATCTAGAGAATATATAGGACGCTGTTCCCCTGCTCTTCCTGCCATTCCTACCTTCTACTTAATAGAAGGAAAAACTTAAGCCAAGAAAGACTAAAAAAAAAAAAAATCTCTAAATGATTTACAGTTATTTAAAGTCAGGGTTTGGGTTTCTTCCTTCCAAGCTAATTTTATTATCTGTTTTTACCATACTACCTTAGGATTTAAGCATAAAAATTTTATTAAATTTGATTGCTAATTATTGACACATTTTTCAAATGTTTTGAAATGGATAAATGATAGTTTTCTTTTCCTTTTAAATACATAATCATGTATATTCTAGTTTTTAAATTTGGGAATTTTTAATGTGAATTAATATTAACAGTATTAATTATTTAATTAAAGGCCACAGTCAAGGTAGGAAGCAGAGGTAACATTTTAAAATCTATTTGGAAATGTTTGATTATAGGCATGGATAAAGTTTCTGGCATTGCAACTCACAGAATTTTAGACTTAAAGTTATTAAATAACTTATGTCACCTTTTGGGGGAGTAATGTCCACTTCAGAACAATTCAGTAACTCAGTCATGTCTGATGCTTTGAAAGCCATGGACTGCAGCTTGCCAGGTGTCCTTGTCCATCACCAACTCCCAGAACTTGCTCAGACTCAGGTCCATCAAGTCATTAATGCCATCCAACCATCTCAGCCTCTGTCCTCGCCTTCTCCTCCTGTATTCAATCTTTCCCAGCATCAAGAGATTTTCCAATGTGTCAGTTCTTCCCATCAGGTGGCCAAACTATTGGAGCTTCAGCTTCAGCATCAGTCCTTCCAATGAATATTCAGGACTAATTTCCTTTATGATTGACTGGTTGGATCTCCTTGCAGTCCAGTGGATTCTCAAGAGTCTTCTTCAACACCACAATTCAAAAGGATCAATTCTTTGGTGCTCAGCTTTCTTTATGGTCCAACTTTCACATCCATACATAACTACTGAAAAAAAACATAGCTTTGACTATGCAGATATTTGTAAGCAAAACAATATATCTGCTTTTTAATATGCCGTCTAGGTTGGTCATAGCTTTTCTTCCAAGGAACAAGCATATTTTATTTTCATAGCTGCAGTCACTATCCCCAGTGATTTTGGAGCCCAAGAAAATAGTTTGTCACTGTTTCTATTATTTCCCTATCTATTTGTCATGAAGTGATGGGATCGGATGCCATGATCTTTGTTTTTTGAATACTGAGTTTTAAGATGCTTTTTCACTCTCTTCTTTCACTTTCAAGAGGCCATAAAGGTGGTGGCATCTGCATATCTGAGATTATTGATATTTCTCCTGGCAATCTTGATTCCAGCTGGTGCTTCATCCAGCCTGTCATTTCTCATGATATGCTCTCCATAAAATTAAATAAGCATAGTGACAATATGCAGCCTTGACGTATTCCTTTCCCAATTTGGAACAAGTCCATTGTTCCATAGGCTTCCCTGGTGGCTCAGAGGTTAAAGTGTCTGCCTTCAATGCGGGAGACCTGGGTTCAATCCCTGGGTCAAGAAGACCCCCTGGAGAAGGAAACAGCAACCCACTCCAGTATTCTTGCCTGGGGAATCCCATGAACAGAGGAGCCTGGTAGGCTACAGCTCACTGGGTCACAAAGAGTCGGACACAACTGAGCGACTTACGTTCTTTCTTTCATTGTTCCATGGCCGGTTCTGACTGTTGCTTCTTGACCTGAATACAGATTTCTCAGGAGGCAAATAAATTGGTCTGGTACTCCCATCTCTTTCAGAATTTTCCACAGTTTGTCCTGATCAATACAGTCAAAGATTTTAGTGTAGTAAATAAAACAGAAGTAGATGTTTTTCTGGAACTCTTTTGCTTTTTCTGTGATTCAGTGGATGTTGGTTTTGATTTCTGGTCCCTCTGTCTTTTCTAAACACAGCTTGAACATCTAGAAGTTCATGGTTCACCTACTGTTGAAGACTCACTTGGAGAATTTTGAGCATTGCTTTGCTAGCGTGAAAGATGAGTGCAATTATGTGGTACTTTGAACTTTCTTTGGCATTGCCTTCTTGGGATTGGAATGAAAACTGACCTTTTCCAGTCCTGTGGCCATTGCTGTTTTCCAAATTTGCTAGCATATTGAATGTAGGTAGCACTTTCACAGTATCATCTTTTAGGATTTGAAACAGATAAGCTGGAATTCCATCCCCCCCTCAATAGCTATGTTCCTAGTGATGCTTCCCAAGGCCCACTTGATCACATTCTAAGATACCTGGTTCTAGATGACTGATTACACCACCATGGTCATCTAGGTCATGAAGATCTTTTTTTGTATAGTTTTGTGTATTCTTGCCACTTCTTCTTAATATCTTCTGCTTCTGTTAGGTCCATACCATTTCTGTCCTTTATTGTGTCCATCTTTGCATAAGACATTCCCTTGGTATCTCTAATTTTCTTGAGTCTTTCCCATTCTATTGGTTTCATCTATTTCTTTGCACTGATCACTGAAGAAGACTTTCTTATCTCTCCTTGCTATTCTTTGGTACTCTGCATTCAAATGAGTATATCTTTCCTTTTCTCCTTAGCTTTTATCTTCTTCTTTTCTCAGATACTTGTAAGCCCTCCTCAGACAATCATTTTGTCTTTTTACATTTCTTTTTCTTGAGAATGATCTTGATCACTGCCTACTCTCCAATGTCATGAACCTCCATTCATAGTTCTTCAGGCACTCTGTCTATCAGATCTAATCTCTTGAATCTAATTGTCACTTCCACTATATTGTCATAAGGGATTTGATTCAGGTCATACCTGAATGGTCTATTTGTTTTCCCTATCTTCTTCAATTTAAGTCTGAATTTGGCAATAAGATATTCATGATCTGAGCCACAGTAATCTTGTTTTTGCTGACAGTATAGAACTTCTCCATCTTTGGCTGCAAAGAATACATTCAATCTGATTTTGGTACTGACCATCTGGTAATGTCCATATGTAGAGTCATCTCTTGTGTTCTTGAAAGATGGTGTTTGTTATGACCAGTGTGTTCTCCTGGCAAAATTCTATTAGCCTTTGCCCTGCTTCTTTTTGTACTCCAAGATAAAATTTGCCAGTTACTAGAGGTATCTCTTGACTTCCTACTTTTGCATGCCAGTCCACTATGATGAAAAGGACATCTTTTTTGGGCATTAGTTCTAGAATATCTTGTAGGTTTTTATAGAACTGTTCAACTTTAGCTTTTTTGGCATTAGTGATTGGGCCATAGACTTGGATTACTATGATATTGATTGGTTTGTCTTGAAAATGAACATAGATCATTCTATTATTTTTGAGGTTGCACCCAAGTACTGCATTTTGGAATCGTTTGTTGACTATGAAGGCTACTCCATTTCTTCTATGGATTTCTTGCCCACAGTAGAAGATAAAATGGTCATCTGAATAAAATTCTCCCATTCCAGCCCATTTTATTTCACTGATTCCTAAAATGTCAATGTTCACTCTTGACATCATCTGTTTGACCACTTTCAATTTTCCTTAATTCATGGACCTAACATTCCAGGTTCTTATGCAATATTGTTCTTTACAGCATCAGACTTTACTTTCATCACCAGTCACATCCCCAGCTGGGCGCTGGTTTCACTTTGGTTCCATCCTTTCATTCTTTCCCTCTTCTCCAGTGCACTTAAGGACCTAGGGGGTTCATCTTTCAGTGTCATATCTTTTTGCCTTTTCATACTGTTCATGGGGTTCTCAAGGCAAAAATACTGAAGTGGTTTTTCATTCCCTTCTCCAGTGGACTACATTTTGTCAGAAGGCAGTGGGGAGACAATATTGGAGAAAGGAATGATGAGAGTTAAGTATTTCACAGGAAATGTAACTCTATTTCCAGAATGCCTTCCAAGGAAGAAGTGACTGTTTCTGCCAAAGGCGTTGTCAGTCCTTTCCCACAACTCATAGAACAGAGTTGTTGGTAGTTACCCAGAGAGAATGATTCCTCCACAGACATATAAAACAGAAAGTGCTGCAGTGGCAGAGACAGTTTCGCAGATTTTATTGTTTGTTTGTTGTTGTTGTTTTAAATACAATATAATTGTTCACAGAATCAATAACTAAGGATTGGAAACAATCTGTGGTCAATGGTAAAGGCTATGAGACAAGTAAACTTCTTGGAATATGGTTGAAACAGAATATAGTGGGGGACACAGAAATGGATCCAAATTGGGACAGTGCTATTTCCATAATTTGTTAAATGAACCTCTGTCTAAAATTCCCAGAGATTTAAGAAGTTTTGCTTTTTCTTACTTAATATTCTTTTTTTTTGAGAGATTTTTATTTTATTTATTTTATTTATTTTTTATTTTTTAAATTTTAATATCTTTAATTCTTACATGCATTCCCAAACATGAACCCCCCTCCCACCTCCCTCCCCACAACATCTCTCTGGGTCATCCCCATGCACCAGCCCCAAGCATGCTGCATCCTGCGTCAGACATAGACTGGAGATTCAATTCTTACATGATAGTATACATGTTAGAATGTCATTCTCCCAAATCATCCCAACCTCTCCTTCTCCCTCTGAGTCCAAAGGTCCGTTATACACATCTGTGTCTCTTTCCCTGTCTTGCATACAGGGTCGTCATTGCCATCTACCTAAATTCCATATATGTGTGTTAGTATACTGTATTGGTGTTTTTCTTTCTGGCTTACTTCACTCTGTATAATCGGCTCCAGTTTCATCCATCTCATCAGAACTGATTCAAATGAATTCTTTTTAATGGCTGAATAATACTCCATTGTGTATATGTACCACAGCTTTCTTATCCATCCATCTGTGATGGACATCTATGGTTGTTTCCATGTCCTGGCTATTATAAACAGTGCTGCGATGAACATTGGGGTACATGTGTCTCTTTCAATTCTGGTTTCCTCGGTGTGTATGCCCAGAAGTGGGATTGCTGGGTCATAAGGTAGTTCTATTTGCAACTTTTCAAGAACCTCCACACTGTTCTCCATAGTGGCTGTACTAGTTTGCATTCCCACCAACAGTGTAGGAGGGTTCCCTTTTCTCCACACCCTCTCCAGCATTTATTGCTTGCAGATTTTTGGATCACAGACATTCTGACTGGTGTGAAGTGGTACCTCATTGTGGTTTTGATTTGCATTTCTCTAATAATGAGTGATGTTGAGCATCTTTTCATGTGTTTGTTAGCCATCCGTATGTCTTCTTTGGAGAAATGTCTATTTAGTTCTTTGGCCCATTTTTTGATTGGGTCGTTTATTTTTCTGGAATTGAGCTTCAGAAGTTGCTGGTATATTTTTGAGATTAGTTGTTTGTCAGTTGCTTCATTTACTATTATTTTCTCCCATTCAGAAGGCTGTTTTTTCACCTTGCTTATATTTTCCTTTGTTGTGCAGAAGCTTTTAATTTTAATTAGATCCCACTTGTTTATTTTTGCTTTTATTTCCAGAATTCTGGGAGGTGGATCATAGAGGATCCTGCTGTGATTTATGTCTGAGAGTGTGTTGCCTATGTTCTCCTCTAGGAGTTTTATAGTTTCTGATCTTACATTTAGATCTTTAATCCATTTTGAGTTTATTTTTGTGTACGGTGTTAGAAATTGATCTAGTTTCCTTCGTTTACAAGTGGTTGACCAGTTTTCCCAGCACCACTTGTTAAAGAGAATGTCTTTGCTCCATTGTATATTCTTGCCTCCTTTGTCAAAGATAAGGTGTCCACATGTGTGTGGATTTATCTCTAGGCTTTCTATTTTGTTCCATTGATCTATGTGTCTGTCTTTGTGCCAGTACCATACTGTCTTGATGACTGTGGCTTTGTAGTAGAGCCTGAAGTCAGGCAAGTTGATTCCTCCAGTTCCATTCTTCTTTCTCAAGATTGCTTTGGCTATTCGAGGTTTTTTGTAATTCCATACAAAGCTTGAAATTATTTGTTCTAGTTCTGTGAAAAATGTGGCTGGTAGCTTGATAGGGATTGCATTGAATTTGTAAATTGCTTTGGGTAGTATACTCATTTTCACTATATTGATTCTTCCGATCCATGAACATGGTATATTTCTCCATCTGTTAGTGTCCTCTTTGATTTCTTTCATCAGTGTTTTATAGTTTTCTATATATAGCTCTTTCATTTCTTTAGGTAGATATATTCCTAAGTATTTTATTCTTTTCGTTGCAATGGTGAATGGAATTGTTTCCTTAATTTCTTTTTCTACTTTCTCATTATTCGTGTATAGGAATGCAAGGGATTTCTGTGTGTTGATTTTATATCCTGCAACTTTACTATATTCATTGATTAGCTCTAGTAATTTTCTGGTGGAGTCTTGAGGGTTTTCCATGTAGAGGATCATGTCATCTGCAAACAGTGAGAGTTTTACTTCTTCTTTTCCAATTTGGATTCCTTTTATTTCTTTTTCTGCTCTGATTGCTGTGGCCAAAACTTCCAGAACTATGTTGAATAGTAGCAGTGAAAGTGGACACCCTTGTCTTGTTCCTGACTTTAGGGGAAATGCTTTCAATTTTTCACCTTTGAGGATAATGTTTGCTGTGGGTTTGTCATAGATAGCTTTTATTATGTTGAGGTATGTTCCTTCTATTCCTGCTTTCTGGAGAGTTTTTATCATAAATGGATGTTGAATTTTGTCCAAGGCCTTCTCTGCATCTATTGAGATAATCATATGGTTTTTATTTTTCAATTTGTTAATGTGGTGAATTACATTGATTGATTTGCGGATATTGAAGAATCCTTGCATCCCTGGGATAAAGCCTACTTGGTCATGGTGTATGATCTTTTTAATGTGTTGTTGGGTGGAAGAAATGGACAAATTCTTAGAAAAGTTCAATTTTCCAAAACTGAACCAGGAAGAAAGAGAAAATCTTAACAGACCCATCACAAGCACGGAAATTGAAACTGTAATCAGAAATCTTCCAGCAAACAAAAGCCCAGGTCCAGACGGCTTCACAGCTGAATTCTACCAAAAATTTAGAGAAGAGCTAACACCTATCCTCCTCAAACTCTTCCAGAAAATTGCAGAGGAAGGTAAACTTCCAAACTCATTCTATGAGGCCACCATCACCCTAATACCAAATCCTGACAAAGATGTCACAAAAAAAGAAAACTACAGGCCAATATCACTGATGAACATAGATGCAAAAATCCTCAACAAAATTAATATTCTTTTTAATTTTTATTGAAGTATAGTTGCTACACAATATTACATGTTGCAGGTGTACAGTATAGTGATTCACTACTTGAATAATATAACACATTAAAAATTAATTATCAGCCATAGGTGTTTATAATGTGTTATATTGCTTTAGAATATATTTAATAATTATAAAACCCACTGGAGAATTTCAATCACTTTTATCTTATCCATGGAGGTTATAGATATCTCTATATAGTTATCACTTAATAGTTATCACTAGTTTCTTGGTGAAGTAACTGAAGGCATATCAAGATCCACTGAAAATAACTTTTTATATTTGATATTTATCTCTATATCACATATCTCTATGAAGTTCATTAGGGAATGCACTTTATTTGTAAAGATTGACTACCTAATACCTAATGCAACACTTGATTTCCTCTCTTTGTAGTACATATCTCTATGAAGTTCATTAGAATATGCATTTTATTTGTTAAAGATTGATTGCCCAATACCTGGGACTTCCTTGATAGCTCAGTTGGTAAAGAATCTTCTTGAAATGCAGGAGACCCCATTTCAATTCCTAGGTCAGGAAATCCACTGGAGAAGGGATAGGCTATCCACTCCAGTATTCTTGGGCTTCCCCTGTGGTCAAACTGGTAAAGAATTCCCCTGCAATGTGGGAAGTCTGGGTTTGAGATCTAGGTTGGGACGATAGATCCCCTGGAGTAGGGAAAGACACTGCAATAATAAATTAATTTTAATAAATAATAAATACATTATCTGGGCCAAGTTTTTGTAATTATTGTTCAGTCACTAAGTCAGGTGCAACTCTGTGACTTCATGGACTGCAGTGCACCAGCTTCCTCTGTCCTCTTCTATCTCCTGGATTTTGCTCAAATTCATATCCATTGAGTGAGTGATGCCATCCAACCATCTCATCCTCTGCCACCTCCTTGTCCTTTTGCCTTCAGTCTTTCTCAGTGTCAGGGTCTTTTCCAATGAGTCATCTCTTTGCATCAGGTAGCCAAAGTATTGGAGCTTCACCCTCAGCATCAGTACTACCAATGAATATTCAGGATTGATTTCCTTTTCGGATTGACTGGTTTGATCTCCTTGCAGTCCAAGGGACTCTCGAGTCTTCTCTAGCACCAAAATTAGAAAACGGCTCTCAGCCTTCTTTATGGTTCAACTCTCATATCTGTACATGACTCCTTGAAAACCATATCTTTAAGCAGATGGACCTTTGTTGGCAAAGTGATACCTCTGCTTTTTAATACACTGTCTCAGTTTGTCATAGCTTTTATTTCAAGGAGCAATAGTCTTTTAATTTCGTGGCTACAGTCAGCATCTGCAGTAATTTTGCAGCACAAGAAAATGATATCTGTCATGGCTTCTGTTTTTTCCCTTCTATTTGACATTAAGTGATGGGACTGGAAGGCATGGTCTTAGTTGTTTAATGTTGAGTTTCAAGCCAGCTTTGTCACTCTCCTCTTTCACTGTCATCAAGAAGGCCAGGTTTAATCTTTCTTAATTAAACATAGGTTAAAGACACCATCAACGTATTATTGAATATATTTGATAATGTATTTGATAAACTCATTTAATTTTGCTATATTTAGAAGTAAGAATATAGGATGTACACTTACATATAAATTTTGGACAAAAACTTTTTTTGTAAGTATGTCCCAAATATTGCATGAAACGTATTATACTTAAAAAATTATTTATCTAAACTTCAAAGTTATCTGGACACCTAGTATATTTTATTTAGCAATCATAAACTTTCCCAAATATTAGATTAAGAATTCTGTTTGTAGTGTGAAAACAAGGTTAGGGGAATCCTTTATGGAATGCTGCCTTTGAAAAAAAGCTATTTATTCCACTGATTATATGTGTTGGTCCATTATTCAGACATTGAGTTAGTTCCATGCATACTTCTAGACCATGGAAGTTCTTTTACATTGTTTTGAATATTTGCTTTTCCCACTCCTCCATTTTCCAGTACATAATATGCTATTACTTCCCATTTCATTTTATAAAAGAATCATTCTTTTTGAGACAAGAAAGGATACCTGGTATCATCAGGTTCAATATGCTTATTTCCGAAATGAGTATACTCAGTTGCAAAGTCTTGAAGGGATTCACCGTATTTTATGGATCTAGTTAGTAAAAGAAATATTTTTGCTCCAGTTCAATGGAATATCCAACTCACTCAAGATGGTGGTTGACTGAATAGACACACACACACAAAATAAGCCTAAATTTAAACAAAAGGGTTTAATTATTCCAATAAGAAGAACAGCAAATTTAAGGAGAATAAAGAAACAAATTTATGTAGCTAATATTATATTCCAGACAATGTATATCCTTATTTAATCATCTCAGTATTCCTGTGAAGTAATTATTATCCCTATAAGTTTCTCAAGAGTTTCAGAAAGTATAAGATGGGAAGCTTGTGAAATTATCCCAAAAATACATAATTCAAGCCTAGTTCTATCTCTGTCCCAAAACTGTCCTTTCTTCCTTCAGAATTTGTCATTCTAACACAATGTCAGCTAAGAAAGTATCAGATTGTCTGAAGGTATACACACAACTGAAATTGCAGATGTTTATGTGAGTAGTTTGAGATGGAGAAAGTATATAGAATTTACCAGGGAAGATATCAGGAGACATTATTGCATCAACTAGAACACATAAACTTTGAAGAAAAGAGCAAAACTTTCCTAAGTGTCTATATGCTGTTGCTGCCACTCTTAGTTTTGGAAGAAGCTTCCCACAGCAATTAAAGTTTTCTTTTGATGTACCTAAAGGATCATTCTGAATATTACTACTTTTTAAAATGTGTCTCATTTAAGTATAATTGATTTACTGTGTTGTGTTAATTTCTGCTATACAGCAAACTGATTCATATTTACATATGTGTGTGTATGTATATATATATACATACATATATATATACACATACATATATATATATATATATATATTTACATTCTTTTTCCATTATGGTTTATCACAGGATAATGAATTTAGATCTCTCTGCTATACAGTGGGAAATTGTTTATTCATTCTATATATAATTGTTTGGTTTTACTAACCCCAAACTCCCAATGCATCCTTCTCTCATCCCCTCTTGGCAACCACAAGTTGTTTCTCTATGTCTGTGTGTCCGTGAGTCTGCTTCTGTTCCATAGATAAGTCAACTTGTGTCATATTGTTGTTCAGTTGCTAAGTCATGTCTGACTCCCAGCGACCCCATGGGCTGCAGGACTCCAGGCTTCCCTGTCTTTTACTATCTCCAAGAGTTTTTTCAAACTCGTGTCCTTCAAGTTAGTGATGCCATCACATCATACCATTCTCTTTCACCCCCTTCTCCTTCTGCCCTCAATCTTTCCCAGCATCAGGATCAGTAAGCTCTTCACATCAGGTGTCCAAAATGTTGGATCTTCAACATCAATCCTTCCAATGAATATTTGGAGTTGATTTCCTTTAGGATTGACTGGTTTGATCACCTTATTGTCCAAAGGACTCTCAAGAGTCTTCTCCAGGACAAAATTTGAAAGCATCAATTCTTTGGTACTCAGACTTCTTCATGGTCCAATTCTCACATCAATTCACTTGAAAAATGATAGCTTTGACTGTATGTATCTTGTTGGCAAAGTGATTTCTGCTTTTTTATATGCTCTCTAGGTTTGTCAGAGCTTTTCTTCCAAAGAGCAAACCTCTTTTAATTTCATGGTTGCAGTCACAATCCACAGAGATTTTGGAGTCCAAGAAAATAAAATCTGTCACTGTTTCCCCATTTTCCCCATCTATTTGCCATGTGATAATGAACCAGAATTCCATAATCTTAGTTTTTTGAATGTTGAGTTTTAAGCCAACTTTTTCACTCTTCTCTTTTATCCTCATCAAGGAGCTCTTGGTTCTCTTCCAAGAGTGGGAGTTTCCAATTATTAGAGGATAGATCAAATCCTGTGATAATTTAGCATCAGCACATTTCTGATTGAAGGGTCTCTCCCATAAAGCATCTGACAAGGTCAAGAGGTTTCTTTCTGCACTGTTTACTCACAATTGATTTCTTCCCTCACTTTGCATTTTCAAGCAAATAATATTTTTCCTGTACTAGAAGTATTCTACTCCTTGTTGATTCCCTATCTAATTCTCTATTTTATGAGTGAAGAAGAAGAAAAAAAGAAGGAAAAGTGGGATAGATATGTTGAAAAAAGTGGAAAAAAATGTGAAGCTCCGGTTTAAGGAAAATACTTTTGTATATCAAGGTTAGTCTGGCAATATTGTCTTAAAATTACTTAAGAAGTTTTCTCAGTTCTCATTAATTCAGATACATGTCTCGTTTTGTAATTGCCTAAAAACTTTCTGAGTTATAACTTTAAAGCAAACTTCAATCTTGATTTTGTATATTTTATTACTTAAAAATACTCTTCTCAATGTTATGTGCCATCCTGGATGGGAGAGGGGTTTGGGGGAGACTAGATACATGTATATGTGTGGCTGCATCCCTTCTCTGTTAACCTGAAACAACGACAACATTATTAATTGGGTGTACCATAAGACAAAGTAAAAATATAAAGTTACAAAAAAAATCCTTTAAAGATCATGCACCCTTAGACTCTAACAAGCATTCATATCTGGAGATGAAAGATCTAGAGGATGAAACAACTATGATAAATATTTTAAGGACATGAAATTATTTAAGTGATTAATAGGAGATTGGTGGTTTTTATTGTGTCTGTTCTCTAAATAGACCTCGAGAGAGGTGGGGAAAATGAGAGAGAGAAATATTTTTAACTGAACCTGACTGATCAAAGCTTATAGAAATTTTGACTAGAATGAAATTTACCTGTAATCTGTTCATCTACATTGTAATCTGAGAAACTGATTTTTGATCATTATGATGAGAACTTTCAAGATATCAAATCTTTTACAAATGACAAAATGCAAGTAGATTGTCTTGTACTGATATTTTCCCTTATTAAGAGAGAGTATTCAAAATATAGCCAGACAGTCTCTGGTCATTCTGATGTTTTCCTTTAAAAAGTCCTGTGATAAACTGGTGATGGAGCAGATTATGGAAAGGCTTTCCTAACTGTTTTATGTTGTGAAATTGATTGTCATAATTTTTGAGAAGCTTAATACATATAATTTTCTTCTAGAAGGAATATTTTCTTCCAAACATCCAATGCTGTTATTTAAGATAGTCAATTTTTATTTCAAATTTTGACCAACTTTAAAAATTTAAATAGTTACTTTTTATTCAACATAGTGACCTACTTGAATAGACAATAATTTTCATTTTGGAAAAAATATATTAAACAACAACAACAAAAACAACTATGGCAGTCCTTTTTCACCAGATGAGGAAAAATAGATGTATGCAGTCTGGAAGAGAGCCTTCCTCCAACCATGCTGGCACTGTGATCTCAGACTTCTAGCTTCTAGAAATGAAAGAAATAAATGTCTGGCTTTTTATAACCTTAAATAGATTGATAGATAAGTCATTTACAGCTGATTATTTCTGATACTTTAATAAAATAGACTTGACTCACTTTGGTTTTCTCCAGCATTTAGAGGTACTCCTGTCCCTAGGTGAATTTGAGGAAACTTATATACCAAGGGAAAATGTTTAAGCACTTACTTTTGTGTTTCTTTATAATTGTCTTGTCCTTGGGTGTCATTGTGTCTGTCAGTAAACCTTGACTTAATTCTCTTAGCCACTTTCATGGAAGACTTGATTATTTATCACCTAACATGGTAGATCAGTGAGAGAAATGTTAATAATTCTTTATGTTTTTACAGAGGTCAGAATAGGAAACCTCCTCACTGGAATCTATAGTGGTCACTGAAATCCTCTGCTCTGGTATTTCTAAATTCACCTAGACCAAAATTTTCTCCTCCATTCTGAGAATGACTCTTATTTTCATGGATTTAAATGCTCACTGTTGCTTATAAAATATTATTAAAATATCTACTGTTTATCATGGAAGTAGAATTGAAAAATATTCATTAGTATATAAGCAACATTGATATAAAAAAGTAAACCAGCAAAAGAAAACCACATACTCTTCAACACACACACACACACACACACACACACACACACACACACACACTTATCAGCATTCTCCTTTAACCTAATACTTAAAGGGCTTATATTCTGATAAAGTCAGTAGGATTGCTGTGCTTCAATTAACACTTCCAGATTTGAGACACACGAAAAAATCTCCCACCTTTTTTTTCTGGATGCTTTTCTAGTATACAACTTTAACTGCTTCTGTACTGTCATTTGTATCCAATAGCTCACCATTTCTTTTTCTTAGGATACCCACATACAAGAGAGAATACAAAGCATTTCTAAAGAAGACAGTGAGTATTTCAGAAAAGAGGTAAGCAATTACACAGAAGGTGGAAAACACTTAGGCAAGCAAATTATTGGATCAATGCCTGGGACTGTGAGGGCCCTGCTGGAGGTTAATATGAATGAGAAGTTATGCTTCATTGGCTAAGTTTACCTAATTCTTTTATACATCAACATTACTTCTTATGATGCAGTTGCCTAAATTTGTTGCAAGTTGCTATATAACCTATAATGCTGTTATTACCTCAACAACGATTGGGAAAGCAGCAGGAGAATGCTCTAATTAAACCTTAATTATTATATCACCTTTACTATACATACAGGGAGAATGTGTAATCTCTATCACCCCTATTATTCTCAGCTTTTTACATCAAGGCAGCAGCTAGAGACACCACATCTGTTTAAAACAAATCAGCTGTTAGTTTTCATAATGAACTGTAAAATCACAGAGGTTTGTTTATCCCCTGGTACTTAGGATCAAGAGAAGCCCTTAGTTAACTATTAATATATTACACAATATCATAGAAAGTAGAAGCTTCAGAAATGAAAAATGTTCTGGTTTCTTTATTTTAAGATATAGCTAAAACTTGATTTTATTTTATGTCAGTTTCTATAGTTCAAAACTGCATTAATGTGGCTGAAATACTTTGAAGTATGCAGAGATAAAACAAATCAGCAAATATTTAAACTGAGGGCTATGAGGTGGAAAAAATCATCACTTTCCCTTCAGGTAGAGGCCTGAAGATATATCTTCGTTAATGAGGTTTCCTGCTGTCCTACTGGATCTTCAATCATTTAAAATGCAAATCCCAAAGAATGAAGTAAGAGCTATCCTATATAAAAGGAGGTGGCTGATTTTTTTAAATAAATGATTATGCCATCTGCTTACCTCATCATTCTACTGACTATGAAATTCACTTATGCAATTATGTGAACTTGTAAACTATAAACAACATAACTTAGAAGTCTGCAAATGGAATTATTACTTTTCCTGAATGCCCAATCTCCTCCCGTAGTTTAGAGTTTGTTCATATGGTCAGGAAAACAGGAGAGTAAGAATTAACTTTTCTGAACAGTGGACATTCTATTTATGGTTTTTATGTTATTATTTTTAATCAGTAATTTCTGAGTTAATTATAAGAAATTTTGTAAAGAATTATTTCAAAGTGACCTATTGTAGGTTTCTTGAATACTTGGAGAGCTTAGTCATCTCTGAAATTTTTTTTCAGGTAATTTTGTGTGAAGTCAGGAATGCAGGAAGAGAACTTGGTTTGTGTTTTCAGAGGGGGATATTTTTTTCCTCAAGGAGAACTTGGGATTGATTTACACTCCACTTTCAGTGTCACCTGCCTTTAATGTATTTGACAAGCTTCTTTTTATTTCCTGTCTTCTTCTGTTTTTTAAAAATTTCACTACAAACCAGTCCATTCTATGATGTTCTTCTCTCCTGTTACCTTGCTCCTAACAGCTACGTTTGGATCTGTTTAGGGCCTCCTTATATGCTACCCTCACCTTGAGCTCTGGAACGACCATCCTTTTCATCCTCATTTTGACCTTAGCAAAGGCTGAATAGGCTGTTTTTACTGCCATTGGCAAATCTTTCAGTTCCTCTAAATATCACTAAGACACTGTCAACAACAAAGCAAAGTAATATGAAACAAATCAATAAACTAAGAGACACAGATGTATAGAACAGTCTTTTGGACTCTGTGGGAGAGGGAGAGGGTGGGATGATTTGGGAGAATGGCATTGAAACATGTATAATATCATATAAGAAACAAGTTGCCAGTCTAATTTCAATGCAGGATACTGGATGCTTGGGGCTGGTGCACTGGGATGACCCAGAGGGATGGTATGGGGAGGGAGGGGGGAGGGGGGTTCAGGATGGGGAACATGTGTACACCCATGGCAGATTCATGTTGATGCATGGCAAAACCAATACAATATTGTAAAGTAAATAAATAAATAAAAAAGGGGGGGGGGAAACTAAGCAATAAGACCATTTCTAGAACTGAAATAAACAGACACTGAGTCTTCACAAGACAATACCTCTGGATGCATTAGATTTGTTACCTGATCACTAAGTCAAAATCCTTTGTCCTGGTTAGAGACCTGGTTTCTTAAAAATTTCACTCCTGAAGTCTCACTCATGCTTGAATGATCATGTCTTTAATATGTATTTATAAAATAATTGAATGATTGGGTTTATATTTCAATTTTTTATTATGTTTTGTCCCAGCAGAAAACAGGGAATTTTTTTAAATCTATCACAAGTTAATGCGTTAATGAACTCTCCCAAGAGATATGTATTTATGAACTGTTCAAATAGAATTAAAGAGGGAGTGTTGAAAATTGAAGCCAGGTTAACATAAAGTAAGACTGAGGTCATGAAAGGTCTTGTATTTCAGAATGTATTTGGAGTTTATTTTTATGAAAATGGAAATTTATTAAAAGATTTGATAGAAGGATTAGTCTCACACTTGCAGTATTTTATAATCAGTTATAATGGTGGTAGCTGGGTATAAGGTAGGTGAGGAAGCTATTTGGGTTACACTGGTAAGAATAATGATCATCTGTTTGTGGCCCTATCTGTTGGTAAAGAGGAGAATACCTTTAAGCATTTCTAAGAAAAACCTTATAAAATTAATTAGTACAAATGCACAATTGTGTAGTGTATTAAATGGTATTTTAAAAACTTCTTGTGCATCAATTTTGTCAAATAATCCCCAATACAATTTTCTCCATGAATCTGAAAACTTTAAACTCCGATTTGTAAGGAAAGTTCAGAATTCTACAAAGTAAATTATGTGAAGTAATAAGAAAAGACTAAATTAATTATTTCTCAGTTAGAAAATTTTAAAAAATGCTTCAAGCTACCATTTGTAGAATATAAGAGGTAAAAAAAGATAGAAATAAGACTGAATATTAAGGTGTTTTCAGGTTTTAATAAATAGAAAATACTCTTTATAATGAGTCATGAATGTATATTCAATCAACAATAACTTTGTGCCTACTCAGCCTATGTCATCATGCTAATACTATGTGATCACAAGCATAGAGACTATCTCTCCTTCCTCAGCTTGTAGTGCAGCAGGGGATACAAAATAATTATTAAAGAAGAGAGATTGCCACATGACATGAGAAACACTGAAATACGTTTCTGAAACTTCAGAGGAAAAATAAACCATTCCTGCTGAGGATAATGGGAAAAGAAATAAAAAAGAGGTAAATTTGAGCTGATTTGTGAACAGATTTCCCAGGCAGCTTAAGTGGTAAAGAACTCTTCTGTCAATGCAGGAGACACAAGAGATGTAGATTTGATCCCTGGGTCAGGGAAGATTCCCTGAAGGAGGAAATGGCAACCCACTCCAGTGTTCTTGCCTGGAAAACCTCATGGACAGTAGAGGCTGGCGGGCTACGGTGCATGGGGTCACAAAGAGTTGGACATGACTTAGTGACTGAGCACACATGTAAAGGATTAAGCAGGAGTCAAAAGTGGGGAGATGGGGAAGAAATTTTTAAATGAACGATATGAGAAAATGTGTGTCAGTGAAAATATATGGAGAAAAAATTGGAAATGACTGGTGTCAATATAACATAATGAACTGCACAATGCCTAGAGCAATGAAAAGATGATAGAATTGTGGTGACAAGTGTGACCCTGAGTGATAAACTAAAGCATTTGGACTAAATTTTTTGTCAAAACAAACTGTACTAAAGAAGTGGAGGGACTAATGGGAAACCACTGAAGATAGTAAAAAGATGTACACAGATGTGAAACAAAATCAAAATAATGTTTTAGGATGAATTAAAAGTGAGCATAAGGAGAGACGTGAGATAAGTTAAAATATAAATTAGAAGTTAACTATATTATCTAGTTACTTCAAGGAATTACTTCAGTACATAGAGTCTAAAATGAAGGAAATGTTGATTTATATTTTATTTTATAAAGAAAGAAATAGAAGTGAGAATGGCAAATCTATTGATAACCTATATCTTATTGTCCACTGAGAACTGGTAAGTCATTTTGTTTTGCTACTGAATTCTCTATGCAAACAGACATATATGAAAACTGTGTGTGTATGCTCAGTCACCAGGTTGTGTTCAACACTTTGTGGCCCCACGGAAATAGCCCACCAGGCTCCTCTGCCCAGTAAATTTTCCAGGCACGAATACTAGAGAGGGGTGCCATTTCCTACTCCTGGGGATCTTTCCAACCCAGGAATCAAACCCACATCTCCTGCTTTGGCAGGTGGATTCTTCACCACTAGCACCACCTGGGAAGCCCCTGTGAAAAGCATTTCCTATTAAAAAGCCGTGTATTCTTGTAGTGCTAAAGTTAAGCAAGTTTGGGGAAGATGCAGCATTTATTCAATATTTTCACTTCATTCACTTTATTTAGTATGCTTCACATGAGATTTGAGGCATATTATTTAAATATCAAAATCATCAAATTTAGAAATCATTGGTTCATATTTATCTAAAGGATTGCAGGTATTGTATTTAAATTACCAAAAACTGAGATATTTTCTGAGCCCTATAAAGTAATCAAGGAATTCTCAATGTTTCTAGAAAAGAAATCACATGTTATTATGTACCATCCATATTTGTCATCTAATTTTACTTTCCGTATGGTCTAAATATCAGTGATAAAAAGAAAATTATCATTTTTCAAAAAAATTATGATATTTCTAGTACCATTTGTAGACAATTCCTCACATGTTTATTTTATACTGATGTAAGTAAAATTCAGTTCTCTCTAGACAGATAGATGTCATATTTTTATCTCCTATCTGTATATCTCTTCATGTGAGTAATATAAGTGATTCTCTCAATCTCTATATATCTTTTATTTGGAGGTTTTGAATTGCTGAAAACTGTAATTTAAGCTCCCTTACAGCTAGAATTCTACATATGAATTAGTGCTCACCAATTGAATGTGCTCAAATATAATTTGAAAGACAAAGTCCAAGAAGGCCCTCTTCCTTCAACTCTGGCTATCCCTGCTCTTTAGGAAATTCATTGTTCTTCTAAATGGGTGCCCAGTGTTCATTCTTCAGTTTTCTGAAAGAAGCAATGATTTTTTGATCTTATTACTTACTCCTTGAGTTTCAGCTTTTTGTATTATTTCCGTTTTCTGCTATTCAAGGCTTCTCTGGAAGTAGAAAATGCATTATGGCCCAACCTAGAGCAGCCTAGCTGCCAAAATAGCTGATTTCAGGTTTTTCTTGGGATGTCCCTGGAGCCTCAGCTTTGAACTGTTTCCTTTAGCATTTTCAACAATTTTGTGAGCAACTACTACTAATACTAAATTATTATTTTTTCCTTAGAGTGAGTGGTGTCTGTCTTCTGCCAGGGACACTAAATGATACAGCTTATATTGTATTGAAATTGTATAAACATGATCATCTCCAACTTTGTCTCTTGATGTTTTCTGAATTTGTATAACACATTTCTTAAATTCACTCCAGATTAAGTATCTATAGAAGTGGTAAAATACGCTTTGTAGGAATACTTCATCTGAAACTAGTTATAAAGCTAAAAAAGGTACAGTTAATTCTCTTGGACTTGTGTTTTTGTATGGATGGCCATCCTGTGTGCTCCTTGCTCTTGGACTTAGGGTTTGCTATGTTTTCTTTCCTCCTTTCCTAGGTTGCTCCTTTAAGCATTCTCTCTTCCTCCATTCTATCCTCTTCTTTGTTTATTATTGTTTTCTCTTGTTTTTATTATTTTTCAGTCACTCTTTCTATCTCTGTCACAACGCTTCCTCACAGTAGTCCAATTAGTGAATTTTATTGTGCCCTGAGGTAATAGGTTCTTTTGGTTCAAAGTATGAAAAAGCTGTCAAAATGATAGATATTCTCTAAATGGATCCTCAAATGTTCCTGATTTGAAAAGTGCCAGAGTCAGTGCTTTCTCTGAAGGTTCTTTTCCTCTAGTAGAAAAAAATTCTGGGATTGTGTACTTATTTTTATTTTTCCAGTGTATAAAGAAGTTGATATGTACACAAATAAGAATACCAATAATGATTTATTTAAAGAACATGGGAAGAAGTAATATAGAAGCTGCTAACGAAACATGATTGAATTGAGAAGCCTCATCAAAGATTTAAGATGGCTATTGAGAGGAGGGAATTCACTGATTAGTTTTATGTAAGGGGTCAGGAACTTTTGGCCATTATCTCATATTGCTTCATAAGACCTGTTGTGATTCAAGGGAAGGGGATAATTAGGTCAATGGGGAAACCTAACAACATATATTAGTCAGATGAAAGAAGTACCTTGAAATTTTATAATATGGTTTCTAGATATATACTCAGTTCACAGAGTTAGAAAACTTATCATCTAAACTCAAGGTTTATGGAGAAAAATCTCCATAAATATTGGTAAGATAAAAAAACTCATACACTTACCCTGCTGTTGGTTTGCATGAAATATTTTTATTTTCATTACTACAGCTGTACATATCACAATTATATTAAACTGACATGAGAAAGAGTAAATACACAATTATGATATTAAACTGATATGAGAAAGAATAGATAATCTGATGTGGTACTACCTCTTAATGATAAAAATCCTTATGGACCAGCTAAATAAGACTTCTTTTGATCTAATTGCACAAAATATGTCCATTCTTATCAAAGTGATTAAGCTAGTATTTGAGATATACTCATGATAATTTTAATCCTCAATACCTATTTAATTGTTGAGTTAATAATTATCTTCATTGTTAATTAGAGATTATATTATTTGTAATAAGGGAAATTATTCTTTGCATTGAGTATTTTTAATATAAAAAACTGGGATAAAAAACTATATCATAAATCTCTGCATGGGCTAATATCTGGCAAACACATGATAGTAATATTTCTTTAGTTTTGGACAGCACATGCAGGTTCAAATCTTTAGCATAAATTCTCTTAAGCAAAAACAAAAAAGAAAATATTAATGGGATTATTGCATCTAACTGAACATTTCCCTTTCTCCTCATTCCTTTCTATTGTTAGCCATAATGAAGCATTGATGTTCACCATGGTCCTGAGGCTTCATTGTTTACAATCTTCAGAACCAGTTCAGCCATTTGCCCATAGGAAGCTGTTGCACTTCCAGCTGGAAACTACTATCATGCTAGTGATGACATGAAGCCCTAACTAAACTAGCCCATGTCTTTTTTCTCCTTACTTTAACTGTCTTTGTGATGCCTCCTGAAGAACAGAATTTTTTAAAATTTGTTGTTGCTCAGTCACTGAGCCATATCTGACTCTTTGTGACTTCATGGACTGCAGTATGCCATGTTTGCCTGTCCTTCACTGTTTCCCTGAGTTTGTTCATGACCATTGAGTCAGTGATGACGTTCAACCATCTCATCCTCTGTCTCACCTTTCTCACATTTCCCTCAATCTTTCCCAGGAACCGAGGCTTTTCCAATGAGTCAAATCTTTCCATCAGGTGTCCAAATTATTGCAGTTTCAGCTTCAGCATCAGTCCTTCCAATGAATAGTCAGGATTGATTTCCTTTGGGATTGACTGCTTTGATCTCCCTGCTGTCCTAGGGACTCTCAAGAATATTCTTGAGCACCACAGTTTGAAAGGATCAGTTCTTTGGCACTGAGCCTTCTTTACGGTATAACTCTCAAATCTATACATGACTACTAGAAAAAACATAGCTTTAACTATATGAACCTTTGTTGGCAAAGTGATGTCTCTGCTTTTAAATAGCCTGTCTAGGTTTGTTATAGCTTTTCTTCCAAGGAGTAAGCATCTTTTAATTTCATGCCTGTAGTCACCGTCTTCAGTGATTTTGGAGCTCCCAAAAATAAAACCTGTCACTGTTTCCATTTTTTTCTCCTATCCATTTTGCCATGAAGTGATGGGACCAGATGCCATAATCTTAAATTTTTGAATATTAAGTTTTAAGTCAAGTTTCTCACTCTCCTCTTTCATGTTCATCAAGGGCTCTTTAGTTCCTCTTCACATTCTGCCATTAGTGTGATGTCATCTGCATATCTGAGGTTGTTGACATTTCTTTAGGCAGAGTTGATTCCAACTTGTGCTTCATCAAGCCTGGCATTTCGCATGATGTACTCTGCATATAAAGTAAATAAGCAGGGTGACAATATAGAACCTTAATGTACTCTTTTCCCAATTTTAAACCAGTCCATTGTTTCATGTACAGTTCTAACTTGCATCTTGACCTGCATACACGTTTCTCAGAAGGCAGTATTTGTGGTCTGGTATTCCCATCTCTTTAAGAATTTTCAATAGTTTGTTGTGATCCACACAAAGGTTTTTGTGTAGTCAATGAAGAAAAGTAGATGTTTTTCCAGAATTCTCTTGCTTTTTCTATGATCCAGTGGATATAGGCAAATTTATCTCTGATTCTTGTCTTTTCTAAATACAGCTTGTACATCTGGAAATTCTTGGTTCACTTACTGTGAAAGCCTATCTTGAAGGAGTTTGAACATTACCTTGCTAGGATGTGAAATGAGTGCAATTGTGTGACAGTTTGAATTTTCTTTGGCATTGCCCTTCTTTGGGATTCAAATGAAAACTGACCTCTTCTAGTCCTATGGCCACCACTGAGTTGTCCAAATTTGCTGGCATATTGAGTGCAGAGACTCAATTACATGATTTTCAAATATTTCTCCTAGTGTCTGGCTTGTCTTTCATTATCATAACCATGTTTTTAGAAAAGCACATTTTTTTTTTATTTTGGAGACATAAAATTGATCTTTTCTCCTTTAAAGGACTGTGCTTTTGATAACATATCTAAGAATACTTTGACAAACAAAATCATGAATGTTTTCATTTATGGATATTTTTGAGGTATTATACTTTTAGATTTTACATTTATATCAGTAATCTAGCTTTGTTAATTTCTAATATAGAATTTATAGTTTATATACTTTAATTTTTATATACTTAATATAGAATATAGAATGAAGTATTGATCAAGTTCATTCATTAGTATGAATATCTAAATTAATCCAAGTAAATTGGAAAGGAATCAAGAGATTTTGCCAAATGTTTTTTCTTTATTAATTGAGTTGATCATGTAGTGTTTTGTTATTTTTTTAAGTTAATTTGTTAACATGGCAAATTATATTTGTTGATATTTGAATGTTAAATCAATCTTGCATTACTGGGATTGACCTAATTTGGTCACTGAGAATTTTTCTTTTATGCATCCTTGAGTTTGATTTGCTAAACTTTTGTTTGGGATTTTTACATACGCTTTGACAAAGAATATTATTCTGTAGCTTTTTAAATCAAAGAATAATGCATTTTCTGTGCTTTTAATATCAGAGGAATGCTCTCTATAAAATGAGTTGCAGTATATTCTTTCCTTTTCAACTTTATGGAAGAGTTTGTGTAGAAAAACTATTCTTTTCTTCTATAAATTTTTACTAGGATTAGCCAGTGAATCAATTCCAGCCTGGTTTACCTTGTCAGAATGTTTTTTTTATAATAGCTATTTCTGTTTTATATTATGTGCTGTTCTAGTCAGTTTCTCTCTCTTCTTGATTAAGAAGTATCTTTCAAGCATTTTGCCCATTTCTGTCAAGCTGTTGAAATTATTGTCGTTGTAATTTTTACAGAATTTGTAGTAATCTCAATTCTCTAAATCCAGAAATTTCCAGTTTGTGTATTTTCCTTTTTTATCTGATGTGTCTAAGAATTTTTCATTTATTGATCTTTATGAATAAGCATTTGGTTTCATTGCTTTTATCTACTTTTTGTCCTGTTTGTATTTAATTGATATTGACTCATTTTTATAGTTTCCTTTCTTTTATTTATTTTTCATTTAATTTGCTCTTTTTTTTTTCAGTTTCTTAAAGCGGAAAGTGAGGTCTCTATTATGAATGCCTTTATTATTTTCTAGTACAGTTCTAATATATTTCACAATCATCAGTTTCTTCCCATATACTGCTTTTTAACGGTATTTTATGTATTTCAATATGTTGTGTTCTCATTTTCATTCAATTCAAAATATTTTCCAATATTCCTTTAATTTCTTTTTTTTTTTAATTTTTTTTCTTTTTTCTTTTTTTCTTTTTTTTTAAATTTTAAAATCTTTAATTCTTACATGCTTTCCCAAACATGAACCCCCCTCCCACCTCCCTCCCCATAACATCTCTCTGGGTCATCCCCATGCACCAACCCCAAGCATGCTGTATCCTGCGTCAGACATAGACTGGCAATTCGATTCTTACATGATAGTATACATATTAGAATGCCATTCTCCCAACTCATCCAACCCTCTCCCTCTGAGTCAAAAAGTCCGTTATACACATCTGTGTCTTTTTTGCTGTCTTGCATACAGGGTCATCATTGCCATCTTTCTAAATTCCATATGTATGTGTTAGTATACTGTATTGGTGTTTTTCTTTCTGGCTTACTTCACTCTGTATAATTGGCTCCAGTTGCATCCATCTCATCAGAACTGATTCAAATGAATTCTTTTTACTGGCTGAGTAATACTCCATTGTGTATATGTACCACAGCTTTCTTATCCATTCATCTACTGATGGACATCTAGGTTGCTTCCATGTCCTGGCTATTATAAACAGTGCTGCGATGAACATTGGGGTACATGTGTCTCTTTCAATTCTGGTTTCCTCGGTGTGTATGCCCAGCAGTGGGATTGCTGGGTCATAAGGTAGTTCTATTTGCAATTTTTTAAGGAACCTCCACACTGTTCTCCATAGTGGCTGTACTAGTTTGCATTCCCACCAACAGTGTAGGAGGGTTCCCTTTTCTCCACACCCTCTCCAGCATTTATTGCTTGCAGATTTTTGGATCACAGACATTCTGACTGGTGTGAAGTGGTACCTCATTGTGGTTTTGATTTGCATTTCTCTAATAATGAGTGATGTTGAGCATCTTTTCATGTGTTTGTTAGCCATCCATATGTCTTCTTTGGAGAAATGTCTATTTAGTTCTTTGGCCCATTTTTTGATTGGGTCGTTTATTTTTCTGGAATTGAGCTGCATAAGTTGCTTGTATATTTTTGAGATTAGTTGTTAGTTGCTTCATTTGCTATTATTTTCTCCCATTCAGAAAGCTGTCTTTTCACCTTGCTTATATTTTCCTTTGTTGTGCAGAAGCTTTTAATTTTAATTAGATCCCATTTGTTTATTTTTGCTTTTATTTCCAGAATTCTGGGAGGTGGATCATAGAGGATCCTGCTGTGATTTATGTCTGAAAGTGTTTTGCCTATGTTATCCTCTTGAATGGTAAATTATTTTAAGTGTTTTATCTTTTTTCAAAATATTTGGAGATTTTTAAAATATATCTTCCTGAGATTAACAACTGATTTAACTCCATAGTTGTCAGAGAATATATTGTATTGAGATTAAATTTTCTAGAATATATTGAGATGCATTTTATGATTCAAAATACAGTTGAACTTAATCAATATTGCATGTGTGTTTGCCAAGCATGTGTATTCTATTGTAGGATAGAGTGTTGTTTAAATGTCAGTTGAATCATGTTTGATAGTGTTGGATAGTGTTCTAGCCTTATTTGGTTTCTATCTCTTGTCCCATCAATAATTAAGAGGTGGGTATTGAAATAACTGCTTATACATTTTGATTTATATCTTTCTTCTTGCAGTTATATCAGTTTTTGCTTTCTACATTTTGAAGCTCTGCTATTAGGTGTACAAACAGTTAAGATTTATTTTACTCTTGATAAACTGACACAGTTATTGCTATGAAGGAGTCTTCTTTAACCTTGACAACATTGTTTTGTTTTAAATCGTTTGTCTTACATTAATATAGCCACTGCTGCTTTCTTTGATCAGCAATATTGTACTTTCTCTATTTAATCTCTTTGAGTCTTTATATTTAGAGTATATTTTATTTATTTTATTTTAATTGTTGTAAAAGCATTTGAAACAGATCAACAATCTTAACACTTTTTAAGTGCACAATACAGCATTTTTACCTATAGGTATAATACTGCATAGCAGATCGTTAGTTCTTATTCATCTTGCATAAGTGAATACAAACTCTCATTTCTTTCTCCATTAGCCCCTGAAAACCACCATTCTACTCTCTATCCCTAGGAGTTCGACTATTATATATAACTTATACCACTTCATCACAAATAAATGGAGAAACAATAGAAACAGTGACAGACTTTATTTTCTTGGGATCCAAAATCACTGCAGTTGGTGACTGCAGCCATGAAACTGAAGGACACTTGCTCCTTGGAAGGAAAGTTATAACAAACCTAGACAGCATATTAAAAAGCAGAGACATTACTTTGCCGACAAAGGTCCATATAGTCAAAATTATGGTTTTTCCAGTAATAATCTATGTATGTGAGACTTGGAGCATTAAGAAGGCTGAGTGCTGTAGAATTGATGGTATTGAACTGTGGTGTTGGAGAACACTCTTGAGTGTCCCTTGGACTGCAAGATTAAACCAGTAAATTCTAGAGAAAATCAATCCTGAATATTCCTTGGGAAGACTCATGGTAAAACTGAAACTCCAATATTTTGGCCACCTGATGCAAAGAGTTGACTCATTAGAAAGGAGCCTGATGCTGGAAAAATCGAAGGCAGGAAGAGAAGGGGACAGCAGTGGATGAGATGGTTGGATGGCATCACTGACCTAATAGACATGAGTTTGAGCAAACTCCAGCAGATGGTGAAGGATAGAAAATCCTGGTGTGCTGCAGTCCATTGGGTCACAAAGAGTAGGACACAATTGAGTGACTAAACAACAAGTATAAATGGAATCAGGTAATATTTGTCCATCTGTGACTGGCCTTTTACATTTAATATAATGTCCTCCAGGCTCATCCATGTTGTCCCATATGGCAAAATGTTCTTCTTTTTATCACCACTTGAGACAACTGTATACAGGTCAAAAAGCAACAGTTAGAACTGGACATGAAGCAACAGACTGGTTCCAAATTGGGAAAGGAGTTTGTCAAAACTGTATATTGTCATCCTTCTTATTTAACTTATATAAGTACATCATGTGAAATGCTGGGCTGAATGAAGCTCAAGCTGGAATCAAGATTGCTGGGAGAAATATCAATAACCTCAGATATGCACAAGATACCATACTAATGGTAGAAAGCAAAGAGGAACTAAAGAGCTTCTTGATGAAGGTGAAAGAAGATTGTGAAAAAGCTCCTTTAAAACTCAACATTCTAAAAACTAAGATCATGTCATTCAGTTCCATGCCTTCATCGCAAATAGATGGGGGGGAAATGGAAACAATGACAGATTTTATTTTCCTGGACTCAAAAATTTCTGTAGATAGTGACTGCAGCCATGAAATTAAAAGACGCTTGCTCCTTGGAAGAAAAGCTATGAGAAACTTAAGAGTATTCAAAAGCAGAGACATTACTTTGCTGACAAAGATCCATATAGTCAAAGCTATGGTTTTCCAGTAGTCATGTATAGATGTGAGGGTTGGACCATAAAGAAGGCCTGGTGCTGAAGAATTGATGCTTTTGAACTGTGGTGCTGCAGAAGGCTCTTGAGAGTCCCTTGGAAGGTAAAGAGATCTAACCAGTCAATCCTAAAGGAAATCAACTGTGAATATTCATTGAAAGGACTGATGATAAAGTTAAAGCTCCAATACTTCGGCCATCTGATGAGAAGAGTAGACTCATTGGAAAAGACCCTGATGTTGGGAAAGATTGAGGGCAGGGACAGAAGGGAATAAAAGAAGATAAGGCGGTTGGATAGCATCATTGCCTCAATATACATGAATCTGAGCAAACTCCAGACATAGTGAAGGGCAGGGAGGCCTAGCCTGTTCCATGGGGTTGCAAAGAATTGGACACAACCGAGTGACTGAACAATAAAGACGTGACAAAAATATTCCGTTCTTTGTATATACCATAATTTTTTTTCCATCATTCATTGATGAAAATTTAGTTGTTTTCCATATCTTGGCTCTTATGGATAATGTTGCAATGATCATACAGCTATCACTTTGAATCATGATGACAAATCTCTTGAATATGTACTCAGAGTAGAATTGCTGAATCATAAGTTCAGTTCAGTTCAGTCGCTCAGTTGTGTCTGACTCTGTGACCCCGTGGACTGCAGCATGCCAGGCCTCCCTGTCCATTGCCAGCTCCAGGAGTTTACTCAAACTCATGTCCATTGAGTCAGTGATGACATCCGACCATCTCATCCTCTGTCATCCCCTTCTCCTCCAGGTTTGAATCTTTCCCAGCATTAGGGTCTTTTCCAATGAGACAATTCTTTGCATCAGGTGGCCAAAGTATTGGAGTTTCAGCTTCAGCATCAGTCCTTCCAATGAACATTCCAGGACTGTTTTCCTTTAGGATGGACTGGTTGGATCTCCTTGCAGTCTAAGGGACTCTCAAGAGTCTTCTCCAACACCACAGTTCAAAACCATCAATTCTTTGGCACTCAGCTTTCTTTAGAGTCCATCTCTCACATCCATACATGACTACTGGAAAAAAACATAGCTTTCACTAGATGGACCTTTTTTTGGCAAAGTAATGTCTCTGCATTTTAATATGCTATCTAGGTTGGTCATAACTTTTCTTCCAAGGAGCAAGCGTCTTTTAACTTCATGGCTACAGTCACCATCTCCAGTGATTTTGGATTCCAAGAAAAAAACGCCTGTCACTGTTTCACCATCTATTTGCCATGAAATGTAATATATTTTGTATATATCATAAGCTAATTCTATTTTTAATCTTTTGAAAAATTTTTATACTCTTTTCTGTAACAGTCACTGTATTTTATATTCTCAGAATTAGTATTCAAGGGTTCCAATTTCCCTACATCCTCCTCATTAACATAGTATCTTTTGTTCTTTGGATAATGGCCATCCTAACAGGTATGAGGTGTTAACTGTTCATGGTTTAAATTTTAATTTCCCTGATTAATAGCAATATTTATCAATATTCATTGGCTACTTGTATGTCTTCCTTGAAGAAATGTTTATTCATTATCCCTTGCCCATTTTTAATTAGATCATTTATATTTTTTACTGTTGAGTTGTTGATCTCCTTGTATTTTTTATATTAACTTTTTATGTGATTTGCAGATATTTCTGTATCCAATGTTTTTATTATATAAATAGCAAAAACAATCCCAAAATGCATATGGGACCACACAGAAAACAATCTGAGTAGTCAATTCAATCCTGAGAAAGAAGAATAAAGCAGAAACATTATACTTCCTGATTACAAAATATATTACAAACCCATAGTAATTAAGACATTATGATACTGGCATAAAAACAGATATGTAGAGCAAGAAAAGAGAAGGCAATGGCACCCCACTCCAGTACTCTTGCTTGGAAAATCTCATAAACGGAGGAGCCTGGTGGGCTGCAGTCTATGGGGTCATGAAGAGTCAGACACAACTGAGTGACTTCACTTTCACTTTTCACTTTCATGCACTGGAGAAGGAAATGGCAACCCACTCCAGTGTTATTCCTTATGTGATTAATTTTAATGGTACTGTCTACATCTTGTTCCTTCTTTCCAGTCTATTTTTGTTCCTGTTTTACTCTATTGCTTGAATTGCTTATTTTTTATTATATTTTATTTCCTTTTTTGACTTATTGCATGTGTGCAAAGTCGCTTCCATTATGTCTGACTCTTTGTGACCCGATGGATTGTAGCCTGCCAGGCTCTACTGTCATGGGATTCTCCCGGCAAGAATACTGAAACAGGTTGTCATGCCATCCTACAGTGGATCTTCTAGTATTACTGTTTTGTTATTTTAAGGGTATCTTCAGAGGGACACATATATGTACATATATTTATGCCATATACACAAGAGAGATTATATGTATGTAAATATATATATACATATATATGGAAAACATCTATAAAATATATAAAATAATTATTATGGCCTACTGTGCTTCATTTTATTGCACTTCATAGATATGTTTTTTTCAAATTGAAGGTTTGTGGCAAGCAAGGCTATTGCCACCATTCTTCAAACAACATTTTGGTAATTCTCACAATATCTCAAACTTTTATTTTTATTGTGTTTGTTATGATGACCTGTGATCAGTGACTTTTGACATTATTATTTCAAAAAGATTACAGCTCGCTGCAGGCTCAGATGGTGGTTAGCATTTTTAGGAGTAAAGTACTTTTTAATTATGGCACATGCATTGCTTTTTTAAGACATAATGCTGTTACACACTTGGTGGTGGTGGTGGTGTAGTCGCTAAATCATGTCAGACTTTTTTGTAACCCCATGGACTGTAGCCCACCAGGCTCCTCTGTCCATGGGATTTTCCAGGCAATAATACTGGGCAGGGTTACCATTTCCTTCTCCAGGGGATCTTCCTAACCCAGGGATCAAACCTGTGTCTCCTGCATTGGCAGGTTAGATCTTCCCAGCTGAGTCACCAGGGAAGATCTACTCTACATCATAGTGTAAATACTCAAAGGAGAAATTCCAAATTTCTGGAATTTTCTCTATGCTCTCCCCTCTTATCTGTATTCTTTCCTGTGACAACAGCTATCTTGGTCTTTCTGTAATCTCAGCTTTATCTCAGGGAATACATTGGAGTTTGTCTGGTTTCACGTTCTCTGGACAATAAATTTTAATGTTCACAGAGCTCAACTTACTTCTTTCTCATTTCTCAAGGATCACTAAATATATGTAAAATCCAGTTAATTTAAAAACATTGTTTCATATTTTCTTTTTTTGTTGTTTAAGCAGGAAGGAAATCTGATCTTTATTACTCCATCTTGAACAAAAGCAGAACTATTACTCATAGCTTTCTGATGTTGGAAGTTTTCAAGTTCAAAATGTGTTGGGAAGAATGGCATTATTCTCATCTCTTCAACATTCAGCTGTTTTCTGTTCTAACTCTTCTTGAGCCATGACTTACATTTTTAGAGGAGATGTTTAACCTCAATACGATGGCTACAAGTGATTGCTTAGACCTTAAGGTTCAGTTCAGTCGCTCAGACGTGCCTGACTCTTTGTGACCCATGAAAGATAGCACGCAAGGCCTCCCTGTCCATCACCAACTCCCGGAGTTTACCCAAACTCATGTCCATTGAGTCAGTGATGTCATCCAAGCATATCATCCTCTGTCATCCCGTTTTCCACCTGCCCTCAATCTTTCCCAGAATCAATGCGTTTTCAAATGAGTCAGCTCTTCACATCATGTGGCCAAAGTATTGGAGTTTCAGCTTCAGCGTCAGTCCTTCCAATGAACATCCAGGACTGATCTCCTTTAGGATGGATTGGTTGGTTCTCTTTGCAGTCTAAAGGACTCTCAAGAGTCTTCTCCAACACCAAAGTTCAAAAGCATCAGTTGTTTGTCACTCAGCTTTCTTTAAGCCCAACTCTCACATCCATACATGACAACTGAAAAACCATTGCCTTGACTAAACAGACCTATGTTGACAAAGTAATGTCTCTGTTTTATGATATCTAGGTTGGTCATAACTTTCCTTCCAAGGAGCAAGCATCTTTTCATTTCATGGCTGTAGTCACCATCTGCAGTGCTTTTGGAGCCCCCCAAAAATAAAGTCTGACATTGCTTCCAGTGTTTCCCCATCTATTTTCCATGAAGTGATGGAACTGGATGCCATGATCTTAGTTTTCTGAATATTGAGCTTTAAGTCAACATTTCACTCTACTCTTTCACTTTCATCAAGAGACATTTTCGTTCCTCTTCACTTTCTGCCATAAGGGTAGTGTCATCTGTATATCTGAGGTTATTGATATTTCTCCCGGCAATCTTGAGTCCAGCTTGTGCTTCTTCCAGCCCAGCGTTTCTCATGATGTACTCTGCATATAAGTTAAATAAGCAGGATGACAATATACAGGCTTGACATAATCCGTTTCCTATTTGGAATCAGTCTGTTGTTCCATGCCCAGTTCGAACTCTTGCTTCCTGACCTGCATACAGATTTCTCAAGAGACAGGTCAGGTGGTCTGGTATTCCACAGTTTATTGTGATCCACACAGTCAAAGGCTCTGGCATAGTTAACAAAGCAGAAATATATATTTTTCTGGAACTCTCTTGCTTTTTCGATGACCCAGTGGATGTTTGAAATTTGATCTCTGGCTCCTTTGCCTTTTCTAAATCTAGCTTGAACACCTGGAAGTTCATGATTCACATATTGCTGAAGCCTGGCTTGGAGAATTTTGAACATTACTTTACTAGCATGTGAGATGAATGCAATTGTGTGGTACTTTGAGCATTCTTTGACATTGCCTCTGTTTGAGATTGGAATGAAAACTGACCTTTTCCAGTCCTGTGACCCCTGCTGAGTTTTCCAAATTTGCTGGCATGTTGAGTGCAGCACTTTCACAGCATCATCTTTTAGGGCTGGAATAGCTCAACTGGAATTCCATCACCTCCACTAGGTTTGTTCCTAGTCATGCTTTCTAAGGCCCACCTGACTTCACATTCCAGGATGTCTGGCTCTAGGTGAGTGATCACACCATCATGATTATCAGGATCGTGAAGATCTTTTTTGTACAGTTTTTCTGTGTATTCTTGCCACCTTTTCTTAATATCTTCTACTTCTATTAGGTCCGTACCATTTCTGTCCTTTATTGAGCCCATCTTTGCAGGAAATGTTCCCTTGTTATCTCTAATTTTCCTGAAGAGATCTCTAGTCTTTCCCATTTATTGTTTTCCTCTATTTATTTGCATTGATCACTGAAGAAGGCTTTCTTATCTCTCCATGCTATTCTTTGGAACTCTGCCTTCAAATGGGTATATCTTTCCTTTTCTCTTGCTTTTTGCTTCTCTTATTTTCACAGCTATTTGTAAGCCCTTCTCAGACAGCCTTTTTTTTTTTTTGCATTTCTTTTTCTTGGGGATGGTCTTGATCCCTGTCTGCTGTACCATGCCAGGAACCTCTGTCCATAGTTCATCAGGCATTATGTCTATCAGATCTAGACCCTTAAATCTATTTCTCACTTCCACTGTATAATCATAAGGGATATGATTTGGGTCATACCTGAACGGTCTAGTGATTTTCCCCACTTTCTTCAGTTTAAGTCTTAATTTGGCAATAAAGTTCTCATGATCTGAGCCACAGTGATCTCCTGTCTTGTTTTTGCTGACTGTATAGAGTGTCTCCATCTTTGGCTGTGAATAAGATAATTAATTTGATTTTGGTGTTTGCCATCTGGTGATGCCCATGTGTAGAGTCTTCTCGTGTTGTTGGAAAAGGGTGTTTGCTATGACCAGTGCTTTCCCTTGGCAAAACTCTTATTAGCCTTTTCCCTGCCTTATTCTGTACTCCTAGGCCAAATTTGCCTGTTACTCCAGATGTTTCTTGACTTCGTACTTTTGCATTCCAGTCCCCATAAGTAAGGTAACAGGCTATTAAGGTAATGGGCTATTGTCACCTTAAGGTCCAGATATATCATTATTAATTACTATCAATGCTCTTGCAATATCAATACCATCCATATCATTTGGCATGCCAGTAAGTTAGGTGTCAGCATTGACATCTCCCTTCCATTATCTGTAATCATTTATTATCAAGTTCAACCAATTTACATCATAAATTTTTATAAAATGTTTGACTCCTTTCAATATTCACAGCCAAAATCTACCACCATCTGTAGGCTGATGTATTGCAACAATTTGATAATTGGCCTCTCCTTATCCAATCTTGGACTCTTTTTAACTGCTTTCTCAGACATTTATCAGAGGCAAATTTTTAACATAAATTATTGGTCATGTTAGCACTTTATTTTAAAAATGTTATTGATTTCTCTTGGTTTGATAAAAAATTTAGAAAATTATTTACAACTTTAGAAAAATTCAGAAAATTATTAAAATCCTTAAGAAGATCAATAAAACTCATGTTTTTAAAGTTAATTTAACTTTAATTTTAAGGAAAATATATAATTCTTTAACATGAATTGTCTCTTTTTAACACTAATTACAATTGTTTTTTTCCATTATTTTGTATGACTATTTGATTGATGTTTACCTCCCCCACAAGCTTATAAACAAATCATTTGCTTGTCTTCAAATTTCTAAAAGTTAGTACAATACCTGATACCTGACATTTTAACAATAATTAAAGATATTTTGATTTAATCATACTACTTAGTTATTACATTAATGTACTTATAAACAATATGTAATGCTAAAATAGTAAAACTATGTTAATACCTTACAAGACACTATTCTAATTAACTTCCACAAAACATCTCATTTTATATTTAAATTCACCCAGTGAACTATTATTGAAACTATGTATAAAGAGGTAAAAGGTTCAGAGAGATTAAGAACCTCGCTCAGTGTCAAACAGCCAGTAGAAAGCAGAATGGAATTTAAATGAAGATTTGTAGCTCAGTTGGTAAAGAATCTTCCTGCAGTGCAGGAGACCCAGGTTTGATCCCTGGGTTGGAACGATCCCCTGGAGAAGGAAATGGCAATGCATTCCACTATCCTTGCCTGGAAAATCTTATGGACAGAGGAGCCTGGTGTGCTGCAGTCCATGGGGTCACAAAGAGTCGGGCACAACTGAGCGACTAACACTAACACACTATCAGACACCATAATATATTGTCTATTTTGTAAAATCTGAATAGACAGCTTTTGCAAATAAAAATATTTGCCACAGACTCTTAGTTCCTCTCTGGGCAAAATTCTTAAGTACGTATATTTTGGTATTGCTCTGTAGGTAATAATCTACCTGCTGAAAAATATTTAGAAATCATGTACTGTGACATTTCTGACAGTTTTCCCAATGTACAACAAATTACAGTACAATAAGAGAATGATGAGAATAAGATACTAATTAAAAATTCAAGGTCTGTGTCTAGCTATAAAATATGCAGGCCTCTAGAATTTTATAAATAAAAGGTAAAGAGCAGTTTGGTATCATTCATGGTGAGTGAAGTATAAGGAAAAGAGAAACTATGGTTTGTGGTTCTTCTAGATGAGAAGAACTTATTGTATTATATAATCATATATATAAAATATAATTTATATTATTATATTGTATAACACCATAATACAACTTATTATATTATATAAATAGTCTATATTAATGGAAGCTTCCATGTTGGCTCAGATAGTAAAGAATCTGCCGGCAGTAGAGGACTCCTGGGTTTGATCCCTGGCTTGTGAAGACTCCCCCAGAGAAGGGAATGGCTACCCACTCCAGTATTCTTGCCTGGAGAATCCCATGAACAAAGGAACCTGTAAGTCTTTTGTCCATGGGGTCGCACAGAGTTGGACATGACTGAGCAACTAACATTTTCACTTTCTATTAACAGAATAGTACCTGTCCTTTTTCACTTGTAAAGCTGGGTATATCAAATGGTGACTAAAATAATATTTAGGAAAATGTTCTATTGTTACCCTTGTGTTCTAATTTTTATTGCAATATTCTTAGGGAAAATAATTCACAAACTCTCAGTAAGATTATTTAAGAAAAAAATATCTAAATGGCAACATCTTATTTTACTAGTAAGAATTCTAGTGGTTTACAGAAGTTGTTATTGTTCAGTTGCTAAAGTCATGTCAGACTCTGCCACCTCATGTACTGTAGCACAACAGGCTCCTCTGTCCTCCACTATCTCCTGGATTTTGCTTAAATCCATGTCCAGAAGTTTTCTATTAATTTTTCTGATAAACTCAAAGATTTCTTTAACTTGTCTATAATGCACTGTACCTGCCAAGATGTTCTGAATCTGGTTTTACCCTTGAGGTTCAATTCCGTAACATATGACTTAAGGAAATCCTAATTCAAGGTATTTTTTGCATCTTGCAGCTTGTTAGTGAACTTCTATGTTGTTAACATGGGCTTCCCAGGTGGCACTAGTGGTAAAGAATCTGCTTGTCAATACAAGAGATGCCAGAGACATGTGAGTTCTCTCCCTGGGTCAGGACAACAAATAGGGGTTCCATCACTGGGTAGAGGAGATCCCCTGGAGGAGGAAATGGCAACCCTCTGCAGTATTCTTGCCTGGAAAATTCCATGGACACAGCCTGCTAAAACCATGACAATGGAATTCGGGCTCTGACTGCCTACCTGCTCCTGCTCTTTCTCTGCCATCACTATCATTAATATAGATCTTGGTGTATTATCCAGGGTGTTACAGGTTTGTATTGCCATTTAACTCTCCCCTCCCTTTATCTCCTTCCAATGTGGGATATGCAACCAAAGAAAATAATGAAATGGAAAATATTGTGTCAAAAATGTGCAAGATTATGATTTCCCATTTGAAACATATAGTATAATAAAAGCTAGATTAGCAACCATGATTTTTGCTTGATATTAAAGATAATACTTGCTATTAAACCTTAGTCATTCAGTCAAGTCCCACTCTTTGCAACCCCCATGAACTGTAGCCCACAAAGATCCTCTGTCCATGGGATTTTCCAGGCAAGAATACCAGAGTAGGCTACCACGTCCTCCTCCAGGGGATCTTCCCAACCCAGGGATGGAACTCACATCTCTTAAATCTCTTACACTGTTAGTAGGTTCTTTACTACTAGCATCACCTGGGAAAACCCTGGAGAACACTAACACAATGAGGAAACTAAACCTTACAGAAGATAAAGAATTTCACCAAAATAATATGCTTAATAAGTAATGGACCCAGAACTGAAACTGTTGATCCAAGAGCAATTGACATTATTTAGCTGCAGTAGGATCACAGATGACATTAATTGGGCATGAATGAAACCAATTCCACCTACTGACAGTTTTTAATTCTAAATTCCTGTCAGTTTTTAAAGGTCCTCTTAAAGTTACAATATTATAAAATTCAGTCTCTTTGTGACTCCTTGAAACCCCATGGACTGTGACTCACCAGGCTTTTCTGTCCATGGAATTCTCCAAGCAAGAATACTGGAGTGGGTTGCCATGCCCTCCTCCAGAGGATCTACTTCACTGAAGGATCAAACCCATGTCTTTTTTGTCTTCTGCGTTATCAGATGGGTTCTTTTCCACTAATATAAGCCTGGAAAGCCCAAATAATCATGTGTGTGTGTGTATATACACACACACACACACACACACACACATATATAAAACACAGAGCTAATTGTAAATGTACATAAATTACTTTGGGCACTAACTGGTTATAGCTGACAACAAACTTCCTTTTTTTACCATTTAAAAATGCTGTATTTCATTTTCCAGAAATAGATCATATGTGCTTGTTTTTTCTTGCTTTAGACCTAGAACTGGTTTTAAGGATGTGGCAACTGGATCTCACAGCTTGAAATCTGCTATGTCTAGCGTTATATATAAAGATTTTGAAGTGAATTTATTGCCCAAGAAAGCCTTTAACACTTGGGCTATAGCAAAATGAGTTGAGATATAGGGAGGAGCATTAACTTCTATCACTGAAAGAGGAGAATTGGTGGACTATTAGGATTTTATAGATATTATTTTTATTTTAAATATTTTATCTGGGAATTGACTAATATAATCCCTGTCGCAACATCAGCCTACTTTTTCTTCAATGAAGTATAGGTAAACATAAAGGGCAACCTTGGGTATCACATATAAAGTAATAAACAAAATTGTCCTTCGAGGGTAGGTTTGATTCCTGGAGAGCTATCATATGTACAAACAGGAAAGAGCCACCATCTTGAGTTAGAAAGTTATTTGTCTATATGTTTGGCCACTCCAATAACTCAGAAAAGTAAATGTGATTATACTGCACAACATTGATGAATAGCTAAGTTATTATAAAAGCCTAGAAATTAACACAAAACTAAGCAGATCAAAGATTTACTGTTGGAGTGGCTTCACTCATATGCCTTATTGAGTGACAAGTACTATTCTATGCACTATCTGAATTAATGCATGCAAAGCTCTGGTAGCACAAAGTCCACATATTTGTGCTAAAAGTGTGACTAATCTACTAATGCCTTTCTTTGATATGAAAGTGTCTTTGCCAAGAGTGAACAAACTGAAATGGCTTCTTGCCAAGCTCAGGGAGCTGAGTAAGTGATGCAAGTTAATGTTTAGTACAGAAAAGCACGAATGTCAGAGATTAAATAGGAAAAGACTGGAGCATACATCCTACTCTTTGTTTTCTCTTGCCTCCTTTTTAGTAGATGCTCTTCTCTCAGACCCAGTAACTTATCAAACACTAAAGAGTCAACCTTCTGTAGGATAACATGTCTGTCTGGTATTGCCAGACTATTGTCAGAAGCCCAGATGGCTATGGGAAACTAGACATCTCAATCCCAGCTGGAGGAAATACCAGCTCTAAGGTGAATGCTTTATTCACACATTATTCCCATGATGAATTACAGATATTATTTCAAGAAACTAAACAAAAGACATTACTGATACAGCTTGAGACAGATAGCTTCGTGAAAGATCCTGTAGAAACCATGAGTAAAATCATTTAGAAATGATATTTCCACTAAGGGGTGATCATTAAACCTGCTTGAGATAAGAACTGACATTGACAGGTTAACAACTAGATTCTTTAAAGATTTAAATTGCCATTTTACCAATTAAATATTTAAATATGGTGCTTAAATCTTGTTAGCATAAAGGATGTTGTCCCTGAAGAAGAACACCAGAGCAAGAGTTCTTAACTAACATCAATTTCTCTCCCAAGGGGACTACTGGCAATGTCTGGAGACATTTTTGGTTGTCAAAGCTGTGGAGTGGGTGCTACTAGCATATATTTTGTAGAGGATAGGGTTAGTGCTAAACACTCTATACAACCCCTCCCACAAGAACATTATTCAGCCTAAAACACAAGTAATACCTAGGCTGAGAAACCATGTAAATTTCTAATATATGAGGCACTACTGCTATGATCCATTTTATTTTAAATTATTTGTTGGCATCCTTTAGGTAGATGACAGTTAACTTGAAATAAGCTGCCTCATAAACATTTGGTAATGTTTTATGTAAATTTATATTCTTGGGCTTCCCTGGCGGCTTAGCTGGTAAAGAATCCACCTGCAATGTGGGAGACCTGGGTTTGATCCCTGGATTGGGAAGATCCCCTGGAGAAGGGAACGGCTACCCACTCCAGTATTCTGGCCTGGAGAATTCCACGGACTGTATAGTCTATGGGGTCGCAAAGAGTTGGACATGACTGAGAGACTTTCACTTTCTTTCTGTCTGTAATATTTATGGAAATGAAATTCATGAGGGAAAATAACAGGCTTAGAGAACAGATAAAGGAAATCTCATATGCAAATAAAAAATAGCAAATATTTCAGAGATGGTTACAATTTAGAAAACTGCTCTAAATTGAAGAA